>NC_138038.1:5447894-6152747 GCF_964106645.2 Podarcis pityusensis | reverse complement strand
GACCAAAATTATGCAAAAACCTTAAACAAAAATTATGTGTGATGTGTGAGTTATTGGGGTAGGGGTGTTTTGGGGGACCTCAGCATGCAAATTCATCTAAAGTTACGGATGAATTTTCATGAGGACTTAAAAAAAAAAAAGCAAGCTGGTATGGAAATGTGGAGAACTAGCTGAAAGACTGGAGAAATGAGAAATTGAGAGAAAGCAACAATGACAGATTTTCCCATCCTTGCTTCCAACTTTGTGATTCTCTGATTAGAGGCAGAGTATCCTCCCTGTCTTTTCGCTCTCTGCCTGTGCTTCTTCACCCGTGCTAAAAATAAATGTGTAATAGATATTTGCATTCATTCAGATAGCATTGCTAAAAATATGATATAACCATAAGGTATAAGACAGAAAATTGCTACGTTTAAGTTTCCTTTGCTCTGTGCTGTTAATCTCCTAACAAGTACTGATTCTCTTGATTAATTTGAAAACCAATTAGAGTCTGGTTTCTGATTTATGCTAGCAGTACAGATCTTACAAAGCTCATTCTTCACGTTCTAATGGTGTGTATCTGAAGAAGTGTGCATGCACACGAAAGCTCATACCAAGAACTAACTTAGTTGGTCTTTAAGGTGCTACTAGAAAGAATATTTTTTATTTTGACTATGGCAGACCAACACGGCTACCTATCTGTAACTGGTTCTAATGGTGTTCTACCTATTTATCGTAATGTTATCCTATGAGGTGGCATACAAATAAATAAATAAGCTTATTTTGATTAGCTAAATAATTGTTGCAAATAATTCATTTTTGATCAAGCAACTGAGAATTTGCAAAGCTTGCTGAAAAGGTGAGAGATTTTTTTCAAGGGACATTGCTTTGTTTCAGCACCTCAGGTTTCACAAAGTTTTTGTAATGAAACTTGAGGGAACCTTCATTTCCACTAGGACTCTTGGTTCTTGCTGAGCTTATTTTATACATATCATCATTTCAGCTCTTTCCCTCATGCTTCAGGTGCGCTGTTTCTAAACAAGAGATTAAGCCAGCATATACAGTGGTACCTCAGGTTACAGACGCCTCAGGTTACAGACTCTGCTAACCCAGAAATAGTACCTCGGGTTAAGAACTTTGCTTCAGGATGAGAACAGAAATCGCACGGTGGCAGCGCAGCAGCAGCGGGAGGCCCCATTAGCTAAAGTGGTACCTCAGGTTAAGAACAGTTTCAGGTTAAGAACGGACCTCCAGAATGAATTAAGTTCTTAACCCGAGGTACCCGAGGTACCACTGTATATGCTTATAAATATTAACCATTAAAAGTAATGGCAAAGTTATTTTAAAAATGGTTACACTGGCGTGGTGACTGGGAAGGTGGTGTGTTGATGATGTCACAACTGCTAGCCAATGGGTACCTCTCCCTACTCCCTTGAAACACACTGAAAAACTGTAGAACAGATTTTTCAGAGCATGCCTCATGCCATGTACATGTTGGGATGGTGCTTTCAGACTGATCCCGCTCTATGCTTAATCACATGCTTAAACCACTCCTGGTGAAATCAATGAGATTCAAAAGTGACCAGCTTTGGGCTAAATCATTTCCTTGCACTCTAATGAAATTTCGCACCAGGTGCAATTACAGATGATCCATTTGTTCTTTAAAATCTAGAGAGCTCACTAATGAAATTCATGTTTGAAATGTTAAAAGTAGTAAAATGCAGGAATGTGTGTAAGAGAGAAAGAAAAAAATGCAGATGATTAATTCACTGGTGTTCATAAAGGGAGAAAGATGGAGCGTTCCAGAGATTAAAATCGACAATCCAGCTACAGTGCAGTGAGATCCATTTCTGGTCCCCTTGTATTGCACTATCAATATCCTTCCATCTTAGTGTGTCGAGATCCGCAGAAACCAATTTCCACTAGGGGAAACAGGGTTGCTTTTCTCATGCCAAGCACGGAATACATTTTCAAGCATGCCTACCAAGAATATAAATGCGGAGAGTCTGCTAGAACGTTGCTCAACTCTCCTAATGGCTCAAGTAAAGCAGGAACATGCATCCTGTTAAAAATTGTATATGATGTGTTTCATTCATAGTGTGCTTACATTATGGCACAGAGGGGTAAAGAGAGAGATGACAAGAATTACAGCAAGGGCAATGGGCTTGGAAATGCACTGGAAACCCAAAAAGCACCATGACGGAAAGGAGCCAAGAAGAAAGGACTTCTGCTTTTTCGCAGGGTGTGTATAACCCTAACCGAGGAATTACGTTTGTTTGTTTGTGTGTGTGTTGCTGGACCTCAATGTAAGTGTCAAAGGCACAAAACTGAATGTGCTGGTAGCAGGAACCAGGCACCTTGGTCTCTGTACCACCATACCAGCCTATCAAAAGAGGGAAAGAGTGGTCTGTTCTCTGAAGTGTGGATGGACAGACTCCCAAAGTATGCTTTTTACTATGTTTGTATTATGTTTTTATCATTGATGTTTTGTAATGTGTTGTAATGTTGTACACCACCCTGAGATCTTTTAATAATCCATTTAATAAACAATGGTGTAACGTTGGGAAATGTCGATCACTTCTCCTACCTGGGCAATTATCTTTACACAAGGGCTGACATCGGTGCCGAAATCCAGCATTGCCTGAGCTCTGCGAGTGCAGCTTTCTCCCGACTGAAGTGCAGAGTGTTTGAGGACCGGGACATTCGCAGGGAAACCAAAATGCTTGTTTACAAAGCTATTGTACTGCCAACCTTACTGTATTCTTGTGAAACATGGACCACTTATAAACGCCATCTCCAATTCCTCAAAAGATTCCCTCAACGGTGTCTCTGAAAAATTTTACACGTCACTTGGGAAGACAGGACCGTCACTAGATAGAGCACTGATCCTTAACATGAATCTTACTTACAGTAGTACCATTCCGGAGACACTGTCCTTTTGAGGCGTTTGAGGCGTCTTCCATTGAAACTTTTGAAAGACTATTGTGAGACTGTCCTTAGACATCTGTTTTGAACACACAGCTTGACGGTCCTTGCTATCACTCTGTTATGTCGTACATATGAACTTTGATTGGCTTATTCCTACAATTCGAATGACGTCATTATTCTATTATATATCCTCTACTAAGCATTAGCCTATGTCTTGTGCTTGTATTGTTGTGATTGGTTCTTATTGCAACACAGGGGTTTGTTTTTGGTTCAAGGGAGGAAGTTGGCAACAGCAGCCATGGAGATGCAATTGAGTGTTTCCTCACAGCTACAGCCACCATCACAGCCACCGTCACTCAAGACAAGCACAGGCTCATTCTCCTCCCTGAGTTCAGCAGCAGCACCGGTGGAGGAAATAGGGACATTCCAGGATCAAATCACGATCTGGGGTGGCTTTGTGATTCCGTGACTGTCCCTGAAAATCCGGGACACTTGGAGGGTATGTGTGATGAATCTCTCTCAAGGTGAGAGCCAGTGTGGTGTAGTAGTTAAGAGCGGTAGACTCATAATCTGGTGAACTGGGTTCGCTTCTCCGCTCCTCCACATGCAGCTGCTGGGTGACCTTGGGCTAGTCATACTTCTCTGATGTCTCTCAGCCTCACTCACCTCACAGAGTGTTTGTTGTGGGGGAGGAAGGGAAAGGAGAATGTTAGCTGCTTTGAGACTCCTTAGGGTAGTGATAAAGCAGGATATCAAATCCAAACTCCTCCTCCTCTTCTTCTTCTTCTTCTTCTTCTTCTTCTTCTTCTTCTTCTTCTCTCCATAAATTCACTCAACCCATCCTCCTTGTAACCTTTGCATCATAAGCATAGCTGCCTTGTATGGAGTCAGACCCTTGGTGCTTCTCGTCCGCAGTTGTACACTCACATCTGAAGAGGATGAGACACTTGATTGCAGCCGACAGCTTCATGCTCAAGCCTTGTAACTGCAGAGCATGGTTTCCTAATGACAAAGGCAATTAGCACCCAGACACTTTAATGGCTGTATGTTATCAAGCAATAATGTCTTCATTAATGCAGGCCTGGACTCTTCCTGGAATAAATCTGTCACTTTTATCTGCCATGGGATTGAATGCCTAAAGTATTTTTGGGGGCTTTTCTATGTAACAAGTGCCCAAGTTAATTAACTAAATGAGGCTCTATCATCTCCATGTTGCAGCAAATGCCCTTTTCTTGTCTTGCACAATCTGAACTTCTCATAATGTTAATGGGGATGTTTGGTGAGCAAGACATTGGGATTCCCCCACCCCAACTAAAGATGAAATATGAAAATATTGGAGCATCTAGGACTAATGTGATATTTTGCCCAAAGCACTGACTTAAAGGACCATATCAATACAGATGCAGATATGCTGCATCTTCCTAGTTTATCTTAAACCCTATTCTCCTTTATGATGGTGGGATTGCACTTCTCTCTCCCCCCTCCCCCCCCCGGTCAAATCAATAGATTATATTCTGTTTTTCACACAAAGATGTTTTGTCTTAAGAAAATAGAATTGACTCCCTGCATCAGAATGTAGCATGAAATGACTTCAGTTCTGCTCTTAACATGGTTATATAAAACATCCAAAATTGTCTTCATTGAGTATTCACAGCTGACAATTATTCTTCATTTTCTGAAGAGAGAGAAACCCAGAGAATATACACTGAAAATAAAAGAATGCATGAGGGGGGGAAACGCTTAAAAACAGAGTGAGGGAAGCATAACGAGTTTCTTACGTAAAAACTTTAATTACACTGAAGTTTTTGCCCCCATTCTCCCTGCCCACCGCCCATCCCTGTTCCACCAGCATTTTTGGATTTTTCTCCCTTCTAAATCTATTGTGTTTGCTTGGGAAAGGCAGTTAAATTGCTTTGTGCAGCCTATCAGCCTTGTCATTTGTAAGATTTCGTTTTCTTTTGACTGAAACAGAACGCTCTGCATAATACATTTTTTTCCCTTTCAGTTTGTCCATATGGTGAGGAAGAATGCATCCAAGTAGACTTCTGATGAAAAGAAAATGCCCTAGTCTTGACCTCTAAGGGCTAAATGATTTGTTACTTCAAGCCCATGTTTTATAAACCACTTTATCTCACTGGATTCTACTGACATTATTTCCATCAAAAGAACCATTTGGGCCCCAATTCAGGTTGCACTCCTGTTCCAGATTGAACTGAAATGTAGGCGGGTTCCCACAAGGCAAGACACAGTGATAACAGCAAGAACCTTTATTAAATTAACAGAGCTGGACAACAGGGGCAAAGCAACTGCTTATATACATTTAAGAAAGCCTGGGTCACTCCCACTCCCAACATGATTGGCTGTCTAAACTAACAAGCTGCGAATCATGACTCAAGAGTTTAAGGGCCAATGGCAGAAGCCCAAATCCTGAAATGTTCTGTAATTGGATATCATGTAGCGAATCAGAATACAGGGGCTCAAAATTCATAGTACAGACTCAAGCTCAAGCAAACACAGACCACTGAATGGTCTGTGAAAGTGTGGAGAAGTAGACGGTTATTATGATGATTATTTTACTATTAGGGTGTCTAACGTTTTTATTATTTTTTTATTGTTGTGTTGGTTTTGTTCCCAATGTACCATTTTGTGCCTCAAGTGCCAAAATGTATTGGGCCAGCCCTGTTCTTCCCTTGCCAATGCTTCTGGGATTCCCCCATAATATACTCATGGACTGTGTCAAGGAATGCTGGTACGTCTTTATACGTCAAGATTTGTTCACATGAGGGAGAGTCTATTCTGCATGTGGACTCTTTGGGCATATTACTGTGTTGCTCCAATACCCAGTTTGCCAACTGCTGGGTTGCAGTTTGACTCGTTGAACTGCGTCACGTGGCAACTATTCCACCGCTGTTGTCAGAGCAAGTAGTTTTGCATATCGCTTAAACAACATAAAGTCACTATGCCAGGGTGTGTTATGCCAGTTGCTGGCAGGCAGGACTACTCAGTTCCCATGATTAAGATGGATAGATCTCAGAGCAAACCTCTGAGGCGAGTTGATAGCGTACAGGAGCAGAGAGTTAGTCACATTATTCAGGCTTAAAGGGCAAGAAATCAAGGGGAGACACAGGACAACCTTGAGATGAGAAAGCAATCCAGCGGCAAGTAAATACTTCAAGCTGATACTCTAATGGACAAGACAGGGAGAATACAGAATGGTCGTCTCTGCACACACACCCTTTGCTTATAAGCAAGTTGCCAACTTTTCTGGCTTCACAGTTTAGTACATCCAACACCTCATTGCCTTTGTTTGGCTGTTAGGCAGATGGGGAGTAGTTGAGATGTGTTTTTATTTGCAGTCAGACTTTTAAATGCATTTTGAAAAGTAGTCTTTCTTTTTTCCTAGATCACTTTGTTGAATTCCAAGTGATTGGACTACTAATAAATACTGTTTAACATTAGCCGAGATGTACTTTTTTTTTGCCACAGACCTTTCCTCAAGATATTTTGGATTGCCTAACCACCATTCACCAGTGCAAGTTGCAACAATTTAAAAATGCAATATTAAAACCAGTTAAAACAAAGTCCAGTCAACAGAATAGAATGGGTTCTATTAATAATAATAATAATAATAATAATAATAATAATAATAATAATAATAAATGTATACCCTGCCCATCTGGCTGGGTTTCCCCAGCCACTCTGGGTGGCTCCCAGCAGAATATTAAAAACACGATAAAACATCAAACATTAAAAACTTCCCTAAACAGGGCTGCTTTCAGATGTCTTCTTAAAGTCAGATAGTTGTTTATTTCCTTGACATCAGATGGGAGGGCGTTCTACAAGGCAGGTGCCACTACCGAGAAGGCTCTCTACCTGTTTCCCTGTAACTTCACATCTCGCAGGGAGCGAACCACCAGAAGGCTGTTGGAGCTGGACCTCGGTGTCCGGGCTGAACGATGGAGGTGGAGACGCTCCTTCAGGTATACAGGACCGAGGCCGTTTAGGGTTTTAAAGTTCAGCACCAACACATTGAATTGTGCTCGGAAACGTACTGGGAGCTCGGAAATGAACTGGTGTTACAGGCAGTATACAGAGGTACATTTTCAGCATATGATGAAAAGTGTGCAATGATGCTGCCAGAGACACCTCTTTGGGGAAACAGTCACAGAGAATGTCCCCCTGAAATTCAGATCTACCTAGGAAGGAAAACTACAGCTGTGCATCTGTAACGATGCATCCCCAAAACCTTGAGAGAGGGGGTGTGTGATGGGTCTTTTTAGCCAAATGATGATTTGCGTGTATGCACGAGGCATCGCCAATATGACACCACAAACAGAATTTTCATTATTTCCTCAAGTGCAATAAAGTCCCTGGGAACACTGAGTGTAGAGCAACCAGGTGTTGAGAGAAATAAAGCAACATATATCATATGTGAACCATGCCATGAAGTGAATGAGGAAAAGAATGTTGTCTTCTGATACAGCAAAATATACTTTTATTTCTTAAAGCAGGATAATCTAAATAATTCACGTTGCATGGGCAAAACCAGTGTTATAGAAAACATCGATGAAGAAGGCAATCCAGGCGAAATCATGTTTTAAAAAAGCTTTTCTACTAGCCCTTGGGCGACTTCAAATTACTGAAACATATTTTCCGAAACTTAATTAAAATTCCAATAAACCCTCCCTGTACTAATCAGCTCAGTCAGGTCTTGCCAATTTTCAGTCACAGCCCAGTGGAACAATACTTACATGATATTAAGCCACCAGGAATTATGAGGCCGGCTAATTAGCCAGAATTATTTGCTAGTTTAATGCAACATCTCCCATTTAGCGCTGGCTTTAGATAAACCAAATGCTTCCCATTTTAGTAGCTGGGGGTAAAGATACATTATAGCAGCCATTCATTTTTGGATGCAACCCACACCCCACTGATGTCAATGACAAAACTCCCTTCAGTTATCTGTTTCCTGAAGAGGGTACATGAATGAGATCTATAAAATTGAGAATGGGGTGGAGAGAATTGATAGAGAGTAATTTCCCCCAGGGATGAAAGTCTTTGCCACAACAAAATTGTCAGCCTAAAAGATGCCATCAAAGACCTAGTGGTGATGAATTTCATTGGGTCACCCTGAGGGAAATCTATTTATCTGAATACAAAGAAAAACATTTGTACAAGGTGAGGCTCAAAAACCATGAAATGCAAGCACTCGCACTAACTCATATTTCTGTGAAGAGCGACTCATTCACAGCGTCAATTAACGGCAATGATATTTACTTGCTATGCCAATTTAACACTTAAAAAGAGGCAAATGCTTTCTGTAGTGAGAAATCTCACTTAATTCCATACTGCATAGAATTTAATTAGCTAATACATTCTAGTTAAGTAATTTCATACTAGGGCCTCTCTTTGAAGTCTGTTGTCTGAAGTAAGGTGATTTTCCGGTGTTGCCATTCAAATTATCAAATGAGAAATTCTGAAGCAAAATTAAAATGTGCCTTTTCACATGAAATGTTTAATTTGAAATTTGAGTGCCTTAGGCTTGGTGGCATTTTTTACTTTGGTAGACTTCAGTTATGTGGCTCTTTAAAGCATTTTTGCATTTCATTTGAGTGTAGTATTTGGGGGAGGAAAAAGAGCTTAGAGCAGTGAATGATGAATCTTGACCAAAGAAAATAAAAGGAAGGAAACTCAAATATGATCTAAGTTCAAGAGTCTTGTATGCGGAAACTTACTGTCGAAAACACAGAAGAAAATGAATATTTGTAGGTTATGATTTGGACTTTTGGAATTTCAAACAATTGTTAAAGGGTGCTGGCTGGTGACTCTTCTTCAGTTGGTGTTTTCTTGCAAACCCATCAGGAAAAAACATATAAATGTAGTGAGAATTCACACTGCAGGAAGGTTATTTCTCTAGAATTCCCTGGCTGTTCCAGAACAGCATTGGTAAACATCAAGGCAAGCGCCTCTGATCACGCTTTCTAAGCTAACTGTTTTTCCCACCACCTGAAGATAGACTTTGTATTTGGTGGGTTACATCCCCTCCAGCCACTCAGTTGTGCTATACAACTTTTGCCTAATTGACTCTTTTCATGTAGTGCACCATCCAAAATTAAACCCTGGCTTTGCTTATTGACTGGGGTGTGATTATATATATTAGAGGCACTACAACATAGTGTTCTTCTGCTGCCTCCTCAGGGAGAAGCTGATGATTCCTTGATGAGACATGTAGAGATGCATCGAGTCGCAGCTCATTCACCCTGGCTGCCTGGCACAATAGACAGCAGGGCACTGTCTCTTCCGATTCTCTCTGTTCCTCATTTTCCCAACCTTTAAACTCTGTTCTCCACATTTCCATTGCTCAAGAAGAGCTGAAAGGCAGCTTGGACATCACTACTGAGCTTTGTCACCAGCTACAGCATTTTGAGCTCACTATCAGTGATGGTGACACCCAACGCTACCCCATGTGTATGTGCCGTTTATGGATTGTGTGGCAGACCCACTGACATTCTTTAGCAGATGTAAATATGGCGTTCTTTGTTTGAAAACTACTACAGGGTTGCCATACATCCAGAATTCCTCAGACATATTCAGAATATTGCATTCAACAGCAGTGTCCAGGTGGAAATTGGCAAATGTATGGCAGCCCATGTAGGCAGTGCTGTTTTTGCCGATTTTCCATAAAAATAGCAATATTGCCCAAAAGCTTGACGACTTTGGGCAAAACCAAAATATTAAAAACCCCTCCTGTGAGCAGAGAAACTAAGGGAGGGGGACATTTCACCAAGTATTTTCAGGGAAAGAAGAAATTCTCCATTCTTTTCCTGGGAGTCAATGTTCACCATTAGCAGTGGTGGTAGCACAGCAATTCCCTCCCATTTTTTTTCTGGCCACCATATTGAATCCTTCACAATACCCCAGTCCTGTTGTCATGCCAGGGCCTTGGTGTGGGAGGAGCATCACAAAACACATTGGAGAATATTCACAGGAGATTATGTGACCTGGCATTTTTCTATGCAAGTCAGGAAAAGAAAAATCTCATAAATACATAAAAACAACTCCCAGTAAATTTCAGCTCAGCTAAAATAATACTGTATATCAGCTGCCAATATGGTAAGGCCATCGGCCATCATGGAGGGCACATTTTACGGTGAGATCACCAGAAACTGCCTTCCTGTTGTAAGGCGGGACCATTTGGATGGCCGCAACACCCCATTGGTTGCCCCTCTGTTACTGGGGCAGAAATTTGGTCAGTTGGGTTGGCTATTGGCTGCTGAGGGGCTACTTAAGCTGCTGCATGTTGCTGGAGAGTTTCACTTTCTTGCGATGTGCAGCAGATCACCTGCCCTCCTCTCCCTATATTTAGGGTTGTTCTTATGGCCTTGCTATGCCTGTCTAGGCATCGTCTGTTTTGGAGCAGGGGCCCGATAGGAATTTTGCCATTTGGCTGATTGGCTGGTGCCACTTGGTTTTTGCCTATCGTGTAGCAAATCGTCACAACTTTGTAAGGTTGGCGGTTAGGCATTTGGTTCAATGTTTTGTGGAGGGGACGTGGTTGGCTGTGCCTGCCCCTCCATTGCTGCTGCTAGGGAATTCCCTTAAAGGAATCCAGGGGCTCGCCTTGCTTTTGTCTGAACCCTGTCAAGGGGCTAGGGCCACGCCAGAGCCCCTGGGAGCATCTGGGATGAGCTATGAGATCGAAGGAGTTCTCACTCCCCCAGGATGCTTTCCCTTACTGACATATGGTGGTGCCCAGTGTCAGTCCTGTTCCTGCCACTGTGCAGGTTCAGGTAGTCTGGAACCAATGCCTAAGCAACCACTCACATGCTGCAATCAATAAAGTTGTGGCCAAAATTAATGCCAGAAACCATAAACTAAAATTTGTGTCTATTGTCTTCATTTGGGGGTGGTTTTGGGGGTCTTCAGACGCAACTGCATATCAGTGATCAAATACTGCAAAATAATAATCAGTAAGGTAAAGGGACCCCTGACTATTAGGTACAGTCATGGACGACTCTGGGGTTGCGACGCTCATCTTCCTTTATTGGCCTAGGGAGCCAGCGTACAGTTTCTGGGTCATGTGGCCAGCATGACTAAGCTACTTCTGGAGAACCAGAGCAGCACACGGAAACGCCGTTTACCTTCCCACCAGAGCGGTACCTATTTATCTACGTGCACTTTGGCATGCTTTCGAACTGCTAGGTTGACAGGAGCAGGGACCAAGCAACGGGAGCTCACCCCATTGTGGGGATTCGAACCGCCGACCTTCTGATTGGCAAGCCCTAGGTTCTGTGGTTTAACCCACAGTGCCACCCATGTCCCTGTATCAGAATCAGTATCAGAAACCAAATATTGAATTCAAATATAATTCAGTACTGAGTATAATAAATAGCTAATGGTGTACAATTTGAAGAATATGAGATCTCAACATATGCAAAAGAGAATTTGGAGGGGGGGAAATGTTAGCTGCAAAAATCATTTAAGATGGAAAGCCCATGGAAAGAGAGAGTAAATTTGGCCTAAACCCTAGATCAGGGGCCTGCAACCTTTAAGACAAAAAGAGCCACTTGGACCCGTTTCCGAAGAAAAAAACCAACTGGGAGCCGCAAAACCATTGCGACATTTAAAGCATGCGCGCCGCTGCCCTCCGATCTGACAGCGGGCGGGAAGGTGACGTTGGGACGGTGCGTGACTAACGCACGCACCGCCCCCATGCGACGTCAGACCCAGTACAGCGCCCGCCACAGTGGGGAGTGTTGGGGCGCACAATGCGCCTCCTCCCCTCGCTAGTATCCGTCCCGGAGCCGCGGCAAAGGTGTAAAAGAGCCACATGCGGCTCCGGAGCCGCGGGTTGCAGACCCCTGCCCTAGATGCTCCCTTGAACTGAGTAAAGGAGTAGAGGAGGCTCAGTCTGTGTCAGTCAGCATACATGGTGAGAAAACAACTACCACTGAGTTTGCTAAAGCAAACTCGGTTGTCCAGCCCAGCACAAAAGCTTACATTGCTCAATGACTTCTACACACATCTATGGTAGTAGCACCAGCTTGGATTTACCAGGCAGAATGGGAATGTTTGCCCACAACAACTGGACAAACACGCATATTGTTTATGGCACTCCAAATATGACTTCCGCCCCCTTGAAATTTATTGGCTTATTGCACAGAAAAGGACATGTTTATTGACCTGAAGAACGAGCAATAGGAAGGCCAGTCACTGAGCTGTGGACAAGTGAAAAATGGTGATGGATTGCCTGACAAGTCTTGTTTGCCTTTGCAGAGCAAGGAAAGCTGAGGCAATAGCTGGCAAATCATTATTTTCTCCACACTGCAGAAAGGTGCAGCTTCGTAGAGGCAGAGCTTGCTAAGTTTGCTTCAATTTGCCCAGGCTGAGGAATCCAGGGCCCAATCCGCTAGGTAGTTCTCTTGCACGAACCCCATCGGTCAGAGTGAATGTGAGCTGCACACTTTGCTTGTCTGCTATACAGCAAATACCAAAGGGCCAATCTAGACGTGACATTAACTGCATTTTGGCATTTAACATGGAAGGTTTTTTAAACTGTAAATAACATCTGCTGAGGAAGGGATGATAGTTATCATGACTATAGTGGGTGGAGAAGGTGAATTTAAGCCTCTCCCCCCCCCCCCGAAAAGGCCCTGAGGAATATCCCTTCTCTGAGGCTGCTTTTTTTGCGTTGAGAGCAAATGCCTTCCAATGAGTCATTTCCCCCAGGACCACAACAGGAGAAACCCTGCCTCCTGTGAACATAATAACTACCCTCACTTTTACTGTATAAGCCTTCCATGTTAAATGCAAAGACAGATTAAAGATTTCTGTACCAACATCAGAAAGGTTCTACTCCAGCATGGGTGTTTTTTTATATTTACCCCATCCTTCAGAGGAGCTCTTCTTCTTCTTCTTCTTCTTCTTCTTCTTCTTCTTCTTCTTCTTCTTCTTCTTCTTCTTCTTCTGCGATCACTCGTAGCCGAGTAAGAGTGTCTTCCATAAACACGATTTTAACAGTGAGTCCGTAAGTGACGAAGCGGGAGGATAAAACCCTGAGTTTAGAACTACAAGAGCTGAAGAAAAGATCAGTAAGCATAAAGTCTGCAATCCCAAATCTAGACGCAAGGACATGGGAGCTAGAAATACAACATTCAAATACGCCTAACACCTCCTCATCATGAAGGCGGCTACGTGTGCATCCTTCTGATTTCTCCCTAAGCGACAGTGACGAAAAGGAGGAGTCTGACAACCCTGCCACTCCCATGCAAATAACCTTCAATGAACCTTGTGTCACCAACAGACAGCTGAAACCACACAACAGTACCCAGGCTACACAAGGATTTCTGCCTAATGCCTCTAAAACTCAAGATCCAACTGGTGCCCAGATATTCCCCCTCATACAGGAGGACCAGCTTTCCCCACTACATCTCTGGCAAAACAGGACAAATGAGGTCTCTGCCCAGGAAGTTGGCTCCTTGCTAGCCAACGACCCCCACTTTGCAGCACATGCCTCCTTAATACTTTCAGGATATTGGGCACACCCTCTTGATGAGTGAGTGGGAAACTCTCTGGAAAATAAACATGAACTTTACAGCATGCTACACCATTAATGAAAACATGCTAAAGATGCAATATAGATGGTATCTCACCCCATCAAAACTTTCAAAGATGTATAAAAACATAGCGAACAATTGTTGGCGGTGCGGGGAAAGTGAAGGAGATATGTATCACACGTGGTGGGCATGCAGAAAGATTAGAGAGTTTTGGAATCTCATTTATGATGAGCTGAAAAATATCTTTAAGTTAACATTTTTTTAAAAAGCCAGAAGCTTTTCTGCTTGGAATTTTAGGTAAAGACATTCCAAAAAATCTAGGAGAATTTTTTCTATATGCCACAGCTGCAGCCCAAATACTGATCACAATGAATTGGAAAGGGGGGGGGGGGGGAGTTCCAACCTTATCAGATTGGCAGTGCAAATTATTGGAATATGCAGAAATGGCGCAATTGACTAACAAACTAAGAGGCAATACAAGACAATCATTTATTCAAAAATGGGATAAGTATAAGAGATATTTACAAAATAATAACAGTGGTACAATATCTATGGCAGCATTTGAATGACCCATGTCTAAATGAACTGTTAAGAAACAAGCAAAAAGGTATGAATTGTTGTAAGCAAGTATTAGAAAATACGGAAAGAGTAAGGTAATAATGATAAGTACATTCATCACCAGAAAGGTTATATGCATTGGGAAATGACAGGAAGTCTATTCTCTGTTAGTAAAAAGATAGGAAAAAAGAGATTGCATAAATTTAATTTAAATTTATTTTTTGTGAACATATATCAGATTATTAGTACACAATTGTTTTCATCTTGGTATATTGTGTATGTTACCTATGAATTTCAAAAGCACAGAAGGAACTAACAGCTCCCCAACCATCTCATGAGGCAAAGAGGGACGGACAGTCAATAGGCCGGCATAAGGTCACCCTCCTAACTTGGAATGTGGCCGGGAAACCTGTTTCACTGA
The DNA here is from genome assembly GCF_964106645.2 of Podarcis pityusensis. Taxonomy (NCBI): domain Eukaryota; kingdom Metazoa; phylum Chordata; class Lepidosauria; order Squamata; family Lacertidae; genus Podarcis; species Podarcis pityusensis. Next base: position 6,138,308 of record NC_138038.1, on the reverse strand, counting down.
TTTTCTATCACAACACCACATCCTATTGATTCAGGAAACCTGAACCAGGGAAGACATATCATTAAATGGATTCGAACCGCTGACCTTCTGATCGGCAAGCCTAAGAGGCTCAATCGCTTATGCCTTATACCACAGTGCCACCCGCATCCTATAGTGAGTGGTCACACAGCAAACTTCATGACTGAATTGGGATGCAGTTTTCTCATGTCCTGAACATTCTAACCCGTATACTGATATATATACCTGAAGGAGTGTCTCCACCCCCATCGTTTTGCCCGGACGCTGAGGTCCAGCGCCGAGGGCCTTCTGGCGGTTCCCTCACTGCGAGAAGCAAAGCTACAGGGAACCAGGCAGAGGGCCTTCTTGGTAGTGGCGCCTGCCCTGTGGAACGCCCTCCCATCAGATGTCAAAGTGATAAACAACTACCTGACATTCAGAAGACATCTTAAGGCAGCCCTGTTCAGGGAAGTTTTTAATGTGTGACGTTTTAGTGTATTTTTGGTCTCTGTGGAAGCCGCCCAGAGTGGCTGGGGAAACCCAGCCAGATGGGCGGGGTACAAATAAATTATTATTATTTTATGCTACTGGAGGACTCCACAACCTGTGTTTTTGCTTAAGTAACTGATCTAGCTATGCCTCACGATCTGAGCAATGATTCATGTAAACTTCATTCTGTGGGCAAAAGAGAATGAATGTATAAAGGCGGTATTTTCCATTTTGCCCTGCATTCAGCACTGTTTCCATTCTGCTGCAGTTTGTCTTTTGCAAACAAAAAACCCCACAAAACCCTACATTATTCTGTTCACCATTCACTTTAGCAAAACAATACAACTTAGATAATTAATTAAATTGTTGCTATGCTATTCCACCTCATTCATTTCAATGCCAAAGAAACACAAAGCAGATAGAGGAGAAACATGATACAAATCATATTCCCTGGAGTGATTTCTGTTCCAGACGTGGGGCAATTAGTATTTCCATTTTCATCAGAATTGTCCAGCATCCCTAATCAGGAATGATTGAATGGTACTTTCACAATGCAGAAACTAAAAAGAACTACCTGCTCCAGAGACAAGGGCAGAACATTAAATCATTAAGAGATGCAGTAGGCTGACTCCTCTGTGAATGGGTTCCAGCACAGTAACCATGGCATAAGATGCAGGCAGCCATACAACAGTCAGTGTAGGCTCTAGCTTCTGAAAGGTTCTGCCGCAATATATTTGCTAGTTTTTGAAGTGCTCTAGAACTCCTGGTTTGTTTGCAATCTAGGATATTTGCCAAAATAAATTGTGGCATCTGTATCCCAAGAAGCATCACTATTAATGTTTTGAATATAGGAGGCTTTCTCTCTTTACAGGACTGGAATTTGTATTTCTTTTCCCAAAGGAAAGAGAAGCCGCTGTAAAGGAGCCATCTCTTGGCTTGAACACAAGTGCCCAGGTTTGTTGCTTGCTGGATATATACTTATTCAGTATTTTGATTAGTCCAGTGTTTACTCTACACTTTTAGCTTTGCTTTATGGAACGCCATATGGATTACTGCTCCAGATATTCTGTCACTGCAGGTAATAACAGCCGCAATGACCTCTGGCATAAAAGCAAGTGTCTATTAAAGTGGGGAAAACCACAGTGGGAGTAATTACCCCCTTGGATGATATTACGACTGGATAAAATATACAATAATAAGATCCATAAAGGCAGAGCTTGGCAGTGGTTTTGGAGCATAAGGAACAGCTGGCCTCTTACTCTAAAGCAAACCACAAAAGCATCTGTTGTCCAAAACACACTCCATTGCACTTTGCTTTTTAAAAAAGCAGCAGGAAAAGAAATGGATGACCGGATAGAGAGATATTCTGGGAAGGGAGGGGGGGACTCTAACAATGTAGCCAATACAGTGGTACCTCAGGTTACATACTCTTCAGGTTACCGTATTTTTTGCTCTATAGGACGCACCGGAACATAGGACGCACCGGACCATAGGAGGGGGAGAACAGGGGAAAAAAAATCCCCCCCTCTCTGCTCATCGCCCCTTCAGCGAAGCAGCAAGAGAAACGGAGCCCCTTCCATTTCTCCTCCCGCTTCGCTAAAGGGGCACTGCGCAGCTCTCCCTCGCTGCTGAAGCCAGGAGAGTCTTGCTCTCCCGGCTTCAGCTAAAGGAACCTGAAGCCTTCGGAGTGCAGCGCAAGTTCCCGCTGCGCTCCAAAGGCTTCAGGCGGCTATCCCTGAAGGCTGGAGAGCAAGAGGGGTCGGTGCGCACCGACCCCTATCGCTCTCCAGGCTTCAGCGAAAGCAACGCGAATCCTCCGGAGCGTGGAAGGAGAGCTCCCTCTGCACTTCGGAGGCTTTGCGTTGCTATCGCTGAAGCCAAGGAGCCTGCATTCGCTCCATAGGACACACACACATTTTCCCTTAATTTTTGGAGGGGGGAAGTGTCAGAAATCAAGCCCTTATCGGGAGAAACTGGCAACTCTCCCAGGCACCCGGCTTGGTCTCCTGTTGACCTTCCTGGCTGCATTCCCCAGCAAGATCCAGGCTAGGTCTTGATAGGCGATTCTTCCCAAACGTGGGAAGAACACACACCCTCCCTCCTGCTCCCCCGGCAGAGAAAGGAGATAGAAAAGAAAAGTATTTACATGCCTTTATTTCTGTCTTTGCAGCATTACAGAAAACATGTCTGCTCACTTCAAACTCCAGCAGTCAAGTGACAAAGACTTCCTGTACTTCCTGTACATACGCAAGAGGAAGAGCTCAAATTACACTCTGAGCAAATTCCGGTGCATCGCCCTGTGAACTGACTGTCCCACTGTTTCCCACAGACAGTCCCAACATTCCCATCATGTTTTGTTTTCAAGCTACCAGTTTGCAGCTGCATTGCTTCTATATCATAACAGAAAGTGTGTCCTATAGAGCGAAAAATACGGTGCATACGCTTCAGGTTACAGACTCCACTAACCCAGAAATAGTGCTTCAGGTTAAGAACTTTGCTTCAGGATGAGAACAGAAATTGTGCTCCGGCGGCGCAGCAGCAGTGGGAGGCCTCATTAGCTAAAGTGGTGCTTCAGGTTAAGAACAGTTTCAGGTTAAGAACGGACCTCCAGAACAAATTAAGTACTTAACCCAAGGTACCACTGTACATGATTGCTGTGTTGAGAGTGAAGCTGCTTCTGATAACAACTGGCTCAGAACTTGCTCTAAGGCACAGTAGTGATGAGTCTACCCCTCAGAGAGGCTCAGCCCAGCTCATGAGCCTGAGGAACATGGGGAAAGGTAGGTGATAGCTTTGAATGTGGTGAGCCAAAGCTCTCTGATCATTAATTAAAGACAACTTTTGTAAACTGAGAATACAGTGGTGCCCCACAAGACGAATGCCTCGCAAGACGGAAAACCCGCTAGACGAAAGGGTTTTCCGTTTTTGAGTTGCTTCGCAGGACGAATTTCCCTATGGGCTTGCTTCGCAAGACGAAAATGTCTTGCGAGTCTTGAGATTTTTTTTCGCTCCCCCCCCCTTTTTCTAAGCCGCTAAGCCGCTAATAGCCTTTTAGCAGCTAATCCGCTAAGCCGATAAGCCTTTAATAGCCGCTAAACCGCTAATAGCGCTAATCCGCTAAGCCGCTAATAGGGTTGCTTCGCAAGACGAAAAAACCGCAAGACGAAGAGACTCGCGGAACGGATTAATTTCGTCTTGCGAGGCACCACTGTATCCACTTCCATCTCAAACTGACTGAAAAGAAAAGAATAAGGGAAGAGGAATGGGGGGAAGCATGCTGATAAATGAAGTTAATCTGGAACGGTCCAAACACTGAATTGTATCTCCATTATGAATAAGAGAACAGAAATGCACTATGTGCATATTTATCTTAAATGTGGACCAGATTAGCATAGTAAAGCCTGAGTGCATTTGATTCATTTGCATTTTCTTTCGTATCTGGAGAAATATGTACCTTTCGTACACTATAGATGCTTTTTTCTCTATTTGTACTTGTACATGATTTGTGGAGAGTTGGTAAGAAAATCAGTTCTAAACTTACCAAACATATGGTCTTTTCCCAGGTTGGAGAAAGAGGAAAACTTTGGAAAGAAACTTTGTAATGGGACATTTTGGAACTCACTTGAAGGGACATATTTCATAACACCCACCCCCCACTGTCCCAATTTAAGCAGGACATCCCAAAATCATAGAAGCCAATCCCAGCTTCTGTTTGCATCCTGGAATGTCCCTTTTTTGATCTGGCAGGAGCAAAACATGTTCACTCTGATGCACCCTGCTAATGAGTGCCAGAGCACTGAACCAAAAGGTGCGCCCCTCCTGATGCTCCAATTTTGGGGAAGAAAATGTTGGAAGGCATTATATTTTAAAGCAGCCTTTTGCTGCATGTTTAATAATTTTAAATCTCTGCTGGGTTTTCTCACCAAAGAGTACTTTCCCAAAATTAGATCTTGGCACCCAGGAATTCTCCTTCCTTCCTCCCTCCCTCACCACCAAGGGGAGAGGAGGGTGAAATAGACTGAACTGGCTCCATGATTTAGATTTCCTGATGCTGTGCCAAAAGTTCCAAATGGAACTTCTTTCTACAGCCATTTTTGTGGTTTTTGCCACCGTGCAAAGCAGCAACAGTGCCCCTAGTTTGATCTGCGAGCCTTTAGCCTCATGGCGGGTTTTATGCAGTGTAGCATTAATTTAAAGACAATTGGCAATGAACTTGTTCCACTAACAGAGAGTGGATCGAGACATTCCACAAGTGCAAGAGGTTTCACAAGTGGAAACTCTGTATATGTATGTACAATTTGTAGAGGAAAATAAAAAGTAGTTTTTCAACATTTCTACCAGTGCAACTCTCGCACAGTAGTTCCACCAGTAGACCTGTTGCATTTTATTCCCTTGTTGCACAGCATTGAGAAGCAGACCCATGCTAATGCAAGGGCCCTTGTGCTTGTGGACTGACAGCATGGCAGATAACGCAATGCTGCTTGTGGAAGGATGTGATATCACAGTGTTTGCATCCTTCCAAGGACATTGTTGGGCAAGCAATGGCACCTCCCAGCAGGGCACCAGGGAAAACTATTTCCACCCACTGCTGCTGCAAATTATATTCCATAATTTGCCTGTCTACGATGTCATCCATAACTCTGCATATGGAACAACTGATCTTAGCCATCATGCAGAGGCAATATTTTCATACAAATCATAGCGCAGTTTTTGTTTTTCTTGTTTTATCTTTCTTTCAAAAGCCAAACAACAGGGATATATAAACGGTTTTTTAAATTTCCCTACTGACTCCAGGCATTAGGTCGCTTGTCATATCACATTTTGTCAACTTCATTGTATTATGTCATGCAGTATGACAGACACAGCCCTTGTGACAAATCGCACAACCCAATATGTCAGCAGGGAAATAAGAAAATGACATTTTCATGGACAATACTTTTAAAGGAGCCAATGCTGTTTCATTTGGAATCATTATTCTTTTCCAGATTTTGGCCATCTGCAGTTCTATTCTTGAAAATCTCACTACTGACCAGGATAGCGTGATAAAGTTGTAAAAGAAATCAAGCAACAAGATGGATACCCATGTCAAGAATCAGTGTTGAGCTTTCTTGATTTCATACATTTAATGAATTGGAGATGAATTTACTATGGGTTGGATCCACACCAAACTGTCTATGCTTTAGTCCCATTGAAATCAATGGGGCTTAAAAACATATTAGGGTAAGCCTTTATTAGGTCAACTCAAAATGAGACAAAATAGTTTGCAACCTTTTGAGTTCTTCAGAAATCTTCATCAGGCTAAATGCTAAACAAAGCAGAGAGGCGAGGAAATCTTGGCTTTTGATAACGCCATGCATCCTCATCTGATAACAGCCTTTAAAGAGAATTTTGGAGGAGGTAGCCAACATATAAATGAGGCCATTTATGTGTTACTAGGAGTGTCATGTTGCAATAAGGCCTGCTGGGAACAAGAAGCTAACCACGACCAACCCACAAACCAACCCCAAATGTCTGGAAATACAGAAACACCTGTTACTCAAGTCTTCCTCCATCCTTAGGTGAAGCATACGGTTTTCTTGATAGGTGGAAAACAGGAATAAAGAGGAACTAGGCAGTCTTTGTGTTGGCAAAGGTGGAAATTAATTTTAAAATTAATTGTGTGGCTAAGTAGGATAAAAACCTCTCTCCCTCTCTCTCTCTCTATATATATGTTCCATAGTCACTTCACTATAAGGAAGATGCAACACCAGAATCTGCCCAATTGAGGGTTTGAATAGGATTTCCTAATTTTGCATGCTGGGGAACATTCTCTTACAACCCACAAGCCATGTGAGACCTCTGTACTTTCTGTAATGAGCAGACATTTGGGATCATCATGCAAACAGTTCATTGTGCTTCATCCATCTTAATATATTTGTTTACTACAGTTAACATTTGCCAAGTAACCTCTGGAGTCAGCAAAGCAAACATAGCCGTTTTAGACTGTGTAAGGTCAGGGCATTTGATGGTTTTTGCAGCTGAAGCAAACAACATTTGCACTTCATGAATAATTGTTACGCCCTTTTGATGAATCCTCTTGAGTTTGTATTCTGACTTCTTCCTGGATGGAGCATCGCTGTCACATTTTGCACATGGGGATCACAGCATTATGTTAGGAGCTGGTGGATACATGGGGGCAGGGAACATTAGCTCAGTGCTAGCCATTCTGGGTCACAGGCAGGCCTCTCAGCTCAGCTGTAGGAATAGAATCTGGAATATTGTGAATGGGAGACATCTGCTCAGTTCATGGCCAATCCTTCTCTGGGAGTCTCAAAAATAAAAAAAGGATTCTAGCCTATAATGAATACATGATGGTCAGGGTGCACATGAATATAAATGGTGAGTAGGCATATTTCCCCCTTTTGGCGGATATTTCCCTTTTCTCCTGTACATTGTCAATGCAGATTTTGGACATTTATCTGCAAAAGCAGGAATGCGATTTTCATTCAGCAGTTCCAAATACTTAAGGTGCATTGTATGTAGAACTGTGCGTCAGAGGACATTGCCATTTAAACGCTCAGGCAGCAGTGTAAACTCAAGTGGACAAACTGGTTTTGCTAGTTGCCTTAAACATGGCAATGAAATATATATTAAAGAAATAAACAAATAAATGAGAGGGGGAGATTCCTGAAAACTCACGCTTGTCAAAATCAGGGCTGTATCAAATGGAGAGAGAGAGAGAGAGAGAGAGAGAGAGAGAGAGAGAGAGAGAGATGAGTTAGATGGGTCTCAAATATATTTAATCCAAAGGAAACTCAGTGTTTATTTCAGGTTTCTGAAGGGTGAAAGCAGACGATCCAAGTCTCCCTGTTTTACAGAAGTCATTGCAGTTTCTGATTTGATCCCGGAATGTCATGTTTTTCCTTAGGACGTCCCTACTGTATTTTCATCAGAGAAATGTTGGCGGGTGTGGAGTTATATGATTCCCGAGTCAAGGAGATAAGTAGCTATACAACCTTCTTATTAATTAAATTTTGTTGTTGTTGTTTAGTCATTTAGTCTTGGCCGACTCTTCATTACCCCATGGACCAGAGCACGCCAGGCACTCCTGTCTTCCACTGCCTCCCGCAGTTTGGTCAAACTCATGCTGGTAGCTTCGAGAACACTGTCCAGCCATCTCGTCCTCTGTCGTCCCCTTCTCCTTGTGCCCTCCATCTTTCCCAACATCAGGGTCTTTTCCAGGGAGTCTTCTCTTCTCATGAGGTGGCCAAAGTATTGGAGCCTCAGCTTCATGATCTGTCCTTCCAGTGAGCACTCAGAGCTAATTTCCTTAAGAATGGAGAGGTTTGATCTTCTTGCAGTCCATGGGACTCTCAAGAGTCTCCTCCAGCACCATAATTCAAAAGCATCAATTCTTCAGCGATCAGCCTTCTTTGTAGTCCTATTAATTTAATAGGATGTCTCTTTTTCATTGGAGAAATGTTGGAGGGTAATGTGAAAGCCTTTTAGGGGGAAAGTTTTGATAGTTTCCCCAGAGGTCCGAGAAAACAACAACAAAAAAACCCTAGAGATAAATTATCCAGCAACTTGGATTCAACTGTTTCTCTAACCAAGCTGATATTTGTCAATTTTCAGCCATCTTGGAGTTCAATTGTTTCTTTGGTCTGCAGCCCGTCTCTCTTCCTTTCATTTCTGCTCCAATGCATCAGGCATGCTCTCTGACTTCACAGTGTTCCAGCTCCTTCAACAGACCTTCAGCTCTTTCTCACAACATCTCTTCAAGTCTCTGCTTATATACATTATTCATCTCCCTAATTTGTATTTGCCCCTTATCTCCCAATAACCTTTCTGTTTAGAGAAGCCCCCAAAAGAAGCCCCACAGCCATTTTATAACAAAGAGTAAAAAGCAGGAACGATTCCATTCCTTTACCACTGCAAACCAATCAAGCAAACTGCTGCCAATTTGACTTGCCCAGTAGGCACAAATTAAATAAGGTAGAAAATACTGACACAAACATACATACATATACCATTTTTATACGTATGCTGGCTTTCCATGGTTAAAACCATGCTCAAGGCAACTTACAACATTAAAAAAAATACATAATTACAAACATAACAAATAAAACATCAAAAGGTACACAACCAAATTGAACAATATCCACGTAAATCATAGGATTAGAAATAAAGATACAAAATTAATATCAATAACAGCAACAACACCCCCCCAAATAAAACCCTAACGCAGTACTCCAGTCCAAAAGCCTGTTCAGCAGCCTCAATTTTTTTGTAGCTGGAGTCAGTCCTGTCCCCACCTTCCCAGACCAGGTGGGGAAAGGCTTGCAAGGCAGGGAGCAGATCTTCCAGGACTCACAGCCAAGACAAATTGAAGACGCATGATTTTTTTTTTTCTACTGGTATTTAAAAATGCAACTACCTTAAATCTCCCCCATCCCTTCTGAGCACTGCAAACATCGTTTTGGAATCATAGGGCTTGAAAGGACCCTCAGTATTGCCATATGATAAATGTCCCACGTGTTTGTTGCCTAGTGGTTGGTCAATGAGCCAAACAAAGGCAGCAAAGCAAGCAGCCTTTATTCTTGATCAAGAATGGTGTCCTGCCAAACTCATGGTTCAGGCAAGAGACTCTGATTACAGCTTTCCTAGTACTTTCATACCCTGAAGGAAACAAGCTTCACACTAGCCAGAAGATATCTGCAAGGTTTCCATCAACCAGGGTTGCCAGTTACATGTCTCAGGTAGGAGTACTGCCCATCAACCGGCTATAAATCCACCTAGCATCTGCCTCATCTCATCCACATTTTACAAGATTGCCAGCCAAAATGTCATAGGAGACCTTGGCAAATCCTTGCCAAAATCCACAGAATTCCCCTGATCTACCAGGCTAGGAACCCCCTTTTTAAAAGGTAGGTGTTAGCCTGCCATGATGAAACCCATGCTGTCTCTTTGTGGTCAAAGCATTTGGAGAGCAAGTTTGGACAGCAGCAGCTCCATTTCCTCCTCCAAACACTCTCTCATTGGGGAATAGTAGAACATCCCACAGGCCCTTGTGTCTTGATGGGGAGCAGAACCCAGCCCAAGCAGAGAACTCCCAAAGGGTGGATTGTTCAGATACACCCGCTTCTCCACACAAGACATTAACAGCTCACAATTAACCCAATCAACCCACTACCCTTCTGAGGAAAATCCCACCCCACCCTCCCACTATATATAAGGGTCTGGTGACTTCTGTTTCAGTGGATCTGAAGACGTGTGCATGCACACAAAAGCTTATACCCAGAACAAACTTAGTTGGTCTCTAAGTGTTCTCGAAGCTACCAACATGAATTTGACGAAACTGCGGGAGGCAGTGGAAGACAGGAGTGCCTGGCGTGCTCTCGTCCACGGGGTCACGAAGAGTCAGACACAACTAAATGACTAAACAACAAGGTGCTACTGGACAATTTTTTTTGTTTTTTTTATTAATTAACCCAAAGGTCTATTTTCTAATTGAGGCACAGAGCATCCATTGATTAATTGGCTTGATTTATTGATAAACATTGCAGATCTACCAGATCTGTTGAATGAGCTTGGGAATGATGCATAACATCACCATTCTATGCAGATGGCTCCTCGCCCAACTAGGGAACTACACACGAAATGCTCCTTCAGCATGTGTATGATACTAGCTGATTAGGAAAAGGGCCCAGAACACTTTAAGATCTTTCTTTTCAGACTAATTCACAGAAGAACTGAACAAGCATGAGATAATCCTGTGTGTGTGTGTGTGTGTGTGTGACCAAAAAGGTAACTGTGTTCTTGAAATGCTGGCTTCTTGCATAGATAAATCTCATATTATTTTATGTCTCCAAGATCAATGCAATAAAAACCTAATTAAGCAACAAACTCCAGCATTTTTACAGAAAAATGTCAGAAGAGATATTGCTACCAGCCAAAGGGATGCCAAAATCCATGCACTTGTTTTCCGACAAGATGTAACATTATTGATTTTTCAGTACTGGTTGTGGTGGGAGGGACCTTTCAGGAGCATAAATTTTGCTGCTTGCTTTACCTGTTAAAATCAAGTGCATTACTGCTGATTTACAGTTGTACGCTGGATGGGGGGGGAATAGGCTCTCATTAAATAATAAACTAAACCAACTGCTTCAAGGCAGCAAATTCTGGCCATGTTCTTTAAAGATCCTGATATTATTACCATCGTTGTTATTGTTATTGTTATAGTTACTGTTATTATTAGAAAAAGCAGCTTTTTAAGGCAAATGACATTCAAAAGACAACAAAAGATGAAATGAACCATAATATAGAATTACAACACTCAAAACTACAACTCAGCGTCACACCACATTTTTAAAATAAGAAAGACAGTAATAACAACAATGTGATTTGTGTTCACACTGTATTGTAATGGACACTGGCTACAAACAATAAAATTGTTTGATTGATGATAATAATAGGAAGACCAAAAAATAATAATCCATAATTCAACCTGACCATCAGCCGGCTCATAAACATCATGCTCGGAATGCCAGCTGAAAAGCACAAGGTCCCCAGGGCTTTCCCAAAACCCTGCAATGTAGAGATTTGATGTAGGTTCAATGTACGTACCCGCATGATGGAACGGTTGAAGTTTCCAAGCCATATTTAATGGCACCCCCATGTAAAGAGCACTGCAGTGGTCTAGACTAGACCATCTAGTCTGCATGTGGTCAAAGCGTGGAACACCGTGGTGAAGTTTAGCCCTCTCTAGATAAGAGTACAGTTGGTATACCAGACAAAGCTGTTAAAAACCACAGCTGAACCCAGGACCACACCACTCTTGGTCTCGAGGGCCACCCTACCCAACACCAGCTTCCACAGCTGGAGATCTCCCTATTCACAGCAGCTCTCTCGCTCTCTCCCTCCCTCCCTCCCCCCCCTCTCTCTCACACACACACACTTGGAGCAAAATGGGAATACAGTGTCTGTTTGACTTTTTCACCCCTCCTTTTTCACATCCCTTTAATACCCATTTGTCACTCATTCAGGGCTAGGAGGCTTTTCTTTCTCTGGTGACAGCACCTGAGGCCACCTTCTTCCCCCCACGAGACCTTCCAGGTCACCATCGGGGGCCACCATTCCCTGACACCCCGCCCCCCAAATGTCCAGGAATTATTCAATGTCTGGGGCATTACAGAAAAATCAGCTGCACTTGGTCGACTGAAGCGGGAGAAAGGAAATGCACAATAAAAAACGAACGTCATTTAAATGGAATGAATGACAAAATAATAACAATGAATGACGTATTTAATAACAAAATAAACAATAGTGCAAAATAAAGATATTACACAGCCCTAATTGATGTTGCAACAAAACTCCTTTAAAACAAACAAACAATTTGCAGTATTTTCAGTTCATCTGAAGAGTAAGCCTTTTGCTAAGTATAAAACACTCTTCCTAGATATGAATTCTATCCAGGCAGTCAAGTAGATGAGATGTTGAATTTCCACCCAATGGGAACCTGCAGTGGTTTAAATTAACATTTCCCTGACAGCTTTATAGCTTTCAGAATCCATGGCTGCTACTTCTGATAAATGCTACCCTGTTGAGAGGCTTCAGATACTTTCAGTGAGCTGAATTATTGATGTACGCTGTCACCCTCAGCGCATGGCGTCGGTTCAAAGGACCCCCACCCCCAATTTCAGCATTCGAAGTTTCGCTTAAAAGGAGAAGAAGCTTGTCATCAAATTTAATTTGGTGTTGCAATGGTTAGGCCAGTTGCCATCAGCACAAGGAAGGAGTTTATTCAGTAAAAGAGACTCGCTGCTTTTCCACAGCTCTTCACTAGGACTGAAAGTGCTGCAAGAAAAATGAAATGCCCCCCTCCCGAAGGAGGAAGAGGCTCCCTCTGTGTGGTTTTAGTGGTTGCTTATGCAATTTAAATGCTGCTTAATTTGCGTGTTCAGACCCAGAAACCTTCCCCCTAAATAAATTCACACTTGACTCAAATTTTGGTTTTGGTTTTGGCAGACTTTAGGCCACAACTTTATTGATTACAAAAAGTGAGTGGTTGCATAGGCTCTGGTTCAACTAGCTCCCTGCCATGCAGGTAACGCTGACCCAGGGGTCCAGCATAGGTCAGCCAAGGGTGAACACCTGGATAAGCGGAAAGCCGGGCACGGGCTCACTCTGCCACCCAAATGTCCCCCTGGACTCAGGAACGGGCACAACCCCATCTCAGGGGTTGACCAAACCATCGAGTCCCTGGATTCCTTTAATGGAATACGCTTCACATAGGGATGGCGAGAGCGTTCTCCCATCCCTATCACCTGAACCACAGCCTATCCACAACCTTACAAGTTGTGACGATTTGCTACGCGGCAAGCGAAACCCAAATGGCAACAGCCAATCAGCCAAGTGGGGAAAATTCCTGCCGTGCCCCTGTCCCAACGACAGACGACACACGACAGCAAAACAAGGTCAAGCGCAAAGCCTTAAAAGTAGGGAAAGGTGGGCGGGTGTTCCAAATGCAAGCGCCGAAAGAGGAAGCTCTGGGTCACGTGCATGGGCATAAATAGGTCCCGCAATCCATTTAGACTGCATCCCATTGGCCAGATTGCACCCAGCTTCGAGGGACCTACCAATCGGGTGTTGTGGCTGACCAATCATACCCACCCACAGCACAGGGTATCAGTTTCCAGGTCTCACCGCAATATGTGCCCTCTTTCAGGGAGGACCCAATATAAAAAAATAAATCTCTAAGCAGTTTACAAAAACGCTAAAACTTTAAAAATCAATATAAATTCATACTTATATTCAGTGCTTTTTTTCTTTAAAAATGTTTAGGGGTACTCTCATTTTGACTCAAGAAAATCACCAATTTATAGTTCAAATTGGGTAAAATAAATACAGTAAATTGACAAAAGTACAAAGATTCACAAAATGTTTAGGGGTATGCGTACCCCTGTGTCCCCCCAGAAAAAAGCAGAGCTTATACTGTATTATATTTATATAAACGACTCAGGACCACAATACCTCAGACCACCTCCTGATGGAATCCATTGGACAGCCGATTCTGAAGTGGACTATTGATCCAATACAGGTCATGATCCCCTGAAAGACTCACCCAAATGAGAAAAATCCTATGGCAATCTCATTACATTCAAACTGTGAGAGTCTTTAGGGAAGCGTCAGTTCGTGACCTCCTCTCTGGGAATAAATGGTCATGACCCCACAGATAAGAACAAAAAAAATGTTACATTCCAAATGTTGTAAATCTGTCAGCCATGCCAGGAACCAAGACCCAAAACACACTCCTAGGGAGGAAACTACAAATATGGAACCCATTAATCTGAGGGGGAAATTAGCTGACTTGAAAGCAACAACTCTGACACATCATCTTGGTGCTAGTAGTGACATAGATGTCCAAAGACAACTCATCCCACTGAACTGCCCATCTATTAATCCACCTCACACCATTGCCACCCCACTGACTCCGACATGTAGGAAGATGTCAGAACACCATTCTGACTTCTTTACCAGTAATAATGGAAGTGATGCAGAGATTGACCCTTTTGTAAGCTCCGTACCAGTAGCATATAAAAACAAGAATAAGATCCACTATTTGACTATTGCTTCAAAACCCTAAAATATATTTTATATAATTGACTTTTTATTTCTATTCTTTGTATATCGTATTGTTGTTTTATTGCTATGGCTGACGCAAATAAAGATTCATTCAAACAAACAGGCCATGATCCACCTGTCAGAGTCACTTTGGAATCTGAGTTGTAGCTTGCAGTTCCATCCCTATATGTTTGACAACTGTAGGCAATGTCAGAGCCTGTAGTGGCACCATCCCTTCCTTCCTTCCTTCCTACCTTCCTTCCTTCCTTCCTTCCTTTCTTTCGTTCTCTGCACAGCTTTTATTTCTTTTTTTCTCTGGGGCCCCATCTCTCTCCCCAACCAACAGGCTTGTCTGGAGAGGCAAAGATCAGAGCAGACCTCTGCTTTAAATATATATGCCCTGGAAGGGTAGGCCCATGCTAGAGTGTTGGCTGTTTAATATACTCTGGGAACACAAGACAATAACATCGCCCATTCTCTAATGAACGCAAAACATGATATTCTTGACCTTTTCAGCCTGATATGTGGCTTGAGTGGTGGCTGGTTGAAAATAATCTTTGATGCCTGCTGACCTATCCTAGGTGAGTGGGGGAAATTGAATCACAATTTGATATGCTTAATGGTTTCCAGCCACAGGCAATCATTGCAATTGTTGCTGCATTAAGGTGAAAAGAAATCATAAGATTCCTGTGCTGTGTTTCCTCCCCCCAAAAAAGAGTCCAATCTAAATGCAAATTTTGTATCTGAATAAAATCCAGGAAGTGTATACAAATTACTCCTGAGAGGGGAAAAATCCTGTGACGAGGCACCTTTGCGAGCTGGTTTATAGTTTTAAACTACCATTTGGAGGATATGCCATTGCTCCCATATTAAAGTGTTTGTGTATAGAACCAATATAGAACAATATAAGGCTGTAGAATTATCAACAACAACAACAACAATAATAATTTATTTATACCCCGCTCAACTGGCTGGATTTCCCCAGCCACTCTGGGCGGCTTACAACAAAATATTAAAAATACAAGAAAACATCCAACATTAAAAACTTGCCTGAACAGGGCTGCCTTCAGATGTCTTCTTAAAGTCAGATAGTTGTTTATTTCCTTGACATCTGATGGGAGGGCATTCCACAGGATGGGTGCCACCACCGAGATGGCCCTCTGTCTGGTTCCCTGTAACTTGGCATCTCGCAGTGAGGGAACTGCCAGAAGGCCCTCGGCGCTGGACCTCAGTGTCCAGGCATAATGATGGGGGTAGAGAAGCTCCTTCAGATATACTGGGCCGAGGCCATTTAGGGCTTTAAAGGTCAGCACAAACACTTTGAATTGTGCTTGGAAACGTACTGGGAGCCAATGTAGGTCTTTCAGGACCAGTGTTATGTGGTCTCAGCGGCTGCTCCCAGTCACCCGTCTAGCTGCTGCATTCTGGATTAATTGTAGTTTCCGGGTCACCTTCAAGGGTAGCCCCATGTAGAGCGCATTGCAGTAGTCCAAGCAGGAGATAACTAGAGCATGCACCACTCTGGTGAGACAGTCTGCAGACAGGTGGGGTCTCAGCCTGCGTATCAGATGGAGCTGGCAGACAGCTGCCCTGGACATGGTCTCATTAACTGTATTAGGCTGCTTTAGATATATATCTGCCCAGAATATTCAGGGCAAACTAACCTTGTAGCTGACCTGCCTATGAAATAGATTGAAGCAGCAGCTTCTGGTGGCATAATCTCATGGGGGGGCACCCTTACAGACAACCCACCCATGCCACTGCTGCCAGAGATTCAAGGAGAAGCATCAGCTTCCAGCAAAATTTCATCAGAGCTCCATGAGAGTCACTGGAAGCTGCTGCCACATGAGCCCAGTAAGTGAGGCTTCGGCAGGGGGAGGCATCACATTCCTGTTTCGCCTGCAAAACGGGATAGCTACCCTTGCCAGCAGTCAACCCTGCAACAGAATTAGTTCTAGTCAGGACATAAAATTTGGCTCCTTGTGGCATCTGAATGCCTCTTCACCTTATTGCCTCCTCAGGTTTGCCAGACCAGTGGTTGTAGAAGCCAAAGGTGGTAGAATTATCCCTTGTATATGCTTCTGTAAGGCCCAGAAGAGTCTAGATCTGTAGCCCACAACTGCCAAGCCTTTTTCCTTAGGCCTCCACCTCTTCCCCCGCTTGCTTGCTTGCTTGCTTGCTTGCTTGCTTGCTTGCTCGCTTGTCTTCCACTCCAAACTCTTCCTCATACAATGGCTTGTGTAGGGTTTTAATATCAGACAAAGTAGGCAAGTATTCCCTGCTCACAGATCCTGGATTCAAAATATTCATACGCCAAGAGCTTTATCATCTAAACAGTCATGGACATTCCACAAGACTGCACCAGCTCAGCCAGTCAGTGTCGTGAAGCTTCACAGCCACAAGTGCAATACAATATAATAGGCACTAAGACGTTGTATTGTATTCCTTGAATGGGCATCTAACTTGACTCAGTGGTTGAGGGGGAGCAGTTCTCACTTTGGTCCCTGGGGACACTTCACAGAATCCAGAATCCAACCCCATGCAATGCAGTAAACTTTTTGCCTCAAAGCCACGAATCTGAGACTCTGAGATTAAGAGCCTCAAACCCTACCAACTGAACTTTTCCGTTTGAGAATAGTTTCTCAATGTGAACAAGGTAGTGACCTCACTAGACACTAAGATGGTTCTGTGTATATCCTTTGTATGTCTAGGTGTCTCTTTTACCGTCTTCCTTTTCCTGCATACTCGATTCTCCCACCCCTTGGGTTTTCATTCCACCACCACCCCAATCATTGGTCAACCTCAGAATCCTAATGGACAACAAGCAGACCAAACAAATTCCTTCCCCATACCCAGTTACCTCCCACCCCTGCAACATTGCAAAGTACACTGGTACCTCGGGTTACATACGCTTCAGGTTACATACGCTTCAGGTTACAGACTCCGCTAACCCAGAAATAGTACCTCAGGTTAAGAACTTTGCTTCAGGATGAGAACAGAAATCGTGCTCTGGCAGTGCAGCGGCAGCAGGAGGCCCCATTAGCTAAAGTGGTGCTTCAGGTTAAGAACAGTTTCAGGTTAAGAACGGACCTCTGGAACGAATTAAGTACTTAACCTGAGGTACCACTGTATACACTGTCAATTTCCTCTTATATTCATGGTTGTGTGTTGATCAACATTCGTGGCCCTTTTTTCATGTCAGAAAAGGCTGTTCTTCAAAGCAAAAGAGAGAGGACAAGAAGGAAACCATTTTAAAAGAGTTAATAGTCCTAGGATCAACATGGCTCACGTGGAACAGAAATGTCAGAGTTCAGGAGACACTGGATGTAGGGAGAGGATAAGTAAATCATAAGACACAATTCAGCCACACCATTGTCCTTTACAAACCTCTGATGAGCTTCTTACATACAAAGGGTTGCATAATCAAGTCATGCTTCAGTACCATTGCAGTCATTTAGCACCTTGGTCACATCTAAAGCATGACTATTCTAGTTCTGACCCAAGCATTGTATTTGCCTTCTCTCTTCTTTGAATTCAGCTTTCAGTCTTTTGTGTTTACTCTGCAGGAAGCATGACTGATGCAGCTGGCTGACAAGGAGATAGACTTCAGTAATTGTGCCACTTCTTTTCTGCCCCCCCCCCCCCGGCGCCAAACCTAAACTATGTCTCTGTGCTTTCAATAAAGCAATGAAGTATACCAAGTTGTGTTATTAAATTGTATTTCAAAGTTCTGGCTGTAGAGAAGCTTTCACTCTGAACCTTCTAAAGAAAAATAGAGAAATTCATAAACCAACCACTGTCAAAGTGTGCATGAAGGCAGCCTAGTATTAGAGTATTAGTATTAGAGGCAACCTCTGAACGCTAATGTAATTTTAAATTGTAAACCAATTTTGCTTTGCAGAATTACCACACTGAATCAAGCAGCCACCACTTGTTTAGCGCTGGGAGTAAGCCTTTACACCACATGTAAATGAAAACGCTTTCTCTCAACTGTGAGGCTTCAGAAAGCTTGTAACGGCTATAAAAGCTGTGTCATTTTAAAAAACCATCTTGAGCCTCAACAAGGAATTCCGAATCCAGTCCCTTCTGCACTTTGGTGACTCTGAGAAAAACAAATCAGAGCCTCAATCAATATGATAGCATCACAAAAATCAGCAAAGTCTGATAATAAAAGCTTTCGTTGGGCTACATAAGTTTACTCTGTAGACAAGGGGTGGGGTGGCTGCATATTTGAATGTTTTTTCAAGGCGGGGGAGAACCATTGAAAAGTAGCATTTGAAGTATATTGCTAGGTTGAATCCCTTACCCGATAGTTTTCTGTGTGCTCAGAGATTTTGTGTTTTGTCTAAGAAGCCTCAGAGTTGCTGCAAAGGGAAGGGGTTTTCCCCCCAAAAAAATAAAATAGTGTTTTTATACAATTAGACTATACACAGAAATTTCTCATAGCTCATCACATAATACCACCTAACATGAAAAGTTGGCCCCATAAATTTATATACAGTAGTAAAATATTCTTCAACTCATTCATCAGACAGTTCTAGACGGTAACGGAGAAGTCGTATATGAGTCAAAACATTTCCAGGTTTTAGATGCTGTTTAATGCATGCATGGGAAAGGCATAGTTAGTAGTTGTATGGAAGTGAGAGCTGTACCATAAAGAAGGAGGCTGATTGCCGAAGAATTGATGCTTTTGAATTATGGTGCTGGAGGTGACTCTTGAGAGTCCTATGGACTGCAAGAAGATCAAACCTATCCATTCTGAAGGAAATCAGCCCTGAGTGCTCACTGGAAGGACAGATCCTGAAGCTGAGGCTCCAATACTTTGGCCACCTCGTGAGAAAAGAAGACTCCCTGGAAAAGACCCTGATGTTTGGAAAGATGGAGGGCACAAGGAGAAGAGGACGACAGAGGACGAGATGGTTGGACAGTGTTCTCGAAGCTACCAGCATGAGTTTGACTAAACTGCGGGAGGCAGTGGAAGACAGGAGTGCCTGGCGTGCTCTGGTCCATGGGGTCACAGAGAGTCGGACACGACTAAAGAACTAAACAACAACAACAAAATAGTTAGTAGTTGGCTAACTTAGTGTAAAGTTACTAACTTACAGTAACTTACTTACTGTAAAGGTAATGCACTGCAATGAAAAATAAAAATCTAAGTTACTTTGGAAATTATTTTGTTAACTTGTTAAAGCTTGAGGGTCTGAGAAGCCAATTGGAAGGTGGTAAAACCATTGAGAATGTGCATATAAGCAGTTTGCAGTTGGGACTAAGATCTTCATACTTCATTGAGCTTTATGGATTGGGGTAACAGGAGAATCCAGAGGCTATATTAGGGAACCAGATGGAAGAAAGGGCAGCTCAAGGTGCATCTCTGGGTACAAAGGAAGCACATCTCAGGGGCTAGAGGGTGTGGGAAATGGCCAATCCAACATATGTCTTTAGCTTTAGGGACGGCGTCTAGGGAGGGAAAGCCTGAAGTGTCTTAACCTATGTTTATTTGCTGCACCCTATTGCCCCATTTGGAGAAAGTTTTTGGGTGCATGTAACCATTCTTGTGCTAAAACCTTTTCCAACTCTGCAATATCCTTTTTGAGGTGAGGTGACCAGAAGTGTACACAGTATTCTAAATGTGACTGCAACATAGATTTGTACGATGACATTCCCATATTGGCAGTTTTACCTTGATTTCTATATGCTTTGTTGTTTTGCCTTTAAAAATATTTTCTGCCAGTTTTCCCAAGTCAGACTTTAAGCTATCCGGCCTGTAATTTCCAGGACTGGATTTTTTTATAATTGTGGTGTTATATTGGCTATTTTCCTCAGGTATGGAGGCTGAGCTGAGGGACAAGTTACATCAGGGGTACTAACTTGAATAAAATATTGTGGGGGGCAGATAAGCCCCATATTGCACGATCGATCACAAGACATGGAACATGGACCCCATTTGAATGGAAATGCCCATCAACTTCATGGGAGCGGCCCCCTCAAATATTTTATGGGGGGGGCAAAGGGACCTTGGCCCCTAGGAGTAGGCTCCTATGAGTGACATATTTTGTTAGAAGATCAGATATTTTGTTTTTTATAAGATATTTATTGAAATTTTCAAAATATTACACACACAAAAAAGAAAAAAAAGAAAAATACAAAATAAAAATAGTTAAAAACAACTCAATCTTTCCATTACTTATTTTTCATTAGCTTATTTCCCGGACCTCCTCACGCCTCCCTTTTTTGTATTCCAGTTCGGTTTGTTGGTTCAGCAAATCCTTCCCCTCTTTGTTTATCCAAGTCTTTAATCTTAAATTATTGTAACATTAAATTTTTACCTGTTAGTAATCCATTTTTCATATTCCCGGGGTGGCGCCACCGGCAATGGCGGACTCCCTCTGAACTGGGGGACTAGCTCCACGAAAAACGGGTCTTCTCCGCTACGGCGAAGCGGGGACCCTCTTAAAAATCACAGGCGGATGAAGCCTGTGACCATGGGACTCGGCGGGCACCTTTAGCGCCCCCCCAACCCGCTAAGGAACCCACTAACGGGCTCCGAAGTGAAGAGGGGGAAGTGGCGCGGTGCTGTCAGTCAACTGCTATTTCCGTGGAGTGAAGCTGCATAGCCGTTGCCGGAGAGCGCTGCCTTTTTCCTGGGACAATTTGGACTTTAAAATAAGCACCCGTGAGTACTTAGACTTTGAACAATTGGACATCAAATAAGGACTTGCGAGCAGGAAAGAATTGGACTTTAAAAATGTACTCTAATTTGGTACGGAACGGGAAGGTCTAAACAGGAAGTCAACCTTCCGTTCTTTTGTAAACAGAATAAAGCAAAGACAATTGAAACTAGAGCTCAGAAAATCGTTTTTAAAAGATTGGATTTCACCATTTAAAATTGTGGAACCCCCCTTCGACAGCAGGAGAAGGGGGGGATCTTTTTGGACTGTTTAAAGTGACTTTAAAGTGAAGTAACTTTCCTCCGTCCTGATCCTGGAGCGGGGTGTCAGGACTGACGTTTGAAGTTCATTGACCAAAGACAAGTGTCGTTGACAGATAGCTTAAAGAAGAGAAACCTAGTGATTCCACTGTTCCCTTTCGCATTTTAAAGGAATATATACAGACAAAGTATCTTTAAAAAGGAAACTTTGTTGCAAGAACAAATAGAAGTCTTCCCCCTAGGGGGAGTCTGTGAAACTGTAACTGTGAAACTGTAACTAACTCCAGGGAGCCGGCAGTGGTTACAGATTACAACCGTGGGAACAGGCATCTGACCTTGCAGGACAATGTATTCAGAAGCCTTATTGTGTGCTCTCTATAAAACAAATGCCCTACTGGAACAATTACACGAGAAGGTGAATTGGATAGCGACTTCGACTAGAAATTTTGAACAGGCAGTGGGAAATTTTGAACAGACAGTGGGAAAATATGTGGAGCCCACTCAGGAATTAAATCAGGAGAGTGTCTTGACAGAACAGGAGTTTTTGACATTAAATCAGGAGTGTGTTTTGACAGAACAGGCCCAACAGGAATATGATTTTTCGGATTTGACAAATGAACTTGGAAAAAGCCAGATTTGGAAAGGAAAAGTTTGGCTTGGTTTGGAAATGGGGGGCTGGATTGACCCCCCTATGCTGGGACGTTTGGACTTTTCCAATATGGCAACGGGCCGTGAGATGTTTGGGACTGTGGGGGCTCTCAATTTTGGAGGGTCTTTGAAACATGCTTTTAAATACTACATGGAATTTAGTGTTGAACATGGAAAAGGGGCTGATTTGTCGAGAAGGGCTAAAAACATTGTCAAGCTGGAGTTACCACGAGCAGGAGACAAAGGAAAACACAGTTACAAATATGAAGAAGAGCCGCGGAAGGGACATGGAAGAGACTTGAGGGCCTCGGATATAAGGTTGCCAGGTTAATGGGCTAGATTGACGGGAATAAGGACTGACAAAACCCGGAACCAGGAGGAAGGGACGCTGGATAAAGAGTGGATCTGTTTGTACCCCTTTTTTCTACCATTAGAACTGCTTTATAAAAGTGATGAATGATAGAAAAATGTTGGAATGAAATTACTTGGCTTTAGCAAAGATGTTTAGAGAATTATGAAAGAATATTATGGTTATGAGAAGTTGGTAAGGATAAGATTTAAGTTTTAAGTTTTAAGGTTTATTTTATTATAGAAAGATAAGATCAAAATAGTTTAGGGTAATGCAAGGACAGAATTTTATGAAACATGGAAAGGATTTGCTGGGATAATTAATAACTAGGATACAAAGAAAGGGAGGAGGAGGAGGTCTAAGAAAGAAGGCAATGACAGTTAAGGATTTGAAAATAATGAATTTGTTTTTAAATGTTTTTAAAGGTTCATGATTTTTGTATTTTTCTTTTTTTCTGTCATTTTTTCTTATTTTGAATTTTCTCTCATATGGTGGGAAGGGGTTTTTTTTTTTTTTCTTTTCTTTTCTTTTCTTTTACTACTTTGTCAACTATTTTTATTTTTTGTACTTTCTTCGGCTTCTATTTTATTTTTTTTATTTTTTGTAACATTTTGAAAATTTCAATAAATATCTTTAAAATAAATTTCTTCCAATCTTCTTCCACCGACTCTTCTCCCTGGTCTCGGATTCTGCCAGTCATTTCCGCCAGTTCCATATAGTCCATTGAAGATCAGATATTTTGCTAGAAAACCTTTTGAAGAACAGAGTCCATAGAGCAACTTTGGACTTTAGGGCGTCTCTAACCTGACTCAAAATGCCTCCTAATTATGTAATGCATCTCAGTCACCTAAATCGCCCCTTTTTGCCTTGTATTTTGAGCTGGATACATATGCAATGCATACCCCTACCAACCACAGCCTTCACTGAGTCCTGTATCACAGCTTGGAATATCAGTATAAATGTTTTCTTTTAAATAATGAAGGATGTTCTCTCTAAGCTGGTCAGATACAGTGGTGCCTCGCAAGACAAAAAACTCGCTAGACGAAAGAGTTTTCCCTATGGGCTTGCTTCGCAAGACGAAACGTCTTGCGAGTTCTTGCAAGTTTGTTTCCTTTTTATTAAAGCCACTAAGCTGTTAATAGCTGTTAATAGCCGCTAAGCCGCTAATAGCCGTGCTTCGCAAGACGAAAAAACCGCAAGACGAAGAGAGTCGTGGAACGGATTAATTTCGTCTTGCGAGGCACCACTGTAATTATTTTCTTCAACAGAAGGTTCGGACTCAGGCACCAAATTGAAACGTGAGGCTGCAGATTTCTGGTGGTTAGTGATATTAGATTTGGGATAGGAGCTGAGCTCAGTGCCAAAGAGGGGTTGTTACTCATTTGTACTTTCCTGTTTTCTCATTGCTTATCCTTATTCCCCAAATTTCCATTTATTTGTTGTTGTTTTAAATAAACTCTTGCACTCTTGAAAATCCAATTTTTCTTTCACATCTTCAGTACTGGAATAAAGCCTAAGACAAAATTCCAAATGAATTTGGTAGTACCTGCTTTTCTGTGGGAAATTTCTTGGAGGGCAGGATTTACCCATCCTAATACGAACAAAATGAGAAAAAGCTGGATCATATTTCATTCAACTGAAAGAAGACAGGTGGCATCTTGAATTCAAGGCAGTTGACACAGCGGTGTTTCCAAATTCCTCCCTTTCAAATGGCACAAATTAAAAGGAAAATTCCACACTTTCTCTCTTTGTAGTAAAAACAATGCATTCTTCCAATTATTTTTCTAGAGCACCTATTGGTAGCCGTCAGCCTTAACAAATGAATGCCTATTAACTGTTACATGTTGTTGCTTTGTATCTTTAGCTGAGAGGAAATCTAACTCCCAACATATGTAAACAACATGTCAGGTCTTCTGACATTGCATTACATAATCCTAAGAAGCAACAATTATATTTTGTAAGATGACAAGCACAGGTAGACAGATGGAGACTACGGATGAGAAACTATATTGCTTTTCTGGCTGCCTGATACATTTTGAATAATAATAATTGCTGACATAGAGATGACTTCCTATTTCATCATTCATGATCTCAGTTTTCATTTCTCATGCTTAAGGTTTTAACAGAGGAAAACAAAACAAAACAAAATGAAAGCTACTTGACAAGAGAATTGGAAACAGAAAGAGAGAAGATGGACTCTGAGCTATTAAAAACAACCTAGCACCTTAAAACTAACCAATTTTTAATGGCCTAAGCTTCCAAGGACAATTAGTAACCCTGAAAACGATTAGCGTTGTTAAAATATGATCATGAGTTACATACCTTTCCTTGGAATAATAGGAACGCTAACTGATGGGCAGTCAGATTCAGCTACGGATGCAGGTCCCAGCAACTACCCTGCCCTTCGGGAATCGAGCTGCGATGAGTGGATACACTGGGCACGGGGAATATTCCCTAGAAGAGGAATAATCAGGGGAGAAGCTGGAGGTGGAGGACTCACCCGATGCCTGGAGGAGAGGGCCCTTTTCTTAATCTTCTTAGCCACCTACATAGCTCAGCTGGGAGCGCCCCTTGCCATGCCCTTATGCCCCTTGCCATGCCATGCCCTTATGCATGCGAGGTGGTGTGCTGTGCTGTGCTAGCAGATGGTACTGTAATAGCGCATGAGACTGATAGCAGGGTTATGTTGCTGCTGCTGCTGCTGCTGCTGTTGTTGTTGTTGTTGTTGTTGTTGTTTTTACTATTAACAATGTAAATATTATGGTAATACAGTGGTGCCTCTGGTTACGAACTTAATTCGTTCCAGAGGTCCATTCTTAAGCTGAAACCGTTCTTATCCTGAGGCACGCTTTTGCTAATGATGCCTTCCGCTCACATCCTGGGGCAAAGTTTGCAACCAGGAGCAACTACTTTAGCAGAGCTCGTAACCTGAAGCGTGCACAACCAGAAGCGTTCATAACCAGAAGTACCACTGTACTGGAAAGGACTGGAAAGACGTAGGAAGTGATATAGCAAAGAATTATATGAAAGAGCCACAGAGCCACAAAAGATAAGCATGCGCTTAGGGAAAGCTATGAAAGTAAAGCAGAAATCTGTTACCATATGAATTTGTACGCATTCTTAGCACCAAGCCATTTGAAGCCTCCAGAGTGGAAGGAATTTTTTTTTAAGGGCATAACATACAAAGGCAACATCAGCAGGCCCCACTTTGTCCACATGATTTGCTAAAATTGATAATAAAACAACTCGCAAGTTGAGAAGGGACAAACGCACTAAATTACAGCACATAAAGATTCCATGTGTGTGCAACACAGACGGTATTACTGTTCTAACAAGTTATATAAATTGCGCAGATATAAGAGAATACATATATTCCCGGTACATTTTTGAGCACAATTCAAAGTGTTGGTGCTGACCTTTGAAGCCCTAAACAGCCTCGGTCCAGTATACCTGAAGGAGTGTCTCCACGCCCATCGTTCAGCCCAGACACTGAGGTCCAGCGCCAAGGGCCTTCTGGCAGTTCCCTCATTGCGAGAAGCGAAGGCCTTCTCAGTAGTGGCGCCTGCCCTGTGGAACGCCCTCCCATCAGATGTAAAGGAAATAAGTAGCTATCTTACTTTTAAAAGACATTTGAAGGCAGTCCTGTTTAGGGAAGTTTTTAAGGTTTAATCCTGTATTGTGTTTTTAATATTTGATTGTGGCCAGGGAAACCCAGCCGGATGGGCAGGGTATAAATAATAAAATTATTATTACTACTATATACGCCCATATAAACAGTACCGTAAATCACATGTGTACTAAAACCATACATGGTAGTCCTGCACACGTCCGCCCACCTATGACCACATGTATACCAAGAGCTAAAATATCAGTATCCTTCCATAATGTTAGCAAGATACGGTTGTAAGGGGCCCTGGGTCATCTAGCCCAACCCCCATGTACAGCTACCCACATTAGATTTGCTGAGTAACCAACGCTAAGCACACGCACATCCACACACAAACCTGTTTAAGCACGCGCATACATGCATATGCCTATTTATTCTTATAAAACGCACAGCACATGTAATGATAAGACTATCTGTGTGTATAGTTAAAGTTGGGAGGGGCCCCTGGGTCATATAGCCTGCTCCCCAGCACCTTAAGGCTAGAGGGGATTGTAAGGATCAACTAGTCCAGCTCCCTGCCAAACAGGAATACGCAGGTGACCCCATACGGCAAATTCCCACCATGCTTTATTAAGCTATGCTGCCTGCGATGCTGAGCAAGTGGGTAATAAGAACAGCAGTCTGGAGGGAGGACCCCAAGCCCATTTATGGGGTGAAGCACCCAAAGAAGAATCACAGAATTGTAGAGTTGGAAGGGACCCTGTGGAACTTC
Source organism: Podarcis pityusensis (assembly GCF_964106645.2). NCBI lineage: Eukaryota > Metazoa > Chordata > Lepidosauria > Squamata > Lacertidae > Podarcis > Podarcis pityusensis. The sequence goes on along the minus strand of NC_138038.1, from coordinate 6,111,916 downwards.
TAGGTTGACCCTCTGCAAAGCAGGATTATGTGGCTGTTCCTTATGGGGAAACCACACACCCTGCACATCATGTCAGAGATCACAGAATCATGGAGTTGGAAATGACCAAAATGGTCATCCAGCCCAAGCCATTGAAGAGCAGAACCATACCCAATTTGTGCCTCAAACTGCCTTGCTTAAATAGACTCAAAATAACACCATATTGTTGGACCTTCTGGACCAACTGAGCTTGCGCAGCGGCTGAGACGATGGAATAAAAACTTGCCCGCAATATCTTTGCTTATATTTATTTTAAGAAATAATCAAACAGCTGCAAAAAACACCCTTTTCACCACTCCACACTCCCCCAGCGGAATACCAAGCATTTGGTCAGCTTAAATACAGTTTTCAAAATAATCAGTTACCCTATCACATTGCTGTATCACATAACTCCACCTCTAATTAGTTACATTGTTAAGATACAGGTGTGCTGAAACGTCGATAGTTCACAGGTGTGCTGCCATGCAAATTATTATTACAAAAAAAACACATATCACTGGGCAGCACCACTGACCACACCAATGTCAGGAAAACCCAACACATGTAACCACTGAGCTGTTCAGCCACATGTGCGGCCACCTATTCCAGGTCCCACCAAGTAATGAGTTGCATGTATAATCAAGTAATGAGTTATAGCATCAAGTAATGAGTTGCATGTATAAGTGGGTCGGAATTCAGTAATCAAGTGGTGTGCAGCAAGGCCTCAGTTGGGAAGGAAAATCAGAATGGGCAAAGGTGAGGTCATAGCTTTTCTGGCACCTAGATTATAACTGAACAGTACTGCATGTCAAAGCAGACTTCATGAATCTGCCAACATAACTGAAGAGCAGCTTTCGAAGATTAAAACTCTAAAATAGTCTAATAAGGTAATGAGAAAGGTTCATACTGTTTCACATTCGGATCTGATAGCAGGAGCAAACCAAGTGGTAAAGTAGCTTATTTGTATGATTAAAAGTGCACCGAAGAATTTATAGGCTCGATTCTGATTGGGGTCAGAATGGTATTAACCTGGAATAGTTATGGAAGGCCTGTTAAAAGATATATAAGCAGCTTAAAGAGTGTTCAAAATACAGAGGATCTCTATTACAATGCAAATTGGAGGACCCTGAATGGAAAGCATGATTTGCCTTCACAAACCTCAGCATCCAAATCTAGATATTCAAAGTGCAACACTGTGATGGACAAGAACATTATTGTAGGTGTTTGTTATCTATGTCTTCCCACTCTCTCAGAGGTACTTAGGTAACACACACAGCATAATCCCATAGTATCCATCACAACATACATATGAGGTAGGTTAGTCTGAGGGAGCCATTGGTGTGAGGAGAACCAGTTTTATGACTGAGAAACCTTGACCTCCTCAGTCAAATCCTCCACCTACATCATGTTATTTTTAATGTGCTGCACTATTTTTATTGTGTTTTATGCCTGCAGTGTTCTAAGAAGTCCAGAACAATGCCACTGAATGATTTGTGTGGCTTAATTAACTTAAAATTAAATTTTCAAGCAAAATGGAAGTGGTATGCTCATTATGTCAAGATAGGCATCTTTCCATATGGGTACCAGGATGAACCATAATATAAAAGTGTGCTCACCTCAGACAGCTGACCTTCCAGGAGAGTAGTTTGCTATTGCACATGGGAATGTCCTTTTGAGGTAATGAAGTCTGGGTATTTTTAAATTAATATACAAGAGCTACCATGCACAAATGCCCTTCAGAAGCAGCCCTCAACTAACCGGAGCCCATGCTTTCTGTGGTAAGCTCCCACACAGCTTGGGACTGTGCATATTGATGCAGCAGAGTGGGAACTGCTGGTCTTGTGAGTCTTTCCCTTGAGGAGCATATTGCATAGGAAAGACCCGGGTGATCAGGTCTGTCCATGGAGTTGCAACACCCCCAGTCATTTGTGCATGTGGCATGAAATAGGGGGGCTTATTATGCTGTTGTGGGGGCTCTCCCCCCTCTCTCTCTTTTACAGTTGTGGTGTGCTAGTGTCATTCCCCAAGAAAGAAGGGTGGTAGTAGCCATGGTCAAGCCAAAAGCTTTTAAAGTGTGTGGTGTGTGTGTGTGTGTGTGTGTGTGTGTGTGTGTGTGTTTAGAAGGAAGGAAGGAAGGGAGGGAGGGAGGGAGGAAGGAAGGAAGGAAGGAAGGAAGGAAGGAAGGAAGGAAGGAAAGAAAGAAAGTGCTGGCACCATGCATTCTCCAGACATCTCAAATTCCTTGACTCAGCCTTAGCCCTGTACAGACTAAGTTCAGGGGGTTTCCAGCTCTACAAATTTCAACTTGCCTTCACTGCTTACAATGGGAAAGGTGCAAGTTTTCACAGCACAACTGGCCTGTTTAGACTATTCCAATTGCTTCTGACCACACTGGGCTCCGGCAATGAGCCAGACTCGTAATTAAGCAAAGGTAAAGGTCCCCTGACCATTAGGTCCAGTCGCAGACAACTCTGGGGTTGCAGCGCTAATCTCGCTCTATAGGCCGAGGGAGCTGGCATTTGTCTGCAGACAGCTTCCGTGTCATGTGGCCAGCATGACTAAGCCGCTTCTGGCGAACCAGAGCAGCACACGGAAATGTTGTTTACCTTCCTACCAGAGCGGTACCTATATATCTACTTGCACTTGACGTGCTTTCGAACTGCTAGGTGGGCAGGACCTGGGACCGAGCAACGGGAGCTCACCCCGTCGCAGGGATTCGAACTGCCGACCTTCCAGTTGGCAAGCCCTAGGCTCTGTGGTTTAGACCACAGTGCCACCCGCATCCCTAATGTAGCTGTCCCGTAATATTTTGTCCTCAGCGCCTCCTTTCCAGGGGTTACCAGTTGCCATCTGAAGAGCCTCTCAGTTGGGTTGTAGTGACTGAGGAGTCTCTGATGGGGTCCAGGCTGAGCACCCAAATGCTAATACTTAGTTGCTCTTTCTATTGATAGTACTATATAAAACATCTGTGCACATGTCTCCTTGATTTATACTAATGTTTCTTTGAAAAAGGAGGAACTGTTACCTGCTTACATTTGATGAAGGACTATGTCACTCACTGTGTATTCTGTGATTATACAGCTTCAATATTTCATCTGTTGCCTTTATAATCTTTGTGTTTACGATCTTAATAATAAAGCTAATGAACTATTTTCATTAACTACTCTCTTTTGGTGCTTCATGCCCAGTGCTAATCTACTTAATCTACTACTATTATTTATTATTATTGCTTTGATATTATGATTGTGTATATATTGCTCATTGCATACCAAATGGGAAAAATGGGAGGCTTTCCTCCTCACTTGTTATACAACCAACGTTCAGGAAACAATTCACAGACATTGTTCATTCGACTGCCACCTTCTCATTGTTATTAAAATTCTGAATGTGCTATTCTAACATTAGAGAAAACAGGAGCAGATCAATCTCACTAACTTACACAGAGCAACAAAAACCAAAAGCAGAAGATTAGCAGCCCAGGTAAGTGCTTGAATCCTGATGCAGTCAATAAGTATGGCTAAGAATTCGTTGTAAATCACTTCAGGAAGGAAGTGAAAGGATTTGGTGGGTGATGCACATCAAAGGTTTGATATATGCCGCTCTGAGGAAGCAGATGCAGTGAGAGGTGCTGCGTAAACATCTATAATTCTTAGGAAGTCTACTGATGCCAATATCGAGTGTTGATGAAACTATAGTCAGATAGCTCAGCTAAGCAAAAATCTATTTGTTCTTATTCCTGGGATCAAGAATTCAGAATAAGGTTTTCTGTATATTCATGCTGAGTTCATTTTTTAAAATTCTTAAGCAGTTCTCCTTAGTTACAACGTGCAATATCCTCAGCCCATTATGGCACAGCATTTGAAATGGAGTCCAGCTAACACAAATAAACACATTATAAAAAAAGGGTGCATCACTTAGTCCATCTGTTTTGCAACTGACTGATTACATTTTGGTAACGTGCAGAATTGTTAAAATTTCTGTATCTGTCTTTTCAAGATAGTGTACTAATGAAACTGTGCTATAACTTACAATTTAATTCTTAAAGGCTACCATTTATTATTAGAAGGAAAAGCAATCTTTTAGTGTAGCTTTTTTAGCATTTGAACTTCTATAGTTTATCATATAAATAAAATTTAATACCCAGAATTTAAAAATAAGGTTCAAATGGAACATTCAGCTTGAAATATGCCATTCCAATATGACCAAAAAATAAAATAAAATCCAGTCATCAAAGTAGCTCTGCACTTATTCCTATTTTCTCTTCCCTCCTGGATATGAATTAATAGTGCAACAGTATGTATGTTTACAATGGGGTTAACTTTCAGATAACTGTGCATAAGACAGTAGCCTCAGTGAGCAAGATTTCTCATATTTATCGTCTTCCCATTTCTTTTTATCTTGTCCTCAATTAAAGGATCATATGGGACTTTCTGTTTATGCGCCAGTTCAGTTCTAGCTAGTACAATTAAGTTAATGACTAGCACTTAACACTATTTTTCTACCACATCTGTTTTACATCAAAGCCAGTGAGAGGATTAGGAGTGAAGTGTCTCCTGGAACTGACTTTCCTCTAGCAATTCAACTGGATTGGCCAATTATCTTTCACTCTTACTTAAAGTAATCCACCAAAAATAAAATAGCCCTCACGTCTTCCTTAAATCTTGAAATAATTGATTATAAATGATTTCTTACTGATTAATTTTGTTGATTAATGGTTGGTTGACATTTTCAACCCCGATTTCTAAATATATGGTTTCTTTACTCTTCCTCACTCATTTTGCATGGATTTAGAATCCTGTATCAATGGGGAGAAAAAAAATTTTTGTCAGTTTCACTATTCCCTACATCTCTAATATTGTCAGTCACCATGCTTGCTTTGCACATCCTGCAAGAAAAGAACTAATTAGCAGTTGGAATATCTAGGACTGCAAGCTTTAATCAATTAACCCACATTCTATTTTTTTCATGAAAAGAAGGGTGCCCTGTTTATGCTTATTCGGGAATAAGTCCCATTGAGATCATTAGATAAATAGGTATAGAATTGCAGTCTTAGATGTCAAAATGCCCCTCCCCCCCTTTCAATGTTTTCCAATCATCAGTGCACCATGGGTAAACTGTGCACTAAAATTCAGCACCCTTGTTTATTTTGAAGTACCATACAATCTATGGAGAAGATACGACCTCCATCTGAAGTCAGGATGGCATAAATTTCTCACTTTTGAACTTTGTCCGTAATCAGTGTGGGGGCCCTATTCAGATCTATCACCAAAGAAGAGGACCTGCCTTAAAAAAAATGACAGATGGGAACACAGTACTATACAATATTTGCATATGTTAACTTATATGTATAAATGCCCACTCAGTCTGCTTTTCAGATGCAAGCTATTGATGAGCTGCAATTCTATTCACTCTGCCTAGGAGTAACTATGATTGAACACAGTGAGGCTTATTTATGAATAAACATACATAGGATTGGGCTGCCCATCCCACTGATTCATTGAGTTTCTGGTGATAGATTATCAGTACAGATGTGAGACGCCATCAACGCCTAAGTGTGGCAACTGTGCAGAATTTACAACATATAGGCCGATTAATCTTATTTAATGTAGCACGCGGGTGGCGCTGTGGTCTAAACCACTGAGCCGCTTGGGCTTGCCGATCAGAAGGTTGGCGGTTCAAATCCCCACAATGGAGTGAGCTTCTGTTGCTCGGTCCCAGCTCCTGTCAATCTAGCAGTTCAAAAGAACACCAGTGCAGGGAGATAAACAGGTACCGCTCTGGCGGGAAGTGCGCTGCTCTGGTTTTGGTGTTCCGTTGCGCCAGAAGTGGCGTAGTCATACTGGCCACATGACCTGGAAAAACTGTCTGCGGACAAACACTGGCTCCCTTGGCCTGTAAAGTGAGATGAGTGCCGCAAGCCCAGAGTCATCTGTGACTGGACTTAACTGTCAGGGGTCCTTTACCTTTACCTTTTAAAGTAGCACTGGATAACACAATGTTCTCATGAAACCATCTGTAAAACATAGCACTATTGACACACTTTTTTGCAACTTCTCCACTGAAGGAAAAACGTAAGAATAAAATGTTACTAATACATAACCTTATTTGTAGCTAGCTACCATAAATTCTGGGTTTCTTTGTTTTCTTATTTGTAAAAATTATAGTTATGGCAAATAGTCTAGCGATCTGGATTTTCTTTAGCACTTAATTACAGATCTCAAGGTTATGAATGTCAGTTTGCATTTCTTAGTGTAGAAAGTATTGATTTGATGTGTGGAGATTTTTCCTATTCTACTTAATTCAAGAGGGTTCTGGAAGCTTCACTGTGTGAAAGAAACAAGCAGAAGGTTCGTGGTGTTTGGGTTATTCCTTCAGAGAAGCTGAGTACAGATGGATTAAACAGGTTTTGTTATTTCTTCTGTCAAGGTCATACTGACTACAATAGTAAGGCCAGAAGGATCCTGGGTTTCACTTTTTCTTTTCCTCCTGGTGTGGTGTTCTGTACATAGTACGCTTAGTGTTGAGGTTTAGACTTATTATAAGTTATTGTAAGTTTAGGTTAAGTCTGCTGCAACTGGATTTCTTATGGACAGGGCCAATCCTGAATGTACAGTGGTACCTCTGGTTACGTACTTAATTCATTCCGGAGGTCTGTTCTTAACCTGAAACTGTTCTTAACCTGAAGAACCTGCGCAATTTCTGAAGCAAAGTTCTTAACCTGAGGTACTATTTCTGGGTTAGCGGAGTCTGTAACCTGAAGCTTCTGTAACCCAAGGTACCACTGTATTGGGTTTGTAACCATTATGCTCATTTGCCTTCAGGAGTAGTAAAGCTCTGCTGGATGAAATATTAATTGCCTCTGGTCTATTTTGGGGGGAATCCTGCAACATGTTTAAATTTTTACTCTGCTAACTATACGTTGGAGTTCTGCTCTGGATAAATACTGAGTAAAATTCCATGACAATAAATGCATGATGTTGCTGTAAAGTGAGTTAGAGTATTGGTCCATCTAGTTCCATCTCCTCTGATCTGGCAATTGCTCTCCAAGTCTTGTTGGTTAGCTCAGTTGGTTGGAGCGTGCTGCTGCTGAGGTCAAGGTCATGGATTTGATCCCCGTATAGGTGCGTATTCCTGTATTGCATGGGGTTAGACTAGATGATCCATGGGGTTTCTTCCATCTCTATGATTCCATGACTTGAAGGTTTCAGGCATGGGTCTATCTCAGCCTTGCTATGTGAGCTCTTCTAGCTGGAGAGGCTGGGGACTGAACCTAGCATCTTCTGTAAACAAAATTGGTACTCTGCCACCGATCTACTATCATTCCCATAATATTTGAGCAGGATCCATCTCTGCTGAAATAATTTCAGCAACAGCAGTCAGTTGTGATCTGGTTCACACATGCATACATGATCTTTCATCATTTGATGGCTCTCAGTCAAAGGTGTGAACTCTTTAAATTGAAAAGTGTTTGAGAACCATCACCTTTTGCTCACCAAAAGAACTTTTATATCTCTTCATCTCTCTCAAAATGACAAGCACATGGAATGTACCCCCGCAGAGGTTACTTTCACATTAGGTAGACATTATTTGAAATATTACCAACACATAGCAGTGAACATAATAGTTTATTATTGTCACATAACAGACTATCATAAATGGATAAACAAGGGGGTTCTTTTTACAATAGCTTGACAGATGAAACAAATACAAGATGTGTGACACCTGGCTTGAGAGCAGTACATGTGATAAGGATCTAGGAGTCTTGGTTGACCACAAACTTGACATGAGCCAACAGTGTGACGCGACAGCTAAAAAAGCCAATGCAATTCTGGGCTGCATCAATAGGAGTATAGCATCTAGATCAAGGGAAGTAATAGTGCCACTGTATTCTGCTCTGGTCAGACCTCACCTGGAGTACTGTGTCCAGTTCTGGGCACCACAGTTCAAGAAGGACACTGACAAACTGGAACGTGTCCAGAGGAGGGCAACCAAAATGGTCACAGGCCTGGAAACGATGCCTTATGAGGAATGGCTAAGGGAGCTGGGCATGTTTAGCCCGGAGAAGAGGAGGTTAAGGGGTGATATGATAGCCATGTTCAAATATATAAAAGGATGTCACATAGAGGAGGGAGAAAGGTTGTTTTCTGCTGCTCCAAAGAAGTGGACACGGAGCAAATGGATCCAAACTACAAGAAAGAAGATTCCACCTAAACATTAGGAAGAACTTCCTGACAGTAAGAGCTGTTCAACAGTGGAATTTGCTGCCAAGGAGTGTGGTGGAGTCTCCTTCTTTGGAGGTCTTTAAGCAGAGGCTTGACAACCATATGTCAGGAGTGCTCTGATGGTGTTTCCTGCTTGGCAGGGGGTTGGACTCGATGGCCCTTGTGGTCTCTTCCAACTCTATGATTCTATGATTCTATGAAACCAGGTACCCACAATTTTTTATTTGTTTTCAGTTGCTTCAATATGTCAAGAACCTGTATATCTAGTCTCAGAAGCTATGTTTTTGTTTAAAATAATTTTTAAATGGTGTTGAAGAGAGAAACCTACTTAATCATACCTGTCCTTGCTCCCCATAGGCTAGGCTAGTATGTCGACACTTTTACACAACAATCTTACATTATGTAGTCAGAAATAAGTCCTGTTGAATTCAGTGGAGTTTGGTCATAGGTAAATGTGTACAGAACTGCAGTCAGAGTGAATGTTTGTAAAGTCTGTGCAAGTCTACATTGGAGCCTAACAGATGTTGGTTCATTTGCTGAATAGTAACTCAGGTCTTCTGTCTCTTCCTACACAGAGATGCTGTTAGAATTGAAAGTGCATCAACAGTTCTGATGCTTAGCGGGGCATATTTGTTATTGGTCTCCATGTGGGTGCCGTTAATATGTCTCAGTACTTATTCAGGTATACAGAAGGTGTTGCAGTCAATCTGCATTTTTCTTTAGAGTCCCCCAGACTGCTATTACTTCTTGTTTCCAGATTGTTTTTTATCCAGGTGAGTGGCCATTCAGAAAGACTAGGTTTATTCAGAATTATTGTGTGCTAGTCCCGGGGGGAAGGTTACTGTTGTCGTAGTCAAAGTCCAGTCCTGAGTCACTAGCCTGGAAACAGTTCACAAGGAGCGAGGCGAGGTCCGAAGCAGGAAGCCAGGCGGGGACAGGAACACTGGAAGGTCAGGTCTGGGTCCGGGTAGGAGCAGGTACTCAACGACGACGTTGCTCCCACAACCTGGGACCGGGCTGACTGCCCTTTATCTTCTCTGAGGCCAGGGGCGGTCCCGGCCCCCAGGAGACCCACCTCTCCTGGCCTTAAGGCGAGCACTCCTCCTGGGAGAAACCAGTTCCCTTCGCCTCTCTGCCCTGAGCCTCTGCAGTTCAGGAGAGGCTGAAGGGTTACTGGGCCCAGGGGGAGACTCACCTGTAGGCACTGAGTCCTCAACCACCTCTGGAGCCAGAGTGGATTCACCTGGTGCCTGCTCCTGAGGATCCGGCACAGGTGCAGGCGCTTCAGAATCAAGGCCCTGCCCCAGTTCAGCCGGCCCTGGAGGCGGGGACTCCTGTGCAGGCTGGGATTCCTCCAGTTCACCCTCTGAATCGGATTCCCAGGCCATCACATATTGCTTGCTTTGTTTTTTACAGGATTTATTCACTGCTTTTCTATAAAGTGCTCAAAGAGGTCTGTAAGGTTAAACACCCCCTTTTTAAAGAGAAAAAACCCAGTTAATTAAACATACAGAAATACACTTAGGAATGGCCAGTTGACTGTTTCCCAAAGCTGTCAGAGTGCTTTCACACAATCTAGAAACCTCCCTGTGGAACACCCTCCCATCAGATGTCAAGGAGATAAAGAACACATTTTAAGAGAAATTACCTGATGTAAATGAATGTGTGAACCTGCCCTTAATTCTACAGGAGCTGCACAAAAAGATCATTGTGTGGGTGGGAAGAAATAGTTAATTGAACTCTCCTTGACACCAGGAATACATTATTGCCATTTGGAACTGGGTTTTTTTTCTGCAGGGAGGGAGCTCTGAAACAATGAACTTGAATTCTTGCAGCAGTGCCCCTGAACTTTTACATATTCATAGTTTTGTTATGACTCCCATTATTTACATGAGGCATAATTGCATAGTCTAGAGAATTAACCAGTTTCTGAAAACAAGCAATTTCTGACTACTTCTCCCAGTGCACTGCGTTCCTACCTGTAGTTTTAAGGTATTGATGCTTTGTTTTGGCACAGATGTGCTGTAAGGTTTAACTAGGCATTTGCTGCAAAGAATTTGAGAAAGGAAGCTCTCTATAAAAATTCTAAAGATTGTGTTAGATGCCCATCACTACAGTGAGCACCATGCTCAGCCTCAGAATGTCTGCTATTAAAGAAAAACAAGGTTTACAACTCTAGGTAGTTAAATGAACAAAGTGTGGTATTTTTCTCTCTCTCCCCCAACACCCACACCCTCTGTTTCATCCTCCCACCACCACATTTTTTGCAAAGTCAGTGGGGGAGGGCCACAACAACCCAATTCTTTGTAATACAGGCTATGGGTGGAGGAACCTACCTTTTCTGATTCGTAATTAATTTCATTACCAAATTATAAATTCCAGTGTGGTGTCAAATTAATTCAGAGATCAAGGTGGGGTATAAAAACCAGACTTCTGGACACAGAGGCAGTCAGCTAACTCTGAGAGCTAAGAAGTTATGCTTGGCAGTTCAGGTGCCTCGTGGGGCTGGATAAGACCAGGATCTGACAAATGGCTCAGCTGGTGGTAGGAACACAGGTGGCACTGTGGTCTAAACCACAGAACCTTTTGGGCTTGCCGATCAGAATGTTAGTAGTTCGAGTCCCCGCGACGGGGTGAGCTCCCATTGCTCGGTCCCTGCCCTTGCCAACCTAGCAGTTCGAAAGCACGTCTAAGGACAAGCAGGTAAATAGATACCGCTACGGCGGGAAGGTAAACGGCATTTCCGTGCGCTGCTCTGGTTTCACCAGTAGCGGCTTAGTCATGCTGGCCACATGACCTGGAAAAACTGTCTGTGGACAAATGCCGGCTCCCTCGGCCAGTAAAGCGAGATGAGCGCAGCAACCCCAGAGTCGTTTGTGACTGGACTTAACTGTCAGGGGTCCTTTACCTTTTGCCACTGTATGACCTCAGGGGCAAGGTCTGTGCAAAACATTTGGCAGCATCAGAAGTGTAGTTCCGTGTGCAGCAGAACAAGTCCGGGTATCCAAGGAGGATGATGTCTGTGCTTTATCCTTTAAAGCCTGTTGTTTGTTTCCATGATCTTCCCAGATAATAATGCGAGATAGTAGGCGTGTCCTTTCTGGAAGGCCTGGGGCCTTTATTATTTAAAACAATTCGCCTAGCATTCCAACCCCTAGCACTGTTCACTGTAGACATCTTACAACAGGTTGAAAACCCAGAAATTCTAGTTTGTAATTGTCCAGTTTCCTTCTTGAAGATAGAAAACCAGAGGTTACAGCTTTAGTCACAAAATTTTGCATGACAGCCTACCATAGGAGCCAATTTCAGAGGACGTGGGGGCTTCGTCCCCCACAATAAAATATTTGAGGGGGTGGGCCCCCACAAAGTTGATGGGCATTCCCATTCAATGATGTGTGCGCACTTCATCATGTGATTGATTATGTGTGATGGGGCTTACCAGACTCCCACAATATTTTATTCAAGTTGGCATCCCAGCAGCCTACAAAATACATCAGTCATTCTTACTTACTGGGCCTATGTAGACTGTCTATCTGTCTTTAAATTATTGAGTCTCCAGTTTTGCTTATCTAGCATTTTTTTTTTAATCCATATTAGTATTTGTTGTATGAAATAGAGTATTGTTAAGTACGGGAGTTCCCCTCTCCCTTCCGGTGGCTCACCAATAAGAATTAATGAGCATTTGGTAGATTTATAGTCCTTTTATTACAACATTCTGTTAAAAGCACAAACAGGCAACCTTCTGCAAGGATTTCAGTTGCCTACTCTGACTCCTCCTCACTTCTGCAGCTAGAAGCGTGCCAAAATAGAATTCATAAAGATCAAACGGGCTTCCTACCAGGAAGACAACTAAAGGATAACGTAAGAAATGTGATAGATATTATTGAATACCTGGAAACTAGAATAGATAAACAGGCGGCCTTGATATTTATCGATGCGGAGAAGGCATTCGATAATGTCTCTTGGCGCTTTCTGATGGAAAATTTGAAAAGGATGGGGATGGGAGAAAGATTCAGAAAAGGTATAGAGGCTATCTATCATGAGCAAAAGGCAAAACTTATAATAAATAATACTACATCAGAATTTTTTGATATTTCTAAAGGGACGAGGCAAGGCTGCCCTCTGTCCCCCCTATTATTTATCTTAGTATTGGAAGTACTTACTAAGAGGCTGAGGGATACAGCAGAGGTTAAAGGAGTCAGGGTAGGAACTAAGGAACACAAAATTAAAGCTTTTGCGGATGACATTGCTCTAACATTAGAAGATCCAAAGCACAGTGTAAAAGAAGCCCTACAAAAAATTGAAGAGTTTGGTGCTGTGGCAGGCTTTAAGGTCAATAAGAATAAGACTAAAATACTGACTAAAAATGTATCTAAAGAAGATATAGTAGATCTAGAACAAAAAACCGGAATTATGACGGCAAAGAAGGTGAAGTACCTTGGAGTCTGGATTACGGCTAAGAACATCAATCTATATAAGGATAACTATGAGGTCACCTGGAAGAACATTAAGAAAGACTTAGAAATCTGGGAGAGAATGAGATTATCTTTTTTGGGGAGGATAGCGGTTATTAAAATGAACGTTTTGCCTAGAAGATTATTTTTATTTCAAACCATCCCGGTACTTAAAGGTTTAAAGCAATGTAAAGAATGGCAAAGAGCCTTGGCGAGATACATCTGGCAGGGAAAAAGACCGCGAATAAAAATGAAAACACTGGTAGATAAAAAAGAAAGAGGGGGCTTCTCCCTTCCGGACTTATGTTTATACTATGAGGCGGCGTGTTTATCGTGGTTGAAAGACTGGATAACGCTAGAAAACAGAGACATCTTGGATCTTGAAGGCTTCGATAACAGGTACGGGTGGCACTCGTACCTGTGGTATGAAAAGGTGAAAGTACATAGAGGCTTTTTAAACCACATTTTTAGAGGGCCAATATTCCAAGTATGGGAAAGAAATAAAAACCTATTGGAAAGGAAGACACCCTGGTGGATCTCACCAACAGAGGTGTTAACGGTCAAAAAAGTTAATATGGAAGGGAAGAATCCTACCTATGAAGAACTGACTAGGAAAACGGATCAAGGTATAAAACTTAGACCCTATGAAGAGATTAAAAACTCATTTACTGGGTGGCTGCAATACCACCAGGTAAATAACCTGTTAAAAGAAGATAAAAAGAAAATAGGATTCGAAGATAAAAAATCCAAATTCAGTGTGGAAGTTGTTGAAGGAAAGAACAAAATACTGTCTAGAATATACGATATTTTATTGGAGTGGTATACAAAAGACGAGGAGGTGAAGGAGGTTATGACTAAGTGGGCAATAGACATCGGCTATAACATCGATTTTGAGAGATGGCTAGAATTATGGAATATTAACATGAAGTTCACGGCATGTATGGCATTAAGGGAAAATATGTGGAAAATGATATTTAAGTGGTACCTCACACCAGTGAAACTGGCTAAGATCTATAGGTTAAAGAACAAAAGATGTTGGAAATGTGGAGAAGTAGATGGTGACTTCTACCATATGTGGTGGTTATGCAGCAAAGTGAAAGGCTTTTGGGAATCGATTTATAACGAGCTTAAAAAAATTTTTAAATACACGTTTCCCAAAAAACCCGAAGCCTTTCTGCTAGGAATGACAGGTAAAGAAATTAAAAAAGAAGATAAGGTACTATTTTTATATGCCACAACAGCCGCAAGAATCATGTTAGCACAAAATTGGAAAACGGACGCCATACCTAATATAAGTGATTGGCAGATTAAATTAACAAATTATGCCGAGCTCGCTAGAATAACAGGAAGAATAAGAGATCAAGATGAACAGAAATTTCATGACAATTGGATTAAATATTGGATATATATTGGGACCAAACTTTAAACGACACTGGCGGGATTGGAATAACTCTAACAGTAAAAGGTTATTATGTAAAAGAGATAAAATACGTGAATATAAAGTCTATTTGATACTTACCAAAGGAGTGGAAGGAAGTTCAAGGCTTGGCAGAGCCAAAAATAAATGTATTTATGATTTATGGAATGAATATATTATGTGTAATTTAAGTATTGGACTTTGTATAAGTTTATATGTATATATGTACAATACCAATAAAAATTTATCAGCAAAAAAAAAAAAAAAAAAAATAGAAGCGTGCCAATGGGAAGTCCCCTCCCGCCGCAACTCCTTTGTTCTCTGACACGCTCAGACCTCTGAGTTTGGGGGGAGGGAGGGGTTCCCCTCCCATTCTCTATTGATGCCCAGCTGCTCCCTCCTTTCTGGTTGCTTAGCTACTATCTCATAGCTGCATAGCTCCTCTCTCAACTGTGCAGCTTCTGTGTCTGCCTGTCTCTCTCTGCTTCTGGAAATGCTGGAAGCAGGGCGTGGGGGCAAATATTTCCCCTCCTCTTCTGTTAGGAACTGATCTTCGTGCGATTGCAATCCCAAGTCTTCCAATCCAGCCCAGCCCCTGACAAGTATGCTAGTTTTTAACTGTATAAAAAATTATAAATTACATATAACAGGTTGAAAACAGAATCCATTACTATTAAATTATATAACAACCCAATGAAAAGGAACTAACAAAAAATAGCTAGAAGGTTTTTTGTTCTTTTTAACGAAAAGGAAATGATATATTCCTCCTAATTAACAAACTGTACTACCAATTTACATAGAAGAGCTAGACTTTCTGAACATTTTTGCAGGTGGACACATTTAGGAAGGCACTATGTATGTGTCACTCCTAACAGGCCCCTGGGAAACAGAGAATGCAAACATTTTTAATGCTTTTTTCCTGTCCTATATAATATGGCTGATAACTTTCCCCATACCTACAAAAAATATACTTTCCTTTTCTTTTACTTGTGACTAGTTCCCTACTGTGAAAAAGCAACAACTTGCAAACAGCTCAGATAATGTGCACAGATGAATTAATCCTCAAGGGAATAGGTTTTTAATACATTCATCAGGAACCCCTAATAATGAGACAGTTAATTTAGAGCTGCAAACATGTTGCTTGCCTTCAGAGCTGACAATCTGCATTCTGTTGCCATTCCCTCTCTGTCCCTGCCTTCACCCCCCCCCCTCCACATCACTGGGTGTCAGGCTTGCCATCTGTTAGAGGCTTAGAACTGCCTGAAGAGACATTAAGCAAGGCATACATACTAAAACAGTTCAGAGCAGGCTGCATTCAGCATGGTGCTATGTATTCAAAACTGCTATAGCTTTTGGCATTACCCTTTCCCAAAATTATACAGATTTGGAAAGTAAAAGTGTCGGTTTTAGTCTATATTATGTTCGGAAGACCAATACATGTCTTGTTCTGTCTGTGTGATTAAGATCACCTATAGAGGCCCCAAAATGGAAAACGAGCGAGGTCCCAATCAAAGAAGATTGGCAACTTAAGTTAACAGAATACAGAGCCTAGGACTTGCCGATCAGAAGGTCAGCAGTTCGAATCCCCGCGACAGGGTGAGCTCCCGTTGCTTGGTCCCTGCTCCTGCCAACCTAGCATTTCAAAAGCACGTCAAAGTACAAGTAGATAAATAGGTACCTCTCTGGCGGGAAGGTAAATGGTGTTTCCGTGCACTGCTCTGGTTCGCCAGAAGCGGCTTAGTCATGCTGGCCACATGATCTGGAAGCTGTATGCCGGCTCCCTCGACCAATAAAACTAGATGAGCGCTGCAACCCCAGAGTCAGTCACGACTGGACCTAATGGTCAGGGGTCCCTTTCCCTTTACCTATAGAGACCCCCAAATGGAAGATGAGCGAGTTCCCAACCAAAGAAGACTGGCAACTTAAGTTGATCGAATATGCACAACTTGCAGTCTTAACATATAGAATAAGCGGGCAAGAAGAAGATATGTTTGAAGAAGGCTGGAAAACATTTATTGGATATATGGAAAATAATTGTGTACAGCTGAAAACGCTGGCAGCATAAAGATAAATTCAGCAGTGTAAATAAGCTCTGATGGATGCGATAATGGAAAACCGATTGGTATGGTTTTTGTAAAATATGAAGGAATTTGAGATACATAAAATGAACCATGGAAAGAGAAGGGAAGTCATTGATATATTAAGGATGTAAAATGTTTATTTGAAATTGTAAAATGGAAAATTTAATAAAAAATGTATAATTATTATAATTTTTTTAAAAAAGATCACCTGTAGAGAGAACAAAGTGGTGCCCGCTGGCTGCACCTCACCTCTGCATTCTTTGCCATCCTTGCCCCTACACTGCTCAGGCAATTAAGGATTGTCTGTCAAAGGGAAGCACAATGAATGCATGTAGACTCTCACCATGAGAGAGTCTGCCATGCTGGGGCATGTGAGCAGAGGACATGATGGTGGAGCCAGCTTGTGTAAAACTGTTCTCTCTCCATATGGTCTTAACCACGGGAAGAGACGGGTGCTTGAATAGGGTTTGAGTGCAGCTAATGTGAGGAATAATAATAATGTTGCTTTTTCACCTGGGCCACAATGCTGCTACTGCTAGACAACCACAAATTGCTTACACTCATATTTAGAACAGCTTGTGACCAGGATGTTCATAAATAGGACAGCTTGTGGTTGAAATGTTGTTTATTTGTAGGCATTGGTAGATTTAGAACTCGCTTACACCTGTGTCTAGAAGAACTAGGGGTCAGGATGTGGCTCTGGCCCTTGGGCTGTAGAAGGTATAGAACTCGCTTACATTTGCAAATGGGACACCTGGTGGCTAGGATGTGGCTATGTCACTTACGTCAACAGGTAAATGCATAGGGGGATAGACCAAATAAGGAATAAGGTAAATATGGGGGGTGGGCATTGGAATTCAGAGTAATGGGAGTTGTTCGTCAAGACCACCACCTGAAATAATGACACAGTGACACAGAATTTAGTTTAAAGGTTAATGGGCAAATTTTAGGCCACGACTTTATTAAATACAGAATGTGAGTGGTATTGGCTTAGGATTGGCATCCATAGACCATATCTGACTCCTGCCCGCCTTGCAGGAAGTCTATTAAGGGTAAACCACCAGCAAAGGAAGCCCCATCGATGGGAATCGACTCAAGCTCACCCAGGGTTCCCATGGGGTCCTGGCATGGCCCTAGCCCCTCCACCGGACTTTAGACAGATCCAGACTGACCCTGGATTCCTTTAACGGAATACCCTTGATCTTGGAGGGGCAGGTGATGGCCGCACCTCCCCTCCCCACACCTAGCTGATCCAGTGCCTAACTGCCAAACCTTACAAAGTTGTGACGATTGCTAAGTGGTAGGCAAAAACCAGATGGCTCTTACCAATCTGCCAGATGGAAAAAATCCTACCAGGCCCCCGTTACAAAACAGGCGACCAACACAGTCCATAGCAAGGCCAATAAGGAACCTGAAATTAGGGTGGGCGGGCGGGTGATCCGCCGTGCGATGCAAAGAGGACCAAGAAGCAGTGCGCTGTGGGTTATATAGCTCACTCCCCCCCAACCACGCCCCACCAGCCCATCCAAGCCGATGATCAGGCACAACCAGGAAGAAGGGGATGCCTGGTGATCCCACGCAACACATACCTTCTTTGAGGAGGATACAATATGTCAACAAAAGCGGGGTTTTAGTATGAAAATTATGCAGTCGTGATAGGCTGTAAACTTTGCAAGCACCCAGCCAATGGGGAAACAAGGGAGGGAACCTGCGCTTCGGGGATAGGGAATGTAAGCTTGTGCTTTGTCAATTTTGGGTGTGCCTACTCTGGACACCTGGAATACGTATTGTATTCAATAAACTCTTTGCTGCTTCACCAACTTTGTTCAGATTTTATTTTGAGGGTCTCAGACCCACTTCTGAAAGCCAGAAACAGGGCACTAGACGATTTGGTGATGAACTTTGGGAAGGAATAAGATTGTTATTAGAGGACTGGGGCCCATACTATTCTTTTGATTGCAAATAGTTTTAACATTGTCATAAACTGCTCTGGGTCCTTATCATGGAGGGCACGTAAGAAATGCAATGAATAAAATAGCAATAATAATACTAGAATGTTCTGTGGATAAACTCTACAGATAGGATGAACAAATGAGGGTATGAAGAATTAACAGTGATTCTTCAACTAATAAGAAACAACTGGCTGACATGGTGAAAGTAATGATCATCTTTGTCCCCTAGGAACTCATGGTACTGTGGGAAGGGAAAGTTGAGAATAGTAAGCAATGAACCCTGAAGTTGAGGAAAGCAGATTTCACACAGCCTCTTGCTGGGGTTGCCTACAGCAGCCATGGCTCAACAACACCCAAGTGCTAGGAAGTCGCAACCGTCTTGTCAGGTGCTAAGTGTATTTAAACATGATGGGATCATACAGAATGTTGCCATGGGTAACTAGTTTACCTATGGCCTGTGCTGTGTCACATCCATTTTGACTCTGTTTAGAGAAATGGTGTTATGTATCTGTTTGAACCAGCCTTTGTCTTATGGGGAAGGCATGTAATGTTCATGAAAATTCCTTGAAATGATTGAGTCTAGACCGTTTCTAATTTGGATGTGATATATGGGGTGGGAACTAAATTACTGTATTTTACAAGCAGTGATGTCTTTAGCAGTAGTCATACTTATCACCTTTAAGCTATGGAGAATAGAAATGTATGACCATTTGAGAACCCCATATAGCTCCCTCCAAAATCACTGATTGAATTTCCAAGCTCAGCTGCAGCCCATGAAAGAGGCCTAATTGGAAGTCTGCTGCTGACAAACAGCTTATGAGCTTTTAGCAATCAATACTAGCCAATCCATCTCCAGTTGTAAACAACAGAAAAATTAACCCTTTGTCTCATTTCTTCAGATGAGAAGCCTTATCTTAACTGAGCCAGAGTATGGGGGTGGAGAGGTCACAGACCAAAAGACAACCTATTCTTCTCTCATTGATTCTTTCATTGTTGCTGTTAGAATTTGAATTTCTATGCCACCCTTCAACCGAGGATCACAGGGAAGTTTGCAATATAAAAACAAAAAAATACATACCATAGGAACAAAGAAAAACAATACGCCCTGCACACACACACACACACAGTTTAAGTTAAAAAAAGGTAAAGGATCCCTGGGCGACTATGGGGTTGTGGTGCTCATCTCACTTTCAGGCTGAGGGAGCAGGTGTTTGTCCACAGACAGCTTTCCTGGTCATGTGACCAGCATGACTAAACTGCTTCTGGCGCAATGGAACACCATGACAAGTGTCAGAGCACATTGATATGCCGTTTACCTTTCCACTTCAGCAGTACCTATTTATCTACTCGCACTGGTGTGCTTTTGAACTGCTAAGTTGCAGGAGCTGGGACAGAGCAAAGGGAGCTCGCCCTGTCACGGGGATTTGAACCGCCGACCTTCCGATTGGCAAGCCCAAGAGGCTCAGTGGTTTAGACCACAGTGCCACCCGCATCCCTAATAAGGCAGTTCATTAAAAAAAAAACTTTATTTTTTAAAAAATGCCTGCTCCAAAGGTCTTATCTTACTACACTAGGGATTATATAGCTATATCTGAAATTTCATGCATATCAGTTAATATCTTGACCCTGCTCCACTGAATTGAAATTTCAGCCTTCACGACACAGGAAAACAGCCAAGTAAACAACTATTTTTGTGGAGGAGGGTCAAGATATTAATTGATATGCATGAAATTTCAGATATAGCTATAGTGTAGTAAGATAAGACCTTTGGAGCAGGCATTTTCAAAAAAAAGTTTTTTATGAACCTCCGTAATCCCTAATACACACAGTTTAAAAGGTCATAGATTGCTTAAAAGCCAAAGGCCTGGAAGAAGAAGAATTTTTTGCCTGGTGCCTAAAGATATGTAACAAAGGTGTCAGGCAAGCGTCCCTGGAGAAAGCATTCCACAAATGAGGAGATGCTGCAGAAAAGGCCCAGTCTTGTGTTGCCACCCTCTGGACTCCTCATGGGACATAAAGAAGGGCCTCAGAAGAGGATCTGAGGGTCTGGATCAGTTCACATGGAGAGAGACAGTCCTTGAGGTATTGTTGCCCTGAGACATTTAAGGCTTTATAAGTCAAAACCAGCACTTTGTATTTGGCACAGAAACTAACCGGCAGTCAGTGCAGTCAGGCCAGGATCAGTGTAAATTGCTCAAGCCATCATGCTACAGTGAGCAACCTGGTTGCCATATTCTTCAGAGGCAACCCTATGTATAACACATTGCAAAAATCTAACCTATAGGTTACCAGAGTATAGGTATAAGTTAGACTATCCCTGTGCAGGTAGAGGGACAGCTGGGCCACCAGTTGAAGCTGATGGAAGACTCTTTGTGCCACTGAGGCCACCTGAGCCTCAAGCGACAGCAAAGGATCCAGGAGTACTCCCAAGCTACATACCTACGAAGGAGCGTTACTCCATCAAGAACAGCAACCTCCCATGTCCATTTGGTCTAGAGAACCAACCATTTAGCACTGCCTCAGTGTTACCTGGATTGAACCTCTGTTTGTTAGCTCTCAACCAGTCCATTACTGAAGCAAGACAATGGTCCAGCCCATCCACTGTCACATCTGCAGATGTAAAGGAGAAGTAGAGCTCTGTGTCATCAGCATCTTGCTGACATCGTGCTCCAAAACATCAGATGACCCCACTTGGCAGTCTCATGTATTGAAATTGAAATACTTTATTGTCACTTGTACAACTTGTATACAGTGAGATTACATGAGCACCCCCCCACTCAGCTCTCTTAGTCTTAAGTCCCCTCGTTTACTGACGAACACCCACCAAACCCAAAAGTCAGTTGCCCTGTTGTTGTCTTTTCATTCAGCAGCCTAACAGCCCACGGATAGAAGCTGTTATTTGCCCTGTTGGTGCGACTAATCATGCTTCTATATCTTCTGCCCGAGGGTAGGAGATCAAGAAAGTGCCGGCCAGGGTGTGAATCATCCCTGAGAATTTTCCTCCCTCTCCTGAGGCAACATTCTTCTGCAATGTCATCCAGCGGATTCACGGGACAGCCCGTAATATCTTGTGCTGTATTCACCACCCTCTGTAGGCACTTCCTATCAGTTGATGTCAAACTAGCATACCACACTGGTTTGTAGTATGTAGATGCTAAACAACATGGGGTATAAAACTGTACCCCAACAAACCCCACATTGAAGGCTCCATGGAGCCAAAGAGCACTCTTGAAGCTTCACCTTCTGAAAATGACCATCCAAGTAGGACTGGAACACTTTCAGCACCTCACCACTGTTTTCTAACCCTCAACATCTGCTGCCTGAGGCAGTTACTTCAGCCTGCTTAACAGTAGGGCCAGCGACATTTCCATTTTGTCTGAATAATAACCATACATGTGTATAGATTGTGGGCATGTTGAATGCAATGCATGAACACCCCTTAGCTCATGAAAAAGTAATTGTGCAGGATTTGTTAGTAAGGTGGACACAATTTGTAGCCTTATCCATTAACTTGTTATCACTACAGAGTCAAGATATAAACATCAGGTTTGTGTATGTTCCTCATCATTCAGTTACTTGTGTCAAGAAGATCTTTTTTTATAAACCAGTAAAACGTAAGAGTTGAGCACACTAAGTCAGTTCCTGCACATTCTTTTTATTAAGAAACATGGAGCAGCCTTATGTTAGAGAAGCCAAACATTCATAATATATCAACCATTAAAAAAAGAGATATCCTTTGTATCTTCTTCTAAGATAGATTTAAAAATTTTATAAGGCTAAGTAACAGGCTTGGGGGGGAAAGAAATTGCTTCTTCTGATAAGATTGAGGAGCTAAGGGAAATAAACAACATGATTTTGTAACTATAAAAATGCTATCAGTTCTCATTATTTCTTCTGCGAAAAGCATTCTGTTATAAAAATTTTAAGCAGCTTCTTCTGTAGAAATTTTACTGTTTGGGTATTGTATTTAGAACACAATCCTTTTCCTACAGTCCTCTGTGCATAGTACAAAAGGAAGACGAGTTTGGAGCTCCACCTACAGACCTCTGAAAATAAACTTGCTTTTCAGAAAATTCTTAAAAACTGGCCGCTTTCAGATCACAAAACATTTTTGCGTGGCAAGTCCCCTCCCCCAAGTGAAATGAAGACACCGGACACATTATTTAAGGTTAATGGGCATAAAAAGGCCACAACTTTATTGATTACAGGAATTGAAAGGTATTGGCCTTAGGCATTGGCTCCTATCGACTACCCAGCATGGAGACCGGGAAGGGTTGTCCACAAGTCATGGGAGTCCTGTTGAAGTACGCCAACTAGGATCCCACGGGTGTCACCGCTCGGGGGCGTGCAGGGGGCCCTCACCTCCCTAGGTTTTGGACAAGGCAACGCCCCCCGGAGTCCTCTACCGGACTACCCTTTTCATTGGGGGAAGGTGATGGGGCTTCCTTCCCCCCCTTCATTTGCATAACAATTACCCCTGCCAATGCCTAACCGCCAATACCGAGGAAGTTGTGACGTTTGCTACGAGGTAGGCGAAAAAACCAAAAGGCTGGAAGTGCGCCAAGTTGGAAAAATTCCTACCAGGCCCCTTGCAGCCGGTCAGCTGGACGGGGCACAGAGGGTGGTCCCCGGGCGCGCCTCGCCTTAAATGAGCTAGGCCACATCTCCCCAGCCCGCCAATTGGCGGGCAGGGTTGTAGGCATGCCTGGGGGATTCCCTCGCTCTCGCGGGGGCAAAAGGCCAGCCCCCACGTGTGTGGGAGGGGGTGGCCCGCAACCCCATCTCCTCTCCAGTTCGGAAACGGCTTTATCATTATTGTGCCACAGAAGCAACCATTTTACCATTCCAACCCCCCTTCCTGTGATAAAATGTGATATGAAAGTCAACGAGACCCCAATTAGAGCTGCAATACTATACATAACCAGCTGCAGCTTCGTCACGCTGGCCACGTGACCTGGAAGTGTCTTCGGACGGCGCCGGCTCACAGCCTCTAGAGCGAAATGAGCACGCAACCCCAGAGTCGGACACGACTGTCCCATACGGGCAGGGGTACCTTTACCTTACTATACATAACAAAGTCCCACTGCATAAGGCAGTACCATTAGACATATAGTTCAAAAATTGTGATCCAGTTGATTACAATTGACTAAAACTATGGAATTGTACCACCAGAAATTGTATGATGCAGTAGAGCTGTGGAGGGCAGTTTATTTCCTAGAGGGCTTAACTGAAGTTTCAGCATCAAGTACCTACTGCAATATTAAATGAGAGTTTTTGCAATGCTCAGGCAATTTAGACCTCCAAAAACTTGGATTGTCAGTGTTTCATTCCGCACTTCCTCTCACACTACATTACTTCAATTGAGATCTAAATAACTCCCGAGCCCTTTCAATGAAACAGTTCAATATAGCAAATATTACAGATATTATTATTGCACAGCTGAAGCGACTGGATGCATAAAAACTCAGTCCTTTTGGGATGAAGCATTGTCGAGACTCATTAGATGGTTCAAAACTTTACTTGCATAGCTTTCTTCAAAACAGAACAAAAAGCAGTAAATGATACAACCAAATAATTCTATACAATATATTGTGCTGTCCAGCACAGGCTCAGCATCTTAGAAATAAAAAGAACATTTCAAGGAACGGCTAAGGGAGCTGGGCATGTTTAGCCTGGAGAAGAGGAGGTTAAGGGGTGATATGATAGCCATGTTCAAATATATAAAAGGATGTCACATAGAGGAGGGGGAAAGGTTGTTTTCTGCTGCTCCAGAAAAGCGGACACGGAGCAATGGATCCAAACTACAAGAAAGAAGATTCCACCTAAACATTAGGAAGAACTTCCTGACATTAAGAGCTGTTTGACAGTGGAATTTGCTGCCAAGGAGTGTGGTGGAGTCTCCTTCTTTGGAGGTCTTTAAGCAGAGGCTTGACAACCATATGTCAGGAGTGCTCTGATGGTGTTTCCTGCTTGGCAGGGGGTTGGACTCGATGGCCCTTGTGGTCTCTTCCAACTCTATGATTCTATGATTCTATGATTCTAACAGACCTATAAGCTAAGTTCTCTCTCCTTACAGCCTCTATTTTGCCTGCGTTCCAGCCCCTTTAGCTATGCTGCTCCTGGAGAGGCATCTTACTCTCACAGAGCCTGAGAACAAAGACCAAAGGCTTTCAGAATGGAGATTTGCAACCAAATACCTTTTTCACCTGATCAAAGGTTAAATACTCACGTGTTAACTACTAGAGAACAACAATAGCTAATTATCAACCCATCAAGGAGTTCGGAGGCCACTTAGTATACTCCAGTGGAATTTTCCAATGTTAAACCTTTCAGAAATACATGCAGGCATTTGCCATTTCATTGTCAATTAAATAATTATACTTAACAGCGAAAACATACATGCAAAGTGTTGAACCACCACAAAACAATTGATTTCCTTATTATAGCAGAATACCTGACGAGTGGTATAGATTGAAGGGATCAGCAACCTTTTTCAGCAGGGGGCCGGGCCACTGTCCCTCAGACCTTGTGGGGGGCCGGACTATATTTTTTGGGGGGGAAATATGAACGAATTCCTATGCCCCACAAATAACCCAGAGATGCTTTTCTAGCAAAAGCACACATTCTGCTCATGTAAAAACACCAGGCAGGCCCCACAAATAACCCAGAGATGCATTTTAAATAAAATAACACATTCTACTCATGTAAAAACACGCTGATTCCCGGACAGTCTGTGGGCCGGATTTAGAAGGCGATTGGGCCAGATCCGGCCCCTGGGCCTTAGTTTGCTTACCCATGGATTAGAGGATTAGTATTTGTGACAAACCTAGACAGCATCTTAAAAAGTAGAGACATCACCTTGCCAACAAAGGTCCGTATAGTAAAAGCTATGGTTTTCCCAGTAGTGATGTATGGAAATGAGAGCTGGACCATAAAGAAGGCTGATCGCCAAAGAATTGATGCTTTTGAATTATGGTGCTGAAGAAGACTCTTGAGAGTCCCATGGACTGCAAGAAGAACAAACCTCTCCATTCTTAAGGAAATCAGCCCTGAGTGCTCACTGGAAGGACAGATCGTGAAGCTGAGGCTCCAATACTTTGGCCACCTCATGAGAAGAGAAGACTCCCTGGAAAAGACCCTGATGTTGGGAAAGATGGAGGGCACAAGGAGAAGGGGACGACAGAGGACGAGATGGTTGGATAGTGTCTTCGAAGCTACAAACATGAGTCTGACCAAACTGCGGGAGGCAGTGGAAGACAGAAGTGCCTGGCGTGCTCTGGTCCATGGGGTCACAAAGAGTCGGACACGACTAAACGACTAAACAACAACAAGTATTTGTAAACTGCTTTGGGTGCAGTTGTGGCATCAGAGGGTTAAAAGAAGGCTGGGTAGGGAAACCCACACATTTCAGTAGTTCCCATGCACTTTAAATATTCCCAGTTTGGTACATGTCCCTAGTAAATCACTGTCCTTAATTTGTCCGTATTTTGCTTCACACCGAGGTTTCGGTGTTACAGTTTTAAAGTATTAGTTGACAGGGGACTGTGCAGTAGAATTGATGTGCTTCAAGTTTCAGTTCCAGTCCAGGTCCTTAGAAGTTAAACCTTCACATGGGCTGAAAAGACTCTAGACCCTCGTGAGCATCATGTATCTACATGACCACCATGGCTACTTCTTCACATGTTTCATCTGGCAAGGTTCACTTTCAGCTGTTAGATATGATTGCATTTATGCTGTTCTATAGCATGTGGAGTTAATGAATGCACTGTACACCAGCCAGGCAAATGATAGATTAATTAATTGATTATTTAATCAAGTGAATAAATAAATGATTTAATGATTTTTGGAGTAGGGAGGGAGTTGGGGTCTTGTTCAATTGCTAACTAGTGCATGAGTGTATTGAGAATGTTTTGAGGGGGGGGAAATCTTGATGTAATTTGTCTACAAGAAACCCACGTAGCTAAAAAGCATAAACATATTTTGAAAAATAAAAGGTTGGGCATGGAATTTATTAATTCAGATGTTAATAAGAAAAGAGGTGTGGTGTTATATATCAAAGAGAAATGGGAGCCTAAATTAATTTGCAAAGATGAAGAAGGGAGAGTAATTGTTATACAAATTAATTGGGGGGGGGGAATTAATGTGGTTGGAGTTATGCTCCCAATACAAACAAAGTGGAATTTTATAGGAAGTTGGAAGAAAGATTGATAGAAACGGTCGATCAGAAGATAATATTAATGGGAGATTGCAACGGTGTGGTGATGCCAGAAGTAGACAGACTAACAAAAAAGAAAAAAGTTAAACGAGGTAAATGAGTTAAACTACCAAGGACATTCTTTGATCTCGTTGAAAATTTTGATTTATTAGATATTTGGAGACTCAAACACCCAACCACAAAGCAATTTACTTTTTTCTCTGAGCCACATCAAAGTTGGGGAAGGATAGATCTAATATGGGTTTTAAGGGATTTAACCACAAGAATAGTGAAATGTGAAATATTGCCACGAACATTATCAGATCATAACTCTATAATTTTAGAGTTAAAAAGTAAAGAACAAAATTCATTCAGATGGAGGATGAATGAAAATCTTTTTGAGAATTTAGAAGTGATTGAAAAAGCTAAAGAAACTTTGAAAGAATATTTTAAATGGAATTTAAATAAAGAAACAAGTCTGGACATTGTTTGAGATGTGAGTAAAGCCGTCATGAGAGGTTTCTTGATTCAGCAAAATAATTATAGGAAAAAGTTGAGAGAAAAGAAAAAAGAAGAAATTTTGGCCCAACTGGAAGAATGTGAAAAGAAATTAACGATAAAACCTAAAGACAAACAGATTAAGCCAGTAATTAAAATGTTACAAACTCAATTTTCGATATTGGTAAACCAAGAAGTTGAATGGAAAATTAAATTAATGAGACAGAAATTTTTTGAATCGGCTAATAAAGCAGGGAAATTCCTCGCATGGCAATTAAGAAAAAGACAAAAACA
Source organism: Podarcis pityusensis (assembly GCF_964106645.2). Taxonomy (NCBI): domain Eukaryota; kingdom Metazoa; phylum Chordata; class Lepidosauria; order Squamata; family Lacertidae; genus Podarcis; species Podarcis pityusensis. The sequence goes on along the minus strand of NC_138038.1, from coordinate 6,084,786 downwards.
GAATGTGAGAAATAAAATAAAAGTAGGAGAACACCAAATAAAAGATCCGAGGGAAATAAAGAAGACCTTCCAGGAATTTTATAAAGATCTATATAAGAAGGAGAATGAAGAAACAAGCAAAATAGGAAAGTACTTAGAAGATCATAAAGGGAAACAAATAACAGAGGAAGAAAGAGAACAACTAAATAACCCAATAACAACAGAAGAGATTCAAATTGCGATAAAAAAGATGAAAATAGGTCCGGATGGACTTTCTGCCCTATATTATAAAACTTTGAATGAACAATTAATTCCCGTACTTTGTGAAGTTATGAATAATATTCTTCAAGGAGGGAACATTCCAAATACATGGAAGGAAGCATACATAACCCTAATTCCTAAACAAGAAACTGACAGGTTAAATATCAAGAATTATAGGCCTATTTCATTGTTAAACAACGATTATAAAATCTTTACAGAAATATTAGCAAATAGATTGAAGTTTGAAGGATTTGATTCACAAGGACCAAGCCAGGTTTCTCCCCGATAGACAACTCAAAGACAATATAAGATATATCGTAAATGTTATAGAATGTTTGGAAATTAGAAACGAAATACCAGCGGCGTTAATATTCATCGACGCAGAAAAAGCATTTGACAACGTGTTGTGGCAATTTTTATTGAAGAGTATGGAAGCAATAGGGATAGAGGGTTCATTTATGAGGAGTATAACAGCAAATTATTCTAACTAAACTGCTAAATTAATTGTTAATAACAGTTTGACAGAGTCTTTTGACATCATGAAAGGTACGAGACAGGGATGCCCTCTATCTCCGTTCTTGTTTATAATGGTTCTAGAGGTTCTAGCAGACAGAGTAAGAAAATCATCAGAAATACGTGGAATAAAAATTGGAACTAAAGAATTTAAAATGAAGGCCTATGCAGACAATCTTGTACTATCTTTAGAGGAACCTCAAACTAGTGTTGGCAAAGCACTGGAGGAATTAGAGGAATTTGGTAAACTATCAGGATTCAAATTAAATAAAATAAAGACTAAAATGATGGTTAAAAATTTGGACAGGAATGTGACAGAACAACTGGAACAGAAGTGCGGAATTAATGTGGTGAAAAAAGTAAAATATCTAGGTATCTGGCTAACAATGAAAAATATTAATTTATTTAGTGACAATTATACTTTAGTGTGGAAAGGAATCAAAAGAGACTTGGACATTTGGAACAGATTAAAGCTGTCTTGGACCGGGAGAATGGCAGCGATTAAAATGAATATCCTTCCAAAGATGTTATTTCTCTTTCAAATGATCCCTGTGATTAAGGGGTCATCTCAGTTTAAGGATTGGCAAAAAAAACCCTATCAAGATTTATTTGGCAGGGAAAGAGATCCAGGATTAAGTTTCAATTACTAACGGATCGGAAGGAAAGAGGAGGGTTCTCAGTTCCAAATTTAAAATTATATTATGAGGCATCCTGCTTGTGCTTGATAAAGGAATGGATAATTCTGAAAAACACTGACTTGCTGGATCTGGAAGGGTACAATAATAGATATGATGGCACTCTTATTTGTGGCAAAGCAAGGTGAAAATTCAAAAAGGCTTTACAAATCATATTTTTAGAGGTGCCCTGCATGACGTATGGGACAAGAACAAAAACTTATTAGAAAGAACCACACCCTGGTGGCTATCTCCGATAGACCTGTTAACAACAAAAAAACTAAATATGGAGGGAAAGAGAGTAACATATGAAGACATATTAGTGAAAACGGAGAGTGGGTGGAAAATTAAAACATATGAGGAAATGAAAGACTGGTTGACAGATTGGCTACAATACCACCAGGTAAATGGCTTATTGAAAGAGGACAAAAAACAGGATTTAGCAAGAAAAAGTCTAAATATCAAATAGAAATCCTGGAGGGAAGAACAAAACTTCAGTCCAAAATGTACAACTATCTGTTGGAATGGTACACTAAGGATGAGTTAATAAAGGAAGTAATGGTAAAGTGGGCAATTGATTTTGGTTACAACATAGAATATGATAAATGGGTAAAACTATGGAACGAAGGGATGAAATTTACAGCGTGTTCCACTTTAAGGGAAAACTTAGGGAAAATGATGTACCGGTGGTATATTACCCCGGCCAAATTGGCGAAAATGTACAAATTGAGCAAGCCTGTTGGAAATGTAAACTTAAGGATGGGGATCTCTACCACATGTGGTGGGAGTGTGAAAAGATGAAAAAAAATTGGGACCTAATATACAATGAACTTAAGAAACTTTTTAAGTACACATTCCCGAAAAAAACGGAGGCTTTCCTACTAGGGATAATAGGGGAGGAAGTAAAAAAGGAGGATCATAAACTATTCCAATATGCCACGGTAGTGGCCAGGATTCTTGTAGCTCAAAAATGGAAGTCACCGGAGATCCCAACGGTTATGGAATGGCAGACTAAATTTTTTGAATACACAGAATTAGCTAAAATGACGTATAAAATCTGACACCAAAAAGGGACAAAGTAAGAAGAGCAATGGGGCAAATTTGTAGCATATATAGGAATTAACTGTAGAAGTTTAAAAACTACAGCAGGGCTAATATAAATCCCGTGATGTGTATAGAAATGAAGAAGAATCTGTAGGAGAAGATATATATTAAGAAAACCGCAACTGGGAAGGAAGGAAGTCGAGGCGTGATTATACGCAGTGTAAATAAGATGACATCAATAATGACTGTAAAGATTGTTCTATTTTGTTTGTGGAAAAATTTCAATAAAAAGCATTTTAAAAAAACAACAACCATCTAACTTTTAGAAAACATCTGAAGGCAGCCCTGTTTAGGGAAGTTTTTAATGTTTGATGTTTTATCGTGTTTTTCATATTCTGTTGGGAGCCGCCCAGAGTGGCTGGGGAAACCCAGCCAGATGGGCGGGGTATAAATAATAAATTATTATTATTATTATTAAAACCTCACATAGGAAGAAGAAAGGAGAACTTCGCTTGCGAATTTACAAATTATTATATGTGTCAATGCAAATTGACGTTAATTATTGTAGCTGTGGTATAATGGATTTTATCAAGAGTGGATTGTATTTGGTTTGAGCAATAGTCTGGGGGCAGAATTACAGGGAATTAGACTTTGAAGTACAGCACATGGGAAGCCACACAAAATTTATAATTGGCTATGTAATTGATTTGTATTTGAATTGGTATTGTTATTTGATATTAATATAATATGGCACATACTAGATTTTTATAACTGAAAATTAATAAAAATTATTTAACAAAAAGAAGCAACAATAGACAACTTTGAATATTACAAAAATACATGGTTACATATAAAAATGTTACATTAATACAAAGTTTCTAACATGTATAAATCAGTATCAATTCATTTTCCTTCTGACACAAGGAGGATACATGGCAAACTAATCAAGAAGAATCAAATTTTCTTCAGCAATGCATGGGATGGTTGGGGGTTGGGATGGAGTGGCCTATGCTGTAAGAACTGTGGTGCTCCAAATACACAAGATATTTTATATCTGTGAAATGTTGGAGGGTATATCAACTACAATATATATATACAAACAAATGGATTTTTAAAATCCTCACAGCCACCTTGCTGAAAAATTCTATGAAGCGCCATTGATTTCTGGGGTTTCGCTTGAGGCTCTTTCATTGTGGAAATAACCGGAAATGTTATAATCAGGACATTATTTTCTCTGTGCTATATTCTGTTGCCACAAGCTAGGCTTGGATGGCTTCAGGAGCTGTGTCTTTAGGCCTGTTTCGACCACTCCAGCTACTATCTTTAGATTACCGGACCTTTCACCATTTCTAGTTATGCTTTGTAATAAACTCTACTTCACTTTTGCTCTGTATGCTTTCTCCATTAAACTAATGACAGGGTATAGAATTCCTGGAATTGCACTATTTCAGACTCAAAAAGCAGAGAATCGCTTGAATGCTCCTATCTGCTGCCTGAAATGTGGCCTGCAGGTTGGGCACAATAATTCTTTATACCACAGGGTTTTTCTGCATACCTCTCTTAAAATGGGGCTTAGCCAAACGCTCCCATCCTGGATAGTAATTGTAAGAGCTGTAGGGAGGCTGCTCTGTACTTAGGGTTAGACAAGGATCAGCAATGGAACCCTTGCAGACTGGGAGGTAAAGACCAATTTTATCCTCCCTATCCCTTCTTTACTGCACCTGGGAGCCTGAGCTGCTTCCAGGGAGAAGTCTCAGGGGCAGACTTTGGTCTTTCAAATTTCAACAACACCCTGTGCCTCTCGCCTTTTGTTCTGCGCATGCACTATGTCCTGTGGTGCTCCCCTCGGCTAGGCGTCCATTGCGGGGAAACTGGTCATGCTGTTCTAAATCTACCTCTGGGCAGTTATGCTGTGCTGAGTGTACAAATGCAACTCATGAATGTATTAAGTGTGATTAATGGTGTGACTCCATTGGTGCTATTTTATATTTTTATTGGTTTATTGTATTGCGCTTTTGTATTTGTATTTACTATAGTGTTATGGTATTTTCTCTTGGGTTAATTTGTTCCGTGCTTTGAGGGTCTTGGACTAAAAATGGCACAGAAGTAAACAGATGATATTAATATAAAGCCAGACTGATAGTTCCCTTGTTTACAAGGCCTGACTAATGGTAGTTAACACAAGCAATGCTGAAATGAGACATTCTGCCATAAGCCATAACTTGTTGTGATAAGAACAGGTACTACACTTGATCTTAGCCAAATGGCTGCGAAGCTACCATATGTCTTGAAACTGGATCCATAAGAATCGAGGCCAGATTGTTGCTTGCCACCCTGAATTACTGGTTGAAACTATCCCTCTTCCCGAGCAGCCTTGCTCCCCTGACTATTAAGGACATTTTCCAATCAACATGGAAATGAGCAGGGAAAAATATAACAGTGAAGGGCTTTTACTCTGGGCCCATTGTCAGGCCCTCCCCTCAGCCATTCAGGAAGGCTGTTATAGAAGGACACCATACGAGGAGAGGAAATGTCCATGTGGCTCTGGGCAGCAGGAAACAACGGAACATGCCTTTCCCCATTGCCAGTACTATGTAGACATACGAGCCAGGCTTATCCTGCCTATTCTTCATAAATTCCCAGGACGCATAAAACAACTTAACATCTCCCTACTACTCCAGGATGAAAACCCAGATGTCACATACTCAGTTGCTAAATTTTGCACTGCCATGATGGATATTCGCTGAAGGATGGTTTGTGCTACAAACCAATCTGAAATTGAAAGCCCATATTGTAAGACCTGTATTCCCTTAAAGCCGCACCTCTTATTTTAATTTTAATTGAGTGCTTTCTGATTTTATCTGTTTTAATTATTAGTTTTCATAATAATAATAATAATAATTTATTATTTGTACCCCGCCCATCTGGCTGGGTTTCCCCAGCCACTCTGGGCGGCTTCCATAGAAACCAAAAATACACTAAAATCCATCCATTATCTGTGTTAATCCCGTATTCGATTCACATTTTTTATCCTATGCTTGTTTCTTTGCTATTAATTGCTTTAATAACTATCTGCTTAAATCCTAGTTGCTATTTTATTCATATGGGGTTTTTTTATGCCGGTCTGTGACTGTAATGAAGTTAAAGAAAGACACAACTTGTTGTCACTCTCATTCTCATTTCAAAGTTCAGGGTTTTGTTTTCTAGATTGAGTCGATGCTTTGCTTTTACTTGCTGCATAGAGGTGTGCTCTCGGTGATACAGTAACTTATCGTAGGATGTATCCCATCCGCTCTGGAATGATTTGGCAACAGCTTTGTTTTGCAAAACTATTGGCATTCTCCAGAATATCAAGGCTTTCAGCCTGGTTTATTGCATTCGCTTTTGAAATCCACACAATATCTTTCCACCTGCTGTGCTTCATTACAGAATCCAATGTTTTTATAAAAACAAAACAGGAACCAAAAATGTGTTTTTTGTTTTGTTTTGTTTTTTTTTAAAAAACTGGCAGGCACTTTCTTGAAACTTGCAAAGATTTTGAAGGCTGAGGAATATATCCTCTACACAATCCCCCTTCTTATCTTGATGTAAACTGATCCCAAAACCACCTGGATAACAAAAACCTGCACAGTCTGTCGAGTTTAATCTGCCTGCAACATACTAATGCCTGTGCCTATAAATAAGTCTGAATTCCATTTATAAGGAAAGTTTATCATATCTGGGGTGCCAGCCCCCACCAACATCCATACAGGCATCAGTTCAGTGGGCACAAAACCTACATGCATGCAAGAGGAACAGAGCTGATCTGCCCATGAAGTGGACTGAGGCAGCCACCTCTGGTAATGGAATCCCACAGCCTGGTGCCACACCCCACCCCTACTGCTGCCAAGAAAGTCAGGAGAAGCCACAAGATCTCACGACAGTTCTACAAGATCTTGCCAGAAGCTGCCAATGTACGACACCAATAAGTGAAGCTGCCACGGTGTGGCAGGGGAGCGACATCTTCCGATTTCATCTCAGGCAACAAAACGGGACAGGCCACCCCTGAAGAGGAGTTGTCGCCTGGCAACTACCAGCAAGGGAAGACTTCTTCCAGCATGGGCCAAATAATTTCCTACTGCCTCCCTTGCCTCATGAGTTCCCAATGAGAGCTGTTGCCTGGCGACTTACAGCTCCCAGAAAAGGAAGCTGTAAGAAGGAATAGTAGGATAGTGGAAGCTTTGGGTAGAAGAATATTCCATTAGGCTAACAGTAGTGTGGAGTTCTCTCTCTCTCTCTCTCTCTCTCTCTCTCTCTCTCCAATACAACAAAGAGAGAATCCTTGTGCTCCGTCAATTTTTCTGACTCTTCATGTATGCTTCTTTATTCATTTTGTCCTTCACCTCAAGCAACACTAAGCCATATCAATATTTGGTTATTTTAATGGGCATTTAGGACACTCAGCTTTAGCACAACATCTTTTAATAGACCACTCTGCCAGCTAATTCTAAGACATAATTAACCTTAGCAATACATTTCTGTGAATTGATGCCCCTAGGAGCCAATATGCAGTTCCTCAGTATTTGGGAGTATTAGTCACTTACATCTTCACTTTGGTAAATGGAACACATTTGATGTAATTTATCCATACTTGTGCATACAGATAACTATATAATAGCTTACTGCTTATCTAAGGCAGCTGTTTTGTCCCGGTTAAAATTAAGCAGAAGTAGCGGTAGATGGGAGAATATATGATTTTATGTAACTAGCAGCAGATTGCAGAAGACTTTCCCATCTCCCCAAATTTGCCTTTTTACTTCTGATTCAGGCATACTCAGTAAAACCTTATTGATTCCAAACAAATTACTCGTGATGATGTGAACAACTTTAGAAACACCCTGAAAATGAATTTAAGGCAACAGCTGCAAAAGAGCAAAGCAATCTATAATTCCTGCATTTATATCCCATTTGTGAAGAAACAGCAAACAACATGTCTCTGTGGTATAGTTTAAACAAAAGTGATGTTCTTCTACATTCATTCCTATAGAGAGGCCTGTAGCCAAGGAACTGCCTGGTTAGTTCAAATCAATATATGAAATCCCACCCATCTGTTAAAGCAGGCAGGTCCAACAGGTAGATCACAATCTACTGGTAGATCGCAGGGTGTTCCTGGTAGATCCTGATCAATCTCTGGCTCAAACCCACAAAAAAACCCCCAAAGCTCAACAACTTCAGCTTCCTTAAAATAGCTCAAAAACTTTGCTTTAAAAGCTTAACAACTTTGGGGGGGGGGGCGGTAAAACTCAAACCATATGAACAAATTGGAAACATGTTAACAGGATGGTTACAATATCACCAGATTAATGATATACTGAATGAAGATAAAAGGAGAAATGGGTTTGAGGATAAAAAAATCAAAATTCCAAATTGAGCTGATAGAGTATGAAGGTAAAACGTTATCTAGAATATATGATTTACTGCTCGAATGATACACAAAAGAAGAAGAGGTTAAAGAATCGATGATAAAATGGGCAATTGACATTGGGCACAATATAGAGCTGGAAGCGTGGATAAAACTATGGAAGGAGGGTTTGAGATTTACTGGATGTATGGCTTTGAAGGAGAATGTATTAAAAATGATGTATAGATGGCATTTAACGCCAATAAAATTGGCAAAAATGTATAGAAAGAGAGATAGAAGATGTTGGAAATGTAAAGAAGTTGAGGGTGACTATCTTCATATGTGGTGGACCTGCGACAAGGTCAAAACATTTTGGGAATTAATTTATAATGAACTTAAAAAAAAAATGGGTACACCTTTCCCAAAAGACCGGAAGCAATTTTGCTAGGTCTAATGGGAAGGGAAATTCAAATAAAGGATCAGAATTTGTTTAGGTATGCCATGGCCGCTGCAAGAACCCTACTGGCCCAAAAATGGAAAACACAAGATATACCAACCATCCAGGAGTGGCAGGTGAAGATGACAGACTTTGCGGAACTTGCCAAATTGACAGAGAGAGTCCATAATCAAGAAGATCAGAGATACAGGAACCATTGGAGTAAATTTATTGAATATCTAAAGGTGAACTGTAAAAACGTAAAGACACTAGCAGGACTGGAATAATACCTTCAGTGTAAAACAGTTGTGATATAAGAATAATGTGTGCAATAAGAATGGGATAAATATACCAATTGCCGGGAGGGAGGGAAGTCAAGACTCGGCAGAGTCAAAGAGAACATATGGTAACAATAAGGATTGCTGGGAAAAGAATATGTAAAGAAAATAATAAAAATTTACTTGAAAAAGAAAATAAAAGCTTAACAAATTTGGGTAGATCACTGCCAGTTTTTTTACAACAATGGATAGATCACTGCCAGTTTGTTTTTTTATACTGTGAGTAGATCGCAGTCTATTGGGAGTCGGACACCCCTGTGTTAAAGTGTCAGGGGCCCTTTTTGGGCCCCTGCAATCACAGGTTCACAATACTGCAGTGCAAAATAGGATTCACAACTGGCAGAATTGTTACATTCTGGATTCTATCATCTGTGACCACTGGCCATTCAGCAAATGGAGCTTGAGTCTAACAACATCTGGAGAGCCACAAGCGCCCCATCCCTCTAGTCAAGAGGAAGAGCAGCAGAGGCAGATTTAGGGGATCACAACCAGTTTGCCTACTCTGGATGCTAAGTTGAGAGGGTGCTGCAGGGAGTATTGCAACAATGACTCAGAACAGAAGGCAAGAGGGGGGCGGAATTTTGGTGTTGCGCAGGGCACCACTGAAATTTTAAAGCCCAAAATCTGCCACTGGGAACTCATTCTAACTTCCTGGCACACTTTCTGTGTCTCTCCTTTATCACCTATTGTGAGAGTGGTTCACCTTTTACAGGGGCTGAGGACCACATTGAGCCATGGGCCACCCCTCCAGGGGACAATGATCAAATACATATTCATTCATTCATCCTAAAACAATATCAGTAAATTCATCTTTGCATTAACTAACAAAGCACTGACCATTGAACCATATCCCCACAGCGTTAATTTTTTCATATTAAATTCATACTTTTCATAAACGATTTCCATTTGAATCATTATTTCACTTGCCAATTCGTATTTCATTGCCAATTTGTGCATTGTTATTAAGGAAACGCTGACCCCTGAGAAAACACCCCACCTCCCAAGGCTGCTCTTCAGAAATTTTCTCTTGAAATGCTTCCTGTTGCCAAGAGAAATGCACAACTCTTGCACCCCGTCGCTCACTTTAGGTTGCTGAGCTTTCCGTCTGCGCTTGAATGGTGTTTTTATGTTGCTTCTCCACTTTGCTGGCTCTGCTACATAAAGTAAAGCACTATCAACAGGACAAGTGGCTCTCAATCCTGGCAGAGAGATAGCAATCTTTCCTGACAGCCTCTGTAGGTCGACAGAGCTTAATAAAGGCATCCAGAATGCCGCGGAAGCTCTCAGTACCTAGAAGCTACAGATAGTGTTCAAAATGCTTGGTTTTGGATTTTATGGGACTACAGGCATTTTGGGCACCCAAAACTGCCCCCCAAAAGTGGAGCCAGCAGGTGCGAATTTATTATTATCATTTGCTATTGTCATGGGCACCTAAATTTAAGGCACCTAAAATGTTTTGGGGGCTAGTTACATACCCTCCAACATGCTGAAGCAAAAAAGCCAGGATGCCATCTCCTGGGGCTGTGTTTCCATACAAGTCACATGACCCTTGCGAGAGCACAGCCCTGAAAGACACACTTTTGGGGGGTGAGATTGCAGTGTCCAAAATGGCCTCCATGCTCCCATGCAAAATAATAATAAAAAAGGATGTCCCAGTTTTATTGGGACATTTGAGGGGTATGGAATGGTGCATTGGGCATTGGCCCATGCTACATCAATACCTTGGGGCCAACACCTTGGCCTGGATGCCTGAGCCCATCTCACCTAGTTGGGCCACAGCTAGTTGGCGAACTGTGACTATAAATTGTTCACAGCACAACTAACAAATAGACTTTGAAAAGTAATGAGTGATTTAATACATACTGCCCAAGCTTGGTTCTTACCAGGTTGACAATTAAAAGACAATGTGAGAAACATAATAAATAAAATAGAATACCTGGAGGTCCACAATGAAAAGCAGTCTGTCTTGATTTTTTTAGATGCTGAAAAAGCATTTGACAATCTTTCTTGGCTATTCATGAAAAAAAAGTCTTAGGGGAAATGATACCAGGTGGTGCCTTTCTAAAAAGTATTAATGCTATTTACTTGGACCAAACGGCAAATACTTTCATAAATAATAACATTTCAGAGAAGTGCAAAATAATGAAAGGGACCAGACAAAGCTACCCTTTCTTTCTGCTATTATTTATTATTACCTTAGAAATACTGACGGAAAGAATAAGAAGCAATGATGAAATAAGAGGAATCAGAGTAGGCAAACAAAATTATGAGGCAAAAGCATTTGCTGATGTCATAGACCTTGGCACATGTGGTGGAAGTGTAAGAGAATAAGAGAATTTTGGGACAGTATATATAATGAACTTAAAAAGATACTCAAACTCTCATTTACAAAAAACCTGAGGGCTTCCTATTAGGAATTATGTCCATTGAAATCAAGAGAAATCTTAGACCTCTTTTCATGTACGCAACCACAGTGGCTAGGATTTTAACAGCAAAGAATTGGAAAAGTGATAACATCCCCACAAAAACTGACTGACAAGCAAAAATGATAGAATACTAACAACTCACAAGGATGACAGGGAGAATAAGAGGAAATTCAGTACAGAAAGTTAATAAAGATTGGATAATGTTTAAAGACTATCTTAAAAACTATTGTGATAACGGTAAACTCCTGGCAGACTTAGAATGAATCTTGAAATACAAAGACAGTATATAAAAGAATATTCTGGATACAAAACGGGAAAGTTAAAAAATAATAATGAACCGTGTACATATTAACAAAATGTAAAACAGTACAATGAGAAGATTCAAAAGTTAGTGTCTAAGGTGTGTTCTCGAAGCTACCAGCATGAGTCTGACTAAACTGTGGGAGGCAGTGGAAGACAGGAGTGCCTGGCATGCTCTGGTCCATGGGGTCACGAAGAGTTGGACACGGCTAAACAACTAAACAACAACAACAAGGTGTGTTTATGTTGTAAAGTATGCAATGTGTATTGTTCATGTGTATTGCTCATGTGTACCTGTTATACACATTGACGGTATGTACAACTTCAGCTCTCGGATTGTATCAAGATGGCCGGGGGAGTGAGACAGGTCTGCATTTTGGCTCCCACTTTGTTTAGTTTGTTTTTGAATGATCTAGAGGCAAGCCTAATGGACCCAGATGGCCATCTTCCAAGAATAGGAACCAGAAAGACCCCTCTTTTATTGTATGTAGATGATGGCAGCCATCGTGTCTCGCTCTAGACCTGGCCTGAAATACCAACTGAGGAAGTTCTCAGATTATTGCTGTGTCAATGGGTTATCCATTAGTTATAAAAAATAAAAAATACTGGTTTTTGAGAAAAGATTTTCCCCGTATAAATGGGCACTGGATGGCCATAACCTAGAGCAGACCAAATGCTTCCGGTATTTAGGACTCTTATTTCATCACTCAAAGTCCGGAACTGCTACAGGCAGACCGCCTATCAAAAGGCGAAGATAAGCAAACACGCTATACTCCGATTCTTTTTTACAAAGGGAGGCCATTATGTTCCATCAGCCATAAAGGTTTTTAACGCAGAATCTGTTTCCCAACTTCTCTATGCTTCAAACGTCTGATACAATGGTTCATTTCCTAAGTTAGATGGGTTCCAGGCAAAGTTTGTCTGGTCCCTATTACAGGTCCCAAACTGTATCCCAAATTCAATTCTATTTCTGGAATGCCCACTCTCCACCAAAGCATGGTGGGCTGCCTTGAGATACTGGCTCAATATCTCAGTATTCAGCCTGGGGAAGGGATTATTAATATATTTAACCAACGAGAAGTTTGTCAGCCCATGGCTGAAAACTATGGCCAGAAAACCACCTTGATTGGACTGCCATCATCCCTCTTACATCATCTGGGTCACGACGCTGCCCTTGAATCCCTGAGGCAAAGGCTTTGGGACATCTCACATAGCGACCTGCAATCCCGGATCTTATGTAATTTGTAGCCCGGTCGCAGCTGGAATCCAATACGGGTTCGACTTTCAGATATCCTCATACCTTAGGAATTTGTCTGTACCTACCTATCGGCGTTTATTTACCAAAGCCAGACTAAATGGATTTCCCTCGGAAGTTCTAAATGGCAGACTGAGAGGCATCCCTTATCAAAATAGGCTTTGTTTATGTTCCCAGGACGTCGATTGTATGAAGCATATCCTACTGCATTGTGGGCAATATGAGCAAGCAAGGGATCAACTGACCAAACCCTTACTGGTGAATTTGCCGGGAAAATCTGAAGCCTCCCAATATAAATATATTTTGGAAGACAGGTCAAATGATATTACACTGGCCGTGGTAAAGTTTCTTTCAGAGGTTATAAGAATCAAAGATCATTATGCCCTAGATAAAACAAAATGACTGCCTTGGTTTTTTCCATCTGCCTGTCTGGTCGTTTTAACTGTATCTAGTTTTGAAATTGTTTTGTGAGTCTTTGGACAGCAATAAAGTACTGAAAATTACAACTTCTGGATTTTTCAATACTTACTAAAAATATGGTGCACAAATATTATTAACGATGCAGCAGATATCTTATTCACTATTATTGTACCTCGGATACCAAATTTTGTATTACCATGCATTCATTTATATTGTATAGCTCTAATATCAGCTGAGGAAGCCCTTCGGGGAGAAATAGGGGAGATTATCCAGAAACCTTGTTCTGCCCAAGTTAGCAGTTTGCACCTTGTGCCAGCAGTCTACATCAGCTGTGTTGTTCTCAATAACTTGGGGACTTTTCTATTCTCACCTAAGGATTGTGTTATACAGGAACTTACTAGAAGAAGCAGAAAGAAAAGAAAAGAAAAGAAAAGAAAAGAAAAGAAAAGAAAAGAAAAGAAAAGAAAAGAAGAAATGTATTAATATTGGAATTAGCCTCCTATGTGATACACCGTACATATGAACTGTATATGTTGCACATACTGGGCTAGACCTTTACAATAGGAAATAACCAGTAAAATGTTTACAGTTATTATCAGTCAGCCTGTGGCGCTTTGTGTATTGTGACAACTGCATTATACATCCCATCAGATGTCAAAGAGAAACAATTAGATGGCTTTTCACAGACATTCAAAGGCAGCCCTGTTTCAGGAAGCTTTAAATGTTTGATATTATGTTGTCTTCTATTATTATTATTATTATTATTATTATTATTATTATTGGTATACAAATGATTCTGGAATGAAACAGCTGTGAAACAATCACTGAGGTGGCTAGTGAGCCAGTAGCGAAAAACTCATTCCAAAATTTGACCGAAAACAGATGAGAGCTCAATGTTGTGCCTACCAAGTGGTGATAGTGATGACAAAGCAAACTTTCTTTGCTGCTTCTGTTGCATCTGTGGAAAACAGTTTCAAGATACTTTATTCAGCTATATGTGGGATATAGCGATTAATGATAAATTAACATGTGCCATTAAGGTAAGACGGGGAATATGCAGGAGAAATGATTTTGAGGAGATATGGAGGGTGTTTGTAGAATTTGTACTGTTAAAATGGAAAGGGGTCAAACCATTGCAAAGCCATTTCCGAGTTCGTGAGGAGAGGGGGTTGCGGGCGACCCCCTCCCACACACACGGGGGCTGGCCTTGCCCCCGCGAGATCAGGGGAATCCCTGGGCGTGTCTGCGACTCGACCCGCCAATCAGCGGGCCGGGGAGGCGTGGCCTAGCATACTTAAGGCCAGGCACGCCTGGAGACCGCCCTCTTTCTCCGCGCCAGCTGAGCGGTTTTTTACCTCGCTGGAGTCCCTGCCTCAATATTTGAGCTTGTGCTTCCCAACAGCGTTCAGGACACCCGCATCGAGCCGAAAAGTCGAGCCCATGAGGAGAGGTGCAGCAGCGACACGAGAAAAGAGCTGAAATCACTAGTTTTTTATTTGTCGCTAGTTCGGCTGCTCCGGAGCCCTGGTTTCCCTAGCGGGTTCCACGCGGCTTTTCTGTTTGGCTCTCCGCTCGGCCGGGTATCCGTTCTCGTTACACGTGGATTATATCGGGCAATTTGCTGCCGCGTTCTCTCTGGTCAGCTGAGGATTCTGCGACGTCAGGACACTGTTCGGAAGCGACGCGAGGAGTGAGGTTTGGCCGTGGGCTCTCCTTTTGTTTCCTCTTTTGCCAAATGGTTTGCTCGTACTTCGGGTTGTGTACTGCCAGGGAGGGACGCTCATTATTTCTATTGGTTTTTTGGGGCCGACCTTGCTATTCTTAGCGTGGAGCGTCTGCTTCTCTTGCACGGGAAGCGTTTCCTCGTTGCTAGGGTAACGGCCATTTCGCGTTGCCTCTTGGCGGACCACGTGTTGGAGGCTCAGCTACGTCGGCCATTTTAAGTGAGGCACTAATCTCTTCAGCGCCGATATCGCCTATAGGCAGGGGGTGGGGCGAGATTTGATTCCGGACGCCATCTTTGTAGGGACCACGTGGAGTAGCCCGGGCAGCCATTTTGAGTAGGGAACGGAAACACTTTCTCAAGCGGCGCAGCAGTAACTGGCGCTGCTGTTCCCTGCCTGTTTTTTCTTGCAGCCTGCTTTAGGGAGGCCGAGAGGTTCCTCGCTCTATAGTAACCTGACGCTGCCGTTATAGTCGGATTTGCCTCACGTTGTGCCTTGCGGTGATTCAAAGGGCTAACGTCCCTCTAGTCTTTCCTGGTTTATTCGGTTGTATCTTTAAAGCTTGTGGGCTTCGGGGGAGCTGCCACTGAAATCACTAGCGTCCTTTGGGACAGGGGAGTTTCCCTGGCGCCGCGTATTTGGGCAATCATTAGAAGGGGCTTCTGCAAGCATCATTGGCTTTGCTGTTCTTTGCGATAGCAATTCATTAGCCTTTCTTTGTTAGGTGGCATTTGTCTGAATAAACCATCCGTTATTTAATTAGGTAGTTTTATTGAAGATTTATAATAATATTACAATAATAATAATAGTCATAACAATATTTTAATATTTAAATAAATAAAATAAATAAAAAATAAATAATAAGAAAATACAGTTTATATAGATCGATATACATAACATATATATACTTATATTAGAACACAAAAAGAAAAAAAAGAAAAAGAGGTTCTAATTAAAGTAGACAATAATCATTAATAGCATCCTTCCTGCCTAGGAGCCGGGGCCCAACACTATAGGCTACGTCGTAGTTACAACATAGAGCATTTCGGTTATCGAATTATTCTCAGCGCATAGTTTAATAAATAAATAGGAGAATAAATACCAAAATAAATAAATAAATAAATAAATAAATATTCAATCAATTAGATTAAATCAGGAGAATTTGCTCTTTTGAGCCATTGCTGTGTAGAAGATACTGAACTAGACAGGTAGAGCCGCAAAGGGTGTAGACAATACTGAGCTAGACAGAACCCCTCGGAGGCGCGTTGTTTCAGGGTGGGTGCATTTTGTCTAGGAAGTACTCTGAGATTGCTCAGGTCTCGTATATAGTGTATCATGGCTTCTGGTGGAGACCAGCAGGCATCCACATCCGGCAATCAAATGGCACCTGGCTCAAGTAATGGTAGCGCCCAACCTGCGGCCATGACTTGTGACCCGCAAGCATTCGCTCAATTTTTTCGGGCGTTTGAAACCTTTTATAGACAATGTAGGCCTGGGGCGCTGGCGCTCCCTGCCCCGGAACCATCTCAGGAGGTAATACCCGACACCCCTCCTAACAATCAAGGGCGGCAGGGAATCCCAGCCGCTGCGGGGGGCAGTGCCCAGTCAGAAACCGCAAATCCAGGTCGTCCTAATACCCGTGCCCAGGCAGCCATTACTAGGAGGGCCAACCAAAACGCTGGAGTGGGTAAGGCATCAGCATAAGGGCCCGGCAAGGGGAAGGCCATTGCCAAAGGGACAAGTAGCAATGCCTTTTCACAGGTGGTAGATATTCCTAGTGTGTTGCAGGAGCAGCAGCCCCAGCACAGCTCTACTGAGGACAGTGCAGGTTCCGGCTTGGAGGAGGAGCACAGGGAACCTCAAATTGTTCAGCCAGTAGCCAGTGCGATCTCGGCCAACTTGGAGGCACAGGGCGGAAAAAGGAAATCAAAGAAGAAGCACACGTCTGCAAAGAAGAAAAGAAGCAAGCAGTCCGAGACGGAGGACGAGTCAGGTACGTCATCTTCTGATTCAGATAGTGAGGGCCCCATGGATGGTTACTGGGGTTTGGGTGAAGGGAATCGCGGGATTCCACTTTGGGCACATGAAAGGAGAGCCAATTCTCATCGTAAGACGTTCAACGGGGTGCTGGACTGGAAAGATGGGGCGTTGGTCGATGACGTAAAGGTTGCCACCAATCAGTCCACTGATTTTATTTTGGGGAACCATTTGTCCCAGAAGAAGAGGAATAAGATCCTCAACGGGGACTATGTCGACATGTTTACCCTGCTCCCGCCTACTAAACTAATAGGAAAAGGTGAAAAGAGACGATCCTCCGGTAAGGGGAGGTATAGGACCCCTAGAGCGGAGCGCACCTTCGAGAATTGGTTGGACGGGTACCAAGTTTTCATGGGTGTTGTTTGTGCTGCTTATCCTCGGCGCTCCATGGATTTAGTTGCTTATTTGGCTCATGTTAGGCGGGCTCACTCGCTCGCAGGGGAACATTTCGCTTTAACATATGATGAGAACTTCCGTAGAAATGCTTCTCTTCTGCCTTCCACCCGATGGGACCTAACGGACCCTAACTACTGGGGCGAGGACGTTAATCCCTACATTGAAAAGAAAAACCAGGTTCCGACCAAGGCGGGTAAGACAGAGGCCAAGCGGCGTCGCCTCTGCTGGGAGTTCAACAGGGGTGCATGCTCGAGACCCTCCTGTAAGTATCTACATGAATGCGACCGGTGCTGGGGAAACCACCCTGCCTCCGTGTGTTTCAAGAATAAACAGCAGCCCTTTCGTGGAGGCAGGGGGTACTTCCACAACAGCAATAGAGGTGCCCCCGGATCTTCCAACCAGGGACCCGGTAACCGCCAGTAATACGCACCTGGGTCTGGCCTTCTCCCCCGTGCGGCTGCAGCCTCTCAAAACCCTGCTAGATCAATATCCTGATCGGAAAGCTGCACAATACCTGTGGGAGGGGTTTTCTAAGGGGTTCAGAATCCCAGTGGCTTTCCCACCTAACACCGGGGACCCACAAAATCAAAAATCAGTTAGGGAAAGGCCCGAGATAGTCAGAAAAAAGATTGAGAAAGAAATTAGGGCAGGTCGGGTGGCTGGCCCCTTCGCCGAGCCCCCCTTGGAAGGACTTCACCTATCCCCTCTGGGCATCGTACCGAAGAAGACCCCGGGAGAGTTCCGCATGATCCACAACCTCTCTTACCCAAGGGGAGGTTCAGTCAATGACGCTATTACCCAGGAACTTTGTACAGTGAAATACGCCTCCTTCGACCAAGCAGTAAAAATGATTCGCAGATTTGGAAAAGGGGCACTTCTTGCCAAATGTGACATTGAGTCGGCGTTCCGCCTCCTTCCTGTCCATCCAGCTGACTTCCGTTGGTTGGGCTTCAGGTTTGAGGGGGCTTATTTCATTGACAAGGCAATGCCTATGGGCTGCTCCATGGCTTGCTCAGCTTTTGAGTCGTTCAGTACATTTCTTGATTGGGCTCTACGCTTCAGGACCGGGTCGTTGGGCGTGTCGCATTATCTCGATGATTTTATTTTAGTGGCAGATAACAGGCAGCGATGCTCCGCCCTCTTGGAGGCTTTCACTTCCCTAGCCGGGGAGCTGGGGGTACCACTAGCCGCAGAAAAAACTGAGGGTCCTGCTACCTCTATGGTCTATCTGGGCATTGAGTTGGACACCGTGGCCCAGTCGTCTAGGTTGCCGGAGAGCAAACTGGTCGCTCTTAAAGCATTGATACAACAACTACTGCCCCTAAGGAAGGTTACCCTTAGGCAAATTCAAACCCTGCTTGGACACCTAAATTTCGCCTGCAGGGTAGTGTCGCCAGGGCGCCCTTTTTGCGACCGTCTGGCCAGACTGTCTGCGGGTCTTAGGGCCCCACAGCATAGGGTACGCCTCTCCAAAGAAGTCAAGGCGGATTTGGGAATGTGGTTACAATTCCTCGACAAGTACAATGGTATATCCTTGTGGCAGGATTCCTTGGCACTTAACGCTGATTTCCAAGTTCAGTCGGACGCAGCAGGTTCACTGGGTTTCGGAGTGTATTTTAGGGGCCAGTGGTGCGCCCAAAGGTGGCCTGCAGACTGGCAGGGTCAGCCCATTACTCGGGACCTTACATTCCTGGAATTTTTCCCTATCGTGGTAGCAGTGCATCTCTGGGCAGATCAATTCCGCAATCACAGGGTTTGTTTTAACACAGATAACCAGGCAGTTGTCACTGTTCTTTCTAGACAATCGGCGCGCTCCACCAGGGTAGGAAACTTGCTTCGGTCCTTTGTCCTCCTTTGCTTGGAACAGAATATATATTTTTCCGCCAAATTCGTACCTGGCGTTAATAATGACATCGCGGATGCTCTGTCTCGTTTTCAGATGGAGCGCTTCCGCGCCGGATGCGGAGCAATCATCGATGTCTTTCCCGGAGCATCTCTGGAGCCTTGGGAACAGGAAGTGATGAAGGGAGTATTCGGTGCAGTCGCCCCTTCCACAATGAGATCATATAGGAAGGCCTGGTCTGACTTTTTGAAGTTCCGCAGCAGAATGCCCAACACTAGGCAGACTTCGGTGCCCTCTACGAGGGAGGTCCTCCGCTATTTAACCCATTTGAAGGAGCTGGGCAGGGCACCTAAGACGCTCAATATTCAGCTGGGATTTCCTATTTTTGTAAAGCCTTTTTCGCCACCGACCCGTGTGCGCAATTTATTGTGCGTAAGACTTTGGAGGGCTGGCGCCGGCAACAGCCCCCCAGCTCTGACATGAGAAAACCCATAACGTACGATATTCTGATCCAGATACACAAAAAATTACGAGAAATATGCTGGTCAAAGTATGAAGCTCGCATATTCTCTGCCGCTTATTCCATAGCCTTCTTTGGTGCCTTGCGCATAGGCGAGGTCGTCTGCGAAGGGGGGGTTGCCCACTGCCAGAGGGGCATCCTCTTAAGTGACCTGACCCTATCGGAGACTGACCTTATAATTCGTGTTCGGAGTTCTAAGACGGACCAACAGGGTAGGGGGGCTCTCCTGCGGTTACCAGCCGCACAAGCTAGGGGGCCATGCCCGGTAAGGTATACGAGGCGTTTCCTCTACCTAAGACCCAAGGGCCCCGGACCCTTGTTTATTCACGCGAATGGATCACTCTTGGCCAGGCATCAGTTTATGAGGGTGATGCGCATGGCGTTGGCAGCCTGCGTACTGCCCGCGGCTGAATTCGCAGCTCACTCTTTCCGGATCGGGGCAGCGACCACCGCTGTGCACCTTGGGCTCTCCACTGAGAGGATAAAGGATTTAGGGCGTTGGAAATCTAACGCATACAAAGCTTATGTGAGAAAGAACCTATGACTAGCGTTTGTTCCCCTGACCGTGGTTTTTCTGTCTATTTGCCTTTCAGAATTCAAGCGGGTGCGCATTTGGTTGGTGGGCCACAGCATCGTGCACTGGGCCAAAGATCGTGCCATGGATACCGGGTTGGGTATGAATCTAGGCTTGCCTGCAAATGTGGAGCTGCAGTGGATAGCGCGAAGGGGCATGCGCTGGAGTGAATTCAAGCCAGCTGTGATGGCGAGAGCTGCCTCTGAGGGTCCACCCGATGCGCTGGTTGTCCAGTTGGGGGAAAACGACCTAGCGTACCGAAAAGCTATTGACCTTAGATGGAACATCTTTGACGATTTTGCAGATCTGAGGGCGGTTTACCCAAACATTACTATCTTGTGGTCCTCGTTGCTTGAGAGGAGGACGGGGAGGGATTGTGTGAGCCCTGTTGGAATCAATAAAGCAAGAAAGGTCTTGGAGCGGGCTGTGGAACGTAGAGTGGCGGCTCTGGGTGGGTGCATCATAAGGCACCCAGGCATCCAGTACAGCAACGAGGCCCTCTACAGATGGGATGGCGTGCATCTGTCAGATGCGGGTAACGATATTTGGCTAGGGGACATCATAGCTGGGATTAGGAGTTGGTTACAGGTTTGAAGGTATTGGCGGCGAGCTTTGCTCGAGTGGCGGTTAGGCATTGGCAGGGGTTTATTGTTATGCAAAGGAATGGGGGGAAAGGAAGCGCCATCACCTTCCCCCAAGAAAAGGGTAGTCCGGTAAAGAACTCCGGGGGCGTTGCCTTGTCCGAAACCTAGGGAGGTGAGGGCCCCCGGCACGCCCCCGAGCGGTGACACCCGGGGGATCCTAGTTGGCGTACTTCAACAGGACCCCCTCGGTTTGTGGTTAACCCTTCCCGGTCTGCATGCCGGGTAGTCGATAGAAGCCAATGCCTAAGGCCAATACCTTTCAATTCTGTAATCAATAAAGTTGTGGCCTGTTTATGCCCATTAACCTTAAATAAGTGTGTCCAGTGTCTTCATTTCACATGTGGGAGGGGTCTAGCCACGCAATAGGTGTTGAAATTTTGGGAGGTTGCAATGGTCTCGGTGGTGAGGTGCTTATGTTTATTCTTATTTATTTATGATTATTACTTTGTCAAAAGGAAAAAAAGATACATTTTCAGGTAGTTCGTAGTCTAACAGAACCACCTTTGCCATTGGGGTCCAGTAAGAACTCCAAGATCTCCTGCAACAATTTTGCATCCAGCCTGGAGTTTTCTGATTTGTGTTAGAATTGTTAGAAATTCCTAAGCACTGAGAGCAAACACAGGTGTCTCTTTATCAGTCCTTGAAGGCCAGTGCTAGTGAAGACCGGTTAATGAAGACCTCTGATGGGAGGGGGGTGTTTGCTCCTTCAAGATGGGAGGGGTGAGCACTCAGTGTCTTGAAGGTTCCTTGAATTGAGCATCATGATCGGTTACATCATGTCATGGAAAAGGAGCCAGTGTTTTGCTTAAAGCTGGCTTAGGGAGCTTTCTTCACAATGCAGTTACTATTACCTGCTATGCTGCTAAACTGAAAACTGATGCACACTCAGAGACTTCTCACTCACTGCGAGGGAGTTACAGGGAACCACGCAGAGGGCCTTCCCAGCAGTACCACCCTCCCTTCAGATGTCAAGGAGATAAAGAACTACACAACTTTTAAGCAAAAAAAGATGTGGAAATCTGGAACAGGCTGAACCTCTCGTTTTGGGGGAGAATTTCAACAATCAAAATGAATGTCCTTCCAAAGATGTTGTTTCTGTTCCAGATGATTCCAGTCGTGGGTGGGACTGGATGTTTCAGGGATTGGCAGAGGGAGCTATCAAAATTCATTTGGCAAGGGAAGAAACCCCAAATTAAACACAAATTACTAATTGATATTGAAGATAGAGGGGGCTTTGCATTACCAGACTTGAGGCTCTACTATGAAGAGTCCTGCCTCTGCTGGTTAAAAGGGTGGATGAGCTTGCAGAATAATGATTTATTGGATTTGGAAGGATGGGGCAATAGATATGGGTGGCATGCCTATTTGGGCTATGGAAAAGTAAAAATACACAGGGGTTTTCTAAATCATTTAATACGGAAATCATTATACACTGTGTGAGACAGGTACAAAAATTTATTGGAACCAAAAAACCCCTGGTGGTTATCCCCTCTAGAGGCTATCTAAGTAAAGAGGAAAAACATGGGGGGGGGGACTGGGCAACCTATAAAGAAATATTAGAGGAAGACCAAAACCAACTTAAATTGAGAAAATTTGAAGAAATCAAACATCATATTACAGATTGGCTACAGTATCATCAACTAAATGATGTTTTCAAATTAGATCTTAATGTATCAGTGTTGGAAAAAGCTATATTACAGAACAAAAAGAAAATACTACCCAAAATGTAAGACACCTGCTAGATGAGAAAGAATATGAAGGAAGAATTAATAAATCATCTTGAATTACAGACTGGGATCAAAGTAGTAAAAAAAGTAAGATATCTGGGAATTTGGCTAACTATGAAAAATATAAATTTAATGGAAGATAACTATACAAACACCTGGAAAGAAATAAAAAAAAGGACTTGGATACTTGGAACAGGATAAAACTCTCTTGGTCGGGAAGAATGGCGGCAATTAAGATGAATTTACTTCCGAAACTGCTGTTTCTATTCCAAAACATACCGATAATCAGGGGAACCTCAGTATTTAAAGATTGGCAGGAAGTGGTCTCCAAATTTATTTGGCAAGGGAAAAGGCCGAGAATTAAATTTAAATAACTTACGGACCAAAGGGATAGGGGAGGATTTGCGGTTCCAAATTTGAGACTATATTATGAAGCCTCGTGCCTTTGTTGGATCAAATAATGGATTGTTATAAAGAACACAGACCTGCTGGATTTGGAAGGTTTCAACATCAGATTCGGCTGGCACGCATATCTGTGGCACAATAAGGAAAAGGTTCACAAAGGATTCTCCAACCATATTATTAGAGGGCCACTGCTGGAAGTATGGGAGAAAAATAAAAAACTACTGGAAAGAAGTACTCCCTGGTGGTTATCACCAATTGACATTTTAACAACTAAAAAAATAAATATTGAAGGTGAAAGATGGACTTATGAAGATCTTCTAGTAAAAACAGAAAAAGGATGGAAAATCAGATCATATGAAGAGATAAAGAATAAACTAACAGGTTGGCTTCAATTTCATCAAATTAATGCTCTGTGGACTGAAGACAAAAAGATCGGGATGAATGAAAAATAAATCCAGATATCAGGTAGAAATATTGGAAGGCAAATCAAAAATTCTATCCAAAATGTATAACCAGTTGCTAGAATGGGATACCAAA
Organism: Podarcis pityusensis; assembly: GCF_964106645.2. Taxonomy (NCBI): domain Eukaryota; kingdom Metazoa; phylum Chordata; class Lepidosauria; order Squamata; family Lacertidae; genus Podarcis; species Podarcis pityusensis. Next base: position 6,061,353 of record NC_138038.1, on the reverse strand, counting down.
GATGAAGAGATAAAAGAAGTAATGGTGAAATGGGTGATAGATTTTGGATACAATTTAGAGTATGATAATTGGAGGAAACTTTGGAATAAAGGTATGAAATTTTCACCTTGTACAGCACTTAGAGAGAACATGGAAAAATGATGTACAGGTGGTACATTACACCTGTAAAATTGGAAAAAATGTACAAAACTGGAGACAAAACATGTTGGAAATGTAAAATCAAGGAAGGCAATTTTTACCACATGTGGTGGACCTGTGAGGTAATTAAAAAGTTTTGGGAACTTATTTATAATGAACTAAAAAAAATATTTAAATATACTTTTACAAAAAAACCTGAGGCCTTCCTTTTGGGGATAATTGGAGAAGAAATTAAAAAAGAAGACCAGATATTATTCCAATATGCAACAGTAGCTGCTAGAATATTGATAGCACAAAATTGGAAGACACCAAACACTCCAACTGTAAAAGATTGGCAAACTAAATTATTTGAATACGTAGAATTGGCAAAAATGACACAAAAAAATAGAAACCAAAAACGTACAAAGTTTATTAATGAATGGAATAAATTTATGACATATATTGAAGCAGATGTAAGAAATTTAAAAATCACAGTAGGCTCGATATAGCTCCTGCGACGTGTAGAGATTAAGAAAGTGAAACTGCAGAGAGAAAACCTTTTGTATACGCCCCTCCCGGTCCTTTTATATGCGGATGACACAGTTTTAATTTCTTTTTTCTTGTGTTGGATTAAGAAAACTTTTGAGATCTTTCACCAAATCCTGCAGCACCGAACAATTAACAGTTAACTACAACAAATCCAAAGTCATGGTGTTCTCTAAAAAAAGGAGGAGGCACAAATGGAGAATAGACAATCGCTTAATAGAACAGGTAGCAACCTTTAAATACCTGGGTGTAACCTTCCAGGAAAGGGGCTCCTGGCGCTTTCAGATTAATAATACTATTGCAAATGCAGAAAGATCTACCAAAGCGTTAATAAGATTCTTCTATGGGAAAGGAGGCCAATACATACCGGCAGCCTCCCAGGTCTTTGCTGCCAAAATATTATCACAATTGTTATATGGATCCCAGATCTGCAGCTTTAAAAACCTTACTCTCTTAGAGGCATTTCAAACTAAGTTTTTCCGCTGCCTGCTGGGGATCCCCTCTTGCATATCCAACATAGCGGTCCGTTTGGAGGTTGGGCAAATTCCTATCAGTACTCGGATATGGATATTGAAGATCCATTATTGGCTAAAGCTTATTTTCTTCCCGGTTGGGCTGGCACCTTTAACCTTATTGGATACGTACCAATCCAAATGGAAAGCTACACTGCTGGAAAAGTTTAAAGGCTTGGGGATCCCACAGCAGACCCTGATAGCGACAGGCTTCGAGAAAGCTAGGACTACAATTCGCCAGCGTATCTGGGACGTAGAATTACAACGCCACATGAGCGAAATGATCAAACATCCTGCAATAAGGGACCATGGGAGAGGTTTCTCTCCAGCTAACTATCTGTCAGGTCTTCAGGTACCCAAATACAGACGGTCTTTTACCCTCGCCAGATTCAACGTTCTCCCTTCTGCCTTACTTCAGGGCAGATTTGAGGGTAAACCATACACAGCACGGGTCTGCCCCTGTGGCTCGTTGGAAGTTGAAACTGCTTCACATGTACTATTACGCTGTTGTCTTTATGAGGATATACGTTTGACTTTTATTACACCTGTTTTGCAAAAGTCCAGGAAAGAATCGGGACACCATAGTTTAAAACTACTGCTAGAGGACAAGAATCCCAAGACTACATTAAATGTAGCCAAATTCTGTGCGTCTGCAATTAATCGCAGGAAGCAAGTGGTATCCCATAATGACCAAACCCCCAAATGTTAATTACAGGGGGCACGCTAATAATTAATTTTATTTTTTTATATTTAAATGCTTGTTATACTCATATTGTCCTCTGTATTTTTGATATTTTTTATTATTATTATTATTTTATGATCTGTGATATTGTGTGTGTTGACGCTGGTCTGTGACCATATTAATAAATTCATTCATTCAACCTTTTGTAATATAGTCCAAAACCGAGTTGAAGGGAAGTCAATTATTGATGTGTTGTTTAGTTACTGTATGTTTGGTTTGTTGGTGTGTGTGTGTGTTTTTTTGTTATGTAATGTTTTGTCCTTTTCTTTTTCTTTTGTTCTATTATTGTTTGGTGTTGTATAGTGAATTGAAACTAATAAAAAGAAGTATATAAAAAAAAAAGATTGGGAGGTTAAGGAGGAGGAAGTTGAGCTTGTTTGGAGGTTCTAGCAGGGGAGCGCAGCTATCGTATACCCTTGACTGAAGAACGGTACACTCCTTCTATCTGGGATGGTCGTCTTCTTCCACCGAGCGTGCAGCTTCAGGAGGGACGCACATGGAGCAGTGAGGGAGGAAGGGGATACCCGCCTAGCCAGCCAGATCAGCCGAATCCACCCTGGTGATCAATGGGGTGACAGATGTCGCTGTAAGACACCTGCTAGATTGGGAGGTTTAGATGGAATTACGGTAGATTTTTATAAAGAAACAATTGATATCCTGGGCTTAGAACTTAAAAAAGTATTTAATAATATCTTAGAAGGGGAGAAAGCCCCAGACACTTGGAAACTAGCGGAAATAGTAGTGATTGAAAAACCACAAAAGGACCCTACAGAGGTGGGGTCATACAGACCAATTAGCCTATTAAATCAAGACTATAAGATATTTACAAAGATCCTGGCAAGGCGACTGGAAAAGGTACTACCTAAAATAATTAAGGAAGATCAATATGGATTTGTTAAGGGAAGATACATAGGCCATCCTATAAGAAATGTGTTTAACGTATTAATAAGCAGGGTAAAAGGAAAATTGGTGGTCTTAAAATTGGATGTGTATAAGGCCTTTGACATAAGTTCTTATGGAATATTATGTGGGAGGTAGGATTAGGAGAGAACTTTGTGGAAGCAATCCAGGAATTGTATAGAGAAGGGAAGGCTGTGGTCAGAGTGAATGAGGGGGTTTCAGATCAATTCATTATACAAAGAGGAGTTAAACAAGGATGTTTACTCTTACCACTACTATTTGTATTAGGTATGGAGTACTTGGCAGATAGAATACGAAACTCAGTAAGGATAAAAGGATATAAGAAAGAAAAGGAAGAAATCAAGTTAAACATGTATGCAGATGATATCCTATTATTATTTACAAACCCCTTAGAGGGTGTAAGAGAATTTATGATAATTTTGAAGGACTTTAAAGAGGAGTCGGGATTGGGAGTAAATCTGGAGAAGTCTGAAATTTTATTTTGGGATGTAAATAAAGAGGAGAAGAAGGAAATTGCAAAAATGACAAAGATGGATATCAATAAAAAAAAAATTAAATACTTGGGGGTAAATATTATTAAAAATATTGCTAGGATTCCAGATGTAAATTACAAAGAAGCATGGAGGAAGATCAAGAAGGACATAAAATCATGGAAAAATAAGAATTTATCTATTCTAGGTAGGATTAGAGGATTAGAGCAGTTAAAATGTTTCTGGTACCAAAATTATTATATTTATTTCAAGTAATTACACTACCCATTAGGAAAATATGGTTCAAAACATGGAATAAGGTATTTAAAAATTGGATTTTTGGAAGTAAAAGAGTTAGAACCCCAGACATAGTAAATTATTCATCTCAAGAAGAGATGGGATGGGGAATACCGAACTTAGAATTTTATTATGAAACATTCCAATTGAAAAATCTAATAGATATTGGCTATAAGGATGGGATTCAATGGATAAGGCTGGAGAATGAAATAAATGAAGGAATAGGAAGAGAAGGGATATTTAATAGAGACATTAATATGGCTTTTAAGAAGACAATAGGACCAAGGAAAACTGCGTTAGGAATCTGGAAGAATTGGAATTCCAAATGGATGCCAACATACTCAAGGTGGACGCCATTAAAATATATGCAAGAGGGTCAAAGGGAATCGGGTTGGTGGAAGAAATTAGAAGATCAGGGATTTTATAAATTAAAAGATATGTTCGATGAAGAAGGGAATTTAATTACAAAAAAAGTTTTTTTAGAAAAAATAGGAAAACAATATTGGCTGAAAGTGCAAGGACCCTATGATTTAATAAAAACGGAAGGAGCAGAGGAAACGATGAGGACAGAAATCAAAATAGATATGGTGTTGAACAAAAGACAAATAACGGAGAAAGGGATAGCAGGGATGTTATATAAACTGATGATAAGCGACAAAGAAAGAATGATAAGGATAATTCAGATTAAATGGGAGCAGGAAGGTATGATCCATCCAAACACAGTTCAAGAACTGATGAAGAATATGAACAATATTAAAATAGAAAAGTATAAAGAATTAAGTAGAAAATTTTTATTAAAATGTTATGGAACTCCGGCACAAATGGCGTATATAGTGAAAGGGTTTGGTCCCAAATGCTGGCATTGTGGTCAGGAAAAAGGACTATATTCACACATGTGGTGGGAATGTAATCTGGTTAAGGAATATTGGCAAAAGATTATAAAGGTAATTTCCGGATTATTTCAAATAAACATAGAAGTTAATAGGGATTTGTTATTTTTAGGAATACTGGGAAATAACAAAGTAAAGAGTAATAAGCAAAAGTTGTACAAAATTATGATTTTAGCTGGAATGGCAGTTATTGCTTTGGGATGGAAAGAAAAGGCCAAATGCAATATGGGGAAATGGAATGATTATGTTTTTGAATACGTACAATCAGAAATATTCGCACAGATAGTGGCAGAGGATAGATGGGAAAATAAATGCCAAAGAATCACAAATAAATGGGCATTTTACAGGAACTGGATAGAAAGAGAGGAAGCCAACCCTAACATACAAGCTCGAATGAACAGACTGTGTACATGGATAAAGATATGAAGAAGGAAGGCCTGACCAGGGGCGGGGAGGGCTGGAGTGGGGAGGGAGGGGGAAGTAAACCGGATGGTATTTTGAACTGATTTTGTTATGTAAGCCTTTTTTCAGAAACCATTTATATTAATGTTAAGTAGTTAGGCATTGTAGTATGAATGAATTTTGTTCTGTATTCTTTGTTTTATAGAATATATATAATAATGTTATGTTACCAAGCAAATTTAATTTAAAAAAATTAAAAAAGGAGGAGGAAGTTAAAGATGTGATGATCAAATGGTCAAAGGATTTTGGTTACTCCAGTCAGATGGACGATTGGGAAAAATTATGGAGAAGAGATTTCAAGTTTACTGCTTGGATCACACTAAAGGAAAAAATTATGAAAATGCTTTATAGATTGTACATGGCCCCCAGCAAACTGGCCAAAATATATAAAACAAATTTAAACATATGGTGGAGGTGCAAGCAAGCGGAGGGAACAATGTACCACATGTAGTGGGGTTGTGGGGTTTTTGTTGTTTTTTTTCAATGGGATATTGTCTAGGACGAGTTTTTTTAAAAAAAAAAGTCTAAACAAATATTTGTGGAAAAACCAGAAGCCTTTCTTCTAGGCATTTTGACATCTGATATGCCAAATGATAAGAGGAGGGTTTTCTTATATGCAACAAGAGCAGCAAGAATGCTGATTGCTAAAAACTGGAAAGGAGGGGGGGGACACCCACGAAGGAAGAATGGCAAATTAAATTATGTGAATATCTAGAACTAGCAAAATAACAGAGGCAATCAGGAACCAATCAAACCAAAAATTCAAAAATGAGTGGGATTGTTACAGAGTATCCAGAAAAACATTGTTCCCAAACAAAATCCTTAATATGCTTTGACTAATTTTTGCAAAGTAGATAAAGCCACTTCCGAACTAGGGAGGAGGTGGGGTTGCGGGCTTCACGCCCCTACCCACGCACGCGGGGGTGGCGCACAGCCCCCGCGATACTGGGGGAATCCTCAGACGCGTCATCCCCCTGGCCAGCCAATCGGCTGGGCCGGGGGGCGTGGCCCACCCTATTTAGGGCTGGCGTGGCCAAGAACCTCCCTCTTTCCTCTCCGCGCTCCAGCTGATCAGCCATTTGGTTTTTCGCCTACCTCGTAGCAACCGTCACAACTTCCTGGGCATTGGCGGTTAGGCATTGGTAGGGGTATTGTTATGCAGATGAATTGGGTGGGGGGAGGAATCGCCATCGCCTTCCCCCCAAATCGAAGGGTAGTCCAGTAAAGGATTCCAGGGGGCGTTGCCTTGTCCTAAGCCTATGGGGGTGTGGGCCTACGGCATGCCCCCGATCGGTGACCCCTAGTCGATGTGCATCAGCAGGACTCCCCCTACTGGTGGTTAGCCCTTGCTGGTCTTCAACCAAACGGGCTGAAGCCAGTTAGCTGATAGGACCAATGCCTAAGCCAATACCACTCAATTCCAGTAATCAATAAAGTTGTGGCCTAATTTGACCCATTAACCTTAAATTCTGGTGTCTTGCATCTTTATTTCTGAGGGGGGAGGTGGGAACTTGCCACGCAACAGATAGATAATGTGTATTATGGAAGGCTTCCAGCCTGGCATGCTCGCGGGATTGTGCTCTGAGAAACTGGAGCACACCCGATCACAGAGGAAGGGAATTAGGAGAGAACGGAGGTGGCGTTGACCCCCTGAAAAGGTTGGAGATTGAAAATTGGATTGGACATATTGTGAGTGCGTTTGCCAACCCTGACCCAGAAGTAAGAGCTGAGACCCTGGGGGCAAGGGAGTGGGCAAAGCAGAGGCTACCAGTTAGATGGCAAGAGCACAAAACATCCTGAGGATGCACACTAACTTCTGACATCTCTGTTTGCATAGGAGACATTCTTCCTGCCCCCACTCAAAACAGCAGCAACCCTGCATCTATCTGTCTCAAGTTTGGCAGGATCCCTTCCCGCAGAAACGGTGGCTAAGCCGGCAAATTTCACCTAACTGCCAAGATTTTTGTTAAAAAATAGGAGCCCCCCCCTTCTTTTAAAATAAAAAAAGGTTTTTGCTGCTGCCTTGTGGTTTTATTATTCTGTGATTTTACAGTAAATTATACCATTGTTGCAGTAGTATTTTATTTTTTGTTTAAATTGTTAATTTTAGTTTTAATGTACATGCATTTTCTGCCCCGGGGTCCAGCTGAGCATATTATCAATGCTCTAAATGAATAAGTGTTGTTCTGCTTGGGAAAGTAGAGATTGTGATAGAATAGAGTATGCACTATCTTAGGAAAAATATATTGCTTGCAAAGCTACTCCCTGTAGCGATCACACAGGGTCCCTGGACATTTCACCGTCTATTGATCCCTGTGCCACCACTTTATTTCTCGCTGCCACCACCCAGGCCCTACCTGGTACAATACTGAGTCCAGTCAGGGTTAAATTGGAACATAAACCTCTGTTTATTTATTGCAGTTTAACAAGCGTGTGGTTTCATAAACGGTATCGGCCAATTACAATCATGGGGTGCCTATCCAGACCTATAACTTCTGCTACCTGCTCTCACTCACTAAACCACCTCTCAGATATTTGCTCGTCTTCCTAGCTCCTAAATGTTCCTGACTCAGCTTATCTCACTACACTAACTCAACCTACCCACAGACTCTATCCCAATTCACTCCCACTCCAACCAACCACCCAACTCCCAACAAACTCCTCCCTTTGCCCCTCCCAGAGCTGGTTTTATAGTCCCTCTGACTCCACCTCCCTGGGTTCTGATTGGGTAACCTGTTTAACTATTTCACCTCCAGCACTCTCATATGTTAACGTCACACTCCCTAATTCATATTGTGATGAGTTTGTGGCGGGGGGAGTAGGCTGTATGTCAAAGACCTTTCTATACCCTTGATCCAGCAAGTGTTAAAATATAAACTAGACTAGCTTCCTGGTTAGGCGATCACCTGGGTAATGGGCCATTAAGGGGAAGTGAATCTGGGTGGGGCCAGCAAATGGGTGGGCCCCCTCCCCCAACTCACAGAGAGTTAGATAGACAAAGCCAGAGTTGAGGGCAGAGAGTAAAATGGTGTGACTTACAGCAATCTTGGAACTGAGAGAGACAGAGCAATGTTTTATTTCTGTTTTGATCCAAGGCTGTGGCTATGAAGGAAGCAAGGCTCTCTTGGGGTGTTGATGCTGTGAACCTCTCCTTCGTAGGCTCAGGTTGTATATATGTGTAAACAAACCATATATCATAAAGACACCAGAGTCTCCATTGTGCCACGTTGCAAAGGAAGCACGAACCCTGGGTAAAAGCCTAGAAGCCCTGAAATCTCTCTGCTCAGAGATTGGGGTGGCATTAAACCAAATCACATTTTTGTTTTGGGGGGTACAAACAAGAGCACCGCAAGACATAGAATCATGACTTGCCTTGACAGTGCTTTCCTAGTTTCAGACATTTGTCTTACTTAGCAAATTACATTCTATTCCAGAAAAAGCAGCTGTTAACTCAAGTCTCGAATACTGCTGGAAATGAATCAAGAGGTACCAACAATCTCCACGGGTAGTACGTAGAACACGACTGATTTGATACATGACAAATCAAATGTTCCCGCTGGGGGGTGGAGAAATGTTCTGCAGCATGAATTCTTGGAGGTAGGCCAAGTATGTAAATGTCACAATCTTTGCCAGATGCAGGCAAAGAGAAGATAGAGAAGAGAGAACAGAAGTATTGCTCAGTGTCCAGAAACATTGTGTGAGGACAGATAAGAGGGAGCGATTTAGGACTCTAAGTAATTTAAAGGTAAAGGACCCCTGACAGTTAACTCCAGTCGCAAATGACTCTGGGGTTGCGGCGCTCATCTCACTTTACAGGCCGAGGGAGCCGGTGTTTGTCCGTTTCCGCAGACAGTTTTTCTGGGTCATGTGGCCAGCATGACTAAGCCACTTCTGGAAAAACCAGAGCAGCACACGGAAACACTGTTTACCTTCCCGCGGGAGCGGTACCTATTTATCTACTTGCAAGTTGATGTGCTTTTGAACTGCTAGGTTGGCAGGAGCTGGGACCGAGCAACGGGAGCTCACTCCATCACAGAGATTCAATTGTCAGTGGTCCCTTTACCTTTACCTTTACCCTTCCCTGGTCCCTATACCTTATTATAACTTAGCCAAAGCACATATAATGGAAATATTCACATATTCTTCCCCTTCCTACCAATGCCTCCAAACACCCCCCCCCAGTTGTTTCCTTGTGTCCTTAATTGCAAGGTGGGGCCTCGTCATACCTGTTTCTTTAGAAAGTGCCATGTACAAAGTTAAACAAGAGTTGTCTGAAGTATTGGGAGGGGGGATATTTTATTTAGGCCTGGATTTCTGAAAATGCAACCTTCCTTTCCAAAGCCATTTTTATTCATGGTATTTCTCCATCTGTGACCTTAACCCTAACCATAATCTGTGTACAGGTTTTGAGTGCTCCCTTCATGTGTGCATGGTTGTTATGTTTATAAGTCAAAAAGTCCTCAATTTTCTATCACATATGACAACACCTATGTACGATTCTTCACAGAATGTATAATTCATTGCCTTCAAACAATTGCCACTTATGTGTCTGAGTTATACATTTCTTAGAGATCTCGGCAGGATGTTTATCAATTTGAATAAGTATACATATCAACTTTTATGCTTTTTATATATAATGAATTTACTTTGGTTTTTTGACATTGAATATTGATGTTGAATATTCATGTGATGCATTGTCTTTTTTTACAGCTCCTGAAGAAGGACTAAAATGATAGTTGGATCAAATGTGCTGGGCTGCTACAAAAATAAAACAGTCATTTTGTCAACATCTTGGACACTTACCCATTTTTGCATTTTATGGTGTCAATGATGGGCATATATCTTGATGAAAAGGGATGTGGGTAATGCTGTGGTCTAAACCACTGAGCCTCTTGGGCTTGCCGATCAAAAGATCGGCAATTCAAATCCCCGTGACGGGGTGAGCTCCCGTTGCTCGGTCCCAGCTCCTGCCAACCTAGCAGTTCGAAAGCACGCCCAAAAGTGCAAGTAGATAAATAGGTACCGCTCCGGCGGGAAGGTAAACGGCATTTCTATGCGCCGCTCTGATTTCGGTGTTCCATTGCGCTAGAAGCAGCTTAGTCATTCTGGCAACATAACCCAGGAAAACTGTCTGCGGACAAACACCAGCTCCCTTGGCCTGTAAAGCGAGATGAGCGTCGCAACCCCAGAGTCGTCAGCCATTGGACTTAACTGTCAAGGGCCCTTTACCTTTACCGTTATCTTGATGAAAAGGGACTTGCTATATGACAGACAAGGGCTTTACACCTTAGATGAAGTTTTATTTCTGGGGACTGCCACTTTACCACAGGATTCCACCCATGAAGCACCCCTGACCCCATCAGGGTCCACCTCCATTGCTCCTCAAGGCACCATAATTTTATTCTTTCAGAAGCTGACCACAACATATTACACTGCATTCTCTCCTGTATGTCTTCCCTGCAATCTCTGGGACAATTTCCATCTCACCATCAGATACTGAAGAAAATGGACCTAGCAGGACTGCATTAAACAGGTACAATAGGCTTGAGAAGGAAAGCTCTGATGCATGATGCTGCTTAATGTTTAAGATTCTGAAGGTGCTGGAATGTGCAGGCAGCATTTAGCAGCATACAAGCTTGATGTGTGTAATAAAATTTCTATTCCCAACTGTTTGTTGCAATTATCATCACCCTGCTAACCATGGCAATTGTTTAGTCCATCCAAAAGAAGAATGTATTTAGAGGCAATTTATCTCCACAACAATGCCTTAGAATTTGGCAAGACAATTTGTCTTTAAGATCAGCTGCAGGGAAGAGCATGTTTTCTTTTTGCAGCTGGTGTTGTGTGCAAATGGAAAATTACCCAGACACTTCCTAAAAGCCTTGAAAATAAGTATCGAGCTTTGGCTCCCACAGTTATTCTGGCTCTGATTATCACTTGCCAAGACTCAGCTAAAGTACAAGATGCAACATGCACTCCAAGGAGTTTCATAGAGAGCAAATACAAATAGAACCTATGACCCAAGTCTATGTACCAAGCACTGTGTAGGAATCTCAGAGTGGAAACAAACATTTGTTAGCCAAGGACTTTGAGAATCCCATTCACTTCCTAACGTCTGCTAACTGATGAGGAGAGGTTGCACTTTGCAGGGTACAAGAAGAACTCAGGCAATGAATATTTTACCCTTCCTCCACTAATTACTTTCTGCTGTGAACCCCTCTACATCAGAGTACCTTTCCACCCAACGCTTCTTTACTTCAAATGGCATGCATCTCCCATCACTTTTGCAGCTGATCAGCTGATTCAGGGTTCTTTGATTGCCCCAGCAATTTTAAGATCAATGGTGGCTCCCCACGGCAAAAACAGTGGTCCCAGAAGCCCAGCTATCAAGGAAAGAAAAGGGAGTTGAACTTCAAACATTTTTCTCCCTCTCCCTCTCCTTAATAACAGAGGCTACCCTCTGAGATCAAGCTAGTTTTGTACGGAGAGAAATATATTCACGTATAGACAGTTCTGTACACTTTAGATATGCTGCTGCTTGTTGTCGTCCCCCCCTTGTTTTTCAGACGGCTGTTGCTGTTAGATATGCATTATGTTTTATATTTGCACCCCAGATAAGTAGGTAATAACTTATGCTATCAGACTTTATTTTATAGGAGTTGAGTTTATTGCTGGGATGACATTGTGTATAATTTGACTTTGCTTTTCAGTGTGTATTCACATTCATTATCCTCACTATGTATTATGACTATGTATTGCTTATTATTATGAATTGTATTTATATAACTTCTAGTTTTTTGTATTGTAAGGCTGTTATGTTATGTAGTGACATACACTGTTTATTATGTTGTGCATTGTAAAGCATGCTGTGTTCTTTTGAAGGAAAGTATATAATAGGAATTATAAAAATGAATTTAAAATAAATAAGGTATGCGCGGGTAAGGGTTTGAGACTGAACATCCTGAATAGCTGCAGTACTGTGGCTGATCCTCCCCACATCAGCAACTTGTAGAGTGCCACACACTCAGGAGAGGGGGGAAGAGACATGTTCTCTTTGTGTGAAGGAGTTTGTGGGTGGTATCCAGACATTCCAATTACAGTGACTGCTCAAAGTAGACCTTAATATAGTCCCTCGTCCTCACTAAGGTGGCTACAAGCGGTAGACCACATGAGTAATCATAATAAGAAATTTATTATTATTATTATTATTATTATTATTATTATTATTAATACCCTGACCATCTGGCTTGGGTTTCCCCAGCCACTCTGGGCAGCTTACCGCATATCTAGAAACATAATAAAAACACCAATCATTAAAAGCCTCCCAACACAGGGCTGCCTCCAGATGTCTTCTGAAAAATGTGTAATTCTTTATGTCCTTGACATCTGAAGGGAGGGCATTTTGTATGAATTTTACACCATACGAAAAATTCCCTCTACAAAGAACACAGGTATTTTAACAAGTTGGGGTGTGGTTTTTTTGGGGTGTGGGGACATTCATTGATATGAGTTCCCATCTGCTGTCTAAAGACACATGCTTACCATAAGAAGTCTCTCTCCATGGCTATTTCCCTTCATAAGAATGAGCGGGTTGCCCTCAGAGAAACATAGAGATTGGGATCATAGTGGTTATTTGCATCTCACTGTCAGGTAAAGGGGGAAATGTTTGAAATGCAGCCACTTACCCCCTTGATCAAACCCATTGCTCTTACAGGGTCATAGGAGGTGTGAATGATGAGCTGGGCATGGCCCAGGAAGAAGGAGCAGAACCACTGCCTAACACTGCCTCCAACTCCCAACCCTCCTGGATGGTCCAGGAGAATACCATGGGTCAGTAGTATCAAACTGCCTCTATCACATACTCCAGTTCAGGGAAGCTTATCTATATAGTCCAGGGCCTGTTAAACATCAACTCCAGGCAATAAGAGCATACGTAAAGTCTGCTGGATCAAGTCAGTGGTCCATCTGGTCCAGCATCCTGCTGTCATGGTGCCCAACCAGATGCCTATGAGAAGCCTACAAACAACTGAATTTTAGATCCTTCAAAAGCCAACTGGAAAGTATATGCAAGACATATGTATATGAAGTTAGTTGCCTCCATAGCAAGCTTTACACCACAATTATTGTAGTGTCTCCAGTGAGCTTTCCAGCACAACATCATGGGTCCAATTTCAGTTGATGTGGCCTGATGAAAGGGACAAGGTGTTTGCAACAATGCACCCAACCACATTATCCCCCTAACTCTTGCCCCTCTCTGTTTCTTGAAGCACACTGCTGGGGTAGTGGCCAACACTTTGCAAATGAGGGGGTTCAAGACAGGGTTACAAAGGAAGTGTGTGAAATAAATCACCTACATCATATGACATCAGGTGATTGGCAGGTGGGCAGCCCCCCTCTGGCAGATTCCAATTCTCTACCCCTGATTTAAACCCTAGTTACTGATAACAATATAACTCAAGTGGTTAGGAAGACCCAACAGAGACTCCATTTTCTCAGGGTCTTGTGAAACAACAATGTTAAACAACAATTGATGACTGTCAGGAGTGTGTGCAGGAGCCGGGCCCTGTGACCAGTAGGGCTTCACAGGACTGAGGCCTTCCTAACTTTGTTCTGGAAAGGCAAGGTGAGGCCACACAGGTGAGGCCACTTGGTAACTCACTGCACCTGGTGGCTAGAGCCGGGAAGGGATACAAGGTCAGCATTTCCCTTCGGCTCTTGGCCACAGCAACATGTTTCCTGCCTTGCCGCATTTGGCTTCTTGCTTCCTGATCATCAGACCTTGGCTTCTTGACTCCTTGCTTCTCGACCCTCGGACCCTTGACTTCGTGCCTCCTTGTTTCTCAGCCCTCGGATCCCTGGCTTCTGGGCTCTCATTCCTGCTCCCACTCCACCATCTTGCCCACGGTCCCGACGTCCTCAGTTGGGACTTCGATCGGCCATAGACCGGACCGTGACAATGACCTCCTTCTACCAGCCCACAATAGAAAGTGTCCTCATATTGTATCACAGCGTAGTACATTGGCTTGACAGCCACAGACAGAAAGTGGTGAACACAGCACGTATCATGGGCTGTCCCCTGAGCCCACTAGATGACATCGCAAGGGATCATTGCATTAGAGTGAGAATAGTTCTCAGGCACGATTCACACCCCTGCCAGCGCCTCTTTAATCTTCTACACTTGGGCAGGAGATATAGAAGTATAATCAGTCATACCAACAGGCTAAAAAAGTTTCGTTTCTATCCATGGGCTGTTAGGCTGCTGAACAGAAAATAATACAGTGCAACTGACTTTCAGGGTTGGTGTGTTGTGTGACAAGCACACAGAGTGCAATGAGACTGAGTGTTTGGGGGGGAGGCTCGGTTAATTTCATTGTACACAGGTTGTACATTGACAATAAAAGTATTATTATTATGTAAAAATGGCTTTCAGCTGTTCTTCATGACGTCTTTCCTCCGTCATCAGCACACAGCATGCAAACTACAAAAGGGAAGCAGAACTGAGGTTCTGTGAGTGCTCAACTGCCTGTGTTGATGGAGCTCTAGTAGGACTGTGCTTCGGATTCGACTCTTCACTGTATCCTGACTGCTGGACTTCAGACTTGGCTACTTGAATTTATCCTAAGCTTTAAGCTTTGCTTATGTGGATTGACCCCTGGACTATGAACTTTGCATTCTGACTTGCTGCCGGGTAGACCAAGGGTTCAGAACGGCAAAACCGTTCAGAAAGGCAGTCTGTAAAATTGTAGCAATACGCGGACACCATGTATCACACTGTTTCCTCTGACTATCCAATATAGAATCAAAAAATCTCAAAAATTCAACGGTTTGACAGATTTCCTTGGTTCCAACGGCAAATGACTCCTCTGGAAGAGGGGAATCCTGGGCTCCCCCTGCCTCCATAATCCCTTAAGCATAAGGTCACATTCTCCTTGTTCCTCCACAAGGTTTGAACTAAGCCACACAATAAATCCTGATACAGGAAAGCCTTGCAGTGATGCTCATTTAATTTCATTGTACACAGGTTGTACAATGACAATAAAGGCATTATTAGGGGGATGTGTAAATACTCTTATTGTTCTTTGGGGAATAGGGTAGTTAAAAGGTGTCGGAAATGGGTTATTGCCAGGGGTGGGTGATGGGCTCATGTTTCTACATGCCAAACACTCCTACTTTGTGGCATATTTGTGATGTATTGATGAAGCCATTGAAATGTTTTATGGAAAATGGGGAGAGGTCTTAAAAGTTCACGCAACCCCGTGTTCAGGATTCCTACTCTGTTTGAACCTCATTGCAACAAATAAAGATCAGGTCTACTGACCACTGTTTGCTTCTTTAACTTGGCTGGAGAACCCTTTTGCTGACCGGAGAGACCCACAGGGAGTGGCACCCCAACGAGCTGGGCAGCAGAGTAAATCCGCAGCCCAGGATTTTTTCTTATCAGGAGCAACCAGCTCTGACTACGTGTCACTATCCTGAACATCCCACCTTGTTGTGGGATCTTCCGCCGCCCTCTCCCTAAATTCTGCATCATACTCCAGCGCTGTGACCTCCCCTGCTATTAACTTGGCTTTTAGGATGATATGTTGCTAAGTTGAATAAGTGCCAACCCCTGCCTGGGCAAGCCAATGATATAACCCCCACATAAATTGAACGCAACTTCCATAATTGGATGACCACATTCTCAACAGTTATTTTCTTTTCCTTCTGCCATTTGGCTGGTTTGGACTTAATACTGCAGGATGAGGCTGGCGACAAGAAGGCCTTAAAGCATAAGATGAACACTGAATCAAGCTCAGAAACTCACTGGGAGGTCAAAGCATGCAGGTCACAGAATTCAACTTCTTTTTTAAAGAAAGAGAATTGGGATATTCTCATTAAATAGTGGAAGCTCCCATAAGCTCCAACATTCCTGCGTTTCATCTCGCCGCACACATATAGGTCATATACATCTGTTGCCTTGAGTCACTTCCAACCTCTCCGCAGAACCTACCTCACAGGATTGTTATACAGAAAAGATGTGTGAGGGAAGGGATCATGTACAACACCTTCCACAGAAAAATAGAATGAGATAAAAATTTAGCTGTAAGCTGCCTTGAGCCCGTCAGGGAAAATGGTGGGAAAATAACAGCAACAACCACCACCAGAGAATTATCAGGAACATACCAGAGTGTGAATCATATTGAACTCAGTGGGACTTACTTCTGAGTAAAAATGCTTAGGATTTAAAGTGGATTGGTGACTGTTTCCTCCAAAATTATAGGAAGGGCTTTATATGCTAGCTTCACCATTTCCTTAAATTGGGTGCAGGTATTTTATTTTCAGCGTAACGGAACTCCATTTTTGCATCTATACACATACCAGGGGTGCCAACCTGAGTAAAATATGGGGGGCAGGTATGCCCTGCCCCATATAACTGATCACTTGAGGCAGCATCCACCCACCATTTGAATGACAATGCCCATTAACTTTTTGGGGGGGGGCTGACCCCCTCAAATATTTCATTAGGGGGACCGAACGGCCCTAGGAGTTGGCTCCTGTGATACACACACCTTTTAATTGTTCTCATTGACATGGGGGGGAGGGGAAAAACAAAACCAGGACATCCCTGGATCAAATCAGAAACTGGGGTGGCTTCTGTAATTCCAGGACTGTCCCTGGAAAATTGGGACATTTGGAGGGTATGATGTCTCATGAGATATAGGTCGTGCTTGGGCAAGAAGCCCAGAAAATTGTGTGTGTGTGTGCACACATACACACAATCTAAGAATTTTTATTATATTGCAGCTTCACCAAGTCTTAGATAAGGGTGATCTTAATTTGTAGGTTAATCAATTATATTTCAGAGACATGCAAGTTACAGGAGCATCACTTTGAACCCAATGTGGGTGGCAAAAATTCAGGATGCCCAACAAATGTTTGGCATCATCTTATTGTACGGCCCAAGGACATCCACTGCACCACCTCTTGTTCAGTGGAAACATTTGCAGCAGCTCCAACTGCTGAGTCAGAAATGCCATCCTTTATTATCCAACCCAATTCATCCGAAGTGTTCCAACCACTGACTCCTAATATTTCTTTTATTTACATGAAAAAAGTACTGGATTTAAGTATATGTGCTTTGCCATGCCTCATTAATTGCCTCTGTCACCAGGCATAAATCCTTCTGGTAGGCAGCAGAGTGGGAAAATCCAAAAGGGTGATTATCAAGCTGAAAAAGACGATATTTTTCGCAGGTTAAATATTTTTAAAAATATATTGCAAGTGTCAGAAAGTTACGGGGGGGGGGGGGGACTTCAGTCTGTGAATAACTTCTGATGTAGGTAAAAGTGGGCCATCAAAGTGCCATATATTATTTACTTTCAAATAAATTTCCTAAGGATTTTGCAGATATATATAGTTAATAACACTGAATTCATTGCAAGCCAGGAGCTACAAGATATAACCACCCTGTTACTTATTCATCAAGTAACTAGAGCACTCTCTGGCCACAGTTAAGCACCATGCAATCTGATCCAATGAACATTTACTCAGAAGTAAACCCTGGTATTTTCATTTGGGTGTACCCAACATTTTACTATCTTGCCCAAAACGTTTTCATGGAAGAGTCAAATGCTTTGCTGAAATCAAAGTAACTGAATGCTTAATGTATTTGCAGGAGGTGCATGCAACAGTGACCTTTGAGGCTAAACATTTATCTTCTTCAGAAATTATGGTGGCTGGATTTTGTACCATCACTTTCGCTTCCTAAACTAGACTCTGCCTCTTGCATTTGGATATCCTTTCCCTCCAATTAAACATGATGAGAGAAATTGGTGCTACTTCTGTTGGCTGTAAAGAAGAATTGTTCACACTTCTGATAAACAAAATAACCCATTTGGTATGGGGGTGGACATTACTGATAAGCACACATCAGCAAAACTAATTTGGCATCTTAAAAATAACTTGGGCCATACAGTTATTTCAAAGGCCATTATCTCAAATGTAGCTGCATATAATTAAGTGCCTTCATATGTTTTAGCACGAACAGAAACATAGTTTTATTTTCTCATTTTCCCCCACCCCATATAATCATAGAATTGCAGAGTTCACATCACCTTGCCAAACAAAGGTCCATATAGTTAAAGCTATGGTTTTCCCAGTAGTGATGTATGGAAGTGAGAGCTGGACCATAAAGAAGGCTGATCGCCAAAGAATTGATGCTTTTGAATTATGGTGCTGGAGGAGACTCTTGGGAGTCCCATGGACTGCAAGAAGATCAAACCTATCCATTCTTAAGGAAATCAGCCCTGAGTGCTCACTGGAAGGACAGATCCTGAAGCTGAGGCTCCAATACTTTGGCCACCTCCTGAGAAGAGAAGATTCCCTGGAAAAGACCCTGATGTTAGGAAAGATGGAGGGCACAAGGAGAAGGGGACGACAGAGGAGGAGATGGTTGGACAGTGTTCTCGAAGCTACCAGCATGAGTTTGACTAAACTGTGGGGGGCAGTGGAAGACAGAAGTGCCTGGCGTGCTCTGGTCCATGGGGTCACGAAGAGTCGGACACGACTAAACGACTAAACAACAACAAAGTCCAACCCCCAGCAATGCAGGAATTGCTCCAAGGCGAGGCTCAAACCCACAACCCTTTAATTAACATTGAGATTAACTACCGTATTTTTTGCTCTATAAGACTCACTTTTTCCCTCCTAAAAAGTAAGGGGAAATGTGTGTGCGTCTTATGGAGCGAATGCAGGCTGCACAGCTATCCCAGAAGCCAGAACAGCAAGAGGGATTGCTGCTTTCGCTGCGCAGAGATCCCTCTTGCTGTTCTGGCTTCTGAGATTCAGAATATATTTTTTCTTGTTTTCCTCCTCCAAAAACTAGGTGCGTCTTGTGGTCTGGTGCATCTTATAGAGCGAAAAATACGGTATCTTCATGTTTTTAGATTACTTTTGACCCCCTTTTCAATGAACTTCAAATTTTTAAAGCTTACATTTGACAACAAACCTCTCATTATAAACTTGTTTACATTTAGATATATGATGTTTTCTATAAGCTAATAATTTTCACTAAATCAAAGATGTCTTTAAAGCTAACCTTGTGTTTTAAATATTATTCTATTAAGCTATGGAGGAAAGTTTTGGCCTGGCGCCTAAATATATATAAAGTGTTGCCAGGCAAGCATTCCTGGGGAGAGCTTTCCACAAGTGGGGAGCCACCACAGAAATGGGCCGTTCTCATGTTGCCACCCTCTGGAACTCTTGTGGGGGGGCACCCAAAGAAGGTTGTTAACCTATTAGCCATATAAGGTGTCTCAAACAAAAATAAATGTTACCTGCGGTTTTGGACAATGACTGGGTCATAATCCACTGACTATCAAGCCTTTTTCTCCAAGAAAATTCCATATGCAAATGGTGGCTTCATCACCAAAATCAGGGGGAAATGTTTCCTAAGTGCCTCCTTAGCATAAATGTAAAGGTAAAGGGACCCCTGAACATTAGGTCCAGTCGTGGCCGACTCTGGGGTTGCGGCACTCATCTCGCTTTATTGGCCTAGGGAGCCGGAGTACAGCTTCTGGGTCATGTGGCCAGCATGACTAAGCCGCTTCTGGCGAACCAGAGCAGCGCATGGAAACGCCGTTTACCTTCCCGCCAGAGTGGTACCTAATTATCTAATTGCACTTTGAGGTGCTTTCGAACTGCTAGGTGGGCAGGAGCAGGGACCGAGCAACGGGAGCTCACGCCGTTGTGGGAATTCGAACTGCCGACCTTCTGATCAGCAAGTCCTAGGCTCTGTGGTTTAACCCACAGTGCCACCTGCGTCCCTCCTTAGCATACTATAGTGCAAATTTTGATGGTGGCAATCTTTCCTTCGCCAAGTAATTGCTGAATATTTATAAAATTGTATACAAGGGCACAATTCTATGTAACAGCCACAAAAATAATTTTGGATCTTTGAGTGGTATTATCCTCTTGGAATACAGTAACTTCTTAAGTCCTCCCAGCTGTGAAAATTTCAATTAGAACCTTGAAATGGCCTTGAAACGCCTTTGAGGTCCAATCACCCCTTGAAGTTCTTCAAAACAGGACCTTTTCTGGAAGCTTGCCTGTTTTCAGTTGCTTAAAAGCATTCTTCAATAAATATTTTTGTGCTATATGCTTTTTATAAGCTTTCTTGAAATGTACATTCTGGAATTGTAATGATATTTTCTTGATTACTTTAGTGTTAACCTCTTCTCATTATCAATATTGTTAATGCAGCTACGGGCCTTTCAACACTGTTCTTTGTTAGACATTTATAATCAAAATGATTGCACAATTTGCACTCAAATTTCACGTTCAGAATTGGAAATAATGTATTAAAGTTTGAATTCCCCAAGCAGTTACTTGGGAAATTCCTGGGTTAACTAGCAACAATGAAATTAATAATTTACTCCTGATCTTTAGCTGAGAATTTTATATGACCTATATGACATTGAAAATTTGCCCAAAAAACTTTACCATCAACTTTTAGCTGTGGATGTCTTTGAAATTTCAGTTTAACTACCAAAAATACATGTATCAGATTCTAAATCTGTAGTACAGAGAAATGAAGAACCAAAATACTAGATTTTATAATACTGAAATGAGTTTGTTTTCTTACTTTTTATTATTCTGAAATGCATTTGTAAATGGTTTTGTAAATTACTATTAAAGTACCATTATTAAACTTGAAGTTAATTAAAAACACAGCTTTACTTGTAAATAGTGAGGACACACTGAAAGTCAGTCACTAAAAGCCAATTTACAATTTGTTTTACAGCCAGCACCATACCTCACTATAGAAAAAAAACCACAAAGTTTTCAGAAACCCCTGAGATTTTCTAGCTTTCAGAAAGCTTCCATATTTTAAAAGGTGGGACCTTGTCTTTCTTAAAGAAAAGGAGAAAGGACAGTAACAAAGTTGGTGGAAGCAGCATTGATTTTTCTAGATCAATACTCATGTTGCAATAAATGCTTTTACAGTTTAGGAATACAACATAAATCCACTCTTCGCATGAGCAGGCTTCATTTGTCAATCGAATTCATGGTTTCACATATCCTGGAGACTACTTTTTATATATATAAAAAAAACATTATTAGGACCGTGCTGAAATACCATTCTCGTATGTCTCCCAAAAGTATATCTAAGCAAGGAGCTGAAGATATTCAATTTTTTAACTATGATATTTCTATAGGTGGTTATTGGGGTTTTTTTAAAAAACAAATGAATGATATGCTTGATGACTTAATCAGAGATAATATGAAGTTGGAATGAAGAACTGAACCCACCCTCATTTTGAAACATCACTAGTTATATCTGAACTTCCAGTTTCTGAAGAAGAGGAGTTTGGATTTGATATCCCACTTTATCACTACCCGAAGGAGTCTCAGAGCGGCTAACATTCTCCTTTCCCTTCCTCCCCCACAACAAACACTTTGTGAGTTGAGTGGGGCTGAGAGACTTCAAAGAAGTATGACTAGCCCAAGGTCACCCAGCAGCTGAATGTGGAGGAGCGGGGAAGCGAACCCGGTTCACCAGATTACAAGTCTACCGCTCTTAACCACTACACCACACTGGCTCTTGAATCATCTCCAAATTCTCTTCCACTCTTGGGTAGTTGGGGGGTTTTTTTGGTGGGAGGGGGTATCAATCTTCCCTACTCCCACAACACTAATCAAAACTATTTAGGCTTTAGAGTTCCACATGCGTTTTATCCAAGAATGCATTCCTCAATTCAATTCAAATATTGCTTCGGTGAAGTTCTAGCGGCAACTCTAATCAGAAGATAATCAGCTTCCATAATGCACCTAAGGCAATCAAGCTACATTGATGCATACTCCTTTGTAAGTGTAAACCACCAAGGAAGAGCTTGATACAGAAATGATGTTAGAAGCATTTCATTTTTAGCCCTGCCAGCTACATATTGATTCTTCTCATTATCTGCATCTCTGAATGGAGGTGTTTCACTCGTACCTTCTTTATGTGGATTTGCTCCGACTAATGGACACTAAATTGTTTACAAGCTGTGCACCTGAATGGCTTCTGGCTTTCCCTCCTGCTTTTAATCACCTTTCTCATAAACTACGAAGTAAGTTATGACGCCTGCATGCTAGACTCCCCAAAGCTGCTAACACTCTCCTTCTTTGATCTGAATAAGGAGGAAACTTCTGCCAGATGAAGAAATGGGAGCAGAGCTTCATATCTCCCTCCTAAGCCAGTTCTAACATAGACGGGACTATTTCCCTCCCTCAGTGCAGTCATTGCATTGACTCTTTTACACCTCATTTTTCCTTCAAGGAGCTTAGGGCTACGTGCACAATTCTTTACCCCCATCCCCTTTCAACTTTCAACTTCTCTGTGAGGTCAGTTAGGCTCCCAAGACCCAAAGCGAGCAACTTCTAGACAAAGGTTGTTGCTGTTGTTTCCCTCCGCATCACTTTTCTTTCCAGGTTTCAAACTACACAAGTATCAAACTAATGGTTAAGCCAAAAGTAGAAGCCCTGCCTAACTAAAGTCACCCCTCCTTTTAATCCAGAGAGCACACCTTCCTCCTGTTCTTTATATAGAGTCAGGAAGGCCAGCTCATCCCAGGCACCTGGCTCCTCTCCTAATCGCCTATCATCTTCTGTTGCGTTTAGGCAAAACAAAGACCACTGAGTCCTTAAAGAAGCCATGCAACTCAAAAGTGTTTCTCTGGTCCTTTCTGAAAGCCTGGACCACCAGATCTCTTTCTAGTTTCAGCTGCAGGGTGAGAAGTTATCCCAGTTCCAGCCAGTGTTCACTGTTTATGTCCCCTTACTGGGGACGGGTCTCTTTTCTATAGCCTCTGCCTCTCCTCTCTCTCTCTCTCTCTCTCTCTCTCTCTCTCTCTTCTTTTTCCTTGGTATCCTCTATAGCAGGGGTAGGCAAACCAAGTCCCAGGGGCCAGATCCGGCCCAATCGCCTTCTCAATCCGGCCCACGGATGGTCCGGGAATTAGTGTGTTTTTACATGAGTAGAATGTGTCCTTTTATTTAAAATGCATCTCTGGGTTATTGGTGGGGCATAGGAATTCGTTAATTTTTTTTTTTACAAAATATAGTCCAGCCCACCACAGGGTCTGAGGGATGGTGGACCGGCCCATGGCTGGAAAAGGTTCCTGACCTCTGCTCTATAGCATGGGTAGGCAAACTAAGGCCCAGGGGCCAGATCCAGCCCAATCACCTTCTCTATTCAGCCCACAGATGGTCCTGGAATCAGTGTGTTTCTACATGAGTAGAATGTGTCCTTTTATTTAAAATGCATCTCTGGGTTATTTGTGGGCCATAGGAATTTGTTCTCCCCCCCCCCCAAAAAAAATATATATATAGTCCGGCCCACCACATGGTCTGAGGGACGGTGGACCAGCCCACAGCTGAAAAAGGTTGGTGACCCCTGCAACAGGGCAACAGAAGAGAGTAAGGTAGCCAGCCATCACACCAAGCCACATTTGTCCGGATCATGTCTACATCTGGTCAGGCCGGCTGCAGTACAGAGCAGATGTAAGCCCCAGCCACACCTGGCCTCCTCATGGCACCTTTCAAGATGTTGATATTTGTAAAATAAAAAATAAATGGTCTGCCTCCTGTGAGATCAGTCGCTTCCTACAATAAATAAAGGAATAGTTAAAGCATAGTTGCAAAGGAATAATAAGTATGATTGGCCACAAGTCCTCTATTATTTCAGAATATTTTTCATATAAACACCAGCTTGCTTCAATTTTTAAGAATTATTTACGCACACAACAATATTGTTCAGGCAACTCCCCCAAAAAGAAATATAGTTGACTTTCTGTTGCTTGACAATACTCTTGCAGTATCCTGCATTGCATTTCAGCTGAAGACTATCGCTGTAAAAATCATATAAGGGCTATTCCCCTGGAGAACTCATGAAGATGAAATATGGTTGTCATACTGCTATCCCAGTAAATCTAACAGAGCCAAGGTAGAGGCTCTTCCTTCCCTTCAGCTAATGGATCTGAGAGCTTCAGTCATGAAAAACATAACCTGCATTCAGTTTCATCATTTTAAACTAATCATAACAGGGATGATGAGAGGAAGAGAGATAGGTGTTGAACAAACTGGCCTAGTTTGCTCAACATTTTAAACCATAAACAGTTAAGCTTGACTGTGGCCTGGTGCATAGGACTAAAATCACAGCTAAAATCATAGGACTAAAATCTGCAGTGTGTCACCCCACACTCAAGCTGGGTGGGATAATACCCTTTGTTATTTCAAGGATCTTATTTTTAAAATAAAAATAATTTTGTTTTTAATTATTTCAAGGATTTTGTTGTGTGGTGAGTTCCCGCCCCCCCCCAGTGGAAATAATGACACATGACACAATTATTAAGGTTAATCGGCTAAATAAGGCCACAACTTTATTGGTTACAGGTGATGAGCGGTATTGGCTTAGGCATTGGTCCTAACCGACTATATCCGACTTCAGCCCGTCTGCTTGAAGTCCGGGAAGGGTTAACCACCAGTAGGGGGAGTCCTGCTGATGCACATCAACTAGGAACTCCCCCGGGGTCATTGATAGGGGGCGTGCCTTAGGCCCAGGCTTTGGACAGGGCCACGCCCCCCGGAATCCTTTATCAGACTACCCTTCTATATGCGGGACAGGTGATGGCGCTACCTCCCCTCTTCCATCTACAGAACTATACCAATGCCTAACTGCCAATATCAATAAAGTTGTGATGATTTGCTATGAGGTCGGCAAAAACCAAGTGGCTGATGTCAATTTACCAAGTGGAAAAATTCCTACCACGCCCCTCAACAGCGACCAACCAAGGTCCACAGCAAGGTCAAGGAACGAAAACCTTATAGGGCGGGAGGGTGGGAAAAGCAGGAACAGCTGGCAGGTGGCAAAGAGGGAGATCCCCGGCCACATCCTGCTTTAAATAAGGCAGGCCACACCCCCAGAGCCAGCCAATTGGCTGGCCAGAAGTTGACATGGCCAGGAATCCCCCCAATCGTGCAAGGGCTGGGTTCCAGCCACCGCGTGCGTGGTGGGGCCGTGAAGTCCGCAACTCCACCTCCTCTGATGGGCGGAAGTGGCTTTGTCACTTGCTAGCAGACAGTAGACTCTCAAGATCTCATATGAGTTTTGAAAGTTCTCAACTTCCATCTCATTGTAGGGAGTTGAACTCCATGACCCTTGGGGTCCCTTCCAACTCTGAGATTCTATGGTCCTTTCAACACTTGGAGGGTCATGTTTTATATTGAACTTGGCCTAGTAGCAAATTGTCAACCAGTGCAGATCTCTGAGCGCAGCTGTTATATGCTGACAGAGGCCTCACTAACTTCAGCTTCTGGATCAAGCCTGAGGGACACTCCACATAGAGCACTTTGCAATCCTCCAGTCTTGAAGTAACTAATCCATATCAAGGCTTTTCCGGTCCAGGAATGTCCGTAGCTATCAAACCAGCCACAGATGGTAAAAGGCCCTTCCAGCCCATGAGGCTATCTGTGCCTCCACTGACAAAATTGGATTCAGAAGCAGCCCAAGACTGCAAAGCTGCTGTTTCAGGGCAAAGGCAACCCCATCCAGGGTAAGCAACTGACCAATTTCTCTGACATGGGAGCTACCCACTAACAGTGCTTCCGTCTTGCCAGAGTAACACCATTTTCTCCTTGCTGCCAGCATCTGCTGCTTCTCTTCCTCAGACTGCAGTTAGTTCTAGACAGGGGTAGGCAACCTAAGGCCCAGGGGCCAGATATGGCCCAATCGCCTTCTAAATCCAGCCCACGGACGGTCTGGGAATCAACATGTTTTTACATGAGTAGAATATGTGCTTTTATTTAAAATGCATCTCTGGGTTATTTGTGGGGCCTGCCTGGTGTTTTAAAATGCTTCTCCGGGTTATTTGTGGGGCATAGGAATCTGTTCATTATTATTATTATTTTCAGAATATAGTCCGTGGACTGGCCCACGGCTGAAAAAGTTGCTGACCCCTGGTTCTAGCATTGAAATAATGCTGTCTTAGAAGACATCTAAAGGCAGCCCTGTTTAGGGAAGCTTTAAATGTTTAATAGATTATTGTATTTTAGTGTTTTGTTGGAAGCCGCCCAGAGTGGCTGGGGAAACCCAGCCAGATGGGCGGGGTATAAATAATAAATTATTATTATTATACTTACTTACTTACTTACTTACTTACTTACTGATTGATTGATTGATTCATTTCATAATGAACCTGGTTGCACTTAACACAAGATACAGTGGTGCCCCGCAAGACTAATGCCTCGCAAGACGAAAAACTCGCTAGACGAAAGGGTTTTGCGTTTTTTGAGTCGTTCCGCAAGATGAATTTCCCTATGGGCTTGCTTCGCAAGACGAAACGTCTTGCGAGTTCTTGCGAGTTTGTTTCCTTTTTCTTAAAGCCGCTAAGCCGTTAATAGCCGCTAAGCCGCTAATAGCCGTGCTTTGCAAGACGAAAAAACCGCAAGTCGAAGAGACTCGCAGAACGGATTAATTTCGTCTTGCGAGGCACCACTGTATCTGCAACTCTTACAACGTTCGCCAGCGTTCGCCATTTGGATCTGCAGCACTGGAGGGGAGGGAGGAGTTCATTGTTTGTGTATGTTGACGGGAGTCCAGGTCTCCTAGAGACTAAGAAGATAAGAACATAAGAAGAATCTGCTGGATCAGGCCAAAGGACCATTTGGTCCAGCATCCTGTTCACACATTGGCCAACCAGGTGTCCATGAGAAGTCTGCAAGCAGGTCCTGAGTGCAGCAACAGTCTTGCTACTTGTGGCTCCAACTCCTTGATTGCCATTTACCAGAGTTTTTCCACCTCTACAATACAGTGGTACCTCGGGTTAAGAATTTAATTCGTTCTGGAGATCTGTTCTTAACCTGAAACTGTTCTTCACCTGAGGTACCACTTTAGCTAATGGGGCCTCCCATTGCTGCTGCACCGCCGCACCACGATTTCTGTTCTCATCCTGAAGCAAAGTTCTTAACCTGAGGTACTATTTCTGGGTTAGCGGAGTCTGTAACCTGAAGCATCTATAACCCGAGATACCACTGTATCCTTTTTCAGGTGAGGTGATGAGAACGGTACACAGCTTTCCAAGCGCAGTTGTGCCATAGATTTGTATGTGAAGTTGGCAGATTTATTTTCGACCCCTTTCCTAATCATCACTAGCATCCAATTAGTCTTTTTTTTTCCACAGCTGCTGCACACTGGGTTGACATCTCAATTGAATTATCCACTGCGCCCCCACAGTCTTGTTCCTTGTCAGTCACCACCAGGCCTGAATCCTATGAGCATTTATGTGAACTAGGTAGTTTTTGTGCCAGCGCACCATTTCAATAGATCCTTTTGGAGCTCCTCACAGTCCTTTTTTGTTTTGTTTTAACCACTCTAAACAATTTGCCTTCATCATCAGGTTTGGCTACCTCACTGCTAACTCATTTAAGATCATTTAAGAACAAGTTTAAAAAAACAGGTCTCCAAAAGCAAAGATCCTTCGGGGATCTATATCCATCCATTGGAGCAACTGCCCATTTATTCCAATTTTCTTATTCCAGCTTCTTAACCAATTACCGGTCCATAAGATGACACCTCCTCTTATTCCATGACGGCTAAGTTTCAGGACTCTTTGGCAAAGTTTCCAAAAACCTTTCAAAAATCTTAAGCACACAACAACAACTGAATCACCTCTACCTATTACTGCTTTTGACATTCTCAAAGAACTCTAAAAGGTTGGTGAGTCGGGACTGACCATTGCAGAAGGGATACTGGTTTGGGACAGCAAGACTTGTTCTGCTTTGTACAGTGGTACCTCAGGTTAAGTACTTAATTCGTTCCGGAGGTCCATTCTTAACCTGAAACTGTTCTTAACCTGAAGCACCACTTTAGCTAACGGGGCCTCCCGCTGCCGCTGCGCTGCTGGAGCACAATTTCTGTTCTCATCCTGAAGCAAAGTTCTTAACCCGAGGTACTATTTCTTGGTCTATAACCTGAAGTGTCTGTAACCTGAAGCGTATGTAACCTGAAGTACCACTGTAATTCTAACTTTAGCAATGCTTTTTACCAGTTTTGCCAGCGCATATATTACACTAACCAGCCTATAATTTTTAGGCTTTTTCCTGGATCCCTTTTTTAAGCATGATGTTACATTGGCCACTTTCCCATCCTCAGATATTATAAACCATGTCTTGGGAGCAAGGGGAGGAAAACGAAACTTGAACACTAGTAGGCGTATGTCAGGGAACTGCCATCGGAAGGAAGGGAAGTGAAAGGGCTCACACAGGTTGGGAGAGACTCAGCAGCTGAAGAGGGAACCAGTAGGGGGAGAGGAGCTGAGCTGAGGGAAAGGGAGCTGGAGGGATGGCTCAGAGACACTTCCAGCGAAAACAGTGGGGAGGTTTCAGGACCTCCTGTAGGGACACCCACTCCTCGCCGGAAACTGTCACGCAGAGAGTCCAGAAGACGTGTTTCCGTTAAGGAGCTTTTATGTTGGAAGCGATTCCGAAAGCAACCACTGTCGGAATCTGCCAGCGACTGACGGAGCCATGTTTAAGGGGCTCCGTTACAGACAGAGGTTTGCAAACTTGACCAAACTCTGAGGGACTAGGATTTTACACACAAGCAGCTCATCGTCCCATCACAGCATTCCGACAGTCTTCGTGAGCAGCTTGTGCAGGAGAAGGCATCATGAGCAACCCAGCCGGAACCGGAGAAGCAGGAGCTGGAGCGGGTCCAAGCCTGGAAGAAAGGTACCGGGTGTTGGAGGTCCAGCTAGCGCTGCAGACGGCGAGGCTTGAGGAGAGGAGGGCTCAGGATGCAGACAAAAAGGGGAAAGACACCCAGCTCGTCAGAAAGGTACCAGGATTGGTGCAGAAGTTTGGGGGGGAGCCCAAAGACTATCATGGCTTTCGGACAGAGAGGCAATATGCCCTCAATCTGCAGTTTGATGAATTCCCTGACGAGGAATCACGAGTGGCTTTCGTGATTGGGCATCTTGAAAAGGGGGCGAGAGACTGGGTTAGACCCCTGATGGCAGCGAATAGTGACGTCCTAAAGGACACGATGAAGTTCTTTCGCGCCATGGATCTGATGTTTTCCAGCGATATTGAACAGGGAGTGGTCCGCAGACAGTTAATGGCTTGCAAACAGGGGAGCCGATCTGTCCGTGAGTACTGGACTGAGTTCACCATGTTGATCCATAAATTGGGGTGGGATCTATCGGCGGAACCCATTCAAATGCTCTTTGAAGAAGGGCTTTCTTCGGCTGTGAAAGACGAACTTTCCCGGGCGCCCAGGGCGGAGTCTATGGACCAGCTGACCAAATCAGCGCTGACCATAGGAGCGCGCCAGGAGGCGAGAGCATTGGAGAGGCGGGAAGGGAAGGGGGAACATTGGAAGGAGTTCCGCATTCCAGACATTCCAGAGCCAACTTTCCCGCCGGCAGAGCCGATGGAAATCGGAACAGCGCGCGCGCGCGCAGTTTCAAAGCCCAGTGAGGGGGGAAAGAAGGAGGGAAAAGGCGCCCGGAAATGCTATCTCTGCCAACAGCCAGGTCACTTTGCCAGAGTCTGCCCCCAGAGGAAGGAATGGCAAGGGATGGTAGGAGCTGTGGAGGGAAGAGAGGAAGAAATACCGAAGCAAGTAAAAGCCAACGCCTGGCTGCCACCGTCGGGGCACAGCAGCCAGGCCAAAGAGCAGTGAAAGTGCCCACGCCAGAACCTCCTAAACCCGCCCTAGTGATAGAAGTGGCGCTAGAGCTGCCAAACGGACACCCTCTAAAGATAAAGGCGCTGTTGGACTCAGGCAGCTCCTGCAATTTCATGAGCAAAGAGTTTGCAGCTGAACACCAGATACAGACGATCCCTTTAAGCAACCCCCTGCAGGTGACCACGATCGATGGCAGGGAGCTGTTGGGAGGAGAAGTCAGCTTGCAGACCGTCCCAATGATAATGAAGGTGGCAAGGCACACCGAACTGATAGCGTTTAATGTGGCCACCTTGGGAGGAGCTCCCATTATATTGGGGATGAGCTGGCTAGCGTTACATGATCCGCTGGTGGGCTGGCATCAGAGAGTGGTTTCTTTTGGTTCAGCACATTGCTTAGAACACTGCAAAGAGGGAA
Source organism: Podarcis pityusensis (assembly GCF_964106645.2). Lineage (NCBI taxonomy): Eukaryota > Metazoa > Chordata > Lepidosauria > Squamata > Lacertidae > Podarcis > Podarcis pityusensis. The sequence continues at coordinate 6,031,276 of NC_138038.1, read as the reverse complement.
AGGGTTTGGCAGGGGCCCAAGCCACCCTAGCAGGGACTGAAGTAACGGAGAACGTGAAGGTACCACGACAATACGCAGATCTCCGCGACGTCTTCAGCGAAAGGGAAGCTGACCAACTACCCCCGCATAGACCCTTTGACTGTCAAATCAATTTACTCCCTGGGGCACAGCTCCCTGTAGGCAAGCTGTACGCCATGTCAGACAGAGAGATGCAGGAGCTAAGAGAGTTCATTGACAAGAACCTGAAGAGAGGGTTCATCAGAGAGTCCAGGGCGGTGGGGGGCAGCCCAGTGTTTTTTGTGGATAAAAAAAACACGAACAAGCCGAGGCTTGTGTGTGACTTCAGGGCCTTAAATGCAGTGTCAGAACCAGTGGCTTTCCCTATGCCCAGGATTGACGACATTTTGACAAGGGTCAGGAAGGGAAAGATTTTTACTAAACTGGACCTAAGGGGGGCGTACAACCTGATACGAATAAGGAAGGGGGATGAATGGAAAACCACCATGTTCACCCCTTTGGGGGCATTTGAATATTTAGTTATGCCCTTCGGCCTACAAGGAGGCTCCGCGTGCTTTCAATCGTTTATGAACCACGTCCTGGGGCCTTTGCTTTACAAGAATTGTGTGGCCTTCTTAGACGACGTGTTGGTGTATTCTGAGAATGAGGAGCAGCATGTGAGAGACGTCAGAGAAGTGTTGAGCAGGCTGCAAGCCAACCAGCTGTGGGTGAAACTGGAGAAGTGTCAGTTTCATACCAAGGAGGTGGAATTCCTGGGGTATCGCCTGTCAGACAAGGGATTGGCCATGGATCCCGGCAAGGTCCAGGCGGTGCTGGAATGGAAAACACCCAAAACAAGGAAGGATGTGCAGAGGTTCCTAGGATTTGGGAACTTCTATCGTAAGTTCATCCGAAACTTTGCCCACCTGACGGCGCCCATTACGGACTGTCTCAGCAGTAAGAAGAAGTTCGTTTGGACTGAGGAGGCGGAGCGAGCATTTGAGGAACTAAAAAGGGCCTTCGCCTCGGAACAACAACTCCTGCATGTGGATTTACAAAAACCGATGAGAGTGGAAACTGACGCATCAGACAGAGCTATTGGGGCGGTGCTTCTGCAGCCAGGGAAGGAGGAGTCAGAGTGGAGACCGTGTGCCTTTTTTTCGCGAAAGCTGAACAAATCCGAGAGGAACTACACGGTGTATGACCGAGAACTACTAGCCATTCATGAGGCGTTCCGGAGATGGAGGCACCTGCTAATTGGCGCACAACATAAGGTGCAAGTGTGCACTGACCACAAGAACCTAGAGTATTGGAGGACGGCACGAGTGCTCAACCAACGGCAAGTGAGATGGGCCCAGGAGTTCTCCAAATTTAACTTTGAGATTTGTTACGTGCCAGGCCCAGAGAACATTAGGGCGGACGCTCTCTCACGCAAACCTGAATATTTGGAGGGGGAGGGAGCACCCGAAGAGAGACATGTCATTCCAGAGGACCGCTGGGTGTGTGGGGCGGCATTGGTGGGACAAAGAGAACTGGTAGAGGAAACAGAGAATGATGAATACGCCCAGAATAAGCTCAGAGGTCTTAGGGGTGAGGGAGAGGAACCAGGGGGTTTCGAGGAAAGAAATGGAGCTTTGTATTACAAAGGGGCACTGTATATCCCTGAAGGAGACTTAAGGGGGAGGGTACTCAAGCAGTTGCACGACAGCCCCACGGCGGGGCATTTTGGACAACACAAAACCATGTGGTTGGTCACCAGGGAATTTTGGTGGCCTAAGGTGAGGGAAGATGTACGGGAGTATGTAAGAGGGTGTGAGCAATGCCAGCGAGCCAAAGGGGAGAGGCGGGCACCAGCGGGGCTATTAGAACCCTTACCAACCCCAGAACGACCTTGGGAGGCAGTGTCGATAGATTTTATGACTGATCTGCCGAAGTCCAAGGGGAAAACAGCCATCATGGTGGTGGTAGACCTACTAACAAAGATGTGCCACTTTGTAGCCTGCTCGCATGCAGTCACGGCGGAAGAGACAGCGAAGTTATTTGTAGAACACATTTTTAGGTTGCACGGAGTGCCATTGAGGGTGGTCTCAGACCGAGGAAAACAATTTACTTCCAGGTTCTGGAGGAAGCTCATGAGCTTACTGCAGGTGGAGGTCAACTTTTCGACTGCCCGGCACCCTGAAACCAACGGGCAGGCGGAAAGAGCAAACGGGGTCCTCCAGCAATACCTGAGGTGTTATGTCAATGACAGAGAGAATGACTGGGTAGAAAAGTTGGCGCTGGCGGAATTTGCCTACAACAATGCCGAGAATGTGTCCACAGGGATGAGCCCCTTCTTGGCTAATTATGGGTGTCATCCCAGGGCTTTCCCAGGGGGAGAAGGGGAGAGATGGGGTGTCCCGGCAGCCGAGCATTTTGTAGAAGAAATGGAAGCAATCCATCGTCAGCTCCAACTCAACTTAGAAAGGGCGAAGGAAGAATACAAGAGGCAGGCAGACAAGAACCGAAGGGAAGGTGAAACCATAAGGGTGGGAGATAGGGTGTGGCTGTCAACCCAAGGGTTGCCGTTCAAAGGAGGTTGTAAGAAATTAAGACCCAGGAGATTGGGTCCCTTTGAGGTCATTCAACAGGTCAACCCAGTGGCTTTCAGGCTCCGGTTACCCAACCACATGAAACTGCACCCAGTATTTCACAGGTCGTTACTGTCACCGTATGAGGGGGGACGAGAAGGGCTGGCCACTCGGGGACCGGTCATAGAAGAAAGGGAATGCAGCAGCCATGTGGCAGAAATCCTCGACGCCAGATGGAAGGGGGATCAGGTGGAGTATTTGGTAGCGTGGGAAGGAGAACCGGAGTCAGAAAACACTTGGGTAATGGCAGAAGATATCAATGACGAGGTATTGATAGAAACGTTCCATCAAAGGTTCCCAAGGAAACCTCAGCCTGTGGAGAGGTTCCGGAGGGAATACTTTGGGACCACCGATGAGGAGGAGGAGTTGGAAGGATTCTCGGAATCGGAAGGGGAAGGGGAGATGGACTCTGAGGAGGAGGAGTACTTCGAGACCAGGAACCGCAACAGGTGGAGAGAAGTGTTCGGGACATCGGAAGATGAAGGAAGTTCATTCCGGGGTTTTGCCTCCTCACCGCCCGTAGAGGAGGGGGCGAGAGGGGATGAAGGGGGCCCTGGAGGGGAGGTGGATGTCAGGGAACTGCCATCGGAAGGAAGGGAAGTGAAAGGGCTCACACAGGTTGGGAGAGACTCAGCAGCTGAAGAGGGAACCAGTAGGGGGAGAGGAGCTGAGCTGAGGGAAAGGGAGCTGGAGGGATGGCTCAGAGACACTTCCAGCGAAAACAGTGGGGAGGTTTCAGGACCTCCTGTAGGGACACCCACTCCTCGCCGGAAACTGTCACGCAGAGAGTCCAGAAGACGTGTTTCCGTTAAGGAGCTTTTATGTTGGAAGCGATTCCGAAAGCAACCACTGTCGGAATCTGCCAGCGACTGACGGAGCCATGTTTAAGGGGCTCCGTTACAGACAGAGGTTTGCAAACTTGACCAAACTCTGAGGGACTAGGATTTTACACACAAGCAGCTCATCGTCCCATCACAGCGTACAATAAGAATATTCAAGGAAGGGGGGACAACAGCACCCCACATATCTCCCTATAAAAAAGATAGGAACATTGTTTTACCAATGGCAGGTATCAGAAGATAAGGATGGTCCCTCAAAAATTGGAGAAACTGGGAGACATGAAAGTTTAGAGCCCAAGCCTCTTAATAGTGTCATGTTTACTGCTAGCATGTTTATGGTAAGCTATATTTCCTGGATTTGTTAAAATCAATATGCATGTAGATGAAATTGGGACCATGGGAGTGAGACTACTTAATCATCACCCCTTTCTTAATATATTATTCCTTTATTGCTGTAGCAACAGGCTCCCACAGTGGTACTAACCTCTGCCTCTGTCTTTCTGCTCACTGTGAGTATTTGATGCTGAGAGGTAGCAAGATACCTTCCTTGGACTTGCAATTAGGCCCATCCTTTAACATTCATTTAACATTTTTCAGTCTCTGAAAAAATTGTGGAAGCACAACACATGGAACACGTGGGAAATGATTCACTTATACAGAGCACACACACCCGTCCCCTGGGTGCTTGTGTGTGTGTAGAAAAGGCACATGCCCACACATCAACCCAGGTGCCAACAAAGTTCAAGGAAGTGTATGGAACCTGTGATCCTCCTGATGGTGCTGAATACCTGATGATTAGCAAAGTAGGTGGAGCTGATGGGAGCTGGAGTCCAACAGCACCTGGAGGCCCACAGATTTCCTGGAGGGATGCAGAACATTGTTCCACGTTAGGTCCTCCCAACAGTAGTACTAGATCTTACTAGCGGGGAGTGAGTGGCACTCTGGTCTAAACCACTGAGCCTCTTGGGCTTGCTGATCGGAAGGTCGGCGGTTCGAATCCCCGCCTGACTTTTTGCGATTGTATTCTTTGTGATTTTAAAAAGTTGTTTTAAAGTGTTGTAACCTCCACTGGGACCTTAGGGTGCAGGGGAAGGTAATAAATTAAAATAATAATAAGATTGTACTTTAAGAAAATGCCCAATATGAGATTGCATGAAAAAATTGGGACCTGCAGGAAGCAAAATATAGTGAGAGTTTTATCCTAACTTTAGGAGACATGGGTGGTGCTGTGGTCTAAACTACTGAGCCTCTTGGGCTGCCAATCAGAAGGTTGGCGGTTCAAATCCCCACGACGGGGTGAGCTCCCATTGCTCTGCCCCAGCTCCTGCCAACCTAGCAGTTCGAAAGCATGCCAGTGCAAGTAGATAAAATGGTCACTGGCCTATGCAAACAGTAAAAAACAAAGAAAAAAGAGTTACTGAGCTTCCCAATTCTAATTTAACAGACAAGCCATAGCTAAAATTATTATTTTAATATGATTATTATCCACCCACCCTGTATCATAAGTCCCATGGGTGATAAAAAAGTTAACGAAAAACCTCCAATGATAGCTCAGGTTAGTTAATCACCTTTGCTTCCTCACTGACTCCTTGTTCAATACATCTGCAATTTTGTTTAGGCTGCACCATTTCCAGTTCATACTCTTATTAACTCTTGATTCCATAGAGGACAGGCCTGCCTTTCTCTTAGCAGGGCTGCTGGTCTTTATGGAGACAATGTTAGAATTTTTCTTTAACAATCCATTCTATACTACATCCAGTGAAGTATATTGCCTTCACCCCATATCTCAGACTCATAACACTCTTGGGCAACTGCTTCCCTTGCAAATGCTTTTAGGGCAGGTTCTATCAATTGCCTTGCCTTTTGAGGGAAAAAGAATTTTAAAATCTGTAGGATATGTTTTGATATAATCAGTTTAACAGCTTCGGGTTGGGTTTTCCAATAAAGTATTTCATTAAAACAGATCCCTAGATATTTGAAAGAGCTGTGAAGCTCAGTGGAGTGGCCATCCTTTTTCCATTTATAGTTCCCAATTCCTTTTTTTAAAAAAACCCACAACACCATAGTCTTGTTTACTGAATAATTAATACTAAGACGTTGTTCACTACAAAAGAAGCTAAACTTGGATAAAATCTGCACGAACGTATTTGGTTACCACACAGACAAATTAAAACTCATTTGAAGATACAGTGGTACCTTGGGTTAAGAACCTAATTCGTTCTGGAGGTCCGTTCTTAACCTGAAACTGTTCTTAACCCAAAGCACCACTTTAGCCAATGGGGTCTCCTGCTGCCGCCACGCCGCCACTGTGCGATTTCTGTTCTCATCCTGAAGCAAAGTTCTTGACCCAAGGTACTATTTCTGGATTAGCGGAGTCTGTAACCTGAAGCGTCTGTAACCTGAAGCGTCTGTTACATGAGGTACCACTGTAGTCTGGAAACTTTCACTGGTACAAAGTTTGGCAATATGGATTTTAAGTGGACTAGACGTATGAATGTATTTCATCACATACTTTCTCTTCACTGGTTTCTGACCGATTTCCAGACCCGCAAGGTGTTGGTTTTGACAGATATGGCCAATCATTACATGGGTCCTTAGTTTTTAGCAGAACGCTTTCCCCCTTATCTTAATACCGTCATCAGAGACCTTGCCTCCTCAGTCTCAAATGTGGATGTTTGGCAGAAGGCAGCCACAGTAGGGCCTTTCTGTTATGGAATGCCCTCCCTGCAGAAGCTTGCCTGGCACCTACATTACTATATTTTCAACGGCAGGCTAAGACTTCATCCTCCCAGGCCTTATTAACATCCACTCCTCCTCCTCACTTAACACAGTACAAGACTGGTACCAGTTTTAGGGCCTGTTTTATTGGAGCTGGCCTATCTTCAGCTTTTTAAAAAGTGATTTTAGTGTTTGACCTGACTAAATAAATCTGATTGTAGTTGCTATTAGATTTTGTTCTCTGTGTTGTTTGTGGATTTGATTTAGGGTGTTTTCACAATCTGCCCTTTTTCCCTTATGGGGTTTCCAAGAGCCCGTATAGAGTCTTAAGTGGTTCCTTATCGGTAGGAGAAAATAACAGAGGCCAACCAGAGAATATTGAGAAGCAAAGCAGCTAGTAAGCCTGATCTTTATTAAACTGTTGCAACAGGGTGCTCCCCCCACATGCAGGAGAGAGGAGGCAAACCCAGAACAAAGGTGTGCCAGCTCTTATGTAGACTTTTTAAATTGTCCACCCTCAAACTCCAGACCACCCCCAGAAACATCATACATACATCACAGAAGGGGTGTAGCCCAGGACAGAAAACCTGTCAATGGGAAAAACTGGCAGAAAATCTGTCAATGGTCACTGACTGGATCACCCGGCCAGGCTGGCCATTCTTTTGTAATGATAATTCCTGAGCCAGGTCAGAGGCTCACCCTATTCACACATTAAATGTGCCCTTAAGGCAGGATTTGTGAGCACAGAGACATTGGGGAGGTTTCTTCATTTCCTCCTTCCTTGCAGAGAAACATTTGGTCAGTTTGGAAGCAAAATGGTTTCAGGATTATCTTCCTGTTCTGTTTCAGAAATGTGGTTTATGTATTTATGCACGTGTTTGCCTTGTACATTTAATTTACATATTTGAGACCTTAAATTCTTGTAACAGTGGTATTTCATGTTTCCTTCTTTTGCCATTTAAAACTTGTTTAAAATTCTCCTTACTTCTCTCGGAGAACTGCGCTGACAAATAAATCACAGAGACTGTAAGTTTGCGTCCAGGAACTGTTTGCTTGACCCATGTTATCTCACTGAAATTTTTTTCTCATCAAATGTGCAGGACTAAAAGCACTTGTCTGCGAGAAATGTCAGAGGACTATCCTCAGATGAATGGTTTGATGCATGAATTCCAGCCTTGGGATTTCTAGAATTAGAAACTGGGACATCTCCATATCAACTTACACTCCACCAGCTGAGGCCCCATATGCATAAATTTAAAGCACCATCATACCACTTTAAACAGTTCCTTCAAAGTATCCTGGGAACTGTAATTTGTTAAGGGTGCTGAGAGGAGATCCCTATTCCCCTTGCAGAGCTACAATTCTGAGTTCCCTGGGGAGAAGGATTAACTGCTAGCCACTCTAAGAATTGTACTGTAACTCTGTGAGGGAGATAGCGGTCTCCTAACAACACTCAGCCTTCTTAATCTTTAAGTTCACTGATCTTTTTTTGGTATTTATCTTTCTTTGAACGATCAGTGAACTTAAAGAACACCTACCACAAAGAGAATATCCTCCATGTGTAATTGAATTCAACATCCACCAAGCTGCCATCCACCAAGCTGCCATCCTTTCTAGGGAAAACCTCCTCCTTCCAAGTGAGATGTCAACCCGCAAAGAACAATTTACCCCATTTGTGGTAGATTTCCATCCAGCATCTCCTAACTACCACCTGACAATCATAGGAAGCTACCCATTGTTAGCTTTAGCAAGCTGTTCGGAGTTTGCTATCAGCAAGCCTCCTATTACAACATTTTGCCAACCTCCAGGTCTGTATTTAAAGCAGAGCTATTAGCAATACTGGGTATCATCTTTGCAATTTCCAATGCTGTATCACCTGTGTGTGTCAGGACAGAGTAGGTGATTGAATATAATCTATGTCACTGAATGCAAAAAAAGAAAAGGAAAAAAAGTGGAGCAACCTGTTGCTAAACACTTTAATTCTGAGAACTGCAGCCAGTCAGACTTGTCAACAAATGCTATAGAAATGCCAATAAATTCAACAGTGTTAGCAAAAAGTGGTCACTTTTGGGTGTACAAGGTGGGCGCATTATCACCCTTCGCCTTTAGCAAATAAAGCCCTTCTGAGCAATCCAATATCAAAGTTCCATAACTGTCACCTTGAAAAGAGCATCATTTCTATGGCAGCAACTGATGAAATCAGAAGCTCAAATGTTTTGTGAAAAGAATTCAATTTTTTTGGCATTTTAGTCACTTAAATAAATATGTGCATCTAGTGATTAACTGCACCCTTTGAGGATCCAGAATAAACTTGTCTGAAGTGCCGGTTGATGCTTTCATTGCTCTCATCTAATTAAGTAGCATAATCAAACCGGGACGTGGGTGGCGCTTTGGTCTAAACTACTGAGCCTCTTGGGCTTGCCGATCAGAAGATTGGCGGTTCAAATCCCCATGACAGGGTGAGCTCCCGTTGATCAGTACTGGCTCCTGCCAACTTAGCAGTTCGAAAGCACGTCAAAGTGTAAGTAGATAAATAGGTACTGCTGCGGCGGGAAGGTAAACGGCGTTTCCGTGCACTGCTCTGGTTTCGCCAGAGGCGGCTTAGTCATGCTGGCCACATGAACCAGAAAAACTGTCTGCGGACAAACGTCTGCTCCCTTGGCCAGTAAAGCGAGATGAGCACCGCAACCCCAGAGTCGTTCACGGCTGGACTTAACTGTCAGCGGTCCTTTACCTTTACCTTTTAATCAAACAAGACAGTATTTAACCATATAAAGTATTAGCAACTCTGTAAAATATTAGACAGGAACATATAATGGTTATCTGGGAGTCATTAACGTATAAATGTTTTCTTTTTTATTTCTTATACTAACATTACTATCATTATATCTGTATTTGGCTGTTTGGTTGTGCTCATAGTTCTATTTTCTTATTCCATTCTGCAATTTATTATATTAAATTAAAATAATAATAGCAACAAAATAGATGATTTGTTGCTCCCGTACAATCGCATTGCTAAAAAGAACTTTTACAAAACACTCCCGACTACTAAGCATGAAGCTGATTCTCTTGCACACCTTCAAAGGTAGCACAAATGACAAATTTAGCAATGTGCTGAGACACAGCTTGAGCCTTTTCTAAGTGTTGATAAAGCTCCGCTGCTTCACTGCAGGTCCAGACTCTGGCCGGCAGTTTCTAATGGCGGGGCACAGGTATCTAACAGGGCTAGCACAGCTTCTACTCGGAGCTCTTTTCTTCACACTTAGTGATAGCTGAGGAACAGCTTCAGCAGAAGTAGCAGTCCATTTAGAGGCCATAATGAAAACTCCCCATCACTTCCTCAAAAAGTAAAATTAATTCCTCCGTTCGGAAAAAGAATCCTAAAATAGTCAGATGTCAAAATATACACAACAGTAAAAAGTTATTACCGTTTTTACTTCATTAATTAAAATTTTCAGTATTTGGTACAAATATGATATGCAGTATCATAAACTCTCACAACTGAGACAGAATGCATAATTTGTAAAATACAGTGGTACCTTGGTTTGCAACCGTTTTGGATTACAACCACGTCAAACCCAGAAGTGCGTGTCCCTTTTTTTGGATTACAACCCATTTCCCCCCCAAAAAATAACCCCTGAATTTTATTGAGATTGATGCCACATCTTATGTTGTATTCTATGCTGTTTTAAAGTCGCATTTTAATCAGTGTTTTCTATTTGCTGCTAGCTGCCCTGAGCCCGGTTTTTTAAACCAGGAAGGGCAGGGTATAAATAAAAATTTATTATTATTATTTAGTATTATTATTATTATTATTATTACTACATTACATATCTTTAGGTGTCAGGCAAAAATGTTTCTCTTTAACCAGGCCTTTGGCTGATTAACATTCTGCATCCTTTTAAATGTGTTTTCGGGAGGGGAGTTATTGGTTTGTGTTTGCTTTTGTGATTGTTTTCGTTATGTATTTTGTGTTCTCGTTTTGTATTTATATGTTGTGAACTGCCCTGTGACCTTTGGATGAAGGGTGGTATACAAATTTAATAAATAAGAAGAAGAATAAGAATGGAATCTTTAATTCCTGCTCCCAAACCTCTCTGACTGTCAGCAGGCCTACGGAATGGACAGTAAATACCGTATTTTTCGCTCTATAAGACGCACCAGACCACAAGACGCACCTAGTTTTTGGAGGAGGAAAACAAGAAAAAAAATATTCTGAATCTCAGAAGCCAGAACAGCGAGAAGGATCGGTGCACAGTGAAAGCAGCAATCCCTCTTGCTGTTCTGGCTTCTGGGATAGCTGTGCAGCCTGCATTCGCTCCATAAGACGCACACACATTTCCCCTTACTTTTTAGGAGGGAAAAAGTGAGTCTTATAGAGCAAAAAATACGGTACTTTATATAGCATGGAGATTATACACTTTTAAGCTACCCAAATATTTAACACATAGAAGCTTGCATGAGGTTAAGGATGTCACATTTTACAAAGAAAGTACATTTTACAAAATGATTGAATTTGGAAAAACTGAAACCATTTAAGTTCCACTAAACCCATTTTGTCCAGTTCCTGGTGGCAGCCATTATAGAAATGGTTCCAAACTAGATAAATCCTGTTAGATTCCAAATGCTTACACCAGGGAAACTTAGCATCCTCACAGAAAAATGGATGGCGTAGAAAAAGAGTAAGTGGAGATTCTTTCAGTGCTGAGACATCTATGTCCTCCAACTCTTTAACATGGTAGCAAGGAATGGGTTAGTGGCAAGGCTCAAATTTAACTTTTGATAGTTTCAAAAGGGGGGAGTGTTCTGAAATAGTGTGCATTGGACCCAATCCAATGCTGGACCCAATCCACTTTCACATCTCCTCTTACCGTTGAGATCAACTGCTTGAACTAAGAAACTCTATTGCCCCCTACAGGCACTCCTCCAGTCAGAAAATGGCATGTTACTCTAAAGGCCCCTGTGTCGTCACACTCTCCAATTTCCTTGCGAAATGGGATCACGAAATGCTGAAAGTTTGAAGGCACTGATAGATGCGCATGTACAAGTCTACAAGTCCAGCACCTTATAAATGTCATGCTCATTAGGGTTTTACGGTTTGATTGTATAACTAATGCAAATGAGGTAAAAGGCTCTGCTACTTTCAAAACATGTAAAGGGTACATATCTTGGTACAAACATACTTCCTTATTAAGCCTATTACCGTTTCTTCAAAACTTGCAAAATAATCAGAACTACAGGAGCACACCGTTTGGTTGGCAGAAGGGATAAATCTTCATTAGATACTTGGGTTTAATAAATATCTATCATCTGCAAAAGCAGATAATAGAAGGACATTAAAGACTAATCAAGGTGTCCTTGGTTGACTTACACCCTGGTATTTCAACTAATGAGGACTTTGACAAACTCACAGCTCCCAAACATGTTATGTAATTTTACCCTTGCCACTTGCCAAGGTTGGTGTTAATCATTCCAGTCCAAAGCCATTAACGCTGAAAAGTTTAAGCCCTAAAACGAGTGCCCCGTTGAACTCTGCAAGCACTGAGAAGTGTCGTGGAAGAACTGCATTCGGTTGAAGTGATTGCTGTGGTTCTGTACAATGTTAGCTTCCCTGAATAGTGCTGGTCTCCATTAGAACACACACACACACACACACACACACACACACACACACCCTTTGACAGTATGGTATTCCCTTCTACTGTAGTGTGGCCAACTGCAAACAGAGGAATGCAGATAGGATTGACCTTGCTTCTCCGCTCCCATTTTGTTCTGTGCAACAAAGTCAATGAGCAGCAAATTGAGAGACACCTGGGAGGGGGGTAAATAAGATGTAAGAGCCCTGCTGAAATGGCCTAGCTTAGTCCAAATTAGAAGCCAAAAAGGAAGAACCAGAATTCAGGCAGTGTTGCCAAGGATCAAGTTACCTTCAAGAGAACTAGATCTCCCAGGTTTCCCCAAACTTTGCACCTGAGCACACCGTTACCTGGCATCATTCATTCTATTTATAACCCGCCATTTTTTCCAGGGTGGTGAAGAGGGAGGGAGAGAGGGATGAAAGAGACCAGCCCTCCACTCTTTGCATGTCCACCAGTGCTGCTCTCACCTCTACTTGTCAAGGAAGGGGGAAGATGTATCAACAGTTTGTGAACAGAGACGTAAGTTTAGGGAGATTGGCAGGGATGGAGGACATTTTTCTGATTGTTTGGAGAAATGCTAAGTTTTTCCAATTACCCCTCCAGGAAACTTGGATCGTTTCAAAGTTATTTTGATGAGATTTTTGGAGACTATGCCCATCTCTATCTGTAAGGAGTCTGTATGGGAGCATATTGTATTTAAAAATGGGGTATCGGAGTTTTTAGGGGGCTAACCAGGTTGGGATAGCTGGGATAGCAGGCTTGTTGGATTTTGAATGTCTTATGTAGATTTTTCATTTTTGTTGTTCTGTATGGGACAATGACAATAAAGATACCATATCGTAAAGACAATGACAATAAAGATTACCATATCGTAAAGGATTCGTGACACTTGAGTTTCAAGGAGAGAATGGAAGGAAGAGAGAAAACTTGCCACCCAAGGATGGAAAGAAATCCACATCCACCATAATCTCTGGGGAAAGAAAGCATTTCTGGAACAGATTGAGGCCCCACTGCTTTCTTCTTGGTTCCATGAACATCTGGAAATAAATGGAAGCTTCTACTGCTAGATGTGTGAGAGTTTTGGAAAATGTGATAGGGTGGGGGAGGGTTCAAAAGAAAAGCATACACTCGTGGAATCACTTCTCTGCAGATACAGACAAGTGATCCTTTCTGAGATTGTCCAATGCAGGCAAGAGTAACACATCCAAGAAGCTATGAGATATCCACCTGAATCTTACAGTCTGATTTTTGAAGCCTCCAACATACCAGCTTTGAAATTTCCTTTCAACACACACTTAGCTTTGAAATTTCCTTCCCTTAATTAAAAATATTAATAGGATCAGGAATAGAGATCTCTTGATGTTTTTAGCAATAACGTACAGAATCTTCTTCCAAAGAAGTCTGATTGTCAGACATTTCCATGACGTGTGGAGAAAATCAGCACCATCCTGTTGAACATCCCCAGCAAGTACCCCTATTTTTATTACCGTATATCTAACTCAGATGTTATGGAGTAAAGTTCCACTTAAAGGTAAAGGTAAAGGTACCCCTGACCGTTAGGTCCAGTCGTGGCCGACTCTGGGGTTGCAGCGCTCATCTTGCTTATTGGCCGAGGGAGCCGGCATACAGCTTCCGGGTCATGTGGCCAGCATGACTAAGCCGCTTCTGGCAAACCAGAGCAGCGCACGGAAACACCATTTACCTTCCCGCTGGAGCGGTACCTATTTATCTACTTGCACTTTGATGTGCTTTCGAACTGCTAGGTGGGCAGGAGCTGGGACCGAGCAACGGGAGCTCACCCCGTTGCGGGGATTCGAACCGCCGACCTTCTGATTGGCAAGTCCTAGGCTCTGTGGTTTAACCCACAGCGCCACCCGCGTCCCAAAGTTCCACTTATAAAGCATTTTATAGCTATGTTCTACTATATTTACACAGGAGGAGTATCCACTCACCAAGGACTCCAGGTGGGCGATGTTTTCCCCATATGGCAGTTGTGGTGGGTCCAGGGAGGCCATCATCATCCAGTGTAGCTGGGGGGGGGATGCTTACCAGCCATCTCCAGCCACAACGGGCCTCTGAGGTGTGGGTGGGCAGCGCCCGTAGAGCCAATCGGTGGCAAGGGTTTGAGGGCTGTGCCCAGCCCTGGCCTATTTAAGGGGGAAGCCAGGTGTAGGCTGCCCTCTTGGCTCTTCATCACTGGATTTTCCACCCACCTTGTCTGTTAGGGGCCCACTCAGTGTGGGAGCAGGTGAGTGGTATATGGACCTTGCTGTGGTTTACTCTGTCACCGTATTCAGGACCAGGGAAGAAAATTCTCCTACAAGCATAGCAACCGTCACAACTTGGGCAGATAAGGCTGTCAGTTTGCATTTCTTAGTACAGAAGGTTTTTATCTGATTTGTAGAGATCTTTACTATTCTAATTAGTTCAAGAGGGTTCTGGTAGCTTCTCTGTGTGAAAGAAACAATCAGAAGCTTCATGATATTTGGGTTATTCTTTCAGAGAGGTCCATGTCAAGGTCATGCTGACTACAATAGTAAGGCCAGAAGGATCCTGGGTTTCAATTTCTCTTTTCCTCCTGGTGTTGTGTTCTGTACATAGTATGCTTAGTGTTAAGGTTTAGACTTATTATAAGTTATTGTAAGTTTAAGTTAAGTCTGCTGCAACTGGATTTCTTATGGACAGGGTCAATCCTGAAAGTATTGGATTTGTGACCATTATGCTCATTTGCCTTCAGTAGCAGTAAAGCTCTGCTGGATGAAATATAATAATAATAATAATAATAATAATAATAATAATAATAATAATAATAATATAATAATAATAATAATATCTTTATTGTCATTGCCCCCTTCGGGGACAACAAAATTACTTGACTGCTCCATAAAAACACTAATTAAACAATACAGTATAATACAGCAAGGGAGATTAGATGACTTTCAAAGTCCGGGCTTCCCATTCAGGGCCGAGATCGCTCTGGAGAAGAAGCTGTTCTTAAGACGGCTCGTTCTTGTCTTCAATGTCCTGTATCTCCGTCCCGACGGCAAGAGCTCGAAGAGACAGTGACCAGGATGCGATGGATCTTTTACTATGTCCAGTGCCTTCCTATGGCACCTTGTGGCATAAATCTGCTCTAAGGTGGAGAGTGGGCAGCCAACAATGCTCTCTGCTGCCTTAACAACCCTGCACAACCCCATCCTGTCCTGGGTAGTACAGCTTCCGTACCACACACATAAGCCATAAGTGAGCATGCTCTCAATGGCACAGTGATAGAAGGCAAGCAGCAGTTTCTGCGGAAGATGGTTTTTCCTTAGTATTCTCAAAAAGTACAGTCTCTGCTGCGCCTTCTTCACAAGCCCCCTTGTGTTGACACTCCAGGACAGATCCTCTTGTAATTCAATGCCCAAAAATCTGAACGTTGTTACCCTCTCCACACAGACCCCATCTATACGCCGGAGTTCTGCTCTGGATCGATATTGAATAGAATTCCATGACAATGAATACATTATGTTGCCATACCATCTAGTTCCATCTCCTCTGATTTGGCAGTTGCTCTCCAAGCTCTGCTGGATGAAATATAATTCCCTCTAGTCTATTTTTTGGGGATCCTGCAACGTGTTTAAGTTTTTTCTCTGCTAACTATGCATTGGAATCTACTCTGGATCAATATTGAGTAGAATTGGGCTGGATCCTTCTTGTTCTGGATCTATCACCCCAGATGAGCAGCTAAATTATGAGTGTGTGGCGCCCCAAAACCTCCTCTTTCCTTCTGAGAGGTCTTGGTGAATACTTAGCTTCCTGTATAAGGGGGATGGATTTACTTGCGGAAACAGATGCTGCACACATTACACCTGTGTACAGTGGTACCTCGGGTTAAGAACTTAATTCGTTCTGGAGGTCTGTTCTTAACCTGAAACTGTTCTTAACCTGAAGCACCACTTTAGCTAACAGGGCCTCCTGCAGCCACCGCACTGCCGGAGCACGATTTCTGTTCTCATCCTGAAGCGAAGTTCTTAACCTGAGGTAATATTTCTGGGTTAGCGGAGTCTTTAACCTGAAGCGTATGTAACCTGAAGCATAGCGTGTTCTCCATCACGGAGAGCACGTGTTGCGGTTGGGGATTCCAAGACACCTTGCTGTTTCTGGGCAGATGGTTTGGCCAACTCGTAAGCAGGGGCGGACTGTTACTGGGGAAATTTAGATGTTGCCATTTAGTGATTGACAGCCCTATTTGTTAAATACAAGGCACGCAGCAACGGACGTCCTCTTTCGCTGCGTGCTTCGGATCACCTGCCCTCCCTTCCCTAATGTTAGGCTGTTTGCTTGACCTTGCTATTGCCTGTCATGGGGTCGTCTGCTTTGGGGCAGGGGCCCGGTAGGAATTTTGCCATTTGGCTGATTAGTGTGTGCCACTTGGTTTTCGCCTACCGCGTAGCAAATTGTCACAACTTGTAAGGTTTGAGGTTAGGCATTGGTCTGGAATTGGTTGCTGGAGGGGTATGGATTCGGCTGTGCCTGCCCCTTCAAAATGCTGCTGCTGCTGCTGAAGGGTTTTACCGTTAAAGGAACCCAGGGGCTCCCCCATGCTTTTGTCCGAAACCCCCTGGCAAGGGGCTAGGGCCACGCAAGCCCCTAGGAGCATGCTGGGGAGAGGTGAGGCATGGTTCCCAGTCCCGTCTCTCTCCCCAGGTGACTTACCCTTCCTGACTTCGCGGGGGGGGGGGGGTGCGAATGTCAGAGCTGTCCCTGTGCAGGGGCAGTTAGTGCTACCAATGCCTAAGCAACCACTCACATTGCTGTATTTGAATAAAGTTGTGGCCAAAATTATGCCAAAAAATTTAAACAAAAATTAAGTGTTAATTGTGTTTTCCTTTGGGGTGTATTGGGGACCTCGACACTCAAATGTAACCCGAGGTACCACTGTATAAACAACAATCTCTTTTAGAACAGCCAAACACCAAGAACATTTATCAGAGGGTTCAAGAACACATTTAACAATAGATTTGTCCTGGATTAAACAATATGAGGCTCACTGTAGAAATTATTTTGGCTCACATACTCTGAAACAGGAAAATGGCACCAAAGCTTAGATTCGTGACTGTAAAAGCAATCAGCGAGAAACACCTGACATCTCACCCCATTCTGCCCATACAGGTGTCTTCATTTCTTCATAATATTCTGTTGTTTGGTGATCCTGCAGTCTCCAGCCTCCAGATTCATGTACCAGTGAATCACCTGTGGAGAGTAATCAGACGGAGGAACAAGGAAACTATTATTTTTTGTTGCTACTGTTTTTGGAAAATACGATTAAGGGGGGGGGGGAACCAGCTACTTGCATTGTTTCATGAGCAGCAGTCTTTAAAATAAATACACCGCCCAAGGGGAAATGGAGTTCAAAGCACCATATGTAGGCAGCAGAAGAATCATCTTATGCCACTGAACAGTCGTAGTTTGTCTTCCTTGTGTTTCCTTCACTGTCAGCCTTCCCTTTTAATTTTTCAGAAATGTAATCCCAACAGTTTGGCCTTAGTAGTTAAGTCAATGTCTCCCACAGTGGGAGAAAAATCATTAAAAAAAATAACCCAAGCACATCTTGTTAAGAGGACAGATCAGTAGGGTATATGGCAGAGAGCCTGGAGAGTCTTGATGCATTGCAGCTCCGCTGATGGCAAAAATAATAATGAAAAGCAAAATCCTAAGGGTTCATTGCCTCCAGACAAATAGGATTAGAGTGGGAGCATGCTTTTGGGGAGGTCATGGCCTTGACACCAGAAGAAAGCTCCTGCAGCTCACCATTATTGAAAAGGTCCTGGAACAGAGAAACAAAATGAAGAGTGAATACAGCAGGAGGTTTCATTTTAAGCCGCATGTGGCGATACTTTGAATGCCAGAACTGCATAGGATCATAGAATCGTAGAGTTGGAAGGGACACCAATGGTCATCCAGTCCAACCCGCTCCAATGCAGGGATCTCAGTCAAAGCGTCCATGGCAAATGGCCATCCAACCTCTGCTTAAAAAATTTCCAAGGAAGGAGAGTCCACCACCTCCTGAGGGAGGCCATTCCACAGTCAAACAGCTCTTACCTTCAGAAGGTTCTTCTGGTGTTTAGTCAGAATCTTCTTTCTTATAACTTGAAGCCATATTTATCAGAAATAACTTCCAGGGGTTCCTGTTGCATGTGTAGATCTGGCCTAACACAAGGTATCCCAAGCTCATAATCATCATAACGAATTTATTTATATGCCACTTCTCAAAATTATTCTCAACTATGTTCACCATAAGAGTAAATAATATATAGTAATTCAACACAATGCTAATGTATCCTACATTAATATATTTATGTCTATATCATACATAAATATATTTATTTCTACATTTGCAAGCTAACAAAAAAGCAATTAAAATATCCCTGATCATGTGAAAAACCTTCCTTTCGTGTGTGTGTGTGTATATAAAAAAATATCCAAATTCAGCTATCAAAGCCTTCACTAAGATTTCAGTAGGGAAACCACAAACATCCTTATCAAAATGAATGTTACCATTTAGATCAACGAGATTTAGCAGCATTATAATAAAGCAGGAGGAAACAGGTACATTGGTCTCAATAAAAGCAATGGGGGTGGGGGGATGTTCACAGTTTCAATCCCAACTACTCACAAAGGAAGTTCTCACAAACAACGGTTGGGCTCCCCATCTTTCCCATAGGTCACCACAACCCTTATGGTGGTTATACCCAACCCAGTGCCTGTGAGGGCCTTCCTTGGTGCCCATGGGATGCTTTCCTCTCTCAGCTAATAGTAAATTGTCAGCCAATGGCATGACTGATGTATGAAGGCTCCCCATTACCAGAACTATGTGCAGTTGCTCTGCTCTGGATTCAAAGAACCATGCATGTAGTTCCATGCATTCAGGTGGGCTTCATACCACATGTTTCTGAAACAGAAGCTCCCCACCTCCATCCCCAATTAAGAGGTTCAGCAGTGGCCATGCATTGTTGTGGATCTTGTGCAAAATCCATTTGGTGGGACCTTCCCAACTGGGTTTCACTTTGGAGAGCTTACAGTAACAAGCCAAAGGTGCACACCAGAAGTAAAAAGGTAAAGGGACCCCTGACCATTAGGTCCAGTCGTGGCTGACTCTGGGGTTGCGGCGCTCATCTCATTTTATTGGCCGAGAGAGCCAGCGTACAGCTTCCGGGTCATGTGGCCAGCATGACTAAGCCGCTTCTGGCGAACCAGAGCAGCACACAGAAACGCCGTTTACCTTCCTGCCGGAGCGGTTCCTATTTATCTACTTGCACTTTGAGGTGCTTTTGAACTGCTAGGTTGGCAGGAGCAGGGACCGAACAACGGGAGCTCACCCCATCACGGGGATTCAAACCACCGACCTTCTGCTCAGCAAGTCCTAGGCTCTATGGTTTAACCCACAGCGCCACCCGTGTCCCGGGTACCAGAAGTAGGAGAACCTTTATTTAACTCTTCCATTCTTAAATGTACACAACAATGGGGTGGGGGGGAGAGAGGGGGGAAACAATCATCAATCACACACCAATTCCAATTTCAGGCATATCTGATTGCTTGTGGTAGTCCTGTCAGAAAAAAATAAAATAAAAACAGACCAAAATTGCCACACAGTCCCTGTGTACAAAAAAGAAAAGAAAAAAAGATTTATGTGCATGAGAAGATTTATGGATTTGGCGGGCCCTTTAATGCCTATCTCCTGCCAACCTAGCAGTTCAAAAGCACGTCAAAGTGCAACTAGATAAATAGGTACCGCTCTGACGGGAAGGTAAACGGCGTTTCCGTGCGCTGCTCTGGTTCGCCAGAAGCGGCTTAGTCATGCTGGCCACATGACCCGGAAGCTGTACGCTGGCTCCCTCGGCCAGTAAAGGGAGATGAGAGCTGCAACCCCAGAGTCGTCCACGACTGGACCTAATGGTCAGGGGTCCCTTTACCTTTACCTTTAAAGCCTATGGGTCATCATACATGCTACAGCTGGCAAACTCTATGTGGCCACCACTTCAAAGGGCGACAGCACATACTGGGAGCCCTGCAAATCAGACACTTTCTACCTTGTGGTCCAGGTCATCTGGTCGAGGTCCAATGGGAGAAGTGTCATGGCACCCAGACGAATGCCACTTCTTGGGGTTCGACCGCCCAGGCCTCTGCCTGTTTCTGAGCTCTCTAATGCCAAGAAGCTTGCCTGCCCAAGCACAGCTACGTATCTCCATGCTTTGTAGTAGTTTTTGAAGCTGAGATCTTTTGAAAACAAGTTTGTAGTGTGGCATGAAGGAGTTCTTCTGTTCCAGGTCCACAATTCCACCGGGTGCACATAAACCCTTGAATAGGCCTAAAGTATCTCTTTGGATACTGGTTTAAATAGGATACATTCTTTTCCTCAGCAGATTCCTTAATCACATCTCAAAATTCAACAGTGTAGCCTTCCTTTGACCTTTAGAAGTGCTACCCAAAGTTGAACTTTGGTGCCTAGCATTTAAAAATCAGCACTTAGAGATTTACCTCTGAAACTTTAATTTTATTACATCATGATTAGTTGTAGTTTTCCTACCAACTATAGGTTGGCATAGAAACACAACTCTTGTTGCATCAAGGGCAATATTAATGGTTCACCAGGTACCCAAATTCATCAAGGAGCTCAAGAAGAACATCTGCTAGTTTATTTATCTTTAGTTTCATTAAGATAACTCCACCAAAGCAGTTCAACAACTTATCTTTCAAAAGATATACGTGTGTGTGTGTGTGTGTGTGTGTGTGTGTGTGTGTAAGTCTATATAATCTTAAATACATTTCAGAAGTATTTAAATGAAATTATAAAAATATAGTGATTGAATCTCAGAGAGAGAGAAACAAAGAATGTGCTCAAAGCAATGTCTTTTTCATTAGCCAAAATACTTTATCTGTTAGTTGTGGGTAAAATTCCCTTTGTTGTTAAGCTGCTATGGTAAGAAGCAGATGGCTGTCTAAATCTCAGAATTCCCAGCAGGAACTGTGAACAGATGTCTCTAACCAGGAATAGAATAACCCTTTTCTATAGGCTTCACTCTGGGAACCAAGCGACTTACGAGATTTTCTAAAAACCTGTTTGAATCCAGAAACCACTGAGTAAGCCACAATTCTGTCTCATGTTTTCTTCTGTTCTTTAAAATGAGAAGGACACATCTGCAAGAGAGGCAAAGCTTTACTAAAAATAAAATTAGTTCTAAGGGCAAAGACAGTTTTGTTAGTCATTCACCTGATGGATTTGCATTAGCAAGAATCCTTGAAAATTGCCAGTGTGTCTTCCAGGTTTTATTATAATTATGAATTGATGTTCAATATCTTGAAGAACCACATTGTGGCAGAATTAACAACAAAAACCATCTTCATGCATTCACATAAAAGGTTATGTAAACACATGGCTGGGGTGATGTAGTAGCTCCAGTCTGTCATCACTCTCCAAAGTCTGGAGGGTGACCATCTGAAGCAGGGAGCCACCTGTATTCCTGGAGACTCCTGGATGCAGCCAACAAAACTGTCCCACCCATTCCACCAGCCTCTGCTCCCAGCCCCAAGGCCCCAGCTGCTTAGCCTATCAGAGGAAAAGAGAGAGTTCACAGGAAGAGGTGGTTAGCTCTTGTGTCCCAACGATCTCACTCCCCAGTGCTGCTCACCTGAACAGAGGGAAACAAAGCAACCATGGGGGAAAGACAGGGCATCGCTGAGTAAGAGATCATTTCTTCCTCCATCTGTCCAGATCAAGAAAAGGAATAATACCACTCTATTCTGCCTTGGTCAGTCCGCACCTGTAATACTGTGTCCAGTTCTGGGCAACACAATTTAAGAAGGATTTTGACAACCTGGAATGTGTGCAGAGGAGGGTGACCAAGATGATCAAGGGTCTGGAAACCAAGCCTTGTGAGGAATGGCTGATGGAGTTAGATATGTTTAGCCTGGAAAAGAGGAGACTGAGAGAGATGATAGGTAAAGGTAAAGGGACCCCTGACCATTAGGTCCAGTCGTGGCCGACTCGGGGGTTGCGGCGCTCATCTCGCTTTATTGGCCGAGGGAGCCGGCGTACAGCTTCTGGGTCATGTGGCCTGCAGGACTAAGCCGCTTCTGGCGAACCAGAGCAGCAGACGGAAACACCGCTTACCTTCCCGCCAGAGCGGTACCTATTTATCTACTTGCACTGTGTGCTTTCGAACTGCTAGGTTGGCAGGAGCTGGGACCGAGCAATGGGAGCTCACCTCATCGCGGGGATTCAAACCGCCGACCTTCTGATCGGCAAGCCCTAGGCTCTGTGGTTTAACCCACAGTGCCACCCTGAGAGAGATGATAGCCATTTCCAAATAACTAAAGGGCTGCCATGTGGAAGATGCAGCAAACTTGTTTTCTCCTGCTCTGGAGGCTAGGACCTGATTCAAGTTACAAGAAAGATGGTTCCGACTAATCATCAATAAGAACTTTCTGACCGTACGAGCTGTTCAACAGTAGAACAGACTCCCTTGGGTGATGGTGGACTCTCCTTCCTTGGAGGTTGTTAAGCAGAGGTGGGCCAGAGGCCAGAGGTTGTCAACTCTACAGTCTTATGATTCTATGAAAGGGTGGTCCTTCCCAGCTGGCTAAGCAGAAACCAAGCAAAGTAGCCATGGAGGAAGGGAATGTTCTGTTCCTCCATGCATTGCTTGCTGCATTTCCATGCTGTGTGCTGATGAGAGGTCAAGGTATATAAACTTTGTGTGAATGTGGTGCGTGTTTGTTTGTATGGTCTAGCCACACCCAATTTGGCTTTCACCATATCCAGTGCTGGTATTCAGCCACCAAACCACTTTCCCCAGGGGAAATACAGCTCTGCGATTTAAAAGGAGGTTACCCAGCTCTGATCTAAATGATGCTACTTTATGTTGATTTAGCACTTAAGGAGAAATGCTAACGATTCAATATCCCCACCCTCATCCCAAATCACAACACAAGAAGATTTTAAGTTGAAATAATAAGTTCTTGAGCAAAATATTTCACCTGAAAGACCTCATGGGAATAAATATTAGAGCCATTACAGACCCACCCTGTATGGTTGTGTATAATAAAAAATAGTATTCAATACTACTTCGTCACTGTTGCATTAAATTAAAACCATTTCTTAAGTATTCAGCTTATTAGTTGCTTTAAACAAGTAGCTTACAAATAACAGTAAAATACGCAGTACAATATATAAAAGCAAAGCAAGCAAATGTGAAGCACAATATAAGATAAGCAAGCCATAAAAACATCCCTCCATCCCCAAATGTAAGCCTAACCACCGCAGTTATCTCCCACCAACTGCTGCCAAGGGGCAAAAAAATAACACTCAGGTGCTTGGCACTGAAGAGAAAAATCAGTGTTGGCACCAGGTGAGTCTGCCTGGGAGAGAGAGAATTCCATGGTGGGGAGAGAGGAGGGACCCTTGGGCCAGTCACTGCCTTTCAGCTGGACCTACCTCACAAGGTTGTTGTGGGGATTAAACAAGGAGGAGAACCACATACTCCACCTTGAGCTCCGTGGAGAAAAAGCTGGGATGTAAATGCAACGATTAAACTGTTGTTTATTTGACCAGTTTCTGATTAGTAAAGTGCTTTCTGAAAGGCAGTTCTCAAGAAGGTACTTTAAGTATCTCACAAGGAAGTAACTCAAGAAAAAGAATCTTTGTGATTGGCTGCGCATGGTTGTGGCTGACAAGGAGACCCACAAATTGTGTTATTTCCGGATCAGCCATGATGATGAAGGATTTGGTTTTGTGAGCATAGCAATCAGGGCCAACTGTGACTCCCTATTGTGTGCTACAACAAAATGTAAGAGACAACCCACAAATATGTGCCATTCCCAGGACATAGCCATGCTGAAACCATGTGGTATATTGCCATGAAGTTTTGTTATGACATCCTTAGCTTCTTGAGGGTGTTCTTCATTTCCAAAAGCTTCCCTTCTTTCTTCCAGAACAGCAAGTGGAAGAGCATCAGCCCTTAATGACTTCAGTTCTCTTCAAACAATACATAAAATTTAATGTGTGAGCCTGCAGTAGAAGATCTACAACTGCCATAGGCATTGTTCAGTGTCATAGATCCATAATACAAGTTTGCAGTATTGGAAAGGAAAAAATTCAGACATCTGGTCAGATAGCCCTTGGTGGCTACTGAATGTGCAAACAACTAAGTTCTGCTTCTCCTCTTCCTGTGAGTTTGCAGCTCTGGTTTTCTCCTACATTTGACTTCCAGGCTGAATGAGCTATATAAAAAAAGAGTAATCACTGAGCTTCAGTGGCAAATGACATACGGTAGTTACAACTGGGAAGATGTGGGAAAGTGCAACCGCTATCCTGAAAAGCACTTGCCAATTGTTTGGGTTGTAAATAACTTTATAGCCAGGTTGTCAGAGGATAGCTCCAATGTCTGCCAAAGTCCCAAGGCCACCAAAGGGCCCATTACCACATTCTCACTTTGCAAAGACTCCTCCAGAAGGCCAGAGGCTGCAACAGGCAATTATCTTTCTCTTTTGGGTTCCCCGCAAATCCTGAACCAAAGCACCGCAGTCTGCTTCTGCTGATGAGCCCCACCTGCACAGGTAAAGCTTACAACTACAAACTATCATGTACCATGATGGATGAAACAGAGGGCTGGTTCACACAACCAACTTATGCCAGGCATATGGTGTGGTGAAAATAGTCTGCTTTTGGAAGGTGAGGCATAGAGTGCAGCAGGAAACAGGAAAACTGGCAATTGGTGGCTTGCCCTAAACTTTGGTCACCAAGTGATCCAATGCTTTAGCATGCTGAGGTCCCCAAGCCACCCCAAATAACTCAGACATCACACAGAAATTTTGTTTAAGGTTTTTTGGCATAATTTTGGCCACAGCTTTATTAAATACAAAAATGTGAGTGGTTGCTTAGGCACTGGTTGCGACTATCTGCTCCCCAGTGGAGGACAGACTGACATTTCGCAAGCCTGCAAAAGTCAGAAAAGGGGAATACACTTGGGGGTAGCGACGGAGCAGGGAACCTGCCCTCAGCCCTCCCCAAATGCAACCAGGGGCTCTTGCGTGGCCCTAGCCCCTTGACAGGGTTCGGACAAAAGCAATAGTGAGCCCCTGTATTCCTTTAACGGAATCCCTTGCAGCAGCAGCATTAGAGGGGCAGGCACAGCCAATCCATGCCCCTCAACCAACCAAACCATAAACCAATGCCTAACCGCAACCTTACAAGTTGTGACGATGTGCTACGCAGTAGGCAAAAACCAAATGGACCCAGCCGATCAGCCAGATGGACAAAATTCCTACCGGGCCCCTGCCCCAAGAGCAGACGACCCCATGACAGGCATAGCAAGGTCAACGCGAACAACCCTAATTCTAGGGAGGGGGGATGGGAAATCTGATGCACGGAGTGAAAAGAGGAAGCTCTACACCTCATACAGGGAGTTTTAAGATTTCTGGCTGTCAATCACAAAATGGCAACATTAACTTCCTCCCAACAACAAGGGAAGCCCAATCACAGCAGTGGCCAATGATCAATTAGCCCGCCCCACAACTTTGGAGTGTCTTGTCAGCCCCCACCACAACACGTGCTCTCCATGAAGGAGAACACGTTTTGCAATCTAGGGATAGAAGGAGGAAAGAAATCGAAATAAAATGGATAGAAATTTGGTGCTCCTCAAAGCAGACATTTCATGTGAACAAATTTTCCTCTGACATAGCTCTCCCAGAAAATATTCTCTTCTCCTGTTTGATAAAAGAGACTGGTCACAAGCCAATAGTTACTTCATCATTCTTTGCCAGATACCCATCAAGATGCAGGCCTTTGTGTATGGCATTTTGTATAAAGGAATTGTGCTGCCCACTTACCACAACGTAAGCCCCACTGTCTTTTGAGTAGGCGGGTATCGGAGTGGTATAATACCTAAAGGGTTGAACTTGGATCAGCGATATCTCTGTTCCAATTCCTTCGCAGCTGTGAAACTCACCAGCTGACTTTGGACCAGTCGCTTTCTCTTGCCCTGTCCTACCTGACAGGACTGGTGTGAAATGAAGTAAAAAAAAAGAACACATTCTGCCCTGAGCTCCTGTGAGCAAAAGCAAGACAAAATGCCATAATTAAAAACATGGTTCAAACTGCCAAGACAGACCTTCTTCAACGTAGGAGCTTTAAAACTTGAAGTTTTGTGTTTTGTTTAACGAGTCCTCTTCAACAACAGGAAAGAAAAAGAGATGAGGCGTTTTCTGTCACTTTTACAGAAAAGGGCCACTGATATCAAGTATATAATTTATACTAGTATTGTACTTGCAATTCCCTAGCTCCTGCCTTCCTGTGCTGCTTATTATTTTGCCATCTGCTGCTGTAAGTGGAAGTTTGAATATTGCAGATCATCTTACTCCAATCCTGTCAGCCATCCTTCAGCTCTTGGGACAACACCAGGATACAAAACCCCTTCCTTCCTTTTTACTTATTTATTTTATTTATAACCCATTTAAATATCCCCAGAAGATAGAGTGAAGTAACTACTAAATTTTAATTATGGAAACATCCCGTGATAACAATAGCAATTATATATAAAATTATTAAACTCTCCATTAACACATTTAATAATGTAAAAATATAACTCTTTGGTTGTTATATTCAGTTTCCCCTCAGTAGAAGTATGGACTTGGCAAAGAACTTTTATCTTCTGGCTCCACCTAAACTCAGATCTCCCCGGTTTATTAGCCCTAGTATTTCAAGACTACCACAAAAGTGCCTGGCTTAAAACTGTCTACCGAAAACTCCACTCTTTCGGCCTATCCCCACAACCCCTACTCACTATGGGCCTAACCAAAGCAAACGGTCTAATTTGTCAATGTCTAAAAGATATCGAGCATCAGAACCACCTAGCCACTACAGTGGTACCTCGGGTTAAGTACTTAATTCGTTCCGGAGGTTCGTTCTTAACCTGAAACTGTTCTTAACCTGAAACACCACTTTAGCTAATGGGGCCTCCTGCTGCCACTGTGCCGCCAGAGCACAATTTCTGATCTCATCCTGAAGCAAAGTTCTTAACCCGAGGTACTATTTCTGGGTTAGCGGAGTCTGTAACCTGAAGCGTCTGTAACCTGAGGTACCACTGTATATGTTTAATGTGCATATGCTGCTGTGTTTGTGTGCATTGTGTATAAAATGTTATGTGGAGGTTTGCGCCTGCAGAATGTTTGCTTTGCAGAGAACTGTAAGCAAGTGCAAAAGGTACTTTCGCAGCAAAAGGTGCAACAAGGAGGTGGAGTTTCTGTTTCAGTGTTTATGTTAACTGATGATTCATCCCTGGAAGTCCTGGTCTCTCTCAGAAGCTGCCAGCACATTGAACAAGCCAGTTGCTTATTTGAATCTCTCTCAGGGACCAAAGAGATCATGATCATTATCATTATTAGTAATATTTACATACCGCCACAGGTCTCAGGGTGGTTCACAGGATAAAATCACAATATAAAAACACAAAATACATAATCAAAACAAAAACAACCTAATTAACACCCCACTCAAATAACCAGAGAGGGATATTAGAATTTAAAACACACATACACAATATTTGTAATGAAACATAAAAATAAGCACCCATCAGGTATCGTCAAGGAGTAGATTAAAAGATCAATTTAACTGTCTTTCAAACCAAAACATTTTAGTAGCCATTGGTTTTTCCCCCCGTTGCAACCATTCATAATGGACTATATTATATTCATATTGGACTATATTACCAAGTAAGACCCTAAAGAAAATTGGACTGCATTCCTAGTTGTTTAAGAGCAATGTGTTGATTTTTATTTACAACTTTTTTTGTAGCAGGACAGTTTACCGTAAAACTTTGGAACTCTTCTTGCTGTGAGAGTTTATTGATTTATACTCTGCTGCACAAGGTCCAGATCAGGGAATTCTGCTCACATAACTAACAATACAGGGGTTCCTTATGAAAAGAATGATGTGAAAAGGGTTCCGAGAAGGCTAAAAGTTTGAAAACCACTACCTTGGACTCCTCAGTGAGCTTCATTGTGGGGCAAGGATTAATAGGCTCACATTGCAAACCAGTATCTGATAACCCTGAAACAAGAGACTGGTAACCCTTGCACCATTCATACTGAATACCTGACTGTAAATAAAAGTTTCAGCCCTGCTTAAAATTCACATGGTGGTATTTTTATTTTTATTTTGCTTTTGCTTAAATGATGCAGCTGACACACTTGGCCACAGAACAGACAAGTATAGATCGACAATAAGGCTGTGACCCGGAGATGTTTGTTCTGACCCAGATTTAGCTTCTGTGCCCCAACAGCAGATTTCAACAGAGCTGACCTGCTACATATGACAGCAGAGACCCGGGCCAGGCTGGCTGGACCTTCACATTCAATTTCACAGCAGCTGTCATCCTTAGGGAAGAAATCAAAGGACAGCCTCCCTGACCTCAGCTGTCATTTCTCAATATTTCTTTTAATCCCTGAATACATTTCAGTGGCGTTTCCTGCATCACAAGGGCAGTACCCTGCACAGTCAAACTTGTTTTCAAACTATGGGATTTATGTGCACTGATAATTAAGACTGACATCATCTATATGGAGGCTATAACATCATATCCCCAACGCAGCCTTTCTTAATGGCTTTGCAGCGCTTCTGCATCTGGCTTAATGTTTCCGCAAAAATAGGTTGACCTTTAGAATAAAGGGAGGGAGGCAGAGATGTTCAGAGCTTTAAACGATTCCCATTTGTAGCTCCACAAACGGCATATTTGGTACAATTTCCAATCTCCATCATTTCTTAACTGTCACGCCACAAATAGTCAATAAGCTATAAACGTCTCTCCCTCGAGGGAGGAGGATGTAATCAAATCCACGCCCCAGCCTGCAAGTCTACTGTACCCTGTTAAAACAAAGATCAGTGCCAATAGAAGACAACAGCCGATGCAATTGTAACAAATAGAAAACACATTATTATTGTTATATTTATGAAATTTGTATACTGCCCTTCATCTGAAGATTGCAGGGTGGTTTGCAACGGAAAAATACAAGCAAAAAAAGAAATTACCCATTGTAATTAGATAGTTTATAACTTTGCAAACTTTTGCAAAATTTGCAAAGACTACACAGAGGACGCGGGTGGAGCTGTGGGTTAAACCACAGAGCCTAGGGCTTGCCAATCAGAAGGTCGGCGGTTCGAATCCCCGCAACAGGGTGAGCTCCCGTTGCTCGGTCCCAGCTCCTGCCCACCTAGCAGTTCGAAAGCACGTCAAAGTGCAAGTAGATAAATAGGTAAGGTAAATGGCGTTCTGGTTCACCAGAAGCGGCTTAGTCATGCTGGCCACATGACCCGGAAGCTGTACACCAGCTCCCTCGGCCAATAAAGCGAGATGAGCACCGCAACCCCAGAGTCATCCGCAACTGGACCTAATAGTCAGGGGTCCCTTTAGCTTTACACAGAGCCAAAGTGGTTTGGTGGAATCTGCGTGTGTGGGATTTGGACAACAGAGAGCTGGTTTCAAATGAGATTGATAGGCACCAGAGCTTGTCTTGTCTATGGAGCCTCATTATAAATCCAGCTGCTTCTGGATAAAGGGAGAGCACAAACCACTGGGACCAGAACAGTGAATTTCTGCTTCCCTGGTCACAACCCAGGTTACAGGAAACCAGAGGACTCATCAGGCTCCTTTAGTGGTTTGAGCCCTGCTGGTCTATTGGGAGGATTAAGTTATGCCTATATTTCACATGTTCTGAATGTTGATTTGTGTGTGTTTCTGCTCTATGGGGTTGGTTCTATGGAATTCACTGGCTTGATTCAGATGTAATAGGAAAACATGCAATGCATTGATTTCGCATTACAAGTCAAAAATTCCCTTCCTCCTCTCCCATACTCTGATTCCCTCTGGCTGAAAGAAGAAGTCAAGGAAACCAAGTGAGAAGGGGGCAGTAGGGGGAAATGTGCAAGTCCAAAGCTCATTCATGTTATACCAAACCATAGGTTGGCGCTAGGATCTTGGCAACCCTGGACAAGAGAGAATTTTGGGGGCCCTTGAAGATATGAAAGCAAATCAGGCATAAAATGTCACTTAGTTCTATAAGCTGCAATGAAAGTATGGATAAAATGTATCATAATACATTCATTGTGGTCAATTCTTTATACCAACACTATAGTGTAAATTGGTTGCCAAGTTTGCTCCCTCATGAAGTCAAGACTGGTTGGCATTATGAGGTACATAAGTACCGTGATTTTTAAACAAATCAAAACTGTACAAATATTTAAGGGTTTTTCTGTAAAATAGCCACATGTAAGTAGGACAGGACAGACCAATGAAGATGAAAAAGAGTTTGGATTTGATATCCCGCTTTATCACTACCCTAAGAAGTCTCTCTTTTTTTTTTAATTAATATTTATTGCATTTTAAAGGGTTACAAAAAGAAAGAGTTAAAAACAGCATATTTAAGAAATACAAAACATCACATCACGATAATATCAAAAAGGGAAAAGGAAAAAAGAGAAAAAAAGAGAAAAAAAGAAAAAAGAAAAAATACAATAAATCTTCCCATAACTTATCTTTCATTTGCTTATTTCCTTGACCTCCTCACACCTCCCTTTTTTGTATTCTAGTTCAATTAGCTATTTCAGCAAATCCTTTCCATCTTTTCCAGTTTTTGTCCTCTATTCTATCTTAATATAATGTAACTTTACTTTCCCTCCTTCACCATTTGGCAATCTATTTTTCCTTAATCCTTTATAGCATCTCTGCTAAAACCACATTATTTCATTCCAACATCCTTCTAACATTCCTTAATTTTACAATGTTTCTGTAAATAAACTTTAAATTTCTTCCAATCTTCTTCCACCAACTCTTCTCCCTGGTCTCGGATTCTGCCAGTCATTTCCGCCAATTCCATGTAGTCCATCACCTTCATCTGCCATTCTTCCCGGGTGGGTAGATCTTGTGTCTTCCAATACTTCGCGATAAGTATTCTTGCTGCTGTTGTGGCATACATAAAAAAACTTCTATCCTTTTTTGGCACCAATTGGCTGACCATGCCCAGGAGAAAGGCCTCTGGTTTCTTCAGAAAGGTATATTTAAATACCTTTTTCATTTCATTATAAATCATCTCCCAGAATGTCTTAATCCTTGGGCATGTCCACCAAAGGTGAAAAAATGTGCCTTCAGTCTCTTTACATTTCCAACATTTATTATCGGGCAAACGATATATTTTTGCAAGCTTGACTGGTGTCATGTACCACCTACCCTAAGGAGTCTCAAAGCAGCTAACAATCTCCTTTCCCTTCCTCCCCTACAACAAACACACTGTGAGGTGAGTGAGGCTGAGAGACTTCAGAGAAGTGTGACTAGCCCAAGGTCACCCAGCAGCTGCATGTGGAGGAGCGGGGAAGTGAACCCAGTTCACCAGATTACGAGTCCACCGCTCTTAACCACTACAGCACACTTGGCTCTTCTGCACATATGAAATTGTCCCTGATGACCAACCAAAAAAAGACCAAATAGAATATTAGTGAGTTGGCTTTACTTTGGGCTTTAGAATCCTCTTTCAAAACAGCAGGTAAGAATTCATATTAAAAATGTTCCACTCTCCCTTTGGAATGGAAGGGCTACACAGGTTAAAAACCAACAGAGAAATGAAAGAATACGAGGTTTGGAGATCTTCTCCCACTCCATTTCTGCCTGGTCTCCCTATTAGATGTGGTCCTTAAGAAAACAGAAGGTGATTTTAGCCTGGTTCACCATTTATCTTACCTGAGCTGCAAGTCACTTAATGACTTAATTCCAGCACACCTAAACGTCTTCAGTATGTCACACTTCATTTGACAGTGTCGTGCATATGCTGCAGATATAGTGTAAGGTAAAAAGGTAAAGGACCCCTGGACGGTTAAGTCCAGTCAAAGGGGACTATGGGGTTGCAGCGCTCATCTCGCTTCAGGCCAAGGGAGCTGGCGTTTGTCCACAGACAGCTTTCCAGGTCATGTGGCCAGCAGGACTAAACCGCTTCTGGCGCAACGGAACACCTTGATGGAAGCCAGAGCGCATGGAAACGCCATTGACCCTCCCGCCACAGCGGTATCTATTTATCTACTTGCACTGGTGTGCTTTCGAACTGCTAGGAGCTGGGACAGAGCAATGGGAGCTCACCCTGTCATGGGGATTTGAACTGCCAACTTTCTGATCGGCAAGCCCAAGAGGCTCAATGGTTTAGACCATCTTTTACTTTAGATGTAGTGTACTCTATGATGAAGTACTATATTACAATACTTCAAATATGCTGCACCTTTGTTTGGAAAAGCATTATCGCAAGGACAAGGCCTGAGTATAGGCTGAGTAGCATTATCCATTACTGAGATCCTGAGTACGGAACCAATAAGTACCTTCTATTGATTTCAGCGAAGTTTGTCTCCTTATTATGGGTCCAGCATTGCAAGGTCAGACACTGTGCTGAGCGATACAAGCACAATTCAGCTGCCTCGCTTCTGTCTTTCCATAAAAATCCTTCCAGCTAATAAGTGCAGCACCCACTGAAGGGTACTTGAGTTCACTGAAAAGGAATCAAGCTGAAAGATTTAACTACTTCTCTGCTAGCTAGGAAGGTTCCTAACAACAACTGTGTAAGATATATTTATGCTTAGGTATTGTAACAGAACCAAGCCCATCTCTCGTTCTGTAAAAACCTCTTGTCTGTTGCAGATGTTTTCCTTCTATCCAGCATTAGAGGCTAGCCCTTTTGTCTCTGCCCTACACCTATCCTAGAACTGATTTTTAAATAACTAGTTTGGGGTGGGTTTTTGTCTCCACTTGCCTTCAGAATTTGGGTGCAGGTTCTTCCCTCATCTATAGATCTATAAGTCTGGAGACCTATAGTCTGTGATATTATCACTCTTAGGGGGGAAACCACTGGTGGTGGTGGTTTTTACGTAACTGGTCTCTCCTTTATACAGTAGATTATGCAAATACACCGGAAAGTCCAGTCCCAGAAGTGGGGGCCCCTTCCCCGCACCCCAAAGTACCGCTTCTCGTGACATCACTGAATGTTCTTCCCCCAGAAGTTCCACTCTGGAAGGTAGACTCCCAGATGCAGAGGTTATCTATGAGCACATGATGTGCAAAAGACCAATAATTTTAGTCTTCTAAGGTTGCCAGAATGACCTGAGAGGGACATATGACCCCTCTATGGGCACAGGATCCCACAGCAGACCAATCAGAAGAGGTTTTGAAGCCCCTAAGTATAAATGTGGTGAATAGAAATAGACCCAAAGCAGTCCATTTCCAGTCCCCTCTCTGGATTGGCCCAAGAGAGACATTTGACCCATCTACACTTTAGTCATCGAACCATGGACCAATCAGAAGAGGTTCTGAAGCCCTAGCCAATCAGCAAAGCGAACAAGAAGATTTGGTGCTGGAGTCCAGTTTGCATCCCCAGACATGTTCTGAGGAATAAACATGGAGGCATCAAGAGCACCCAGTGCTGGATTTACATATAAGCTAAGCAAGCTATAGCTTAGGGCCCCACACTCTTGGGGCCCCCAAAAAAATTAAAGGGAAAAAAATTGGATGTACATTTCCAAAATATAAGATAAAAAACAATTACTTTGATAAAATACATATTTTGTTATGCGCAAATGGCTTTAGATACCTATTAGGTCCATAAATTACTATATAGCATATATTCAACACAAAAAACAGTGGCAATTTGTTGTGGACAAAGGACAGCTGGACGTATAAAGGGCCCCATTACCTTCAGCAACTTAGGGCCTCATCAAACCTAAATCCGGCCCTGAGCATCCCTAAGGCCTGTCTGAATCCTAAGAGATGACTTTTTCGTACCAGTAAACGTTTTTGCTTGTTTTAAGACTTGGCGAAGAATGTGGTGTAATGCGGCCTTGCAGAGCAGTTTATGAATAAGAAGATAAGAATCTGCCCAGATCATTTACATGTTAGTAAAATGTTAATTAAAGTTAAGTACATTTTATACACACATTTGCATTTCATGATCTTGCCTGAAATACCAGGAGAAAGACGGCTGTCTTGAGACACTTTAGAGTTGATATATGAGGAATCAATAGTAAAAAGCACTGTTGAGGACAGTTAAACTAGTCATCTATCTACAGTTGCGTCCCTCAAGCGTGAAAAGGGAATAAGGAGGGAAATAGGAAAACCTAATCTTTTCCAGGACTGCCTTCCTTTAGGAGTAGATAATAACAATGTGGTCACCTTCTTGTCCTTCATTGCGCATCTGCCCATGTGTACATGTCGTGGTTCAGTGCAAGGTCAGTTGAGAATCTGCATAATCTCCAGTAATACTGCCCACAGGTGTGGAGAATGTGGACCAGCTGACAACATGAACCAGCAATTTTGTACTTTGCCCAGTCAGCATTCACAGTCATTAAACAGTGCTAGAAAATGTGCACAATGGGCAACATAAATCACGTACCGCTGCGTCACTGTGCTTGTTGATGCTTTGGGGTTGTGCAAAATACAGTAATAGTGTCAGAATGTATTTAATTCCCAGCATATTTTCAATGCCAGTCTCTCGCTAATCTTAAAAAAAAAAAATGCACACCAAACCCCATCAGAAAACAAATCTTTGCGACGAAAAGATCACAATGCTCATAAACAGCAACATTTCCATTTACAGTGGTACCTCGGGTTAAGTACTAAATTCGTTCCAGAGGTCCGTACTTAACCTGAAACTGTTCTTAACCTGAAGCACCACTCTAGCTAATGGGGCCTCCTGCTGCTGCTGTGCCACCAGAGCACGATTTCTGTTCTCATCCTGAAGCAAAGTTCTTAACCTGAAGCACTATTTCTGGGTTAGCGGAGTCTGTAACCTGAAGCGTATGTAACCTGAAGCGTATGTAACCCGAGGTACCACTGTATATGCATATTACTGTCATGAATTGGCAGGACTTCGGGGAGGAGAAGGATCCTGGTAAGGGGTGCAGCTGGGAGCGGGTCACACAGGAGAAAGCTGGGGATAGGGAAGGAGAGGTTGGTGTAGACCAGGCATCCCCAAACTTGGCCCCCCAGATGTTTTGAGACTACAACTCCCATCATCCCTAGCTAACAGGACCAGTGGTCAGGGATGGTGGGAATTGTAGTCCCAAAACATCTGGAGGGCCGAGTTTGGGGGTGCCTGGTACAGACAATACTCACAGGGTGACAGAGGAAGATGAGGGGACAGAGGCTGGTGTCCAGGAAGTCAAGCAGCAAGTCCCCTCGCCAGAACCAGAGAGGCTCCCGTCCTCATGAATACGGTGGGTCCTAAGACATAAGGAACAGCTGGCAGGGCACTCCAGGAAACAGAGGCAGGCCAGGGCCTGCAGCCTAGTTCACTAGCTGGCCAGGTGGGGGTGGAGGCATGGGATTCCTCAGCTGGGGGAAGGTGAGGGTCACCTGCCTCATCAAGCCCAGATGCTGCAGTCAGCAGATACAGTATCAGAAGGCAGCAGAGCTGAGGTGCTGTGTCTGCTCAACTGCCTATGTTGAGGGACCTCACCTGGGATTCTCCTTGGACCTTCTTGGGTTTCTACTTTGAGACTGACTGCTGAACGCCTATCTTGGCTTACTTGGACTGACCCCAGACTGCATTTCCTGATCTTTGGTCTGGATTTATGTGGATTGGCTTTGGGACTTGGAACATCGCTTTGGCACACTGTCTGCCAGGTAGGCCAGGGAATCAGGACAATTGCCCAGAAAACCTATGAAACAATTGATTTCTAATTTTATAGGATACTGAAATGCACGGGGAACCTCCGCAAGTACAGAACGCTCCCCATTCAGAAGATTACCATCCAGCAGTTAGAGAGGGTGACTAGAACACATCTCCTCCTCACACATCTACCTAACTTCTAATGGTAACGTCTGAAGAAGGTGGTGGTGACAGTTGCTTGTCATTTGAGTTCGGAAAACAGAAGTGGCTGTGTACATGAATAAGGGTCTAAAGCAGAAGAATGTTGAGCCTCTTTAAGCCTCTAAGCTCAGAGACTCCTTTCTCTAGCTGTAAATATTTTCCTCAGAGTGGGTGTTTCACACAAATCAGAACCAACTCTCCTTCCCTCCCTCCTGCTGTGGTGTAGTGGTTAAGATGATAGACTTCTAATCTGGTGAACCAGGTTCGTGTCTCCGCTCCTCCACATGCAGCCGCTGGGTGACCTTGGGCTCGTCACACTTCTCTGAGGTCTCTCAGCCCCGCTCACCTCACAGAGTGTTTGTTGTGGGGGAAGAAGGGAAAGGAGATTGTTAGCCGCTTTGAGACTCCTTCGGGTAGTGATAAAGCGGGATATCAAATCCAAACTCTTCTTCTTCTTCTTCTTGAACCATCTCTCCATGTCTCTCAAACCCAAAGTGCTGTCTGCACTCCAGGGGCTCCAAGGAAACAGTGGGGCTGGGAGGCCTGTAGGACAGGACGAAGGGGCAGAGCCAGTAAATATAGAGGTGACACCTGGGGTTGAGCAATCACAGGACCCAGAGTTGCGACTGAGCGACCTGGCTGTGAGCGAGCCGGCAGTGTCAGACCAAATGGCCCCGACGCAGCCAGCAGCCCCAGAAGTAGAACCAGAACCCGACCGAGGGACAACCCAGGCCGCAACACATACGTAGGCGGCCAGCATATCTCAAGGACTACGAATACTAACCTCCTGGGAGTGAGTGGAACTTAGAGGGGTGGGGTGTTGTCTGGAGTTGGGATCCTAGAATAACAGGCAGGGAAGATTCTAAAAGGTAGCATCTGATTGGCAGTGGAGCCATCCAATCCGGCTCCAGAAGGGAAGTATGAACTAGCCTATCAGGTGTGACCTAAGGTGTGGTTGTGGGATATATAGCCTGATGTCTGGGAGAGACTACATGTTAAGTTGTGGGTGAACATATCAGACGACACAGCGATTCTTCAAACAGCTCTTTTTATTCACAGGTCAGAACAGAACTGAACTGAAGGGTTCAGCCAGCCTGCTTCTATAGAGCTCCACTACAGCACAACAGTAACCACTTTCTGTAACTATCCAATCACTGAACGTCATTTTCAATCCCTTATTTGCATATGTGGACCTGAGTGAAAACTATTTACAGTATCCCCCTGCTGGCCCAGAGTGAGAACTTCAGTACATAACACTACAAGCCAGGACACACCTGATGACTGATTGTTTTTATCAGACTACTCTGAAATAAACAGGAACATTTAGGAAAATTACATTTACCAAGGGGCACCAGGGCCGGTTAGCCTTTACCAGTTAAGTGTTGTTTAAAAAGAAAGGGGTGTTGGGGGGAAATGGTGGTGAACTCAGACTGGCTTTAAATAAGCTCATTTTGGGGTGGGGTCAAGCATGATTTGTGAAACATTGTCAATCTCTGCTTTTTAAAGCTTGCTTTCGTATAATCTATTGATTCACAATTTTAAGTTGTGAACTGTTGTTGTGCAACAGTAAAGGAGTCAGCTCCGAGGCAGAAAGTTCCAGGATCAAATCTTGCCTTGGTCTCTTGCTAAGGACTCTCTCTCCCCACTGCTGAAATCTGCAATAGCATTGCTGATTGTGCTTTGGTTCCTTCTGTGATAATTGTCGGCAACTTCAAAACAAAATCATTTCCACAAAAATAGGATGTTTGGCCTCTGTGGAAAAGGTACACAGCTAATTTTGCTAAAGACAAGTTTTTATTTTTATTTTTTTACCAAAGGACCACATAGAGTGAGAGGCAATGAAAAGAGAATTTGCTAACACCTGGTTCCTTTGTACAGCTACAGAGGTTACTTTGTACAAAGCACTCTGATGGAGCCACCAAATTTTGAAGGTTACTTGCAAATGTAATGAGAATCATTTCCAGCAAAATGAAGTATTAAAATTTACAAGTGAATCAAAGCCAATATTTTAAAACAAAAAAATGAACATTTCAAAGTTGGATCTTTCCGTATGCAGCTGTTGCAGAGCTTTCAATATCATTAATAGATTTTTCCTTGTTTACTGCTCAGATTCTAATGCATTGCACATTAAATGGAGACAACTAAGGTCAACTTCAAATGCAAAACCATAAATGTTGCAGACAAGTTCACGGAATGATAAGAAGAAGAAAATTAACCTCAAGTAAAAAGCTTGTAACAGCCTTGACCTCTGACTTCTGCTGCATACAAACTCGAGGATTTTCTTCATTTCACTTCAGTTAATGGATTTCCCAGGGACAAACTACAAGTGAGGTTTTTCTGGAGCAGCAGCACCATCTACAGTTTAAATGAAGGCCAAGAACTAGACTACAGATGAAAATATATTTCATTCACTGGTGCAATGTAAAACATCCGCTTCAAAGCATTTCTTCTGAATACAGGAGACACAGCCTCTAGACTCTGGACAAGTGGAACATAATAGCGTTTCCACCCAAGTGTGCAGAATAGCATTAGGTAAAGGTAAAGGGACCCCTGGCCATTAGGTCCAGACGTGACCGACTCTGGGGTTGCGGCGCTCATCTCACTTTATTGGCCTAGGGAGCCGGCGTACAGCTTCCAGGTCATATGGCCAGCATGACTAAGCCGCTTCTGGCGAACCAGAGCAGCGCATGGATACGCCATTTACCTTCCCGCCGGAGCGGTACCTATTTATCTACTTGCACTTTGACGTGCTTTCGAACTGCTAGGTTGGCAGGAGCAGGGACCGAGCAATGGGAGCTCACCCCGTCGCGGGGATTCAAACCGCCGACCTTCTGATCCTAGGCCTTGTGGTTTAACCCACAGCGCCACCTGCGTCCTAACGCAGAATAGCATTAGAGTGGTAGAAATTACACGGAAAAGAATGCTACAAATATATTCAGCCTAATGTGCCCTGCCAAACTCACAGGACACTTAAACCAGAACCTACCAGATCTGCACTTTCCAGAACAATATGCCAACCAAAAGAAAACCATCCTTCAAAATTCACCTCTCCAAATGTGGCAGTGCAGTTCTTCATCCAAGAAATATGTAAAAATGCATACACTGACTAGGGTAAAAGGTTCATCAAAAGGCATATAATTAGTGAAAACATACAAAACTGCATTATATTAGGGGAAATTGCTTTGCATAAAAAAGGTTCTATTAGGCAGATGACATACAAACTGTGCTTATTAGGGAAATTTTGCACTAAGATGCTGACAAATTTAAATAAGTATTTTTTAAAAAATAAAAAACCCCAGATAAATTGCAGGTTGCTGCAGAAATGTGAAAAACTGAATTTAAGACTGGAAAAACGAGAAACTAAGAAAATCAAAATTGGCATAGCCACCCACCCTGATTCGTGACCCACTATTTGCAAGCCACCAGCATGTGAACTGGCCGAAAATCTTACCCACCATTTTCCATCTCATTAGAGGTGAGCTAAAAGTTCACTTTCCACTTTCACAGATTGCATATTGTTAAAAGAGAATTATATGAAAATTATGTATAGGCGGTATGCCACAACAGTAAAATTGGCAAAAATGTATAAAACAGAACAAAAGAACTGTTGGAGGTGTAAAGAAGGGGAAGGTACATTTTACTATATGTGGTGGGATTGCAAGATTCTTTATTTTTTAAAAAAAGGGAAATTATATACAATGAATTGAAAAAAATGTTTAAAATAACATGTGTTAAAAAACCAGAAGCATTTTTGTTGGGTATTTTGGGACAAGAGCTGCCGAAAGAAAAACGGACATTATTTATGTACGCAAAGAATGTTAGTAGTACAAAATTGGAAGACTGGAGAAGTACCATCTAAAGAACAATGGCAAGAAAAGTTGATGAACTATGCAGAGTTAGCAAAATTAACAGACAAGTTGCGTGAAAAGGACAATAGTGACTTCGAAAAAGAACGGGAACCCTTTGCAATATATTTGCAGAAACAACAACAAAACATGGACTCACTGGCAGGATTTAAATAAACATTTACAATTTTATTTACAGAGAACAAGAAATATAACAATGAGAAAACAGTATCATATATAAACAGTAGATTGTACCATTTGATGTAACAAACCAGAAATGGAGGTTGAGGGAAGTTAACAGGAGGGGGGAAATTGGAAAGTGAATATTTAATAATGGTGATGGATATTTGTTGCAAGAAAGAAAATCAATAAAAAATATTTATTTAAAAAAAAGAGGTGAGCTGAAAGTTGCCCAGATGAGAACCTTGGTGCAAATTTGGGGGGAATGCATTCAGAGGTAAAACAGGGGTGTAGGGTGGGAGGCCAGATGGGCCAAGCTAGGATCCTAGAACAATAGACAAGTAGGATCCTAGAATGCAACAACTGATTGGCCTGCAGGAAAAGACCAATCAGGCTCCAGGAGGGAAGCAGAATCAGCCAATCAGATGGGACTCATTGTGTAAATAATGTTTATAAAAGCCTGATGTTTGGAGGGCAATTCAATCACTGTTTTACAAGCTGCAATAAAGAGCATGAAATCACTACAGGACTCTGAGTATATTTCAGCACAGCACTGTATGTATGCACATTAACCATATCTTTCTCAGGCTGCCCCCTTCTCTGTTCTCCATCCAGGCAAGTTCCAAGTTTACTAGTGGCACAGCAATAAAACTGCTAGCACATTCACAAAGCTAAGCAGGGTCTGGTATGGTTTCAAATTGGAGGGGGAGCCACGTGTTGAGACTCCTGCATTGTAGGGGGTTGGGTGACATGACCCTCAGGATCCCCTCCAACTCTATGATTCCACGAGGATGTATTCTGGATGGGCAAAAGCACATGACAAAGCATAGCCAGTAAGGAGTGTGGGTGTGGCCTGGGAAGAATCCCGACTGCCAAACAGAAAGATTTGGAAGACTGCATGTGGGTCCTGGGCCCAAGGTCCCCCATCCCTGATGTACGGCAACCCACAAGGGTTGGACCCTCTGGTTTCGGTTTTGCTGGCTCCTTGGGACTGCATAAACAGGAGGAGGAACAACCATCTGACGGACAGCAGTCATGTCGCACATCACAAACTGTATCGGTCCAGAGAGGCTAAGGCATGCATTTCTGAGCTTCCTGGAAGGCAGAATATAAACAGACCGATATGTACCTCTAATTATCATGCATGCATATAATTGAGTTAAAAGCTTGACAACGTTCCTGAGATAATCTGTTTGTAACCCTGCGGGAGAGAATTCTCTTAGCATGGAAATGTTACCCTATGACATTTTGTAGCTCAGCGCCAGCAGGTAACCATTGCAAGAAACAGAGGAAGGACTGTGGTCACACTGGGGCCATTCTCATAAGCTCCATGGTTTCCTTATCTACTAAATGCAGAAGGTAGCTTTCTACATGTTTTCTGTCCCTTCTTTTCAACCCTGTTCAAATGAAAGCTCTGAAGAAAGAAAACCACCAGCACAAGAAAAAGGGAACTGGAGGAGCATAATGAACACTGCTTAGAGAAAGACAAGTGGAAATAGTTGAGTGCTCAAAACTTTGAGAGAGAGAAAGAGGATGCATATTTTGTGCATGCATATATCTACTATGTTCAAAGCAGCTTTAGTTCCAGGTAGTTCAAGCCTTACGTGTTGATAGGTTTGCCTTTGGAGAATGTAAACAATCATTGACACATGAGAAGTACAGTTTTAGGACCCGCCTGACTTTCTGCGATTGTATTCTTTGTGACTTTAAAAAGTTCTTTTTAAATGTTGTGTTTTGAAGTGTTGTAACATCCACTGGGACCTTAGGGTGCAGGAGAAGGTAATAAAATAATAAGATTGTACTTTAAGAAAACGGGAAATGTGTGATTGTATGAAAAAGTTGGGACCTGCAGGAAGCAAAATGTAGTGAGAGTTTTATCCTAAATTTTTAGGGGACACGGGTGGTGCTGTGGTCTAAACCACTGAGCCTCTTGAGCTTGCCAATCAGAAGGTCGACGGTTTGAATCCCCTCAACGGAGTGAGCTCCTGTTGCTCTGTCCCAGCTCCAGCCAACCTAGCAGTTTGAAAGCACACCAGTGCAAGTAAATAAATAGGTACTGCTGTGACGGGAAGGTAAACGCCGTTTCTGTACGCTCTCACTTCCGTTGTGGTGTTCCGTTGCACCAGAAGCGGTTTAGTCATGCTGCCCACATGACCTGGAAAGCTGTCTGTGGACAAACGTCGGCTCCCTCGGCCTGAAAGCGAGATGAGCACCGCAACCCCATAGTCCCCTTTGACTGGACTTAACCGTCCAGGGGCCCTTTACCTTTAGCTTTTTTAAAAAAAAAAAAAACGATTCACAGAAATGATAGTATGGGAAATTAACAGTATCCCTAAGAATCACCAAGCTTATCAATGGAGGAAATCTCTAAAGTATTATAAAGACATATCTTTCCATGGCCCAACAGATCAGACCCTGATTTTATTTGTTTGAATTCCCCAAATTCCCATTTTTAATACTTTTTATGCTACTGTTTTACTGTTTTGTTGTTGTTGTTGTTGTTGTATTTTTTGCTTTAATGATCTTGTTTCTATGTTACACACTACTTGGAGATTTAAAAAAAAATTAAGAAGTTTATAATTGTTTTAAATAGATTTAAATAAACAAACATGCTGCCTAAATGCATCAGAAAACTCTTTTGGCTCTTAGTGTTTAGGTAAAGTTTGTGACGTGTTTTTTACAGCTGTTTTCAGAATTCCTTGTCTGTCTGTGTTAGCACTGTGTTAATCCAGTATTGTATTATCATAGGCCGTCAGCTCCACAATTATGTTTTTTCTGACTTTATTATTATGTATCTTTTCCAACTGCTTAAGCAGTCACCAGCCAGCAAGCAATACAACAACCTAGTTGCGTGGTACACAATTTTATTCTCTTCTCATTGCAAAAAAAAAAATACACTGGTACCTTGGTTTATGAACAGCCCTGTTTATGAACTATTCAGTTTATGAACTCCAAAATCAGAAGTAGTGTTCCGGTTTGTGAACTTTACCTCGGTCTACAAACGGAAGCTGAATGGTGGAAGGGCACCAGCGGCGGGAGACCTCATTAGGGAAAGCGAGCCTTGTTAAGAACAGATTTGGTTTAAGAACGGACTTCAGGAACTGATTAAGTTCGTAAAAAAGGTACCACTGTACTACTATTATTGCCATCCAAACATTGTGGGCATATTAGCCAGCCTTCTGACTTCAGTATGATATAAAAATTGGGGTTTGGCTTTTGCTGCCCAACTCCCCATGGGACTCCCCTAAGTCCATGATCGGTCAGAGAAGAATGTATGGAGGTAGGATCCAGTGGAAAGCAAGGCAGATCTTTATTTTTCTGCTGCAACAGATTTCCCTTCCCTCCTTCCAAGGAGCAATACATACATACATCATAGGGGGTGTCTACAGCAAAAATCCTGTTTGCCAGGATACCTGATAATGATCGCTGGTTGCATTACCTGGGCAGCCTGCCCATTCTTTAATACTTTAGTTCCTGAATCCGGGTCACAGGCTCACCCTATTCATATTCAAATAGGCCCTTAAGGCAGGATTTGTAAGTGAAAAGCCAATAGGAAGGCTTTCCCCATTTGCCTCTTACTGAAGAGGAATATTTGAGGTCACTGGGAGACTCCAAATGGCATCAGGATTGCTCTCCTGTATATTATTTCAGAAACATGGTTTAAATATTTAGATAGGTGTGTATTTATGAATATTTATTCTATATTTGTTAGGGATGCGAGTGGCGCTGTCGGTTAAACCACAGAGCCTAGGACTTGCCAATCAGAAGGTCGGCGGTTCGAATCCCCGCGATGGGGTGAGCTCCCGTTGCTCGGTCCCTGCTCCTGCCCACCTAGCAGTTTGAAAGCATGTCAAAGTGCAAGTAGATAAATAGGTACCGCTCCAGCGGGAAGGTAAACGGCGTTCTGTTCGCCATGCTGGCCACATGACCTGGAAGGCCGGCTCCCTCGGCCAATAAAGCGAGATGAGTGCTGCAAGCCCAGAGTAGTCCGCGACTGGACCTAATGGTCAGGGGTCCCTTTACCTTTATTCTATATTTGAGACCTTAACATTCTTATAACATGAATTGCTCTTGGGAGCCGGATTCAGTGGAAGCCAACACAGGAAATCCCACTACTGCAATGGAACATTTTCCCATCTCCTCCCCAGGGATGGCATCCACGCCTCTCCGAATCTGCTCTGGGGGGTCAGGAGAACCCCCAGAACAGGGGTCAGCAACCTTTAAGACAAAAAGAGCCACTTGGACCCGTTTCCAAAGAAAAGAAAACTGGGAGTCGCAAAACTCGTCATTATAAAAATAACTTTGTTGTCACTTTTTTTTATTATTTCTTTGTTTGACCCCTCAGAATTACTCCTCCTCATAGAAATAAACGTTAAATTACCGTAACAAAATAAAAAATATTCCTTCTAGTAGCACCTTAAAGACCAACTAAGTTAGTTCTTGGTATGAGCTTTCGTGTGCATGCACACTTCTTCAGATTCGTATCTGAAGAAGTGTGCATGCACACGAAAGCTCATACCAAGAACTAACTTAGTTGGTCTTTAAGGTGCTACTAGAAGGAATATTTTTTATTTTGACTATGGCAGAC
Source organism: Podarcis pityusensis (assembly GCF_964106645.2). NCBI lineage: Eukaryota > Metazoa > Chordata > Lepidosauria > Squamata > Lacertidae > Podarcis > Podarcis pityusensis. The sequence goes on along the minus strand of NC_138038.1, from coordinate 5,986,969 downwards.
CAACACGGCTACCTATCTGTTACCGTAACAAGTTACCTTTTGGGGTGTGTGTGTTCTTCACTCCCCTTCAAAACAGTGACCAGCGTACATGCCCCTTACAATTTAGCGGGCGGGCGGGAAGGTGACGTCGGGACGGTGCGTGACTAACACACGCACCGCCCCCATGTGACGTCACAGCCAGTACAGCGCCCGCCACAGTGGGGAGTGTCGGGGCGCATAATGCGCCTCCTCCCCTCGCTAGTATCCACCCCGGAGCCGCGGCAAAGGTGTAAAAGAGCCACATGCGGCTCCGGAGCCGCGGGTTGCAGACCCCTGCCCCAGAACAATGCACATGGGGAGGAGATGGGAGAAAGGGATTCTGCTTTGCAGATGGACCTTAACACAGATGGAAAAGCTGTATTAGCCAGATGTTCTGTTCCACCCATTATTACCAACTGCCAACCACAAACAGTAAGCAGTAGTCTGCTTGAGGTCTACTAGGGTTAGGCAATTGCATTTTTTATTAGCCAGCCAACCATACATTATGGTCAGTCTTCTGTCATAGTTGTTATTGCTATTTGTGATTGCTAACCACAGATAAGAGTGTGTGTGCACATCTATATATTTATTTCTTTTTATTTATTTATTTATTTGGAACACTTTTATATTGCATATCAACAAAGTCATCTGGGCAGTTTACAAAAGTTCTGAATGGATAAAATGCCAAGCCACAATCGAATAACACCAGGATGCATTAAAACATGTCCATACAGCTAAACATAATAACTAAAACAGTCACAAAAGCAGGAGGAATGAAATTACAAGATAATGAAATAATAATCATAGGAAGCTTTTTTTAAAAAAGAATGAGTAAGGTATATTTCATAATGGAACACACGGTACATGTTTATGCCAAACATATCAAATAATCATGAATGTTGCCAAATAAGCTTATATTAAGTAGGAATGTGCTATTAATTATTAATATTAAATATTAATATTTTGCCCTCACTGCTGCTGACAATCTACGCTCCATATGACAGGGCCTCTTCGATGACTCCAATTAATATCTTACTTTTTCTCTTTACTGACAATCTGCCTCTCAAAAGATTAGAAAATATCAGTCTCATACTATACCTTACCCAGTCATACAAAACGGTTTGCTCAGGATAAAGAAAGTATTCACTGGCACAGCTAGTGTTCAGACTCATAACAAGCAGTTAAATTCAATACAGGTGTATAGAATCAATCATCGCATGATTACATGGTTAAAGGTACAGCATCACTTTTCTGTTACAACCAAACAACAGTATACATATTAACTCATACATAGTATCCCAGATCGAATTCAGTATTCACATCCTTTGGATATAAGGTTCCTAATTGAAATATTAATTTATACTCCTTTTGTAGCAAGGCTCTTCGTATATCTACAGTTCTAAAAGGTTGTTTTTTAAAGGTCCACAAGATTAAAAAAAAACTCAGATCAGTCTCTGTATGGGCTGGTGTGTCCAATCTTGGCATTCCATGATTTGACCTTCCTTGAGTCCCCGCCCCCCATTCTAGTGGCACTATATATATGGGGTCATCTCCTCAAGAATATCAGGGTGTGCTTCTGGTCAGGAATCATCATCATCAAGCAGTCGGCGAAATCAGAAAAGGGTGATCATCGTGCTCCAGCTCTTTGTATTAGAAAGTCTCAAAGGTAACATTTCCTTCTCAGTAAGGTTTGTCCCAGGCCTCAGTAACGACATCACAGATGCCTTGTCTCATTTTCAGATGGAGCGTTTTCACAACTTGGCTCCTGAGGCCACCCAGCTGCCAGAGACTTTCCCAGAGGAACTGTGGGAAATTGGACAAGAGAAGTGACGCAGGGAGTAGTGAGAGCACTTGCACCCTCTACAGTATGGGCTTACATGAGAGCTTGGTCATCTTTTTTTTAATCACATGTGGTGGGAATGCAAAAAGGTGAAATGCTTCTGGGAGATGATATATAATGAGTTGAAAAAAAATGTTAAAATATACATTTATAAAGAAACCAGAAGCATTTCTCTTGGGTATTGTTGGAAATGATATAAATAGAAAGGAAAGTAAGCTTTTTTTATATGCAGTAACAGCAGCAAGAGTACTTACTATTGGCCCAAAAATGGAAGCAAGAAGAATTACCAACAATGGAAGAATGGAGGATGAAATTAACGGACTACGCAGAACTCGACAAACTAACAGGAAGGATCCAAAACCGGTGGGACCAGAAGTTTACCGAAGACTGGAGTAAATTTACGGACTATTTGAAGAGTATTTGTGATGACCAGACAACATATGTAGGTTTGCAAGAAGTTCTGTGAGGAGTATTAATGAAAATATTGTTAAAATGGAAAAGGAGAGAAAATAGGTTAAGATATTATAAAGGCAGTATTAAGTTAGGAAATGCATAAGAAGTGATGTAAAATGGAAGATTATCAGAGGTGCTGATGGAAGTCTAATAAGATTGTATTTGTGATAATTTTGTGTGGTACGCTTTTTAATTTTGTATGTCAAAAATCAATAAAAATATTTTTTTAAAAAAAGAGAGAGAGAGAGCTTAGTCATCTTTTGATGGATTCAGGGCCAGATTTGGCTCATGCCATAAGCTAGGGTCAGCTAGGGAATCTGATGTGCTAAAATACCTGTTTTATTTCAAACAAAAAGGCATGGCCCTTAACGACCATGAGCCTTCACAAGGCAGCTATCTCTTACTTTAGCTACTGCTAAAGTATACAGATGTCCCAATGGGAGAATTTGTGGAAGGTAAATTGGAGGTTTACTGCCTGTTACTCTATAAAGGAAAATATGCAAAAAATGTTATACCGGTGGTACCTGACACCGCATAAACTCTCTAAGATGTATAAAACCACACCAGATGTTTGTTGGGGATGCGGGAAAACAGGAGGCCCCATGCTTCACATATGGTGGACCTGCCGGAAGGTCAAAGAGTTCTGGAATGACATCTACTCAGAACTAAAAATAACGCTAAAGGTAAATTTCGCTAAAAATCCAGAAACATTTATTTTGAGTATTACGGGTACAGATATCCCCTAGGGTTTAAGATTTTTTTTTTTTTCTGTACGAAACCGCAGCAGCGAGGGTGCTTATTGCGACATATTGTAAAAATGACAAACTTCCTACTATAGGTGAATGGTTACTCAAACTTACAGAATATGCAGAATTAGCCTCTCTTTCTGAAAGAATCAGACAATCCCAGACTGGAGTTCGTTCTAGAATGCGATACCGTATTTTTCGCTCTATAAGACGCACCTTTTCCCTCCCAAAAAGTAAGGGGAAATGTGTGTGCTTCTTATAGAGCGAATGCAGACTGTGCAGCTATCCCAGAAGCCAGAACAGCAAGAGGGATCCCTGCGCAGCACTCCCTCTTGCTGTTCTAGCTTCTGGTTTAGCCCCTCTGTCCCTTCCCCCACCTCCCGGAAAAGCCCCCAAGAGCCACGGTCCCTTTAAAGAGCCGCGCGGAGCGTGTGTGTGGCCCTTGGGGAATAGCCTGCAAGCTCTGCACACACGCTCCATGCAGCTCGTGGGATGCATACAGGTTTTGCTCAGCACTCCCTTTAAAGAATTTTTTTTTTCTTGCATTCCCCCTCTAAAAACTAGGTTGGTCTTATGGTCAGGTGCGCCTTGACTCAACTGTTTAACTGACTCCTCTTAACAGATTCTCTCACGTCAAACTAGCCCAACCCAGACTTATCCTCCCTCTCCCTTCTCTAACTCCAGACTGACTTCTTAACAACTCTAACTCCTCCCCTTGGGTTCCTATTGGTTAATCATTTTACACTTAGTTAACCCTTTCCTTATGACCCAGTATGATGTCACACACCTAGGAGGGCAAACGCCACACCCCGTGACTTCAAGGTGAGGTGTTTCCGCAGCCTTAGAGTTCAGAGAATAGAGGCATGGAAAGGCCATATGAGGGGGTTGGTCTAGATGACCCTCAGGGTCCCTCCCAACTCTACAATTCTATGATCCTATGATTTAAAGTGCATCCAATTAGTATTGAAAGCACATGACGTCCCCCCAATGATCCTGGGCATTGCGGCTTTCCTCTCACAGAACTACAATTCCCAGAACCCCTGAAAACTACAATTCCCAGGATCATTTTGGGGAAGACACCTGCTTTTTAGAACAGGGGGGAGAACCTGCAGCACACTTTCCCCAATTTCCTAGGAACCAGGAATGGGAAGCTCAAGTGCTTCCAACAGGATGACTTGACAGAGCAGGCTTATAAAATTTTGTTCCCAAAGGTGCCTCCCCTCTCTCTACTGAGTGATGGCAAGAGTCCATGGCTCTCACCTTTGGAGAACTGAGATATGGCAGAGACTGTCTTACCTTTAAGAAATACAGTTTATTCACCTGTTTACACCCTCAGTTTGCAAGGAGGAGTCCAGATCTTACAGCAAAGTCCTTCCAAGAGGGACTTGTCCCCCAAACAGGGCAGCCAGCCTTCCAAAGTTGGATTCCAGACTCTCTTCCTCCTCCTCCTCCTCCTCCTCCCCTTGCTCAAAGCCTCCGTTTTCCTCACCACACACCATTATCCTGGACCCCTTTCACATCCCCAGTCTCTGTTCACACCGCAGGGCAAGGGAGAAGGACTTCTCTTGCATTTCCAGTTAGGCTCTCCTTGGCATTGAATTGTTTCCCAAATAATACCAAATCCTACCATTTATTAATCTCTAGGGTTTAGTGGGATCCCCCCTCAATCTATAACAATATTGTGTGTGATAGGGCAATTGAGGTCATTCTATCAGAATTCCCAAGGGAATGTCAAGCAGGGAGGGAGGGGGGAAGAGAGAGAGTGGAATTCTGGGGGAGAGTGACGATTGGAGGAGGCTTTGAAAGGGAGTTTGAATGTTGGGGAGGAGGCAGTTGAGAGTCGGTTGAGAGCGGTGGGCTCTGGAGGGGGAAGGTCAGCTGGGCTGGGCAGCTCTTCAGCTTAGGATCAGTATGAGAGTCGTTTGACGGTTGCCAAAAAGGAACAGAGGCACAGAGTGGCACTGTGACTCTCCCATGGAGGCCGGGGAATGTGGCAGTCCCATGCCCAGTGAAGAGGGGCTCTGCCAGCTGCCCAGGAATAGAATAACCTCAATTTAGGAGGGCCACGGAGCCAGGCTTGGCTTGTATTCCTCATGCCCAGATGCCTCACACCACCCTCTCCAATTACCTAGAAAGCAGCCTTATAGACCAGATTATTGTCTTCCCAAGCAACTTAGAAATGTAATGCTGGTGCTCAACGAAAGAAGTTTAAAGACTCTCTCAAGGCAAATCTAAAAGAAATGCAGTACTGTATAAACAGTCAGGAAATGATGGCCTGTGAGTGCTCCAATTGGAGAACAGCCTTTACCAATGGTGTCATGGACTTTGAAGACACTCGAACTCAGGACGAAAGGGAGAAACAAGTTAAGAGGAAAGCATGCTTGGCAAACCCTCACCGTGATCAACTCCCGCCCGGAAATCTATGTCCCCACTGTGGAAGGACGTGTGGATCCAGAATTGGCCTCCACAGTCCATTATGGATTCACTGTTTAGATCGTGTTCATGGAAGACAATCTTACTCGGCTACGTGTGATCGCCAGAGAAGAAGATGATAGATTTGGGTTCTACGGCCAATTTCATGGCCTTCGTGGGAAATCCTCCTGGGAAGATGCCTTGCATGGGAAGATGCTCCCCCTCCCCCAGTTAGTCCATCACTTCCACCATTGTGCTCCCCCAAAGCCAGCACTCACCCAGCAGGTGGAGGCACACCTTGGGGAGGGGGATAGTGTCATGGGGCAGGAATCAGCTTCACCTGCTGAACAGCAGCCTGAAGGGGGCGAAGGGGGAGTGACTTCACCTGCAGCTTCAAAGACTCCAAGGAGAAAGCGCTGATGAGAACCAGCTGGCTTCACCCTTCTTCAGCAGAGCTCCCAGTAGCAGCCAGAGAAGGAAAGGAAACAGATCGTTATTTTTTCCCCTTTTTAACATTGTTTATTACGAAATCGTTGGCATATTGAAAGCAACCAGTTGCTCTAATTTCTTTGTTTAGTTTTAACATGTGCCAGTCATGCCGCTCTCCTCTTTCAGGGAAGGGCACATTCAGACAGTAACCGGGACATCCCAGAAGACATGCAAGGCACTGAGTAGCATGGATTCCTCCAGCGACTTGGAATGACTTTACAGGCCAGAAAAGCAAGACCGAAATGTCACGGAATACTGAGTTTGGCTCTTGTCCATCAGCTTGGGAAGTGGCGATGGAGACCATTCTCTGGAAGCGTGGCCCTATGAAAACAATCTGAATTTTCAGCGTTAAGCCTTGGTCCAGAAGTCACCTTGAGACCTGCTTACTCACATCAAAGTTCAAATGTTGAGAGAAGTGCTTAATTAAGGAGCTCGTGCATGTGATCGCTCTTTGCTGTTCATAGATTTTGGGAGTCAATCCAGAAATGCAAGACTGGAATGCCACAGATGACGGAGTTTGGCTCTTGTCCATCAGCTTGGGAAGTGGCGATGGAGACCATTCTTTTGAAGCGTGGCCCTGTGGAGGAAGAAGGACTTCGTAACATCCTGGCAGACGTGAGGAATGGATACCCAATGTCCCTGCCCTGACATTGCTCCCAAAGAAAGCTTGGCCAACCCACTTCCGGACGAGACCATCTCCTTTCTCCTCTCATGCAGGAAGGTTTTTCTCCTATTTTCTGTTGACGCTCAACTTGTAGGGTGTTCTCCCAGCCCCATGCAAATCTTTCCTTCCTCTTACCTGTTCTTTTTGTAAGGGCGGCTTTGGCAGCAGCCACAGGGGACAGTGTTCGTACGCATCCCCAAACATGTTTCAGAAGGACCCCTTCTTTCCTTCTGCCCCAGTACCTGAGGGTCCTCATGTGTCTCCAGGGATTTGGTCAGAACAAAGTACACATTGGGGAAAGGCTCCCTTCCTGAAAAGCAAACAGAGACATCAGCAGGCACCTGGCTCCCAGCCATGCTAGTACCAGTCTGGTGCATGAGGGTGGGAGACATGGGAGACATGGGAAGGAAGAATTCCTGTAATATAGGGCACTCAATTGGGATTTTCACTTACCTGAAGTGGGAGCCTTTCCCCCCTTGTTCTGGCTGGCCTCTCGCCTAAGGAAGAAACAAGCTCTGTTATTCTGATTGCTTGGAGGAGTTCCAGATAAATATATAGAGGATAATATTTATTATTATCCTCTATATATTTAGACATATTTATGGAGATATTTTTGAGCCGATTTTGTGGCCCACCCCTCACCTGCGCTCCCATTGGGGGCCCACCTCACCACCCCCTAGCTACGGCCCTGCCTGTACCACCCTACAATTTGCCACCCCTCCCTCTTGTTCTTCCACATAGTTTTCGCCCACTCTGCAGCGTGGTGCCCAGCGTGAGCACCCCGGTCATGCCATCCTAAAAATGCCCCAGCGCAGCCTTGGCAGAGGATCCCACTCCTTGTGCTGGCCAGGTGGACCACAGAGAAACCCTCTCCATAAAACTATAGGGATCTCTAAATCAGGCCGTCCTCCTCCAGCTGGCAAGATCACTGGGAAACCCTTCCCCTGCCACACAAGGTCACAGCATACCTCCGGATTTTGGTGGGTTTCCCTGCACCGCTGGGCTGCTGCTGGGCTGGTTGTGGTTTCCCCAAACCACGGCCCTGCGAAGGAAGAAGGACATTGTACTCTCTAGGGGACAGGGGTCCCATGGGCCGTCCCCAATGATTTCCTTCTGGGGCACATCGCCCTCAATATTTTCTCCCCCCCCCCCCGTCTGCCTTCCCAGCTCCCTCCCTTCCTCGCTTTTCCACATCTCTCTTTCTCCTGTTTGGCACAGAGCAGCTCGGCAGCAGCTAATGGGCAGGCAAGCCAGTGGAGGAAGGGCCCTCCTGCGGTGGAGACATAGGGCCCCCGGGGGGAGCAGCCCCCAAACTTCTGTAGGGACAGCCTGAGCGCTGGTGAGGGTGTCTGGCCAGCTGACCCAGGGAAGGAGGGGGACAGAAAAAGCACCCCTGCCAGGCTGCCCATGCCCACGTCTCCACTGGTTGCCAATGCTCGCTGCTCCTGCCTGGGCACATAATGGCCCAACCCTGGCTTGGAAGGAGGGGGTGAGGGGCTGGGGCAAGACAGGCTTGCTCCCCCCCCCCACTCCAGCACTCAATTGGCATTTCCCCCTACCTGAACTCTGAGCCTTTCCACTCTTTGCCTCCCTACGGGGGTCTTTCTCCTTCCCCCTATCCCATTACCTCTGGGGTGAAAGGCCTTTATCTGGGCTCCAGTCTCTCCCAGGATGCAGCTGTTCCCAGGCTGAACCTTCTCCTCACTGCAAAACAAACAGAGACATCAGCAGGCACCTGGCTCCCAGCCATGCTAGCCCCAGTCTGGGGCAGGGGGGGGACACCTGGGAAGGGGCATTTCCTCCTACCTGATCTTATAAGCTGCCTCAACCTGTCCTCCTCCATACGGGCGTCTGGGCTCCGTCCCGACCGGCCTGGCACAGAGGTAGCAGCCCAAGTCTCCCCCGGCTCCAGAATAACTCTTGAGGTGTTCTTGACGGGGGGAAACCTTGGCTCCTCTTTCTGCGCCAAGTAGGGCTGGGAAGGAGCCATGCCCACATGGAGAAGGGGCAGTGGGGAAGAGGTGCGAGGGTTGCCAGCCGGGAACCGCCGGGATGTTCTCTCTGCCCACGTCCCCATTGGCTGCCAACGATCGCTGCTCCTGCCTGGGCACATAATGGCATGACCCCTGGCTTGGAAGGAGGGAGGTGAGGGGCTGGGGCGAGACAGGCCTGCTCTCCCCCCCCCCACTCCAGCACTCAATTGGCATTTCCCCCTACCTTGCCTCCGTACGGGGGTCTTTGTCCTTCCCCCTGTCCCAGTACCTCTGGGGTGAGAGGCCTTTGTCTGGGCTCCAGTCCCTCCCGGGATGCAGCGACTGCCAGGCTGAACCTTCTCCTCCCTGCAAAACAAACAGAGTCATCAGCAGGTGCCTGGCTCCCAGCCACACTAGCCCCAGTCTGGGGCGGGGGGGGACCTGGGAAGGGGGCATTTCCTCCTACCTGATCTTATAAGCTGCCCCACCCTGAACTCCTTCGTACGGGCATCTGGGCTCCGTCCCGAGCGGCCTGGCACAGAAGCAGCAGCCAAATTCTCCCCCGGCTCCGGAATACCGTATTTTTCGCTCTACAGGAGGCACTTTTCCCCGCCCCATGCAAATTCTCCCTTCTTACTCTTACCTGTATTATTTGTGGGGAAGGGGCTTCAGCAGCAGCCACAGCGGTGCAGAAGCCATACCCTGCAAGAAAGAAGGAATCCCTGAATGTGTGAATGGTCTGTCACAGACCAAACGACCAGGGGCGGGGCTTCAAGAAGTCCCAGGTGAGCAGATGGCTCCTGGGCTCGAATCCTGTTTGTGGCCAGGGGCGTACCGATGGGGGGCAGGGGGACGGGCTGCCCCAAGTGCCATCCTGAAGGGGGGTGACATTCCGACGCACCACCTGCCCGCGCCCCCCAAACCCGCAAATCACGAGCAGCAAAGCATAGAGCGGCAAAGCAATGAAATCCCCCTGTCCCCTTACCTGTGAGGCGAGAGGCCATTGTCTCGGCTCCAGTCCCTCCCGGGATGCAGCGGCTCCCAGGCTGAACCTTCTCCTCACTGCAAAACAAAGGGAGACATCAGCCGGCGCCTGACTCCCAGCCACACGAGCCCCAGTCTGGGGCAGGAGGGTTGGGACCTGGAAAGGGGGCATTTCCTCCTACCTGATCTTATTAGCTGCCCCACCCTGAACTCCTCCGTACGGGCATCTGGGCTCCGTCCCGACCGGCCTGGCACAGAGGCAGCAGCCAAAGTCTGCCCCGGCTCCGGAATAACTCGAGAGGCTGTTTTAATGGGAGGAAACTTTGGCTGCTGCTTCTGCACCAAACAGGGCCGGGAAGGAGCCATGCCCGCACAGAGAACGGATGGAGGGGGAGGCAGGCGAGGGTCAGGGGCCGGGATCCACCGGGATGTTATCTTGCTCTTCATCCTGGAAGCTGGAGCTGGAGCCTCATCCCTGGAGCCTGGCCCTGTGGAGGAAGCAGGATACAGTATGGGCTCTCACTGTCTGCAGATTCCCCAATTATTGCATTGCCACACCATGCTGCTGGGCAATCTCGCAGGGCATGAAATTGTCGGTGGCTCCTGAGGTTTAATGTTCCCAGTTGTACTCTGTGTCCATCTGGGAACTGTAGCGTCAGACGCGAGCTGAGACCAGGAATATCCAGTGGTGGTAGAGGCCCAGTGTTGTCCCAGAGGATACATATGGGAAATGCCAGGGAACCCAGAAGTCTGAACTGACAGATTAGTTCTTTCAGCAGGACTCAGGGACCACCCTGGATCCTCAGCCTTTCACTGTTGCCTCCTTGCCTCAGATTAAAGAGTTTAAGGAACCTCTTTTCAAAGGGTCACACGCAGTGATGGTGGAAAGAAATAATACAAAATAAATCTCACTACGCTTCTGCCCTGTGCAAGCTAAAGTCTGCTAGAGACCTTTCCCTTGAAACCAAAGGCTGTGTACCCACCATACCTTTGGGGCTCATCCCCCCCTTCCCCTTGGGTCGTGTGCCCAGCAATCTCAGATGTGTTAACATATTTGCTCTTTGCTAGATGGGCCAGCCTGGTTCGCAAGGAATTCCTTGTCCGGCACAGTTGTGCAGCCTGTACTTTCATTGATATCCCAATTAATCAAAAATCTACCTTTTGTGTATTTCTGGGGTTTGGGTGGGGGGTCTCCGGCAAATGTATTTTGCTTGCACAGTTTTTAATGCCACTATTGACGTGAACCGATGCATGATTATAAAGTAAATAAAGCTTATTTTTAAAGTTCCCATGTTGACGCCTGATTCTTTCTTAAGTGGGGCAAAGGAAGGGAAGGCAGCTAGCTTCATAGCTGGACTTGCTCAAAAGAAGGTTTTGCAGCCTGATTCCTTTTAAGTTTGCTGTCAAGGATGGAATTTTAAAACTCTGTTTTTTAAGGACCAGGTGGCAACCCTTCTTCAGGTAGACAGGACCCACACTGTGAATTGTGCTCGCAAACATATTGGGAGCCACCGTAGATCCTTTAGGACCAGTGTTATATGGTCCCGGCGGCTGCTCCCAGTCCCCAATCTAGCTGTCACTACATCTGCTGGCTCCTCTCAGATATGCCTGAGCCAATCTGATCTGAGGGGAATCCCTTCCTGTCCTCCAATATATGGTCATCTGTTGGAGCTTGAGCAGGACCAAACCCCACCTCCCAGGCGGCCCCCTTGAAGGCAAGGCACAATCCTGGGACCCTCAACACCCAACGGTTTTCCATTTCCAAGGCACGGGGTCCCTCCCCAACTCAAGAACCTGGCATCTGAGCTCCTCCTACCTTCCTGGTTCCTCCTCATGACTGAGTTCCTAGGACTCCACGGATCTCTGCTAATGGGAGCTGTTCCCAGAGCCCCTAACAAACTACAGTTCCCAGGATCATGGGGGGGGGGGAGACATCTGCCTTTTAGAACACGGATGAGGAACCTGCAGCTTCCTCACACCCATTTCCTTGGAACCCAGAATGGGAAACTGAAGTGCTTCTACTAACAGGATGATTACAGGGAGCAGAAGTGCTTTTCTTCAGCCAGAATTCTCCGCAACTCCATTCCAGCACCTTAAGAAAATTAGTGGGGGGAGGGGGTTTGCCAACTTTCCTCTGCTTTTCCCCTACTGGTTGGGAAAAGAATCTCCCCACCTGGTGACGCAGCTAAGATGGCTCGCTGTTGTGTGCCCAGGGAAGGGCTGCCCTTGCCCGCTGCAGCGGACACCTCGTGTGTAAAGAGAGGGATGCTGATTAGGAAGCAGTGGGAAAGTTCAAAATTGATGCAGGATTGCAGGAGGTATCATGCAGTCTTAAGATGGACATCATTTTATGGAATTAAATGTGCAATACAATACAATAAAATACAATATATACGAAACAAAAGAAACAATTTGGCACCATTGGGGGGGGTGGAAAGGGTTGCTTCCAATCCTGATCTGGAGGCTGTCTTCTCCTTGGAAATAAATCCCAACAGTTTGATGGAGTTTCCTCCCAAGTAAAGTGTGCATGGATTGGGGGCTTCAATGGCTAAAGCCATTTGTTTTTGTGGAAATACTGCTGCCCTGAGACCTTCCAGAGCAATTGCTGGTTAGTGTAGGCTAATAATAATAATAATAATAATAATAATAATAATAATAGTTATTTGTACCCTGCCCTGGTTGTGCTCTCTAAACACTCTCCACACCAAACAATCTCTGAGTTTCTTTCAAGTGCACCAGTGACTGTGCAAAAACATTTAATACCATTTTAAAATGCCAAGAAAAGATGGTTGGGGAACAAACTGAGTCCATCTGCATGACTCCTCCTTTTGCAGAACATTCTGATTCTGTTCAGATGTATTGTAAGTTTGTTCCGTCTGGGCATTCCAAAGATGTAAAAGCCCCACCCACAACCCCCAAAACTCTTATTCAGCAACCTGTCTGGTTTCTGAGACTTTATCAGGCATTGTCCACACAATTTCAAGTTTTCAAAGACCACAAGGACTAGAAATCTGCCTTTTATTTATTTATATATATATATTTAAAGGTAAGATTAGCAGGAAGCTGGATTTTGTACCCTATTATACCTTCTGTTGGGACGCGGGTGGCGCTGTGGGTTAAACCACAGAGCCTAGGACTTGCCGATCAGAAGGTCAGCAGTTCAAATCCCCGCGACAGGGTGAGCTCCCGTTGCTCGGTCCCTGCTCCTGCCAACCTAGCAGTTTGAAAGCACGTCAAAGTGCAAGTAGATAAATAGGTATCGCTCTGGCGGGAAGGTAAACGGCGTTTCCGTGCGCTGCTCTGGTTCGCCAGAAGCAGCTTAGTCATGCTGGCTACATGACCCGGAAGCTGTACACCGGCTCCCTAGGCCAATAAAGCGAGATGAGCGCTGCAACCCCAGAGTTGGCCATGATTGGACCTAATGGTCAGGGGTCCCTTTACCTTTACCTTTATACCTTCTGTAGTTTTTGTTGTTGTGTACATCAGTTGCAACATGAAGACAATTCTACACAGACACACACAATGGCAAGGCGTGTTGTTTTAAAATCCTAATGTGCCTGCCAGATGGTGGTGTTTCAAAAACATCCGAAAGTGCAACATGCTGCATTTGCATCAAACCCTTGTCTTTTATTCTGTCCTTCCGTCTTTGAAGAACTCTTCATAGGCTTGGGAATTCACTTTTGGCAGATTTCGACAACAATGAACTCTCAGCACTGGCAAGTACATGCAGAACTGCTGGCATTATTCAGAACTGGGCATTATCCACAAATGATCCTGTATGATCTAATACCACAGTTGCTGGATAATAATAATAATAATAATAATAATAATAATAATAATAATTTATACCCTGCCCATCTGACTGGGTTTCCCCAGCCACTCTGGGCAGCTTCCAACCAAATATTAAAAACAATACAGCAATTGTTTGTATGCAGACACAGAGCCAAAAAATATAGCCACCTAGCAGTTCATAGTGAGCATCAAGTGAGGCTTCACACAACCGCTTAGGCACATAATAGCAATGGGTGCAAATCGGGGACAGGAATTGCAACTTCTCAATTGCATGCTGTAGCTCCAGCAGGTCAGGTGAACCTATGTTATCCCTGCAATTACTTGTGTTATCCCTGTGCTAACAGAGCAATTTAAAGGAAAGCTTTCTGGGCTGTGTACAGCAGACAGAACATAGGAATGCAGAAATACACAGGATCCTTATTTGCAGTGGGTGAGGTGCAGCCATGGCAGAAACCAGTATCTCCTCCAGCTGGCATTCTGCACCTCCTTTTTAGTTGTTTTCTCGCTGCGTCATTCATCCGTCTTGACATCCAGGTAACATCAACAGCTAGAAGCCAAGTCAGGAGAGCAGGCAGGGGAAGAGAGATCAAGGATTCAAAAGAAAGAGGGACCTCAAGCAGTTGTGGAAGTTGTGCTGGGACCCATTGGGTTGCCCCATGAGTCTGGATAATGCATTATTTTTGAAGAGGATACCTGGATTAATCAAATCAAATACCTTTCTTGGCATCACAGTATAAAACATTTTAAGTCACTGGGATAATTAAAAGGACAGGGGTGAAGCTGTTGAGGGCCATAAGGTCATACTGTGATCGTGTGCACTTAGATATTCTGCTTCTCCCTATCTGTTACCTGAAAGGTTTGGCCTTTTGGGTAAGATTGTGGCTAAAAAGGCAGCTACTAAAAAAATTTGGAAATTGCAAGAAATACCGACAATAGAAGAATGGCAGATGAAGATGATGGACTTTTCGGAGCTGGCTGACCTGACTGGAAGAATCTGCGACCAGAAAGAGGAGGAAACACAAGAAAACTGGAAGAAATTTAAAAAATATTTAGTGAGATACTGTAATATAAGATAATTAGGAAATCCCTAGAAGTAACAGATTAGGCTAAGGGATAGAAAAAGATTAATAATAAAGATTATTATGGATGACAATTGGAAGGAAGGTTAAGAGGTTTGTAATGAAAGAAGATACTGATGTTATAAATATGAATTTGGGAACTGCTAAATATGTAATTTGATGAAATCCAGATTTGAGGGTGTCAAGGAAGTCTTTTAGCAATGTAAATACACCAGGGAATAAGAAGGAAAAAAATCTTCTTTTATTTTGTGTGTTTTTATTCTTGTTAAATTTTTATGTTGTGTCAAATGTAATGTTTTTATTTTGTGTTTTTGTCTATGTGTTATAAGAGAAAACTAATTATTATTATTATTATTATTATTATTATTATTATTATTATTAAAAAGGAGGCTACTAAAACAGTGATATCTTTGTCCCGATCTGCCAGGAGAAACCTCATTTGACTTCTTCTCGGAGTTCTAGGCTGGAAGTCCAACATTTTGCTCAGTTGGTGAGGTCTGCTGTGTAACGAGCAATCTAAGAGAATGTGGTCCATTGAATCAATACCTGGATTATAAGTACGCCAATTAAACACTCATGACCTGATGCGTTATTATCAAACTGCGTCACAAGCTGGACACGGAGCTGCTTTCAGAATATCACTGAGGTGAGTAGCATAGCATTTTGGATCAGGGTGTCACAATCCCAGAAGCATCAATTCAGAAAGCTGAATTCAAGGGACGCGATAACTGAAACCAGCTCTGGCCACGTGGTGGCAGCAAAATACACTTTTTGAAAGCATCTGCATTACATCCTATGATGGATTGTCACTAACCAAATGAATACTTGTCATTTGAAAGGCTTCAGAAGGGCAAGAAGCAGGTTTTAATTTTTGTTGGGGATCTATCAATACCAGCCTTGGATTGTATTAGATAAAAATTTTACCTGGATATGTGCCAAGCTCCATTACAGAACAATCATCCTGGATAGCTCAGTCGGTAGAGCATAAGACTCTTAATCTCATGGTTGTGGGTTCAAGCCCCACGCTGGGCAAAAAGATTCCTGCATTGCAGGGGGTTGGACTAGATGACCCCCGTGGTCCCTTCCAGCTCTACAGTTCTGTGATCCCTTCTATGCCCACATACTCTGAGACTAAAGGTTTATTGTACCTGTTTCTTTCCAGTCTGATTTTCCCCACACGGTCTGGACTCCCTTATTTCACCCCCAGACACTTTTCAAGAATTGTTCCACTAATTCTTTGAATTCTCTCTCCTTATATTGATTTAATTTGGGAAGTTTTCTCGCTCTGGTGAGAGTCTTAGAGGCTGTGTGCTGATGAGCGGATCTCTCCCTCTACTGCCTTGGCTTATTTCCAAAATTATGACAGCCTGAACTCTTCAGAGCTTGCGTTGCCCTGGTGGGGAGCTCGGTTTTGTGCCTGTGTGTGTGTATTTGCATTTATAGAAAATTTTATTCATTGTTTTTAAAAGATGGCATGTCAAGTCATCAAGCACAAGGAAAGAAAGATCAGACAGCAAATATTTGGGTCATATATGGCAAAGAACAAGAACATTCAATCTAAAATGTCTTTTTTCTATAGACATTTTAATATCTACAGTTCCAGAGTTGCAGACATGAAACAGTAATTACCCTGAATAGAGACGTATTTCCCAATTTTTAAAAAGAAAAATACCCAGTTACAAGACATTTGTACTGGCAGTAAACACAGAACAAAAGTAATATATCTAAGCATTTAATGTGCCTTTTTTATTGAGGTAGGTGAGATGTATTGAGGTAGGTGTGTATCAAAACAAGCACTGCACGACTACTGTTTAATATGGTTTACTTGCACCCACAGGGACACAGGTAAGAAACATTTCCATGAACAGAAGGATGGAGTATGTGCGCATTATAATAAACCAAGTTTGTGTTCAACCAAAAGATGAGGATCTCCCATTCCTTCACTCTGTGCCGGGTCGTTCAGAATATCCTCAAAACCAATGCAGTCACAGTTGCCTTTCCAGATATCCAGGGACAAGTTAGAACTAGGAAGGAAGACGCTGGAGCTGCTTCACTGCTTGGAATTCCATTTGCAGCTTCAGCGGTGCCTGCAGCCCCGGAATATTTCTCAGAGTAGAAAAATCCATTTTATCTTGATTTAACAAAAAAAATTATCTGATAGTTTGAAAGGATGAACAGGGAAAAGTTCACTCTTCACATTTGTAAAGCCTCAATGTATCACACCACAGCTTTCAAATGCTCCAGCAGCTGAAAAAATCAGAAACTGGAATACAGTACTTCAGTTGAGATCCAAAAGCTCAGGATTTTTGCACCGTCACCCAATGCCTCTTCCTTCTGCCAGCCGGCGGGGAGCTCATTAACGGCATCGCTGGGGAATCCTCAAGCTGTTCCTTTTTATTTAAAAAGCAGGGGGGAAAGGATAATGGTCAAGGACAATGGGAGTTGTAGTCAAGCAACCCCTGTAGGAAGGCCCCCAGTTCCCAAACTCATCTTATTAGTGTAGGCCTTTTTTTCAGAACTGCCTCCACAGCATGAACACTTACGCTCAACTTGTAGAGGGTTCTCCCCACCCTATGCAAATCTTTCCTTCCTCTTACCTGTTCTATTTATAAGAGCAGCTTCAGCAGCAGCCACAACAGTGAAAACAGGAGATCCTGGAAGAAAGAAGGTATCTTTGAAGCAGGGGAGAACTCGACACTAAGAACTGCTTTAAGGGGAGAATCCCTGAGCATGTGAAACTCTGCCAGCGGTAGCAGATTCACCCAATCGTCCTGGGGATAATTAAGGAAGCAGCAAAGATACACTTCCAGGACTGCTCTGTCTGCCTGTCTCCTCTCTCCTCACTTCATGTTAGTTTGGTGTTGGGTTGGTTGGTTGGTTGGTTGGTTAGTGAAAGCTGGTAGTGTTGAGGTGTGTACACTTGGTCAGTCGCTTTTGCAGAAAGACTTTTAAGAATAAAAGCAGAAAGCAATCTGCAAGGACACTCTTCTCGTGGACTCTTTTATGCCAACAAGGGTCCGAGGACCAGGCTGAGGCGACAAAGGGAGGTCAGAACCTTTTCTTTTCTTTTTACAAACACTGACAAGAACGTCCCCTTAGCCACCCATCCAGCTGTCACACCCACCCCAGGGACTTAAAGCCCATCCCACTGCGGAGCTCACAAGAGCCGCTTTTTGGCAGACGACCATGAGATGTAGCAGAAGAAAATCTCTGACTGCATGGCTTTAAAAGAGGACTTCCTGACTGTCTGCCATGGCAATCACCTGTGCCAATTACACTGGAGCCCTTCTGTGCTAGTAACAGAAGATAATATGGGAGTAATTATCCTCCCATATTATATTAATATGGGAGTAATTAACCCCCCTGGGGTTAGGGGGGCTCTCCACCCGCAGATTGTCCGATACCTGCTGCCCGTCCAGAAGGAAGAGGGGGCAGGGGGAGCTGGGTGTACACCGCACGGCTGTGGCAACTCTCCCAAGCCGGCGCCACGAGCAGAGAACACCTGCTTTTTAAGATAAAAATTTGGACTTAATTAACAGGCATGTCCTGAACCAGCAGAGACAAAATAACTTGCTAATTTAATCAGCCTCTGAGAAGGAACTGATCTGGGGAAAGAGTTTAATCATGACCAAAATACAACGGCTTGAAAATGTAAGTGGATGCTATCTTAATTATGAAACGGACTTGTGAAATTTTGACTATGAGTCTGGCAATGATCACTAAGGGAAAGATGAAAGGAATTCCTAATGGAGCTATCGTTTTAGCGTGGAGGTATCATCTCATTAAGGGCTGGAAGAAGTCCAAGAGGAGAGTTCTGGATATCTGCCTGGGATTAATGGCGGACAATGACACAGTTAAAATATCTCTTGAGAGCAGAAAACGAAACTAAAGATCTCTGAGGAGCAGAAACAAGAGTACAAAGGACTGGCCTGGAATTCTGAAGAGCTGCCCTGAGCTAATGGTGTCTTTCTGTCTGGGATCTGGCGTATAATGTCTCCTGATGGCAGAAACTGAAAATGGAATTGCAGGAAACGGATAATACCAGGGGAAATATTTCACCAGAACTATGAAGACTGAAGTTTGAACAGACCAGTGGTTGTAAACAAAAATGAAAATAAAGTGAAGGATTAACATCAGAATGGTTTATTGACTAATTAAGAAATGCAATGTGATATTAAATGATTAGCACTCCGTGAAATTCAGAGCATGGGAAGTCACACAAAGATATATCATCTGACAATATATTTGGCTTTTTTATTGCATAGTAATTTGGAATGTTTTAATGTAGTTCTTATTGGATTATTAAATTGGAAAACTCAATAAAATAATATTTTTTAAAAAAGAGCATTAGACGGCATATCACAGACCATAGAATCATAGAATTATAGAGTTGGAAGAGACCACAAGGGCCATCGAGTCCAACCCCCTGCCAAGCAGGAAACACCATCAGAGCACTCCTGACATATGGTTGTCAAGCCTCTGCTTAAAGACCTCCAAAGAAGGAGACTCCACCACACTCCTTGGCAGCAAATTCCACTGTTGAACAGCTCTTACTGTCAGGAAGTTCTTCCTAATGTTTAGGTGGAATCTTCTTTCTTGTAGTTTGGATCCATTGCTCCGTGTCCGCTTCTCTGGAGCAGCAGAAAACAACCTTTCTCCCTCCTCTATGTGTCATCCTTTTATATATTTGAACATGGCTATCATATCACCCCTTAACCTCCTCTTCTCCAGGCTAAACATGCCCAGCTCCCTTAGCCATTCCTCATAAGGCATCGTTTCCAGGCCTTTGACCATTTTGGTTCTGCATGTTGCTCCCCCGCCCCCTCCTTTGGCTGCTTGATGGTAGAGTTGGAAGGGGTCCCAAGGGTCATCTAGTCCAACCCCAAACAATGCCAGGATCCTGCCCACTGCCAGCCCTGGCTGGGCTCCAAACTCTGACCATCTCCTTACCAGCCAGATGCACTGACCCCTTGCAATTCTGCTTAGGGTGGAGAAAGGACAGAGAGAAATGTTTTGCTCTCTGTCCCTCAGGACATGGATATGAGAGCCACACCATGCAGCTCTCTCAATATCTCAAGGGCCGTCACAGGGAGGAGGGAGGAAGCTTGTTTTCTCTTGCTCCAGAGGCCCTCAGGACCTGAAGCCATGGGTTCAAGTTACAAGTAAGGAGATTCCGACTCAACTTCAGGAGGAATTTTCTGACAGGAAGAGCTGTTTGACAGTGGGAAGGAAACCCTCAGGAGGCGGTAGACTCCGTTTCCTTGGAGGTTTTTGAGCAGAGGTGGGATGGCCATCTGCCATGGATGATTTAGCTGAGATTCCTGCATTGCAGGGGGTTGGTCTAGATGACCCATGGGTCCCTCCCAACTCCACAATTCTTTGACCCTATGATTTAAAGTGCATCCAATGAGAATTTAAAGCACATGATGTCCCCCTAATGAATCTGAGCATTGCAGCTTTCCTCTCACTGAACTACAATTCCCAGAACCCCTGAAAACTACAATTACCAGGATCATTTAGGGGATGACATCTGCTTTTTAGAACATGGAGCAGAACCTACAGCTCGCTTCCCCCAATTTCATAGGATCCAGAAATGGGAAGCTCAAGTGCTTCTAACAGGATGACTTGACAGAGAAGGCTTTAGTGGGATCCCCCCTCAATCTATAACAATATTGCGCATAATATTGTAACTAAGGTAATTCTATTAGAATTCCCAGGGGAATGTCAAGCAGGGAGGGAGGGGGGAAGAGAGAGAGTGGAATTCTGGGGGAGAGTGACGATTGGAGGAGGCTTGGAAAGGGAGTTTGAATGTTGGGGGGGGAGGCAGTTGAGAGTCGGTTGAGAGCGGTGGGCTCTGGAGGGGGGAGGTCAGCTGGGCTGGGCAGCTCTTCAGCTTAGGATCAGTATGAGAGTTGTTTGACGGTGGCCAAAAAGGAACAGAGGCACAGAGTGGCACTGTGAGTCTCCCATGGAGTCCGGGGAATGTGGCAGTCCCATGCCCAGTGAAGAGGGGCTCTGCCAGCTGCCCAGGAATAGAATAACCTCAATTTAGGAGGGCCACGGAGCCAGGCTTGGCTTGTATTCCTCATGCCCAGATGCCTCACACCACCCTCTCCAATTACCTAGAAAGCAGCCTTATAGACCAGATTATTGTCTTCCCAAGCAACTTAGAAATGTAATGCTGGTGCTCAACGAAAGAAGTTTAAAGACTCTCTCAAGGCAAATCTAAAAGAAATGTAGTTTAAACAATTGGGAAACACTGGCGTGCGAGCTCTCCAATTAGAGAACAGCCTTTACCAACGGTGTCATGGACTCTGAAGACACTCGAACTCAGGGCAAAAGGGAGAAACAAGTTAAGTGGAAAGCATGCTTGGCAAACCCTCACCGTGATCAGCTCCCACCCAGAAACCTATGTCCCCACTGTGTAAGGATGTGTGGATCCAGAATTGGCCTCCACAGTCCATTATGGACTCACTGTTAAAACCGTGTTCATGGAAGACAATCTTACTCGGCTACGAGTGATCGCCAAAGAAGAAGATGATAAATTTGGAGTCTACGGCCAATTTCATGGACTTCATGAAAAATCCTCAGGGGAAGATGCCTTGCCTGTCCATGCTCCCCCAACGTCCGGTTGATCCAACACTTCCACCATTGTGCTCCCTAAAAGCCAGCACCCACCCAGCAGGTGGAGGCGCACCTTGGGGAGGGGGATATTGTCATGGGGCAGGAATCAGCTTCACCTGCTGAACAGCAGCCTGAAGGGGGAGAAGGGGGAGTGACTTTTCCTGCAGCTTCAAGGACTCCAAGGAGAAAGTGCTGATGAGAACCAGCTGGCTCCAGCCTTCTTAAACAGAGCTCCCAGTAGCAGCCAGAGAAGGCAGAGAAGGAAAGAAAACAGCTCCCCCCCCCTTTTTGATACTGTTTGTTGCGGAATATTATTTGATCATTGGCATATTGAAAGCAACCAGTTGCTCTGACTTCTTTATTTAATTTTAACATGTGCCAGTCATGCCGTTCTCTTTCAGTGAAGGGCACATTCAGACAGCAACTGGAACATCCCCGAAAACTTGCAAGGCACCAAGCAGCATGGATTCCTCCAGCGATTTGGAAGGACTTTACAATCCAGAAAAGCAAGACAGGAACGCCACGGAAGACGGAGTCTCGCTCTGTGTCCATCACCTTGTGTGCTGGCGACGGAGACCATTCTCTGGAAGCGTGGCCCTGTGGAGGAAGAAGGACTTGGTATCCTCCTGGCAGACGTGGGGAATGGATGCCCAATGCCCCTGCCCTGACATTATTCCCAAAGAAAGCTTGGCAAACCCACTTCCGGACGAGAGCATGAGAGCAGAAAGGTTCTTCTCCTATTCTCTGTTGACACTCAACTTGTAGGGTGTTCTCCCAGCCCCATGGAAATCTTTCCTTCCTCTTACCTGTTCTTTTTATAAGGGTGGCTTTGGCAACAGCCACAGGGGACAATGTTCCTACAATTCCCCAAACATATTTCAGAAGAACCCCTTCCTTCCTTCTGCCCCAGTACCTGAGGGTCGTCACGTCTCTCCAGGGATTTAGCCAGAACAATGTACACATTGGGGAAAGGTTCCCTTCCTGCAAAGAAAATGGAGCAATCAGCAAGTGCCTGGCTCCCAGCCATGCTAGCACCAGTCTGGGGCAGGAGGGTGGGAGACATGGGAAGGAAGCAATCCTATAATATAATATAGGGCACTCAATTGGCATTTCCACCTACCTGAATTCTGAGCCTTTCCACACTTTGCCTCCCTACGGGGGTCTTTGTCCTTCCCCCTGTCCCAGTACCTCTGGGGTGAGAGACCTTTGTCTGGGCTCCAGTCCCTCCCGGGATGCAGCGGCTCCCAGGCTGAACCTTCTCCTCACTGCAAAACAGAGACAGCAGCAGGCGCCTGACTCCCAGCCACGCTAACCCCAGTCTGGGGCAGGGGGGGGACCTGGGAAGGGGGCATTTCCTCCTACTTGATCTTATTAGCTGCCCCACCCTGAACTCCTCCTTACGGGCGTCTGGGATCCGTCCCGGCCGGCCTGACACAGAGGCAGCAGCGAAAGTCTCCCCCGGCTCCGGAATAACTCTGGAGGTGCTTTTGATGGGTGGAAACCTTGGCTGCTGCTTCTGCGCCAAGTAGGGCAGGGAAGGAGCCATGCCCGCATGGAGAACGGACGGAGGGGGAGGCAGACGAGGGTCAGGGGCTGGGAACCGCCATGATGGTCTCTCATTCTTCATCCCTGGAGCAGGTGCTGGAGCCTCATCCCTGGAGGTGTGGCCCTGTGGAGGAAGCAGGACATCATATGAGAATGGGCTGTGGTGAGCCAAAAACTATGGAAGGACCCCTTTGTTCCCTCTGCCCCAGTACCTGAGGGTTGTCACATCTCTCCAGGGATTGGACCAGAACAAAGTATATGTTGGGGAAAGGCTCCCTCCCTGCAAAGAAAACAGAGACATCAGCAGGCTCCTAGCTCCCAGCCACGCTAGCCCCAGTCTGGGGCAGGAGGGTGGGGGACCTGGGAAGGGGCATTTCCTTCTACCTGATCTTATTAGCTGCCCCACCATGAACTCCTCCGTACGGCCGACCGGCCTAGAACAGAAGCAGAAGCCAAAGTCTCCTCCGTCTCTGAAATGACTCAAGAGCCTGTTTTAATGGGAGGAAACTTTGGCTGCTGCTTCTGCGCCAAACAGGGCCGGGAAGGAGCCATGCCCACACGGAGAAGGGGCAGTGGGGAAGAGGTGCGAGGGTTGTCAGCTGGGAACCGCTGGGATGTTCTCTCGCCCTTCATGAGCTGGAGCCTCATCCCTGGAGGCATGGCCCTTTGGAGTAAGCAGCACATCATATGAGAATGGGCTGTGATGGGCCAAAAACTACATCTTCGCACTGTCACCCAGTTCCACGCTCTGGAATTTGTCTTTGGGGAATCCTCAAGCTGTTTTTTTAATTAAAAAAGAAGGGGGAAAGGACAGTGGTCGAGGACAATTGGAGCTGTAATCAGCCAGCCCCTATAGGAAGGTCCCCAGTCTCCAAACCTGCCTTATCAGTGCATGCCTTTTTTCAGAAATGCACCCAGAGCATGAACATGTACTCTCAACTTGTAGGGTGTTTTCCCCGCCCCATGCAAAGGTTCCCTTCATCTTACCTGTTCATTTTGGGGGAGGCTTGGGCAGCAGCCACAGCGGTGCAGACAGGAGATCCTGCAACAAAAAAAGGGATCTTTGAAGCAGGGGAGAACTCGACGCTACGCACTGCTTCTTGGGCTCGAATCCTGTTGCTGCTTTCGCAGTGGCATCTGGGTGGCCCCTGGGAGAAAAGAAGGCTGGACCAGACAGGCCCTTGGCCTGATCCTGCAGGCCCTTCTGGTGTGTTTCCTAAGACCCCCTCCTCCCACCTGTCCCATTACCTCAGGGGCGAGAGGCCGCCGTCTGGGCTCCAGTCCCTCCCGGAATGCGGCGGTTCCCTGGCTGAACTTTTCCCTCACTGCAAAGGAAACAGAGACATCAGCAGGTGCCTGGCTCCCAGCCACACTAGCCCCAGTCTGAGGCAGGAGGGTGGGGGACCTGGGAGGGGGCATTTCCTCCTACCTGATCTTATAAGGGCTCCCTACTTCTCCTCCATACGGGCGTTCGACTGGCCTAGCACAGAAGCAGCAGCCAAAGTCTCCTCCCTCTCCAAAATAACCCAAGAAGCTGTTTTAATGGGAGGAAACTTTGGCTGCTGCTTCTGCGCCAAACTGGGCCGGGAAGGAGCCATGCCCACACGGAGAAAGGGCAGTGGGGACGCGCCGCGAAGGACGTCAGTCAGGAACCGCCGGGATGTTGTCCGGTTCTTCATCCCGGGAGCTGGAGCTGGAGCCTCATCCCTGGAGGCGTGGCCCTGTGGAGGAAGAGGGACATCATATGAGAATGGGCTGTGACTGGCCCAAAACTACTGACAGAATGTCAACTCAGACGCTCTTTCAGCTGTCTTAACCACACCAAATATTGAAAGGCTTCTCTCTCCACTTTCACTATCATGGAGAATCCTGGAAATCCTGTAGTGTGTTCAGGGTGCTAGGAATGGGAGCTGTCCGAAATGGTAGGTCCTTGACAAAGGACAGGTCCCAGGATTCCTTGGTGGAAGCCAAGAGCCGTGAAAGTGGTAGAAGAGGCCTTGGAATGTCTGGTGTGGTGGATGCTCTCAACAGGAAGCCTGGCGCTTTTGTCGGGGTTTTGTTCTGGGGATTGCAGCTCCAACCAGAATCTCATAGGGTCAGAACCCATAGGGTTCAGGGCAGGGTGGGATTGCCAAAGTCTCTTTTCCCGGACACCCGCCTGCTTTCTGCCCCCTTTTTGATAGATTTTTGGGCCAAGAACAGAAAGCTAAATGCACACAAGTTAGATGCGCCAAAGTTGCTGGCTTTCTGGAATCGTCAAGGAATGATGGACACATGCAACTGCGAACCAGGGGGAACTTTTTTAAGCTGTGTGAACACGATCACACTGCCGATATGGCAAGAGCCGCCTCCTTGCGGGAATAAGGAAGCCAAGGAGAATCAGATGCCCCACAAGAGCATCTTGGATGAGGTGGCTTTCAAAGAGGGTGAGACAATTGCCTGGTGGAGAGCGTTATTGCAAGGCAACCAGGCTGGAGGGAGGAATGCTTCTGAAAAGCACTTTCTGGAAGCCACAGGTGGAGAGAGTGTTCCTATGAGGCCCAAAAGAAGTTGCACAAGGACCCCTTCCTTCCTTTTGTCCCAGTACCTGAGAGTCGCCACGTCCCTCCAGGGATTTCGCCAGAACGAAGTAAACGTTGGGGAAAGGCTCCCTCCCTGCAAAGGAAATGGAGACATCAGCAAGTGCCTGGCTCCCAGCCATGCTAGCACCAGTCTGGCGCATGAGGGTGGGAGACATGGGAGACATGGGAAGGAAGCATTCCTGTAATATAGGGCACTTAATTGGCATTTCCACTTACCTGAAGTGGGAGCCTTTCGCCCCTTGTTCTGGCCGGCCTCTCGCCTAAGGAAGAAACAAGCTCAGTTAGTCTGATTGGTTGGAGGAATTCCAGATAAATATATAGATGATAATATGTATATATTTCATTCCAAGGTTTATTATGGTAACTGAGACCACCAGTTGAGGTTGGCTAGAATCTCAGGCATTTCCACTTACCTGATCTTAGCAGCTCTTCCCACTTGGCCTCCATATGGGCGTCTTGGCTCCGTCTCAGCCGGACTAGCACAGAAGCAGAATCCAAAGTCTCCTCCCTCTTCGGAATAACTCTCGATGTGCTTTTAATGGGAGGAAACCTTGACTGCTGTTTCTGCGCCAAGTAGGGCCAGGAAGGAGCCATGCCCGCATGGAGAAGGGGCGGAGGGGGAGCCACACGAGGGTCAGGGGCTGTGAACCACCGGGATGGTCTCTCATCCTTCATCCCGGAAGCTGGAGATGGAGCCTCATCCCTGGAGGTGTGGGCCTGTAGAGGAAGCAGGATACAGTAAGGACTCTCGTGTGAATGGACTCTCACTTTCCTTGGAGTCCCCAATTATCATGTTGTCACAAAATGCTGCTGGTTAAACTCACAGTGCATAAAATCGCTGGAGGCTCCTGAGTTTTTAATGCTTTCAGTTGTACTCTGCAACCATCTGGGAACTGTAGCGCCGCACACAAGCCGAGACCGGGAATATCCACTCAAATCAAAGTTTAAGGAACCTCTTTTCAAAGGGTCACACGCAGTGATGGTGGAAAGAAATAATACAAAATAAATCTCACTACGCTTCTGCCCTGTGTGAGCTAAAGCCCCCTAGAGACCTTTCCCTTGAAACGATAGGCTGTGTACCCACCATACCTTTGGGGCTCATCCCCACTTCCCCTTGGGTCGTGTGCCCAGCAAGCTCAGATGTGTTAACAGATTTGCCCTTTGCTAGACGGGCCAGCCTGGTTTGCAAAAGTCAGCCCAGGAATTCCTTGTCTGGCACAGTTGTGCAGCCTGTACTTTCATTGATATCCCAATTAATCAAAATTCTGCAGTTGATCAATTTCTACAGCTTAGTTGGGTTGGGGTCTCCTGCAAATCTATAACAGTATTTTTCCTGTACAGTTTTTAATCCCTGTATTGTTGTGACCTGATTCATGATTATAAAGTAAGTAAAGCTTATTTTTAAAGTTCCCAGGTTGATGCCTGATTCTTTCTTAAGTGGGGCAAAGGGAGGGAAGGCAGCTAGCTTCATAGCTGGACTCGCTCAAAACAAGGTTTTGCAGTCTAATTCCTATCCTTTTAAGTTTGCTGTCAAGGATGATATTTTTTAAGGACCAGGTGGCAACCCTTCTTCAGGTATACAGGACCCACACTGTGAATTGTGCTCACAAAGGTACTGGGAGCCATCATAGATCCTTTAGGACTGGTGTTCTGTGGTTGCAGCGGCTGCTCCCAGTCCCCAATCTAGCTGTTGCTACATCTGCTAGCTCCTCTCAGATATGCCTGAGCCAATCTGATCTGAGGGGAATCCCTTCCTGTCCTCCAATATATGGTCATCTGTTAGAGCTTGAGCAGAACCAAACCCCATCTCCCAGGCGGCCCCCTTGAAGGCAAGGCACAATCCTGGGACCCTCAACACCCAACGGTTTTCCATTTCCAAGGCACGGGGTCCCTCCCCAACTCAAGAACCTGGCATCTGAGCTCCTCCCACCTTCCTGGTTCCTCCTCATGACTGAGTTCCTAGGACTCCATGGATCTCTGCTAATGGGAGCTGTTCCCAGAGCCCCTAACAAACTACAGTTCCCAGGATCATGGGGGGGGGGGGAAGACACCTGCTTTTTAGAACAGGGATGAGGAACCTGCAGCTTCCCCACACCCATTTCCTTGGAACCCAGAATGGGATGTTGAAGTGCTTCTTCTAACAGGATGATTGCAGGGAGCAGCAGTGCTTTTTATCTTCTGGACTTCCGTTCCAGCACCTTAAAAAAAAAAAAAAATTTTTTTTTGCCCAACTTCCGCCTGCTTTTCCCCTGTAAAAGAGTCTCTCCCCCCCCCCCCCCCGTCAATGCAGCTAAGATGGCTTGCTGCTGCGTGCCCAGGGAAGGCCCGCCATTGCCTGCTGCAGTGGTCACCTCGTGTGTCAAGAGAGGGATGCTGATTGGGAAGCAGTGCAAGAAGAAGCCGGCAGCTTCTGGGATGCTGATTCCTGGACATCTTGCAGCTGTGTGGATGCAGGAATGGGTGGGCAAAGAAATAAAACTGCCATTCAGGGATATCTTTATCAGCACCACCTGCAAAGTCACAACGTGGTGAATAAGACTTGGGAATACCCAGGAATGTTTCTCTGGGTAAACTGGAGGGGAAGCAGCGTAACAGGGTGGGGTGCAGTGGGGAGGGAAAGTGGGAATGATGGAAAAGCTCAAAATTGATGCAGGACTGCAGGAGGTATAACGCAGACTTAAGATGAGACTTAAGCAGGGCCAGACTTAAGATGAGACTTACCGGTAAGCAGGGCCAGACTTAAGATGAGACTTAAGCAGGGCCAGAGCCTCAGCCACTTGGCTTCCTGGCACAGCTGAAGCAGGCTGCACTAAAAAGAAGCAAAAGAAACAGGACAATGGGAGTTGTAGTCGGACATCACCTGTAGGAGGAACCCCAGCTCCCAAACCCATCGTACTAGTGTAAGCCTTTTTTCAGAAATGCATCCAAAGCATGAACACATACGCTCAACTTGTAGAGGGTTCTCCCCTCCCCATGCAAATTTCCCCGTCCTCTTACCTGCTCTTTTCAAAAGGGAGGCTTTGGCAGCAGCCATGGTGAGAGAAGACAGGAGATCCTGGAAGAAAGAAGGGATCTTTGAAGCAGGGGAGAACTCGGCGCTAAGGGCTGCTTCAAGGGAAGAATCCCTGAACATGTGAACGGTCTGTCACAGACTGAATGCCAGGGACAAAACGTCCCCTCAGCCGCCCATCCAGCTGTCACACCCACCCCAGGGACTTAAAGGAGATCCCACTGCTGAGCTCACAAGAGCTGCCTTTTTGCAGAAACAATCACATGACCAGGAGATGCAGCAGATGAGCATCTCTGACTGCATGGCTTGAAATGAAGGTTAGGCAACTTAATGGAGGAGAGGGCAGTCAAAGGCTACTAGCCCTGATAGATCTGCTTTGCCACCACAGTCAGAAGCCCAACTGGTCCAGCCTCCTCTTTCCCAGGGGCCACCCATTTGCCTGTGGGAATGTCGCAAGCAGGATTCGACCACAAGAGCCCTCTGCCCACCTCGGACTTCCTGCAACTGCATTTCTGAAGCATGGTTGCCCTCCAACCACGGAAACACAGCAGAGCCATCAGGGAGACTTGAATGAGATAGTAGCCCCAGAATATGATAGATCAAATCAAACAATAAGGTTGAAGGATGGATGGCGGCTAACAGATTGAGGTTGAATCCTGACAAGACAGAAGTATTGTTTTTGGGGGACAGGAGGCGGGTAGGTGTGGAGGATTCCCTGGTCCTGAATGGGGTAACTGTGCCCCTGAAGGACCAGGTGCGCAGCCTGGGAGTCATTTTGGACTCACAGCTGTCCATGGAGGCACAGGTAAAATCTGTGTCCAGGGCAGCTGTTTACCAGCTCCATCTGGTACGCAGGCTGAGACCCTATCTGCCTGCGGACAGCCTCACCAGAGTGGTGCATGCTCTAGTTATCTCCCACTTGGACTACTGCAATGCACTCTGCATGGGGCTACCTTTGAAGGTGACCCGGAAACTACAACTAATCCAGAATGCGGCAGCTAGACTGGTGACTGGGAGCGGCCACCGGGACCATATAACACCGGTCTTGAAAGACCTACATTGGCTCCCAGTACGTTTCCAAGCACAATTCAAAGTGTTGGTGTTGACCTTTAAAGCCCTAAACAGCCTTGGTCCAGTATATCTGAAGGAGCATCTCCACCCCCATCGTTCTACCCGGACACTGAGATCCAGCACCAAGGGCCTTCTGGCGGTTCCCTCACTGCGAGAAGCAAAGCTACAGGGAACCAGGCAGAGGGCTTTCTTGGTAGTGGCACCCGCAGTGTGGAACGCCCTCCCACCAGATGTCAAAGAGAGCAACAACTACCAGACTTTTAGAAGACATCTGAAGCAGCCCCGTTTAGGGAAGCTTTTAATGTTTGATGTGTTACAGTATTTTAATATTTTTTTGGAAACCACCCAAAGTGGCTGGGGAAGCCCAGCCAGATGGACGGGGTATAAATAATAAATTATTATTATTATTATTATTATTATTATTATTATTATTAAGGTCCAATGAAGGGAAATTACCAAACTACTTTTTTGATATAGTAAGGCATATGGAGTTAATATAGCTATGTAGATTAAAACATCTAACAGAGCGCAACTATACTTTCCATTCAAGTTTAACAAAATAATTCCAGTAGACCAGATATGGTGTGAGGGTCCAGAGATTTGGTGGTGAAAAGGGGTGAACAAGGTGCAGATCCAACTGAGAACCATCTCAGACCACAATTTGGTGCTCCTGGATCCAGCTCTGGCACCAGAGTCCTAGGTCACCTCAGCAGCTTGGAGTGTGCTTAACCAGCTTGGGTTGTCAAAACTACATTTATGGAGCTAGTCTTACCTTGTAGTCCATGTGCCGCTAACCTCCAGACTGGATCACTGCAACGTGTTTGATGGGCTGCTGCTGCTGGGCTTTGTCCATAAACTGTAGCTAGCGCATAAGACTCGGTTGCTCACTGGCAGAACATCACTGCCATGCTACACTGCTGCTGAAAGACTTATACCGGCTGCCAATTAGCTACTGGGAGAAGTTCAAGATGCTGGTGCTGGTGTACAAATCCTATACATTTTGGGACCAAGCTACCTAAAAAGTTGTCTTACCCCTGGGATTTTTGTAAACTACCGTATTTTTCGCTCTATAGGACGCACTGGACCACAAGACGCACCTAGTTTTTAGAGGGGGAAATCAAGGGGGGGGGAATTATTTTCCCCCCCAGCCCCAAAGAGCAAAGAAGCCAAGGCAGCGAGCACAATCAATCCCGCTCGCTGTTTTGGCTTCTGCAAAGAGCAAAGAAGCCAAGGCAGCGAGCGGGATGGATTGCGCTTGCTGCCTTGGCTTCTTTAGCCTTGCGTAGCCTCTCCTGGCTGGAGAGGCTGCGCGCGGCTATGGCAATTCCCCCACCTCCCACAAAAACCCACAGGAGCCGCGCAGCCTTTAAGGAGTGTGCGGCTCCTGTGGGCTTTTCTACGAGGAGGGAGAAGGGACTGACTGGCCATGTCAGTCCCTTCTCCCTCCTGGGGAAAAGCCCGCAAGAGCCGCACGAAGCCTCTTGGGGGCTTTTCCTGCCTGCCTCCCCCCTGCATTCGCTCCATAGGACGCACAGACTTTCCCCCTTAGTTTTTAAGAGGGAAAAAGTGCGTCCTATGGAGTGAAAAATACGGTAAAGCAACCAAGCGGTTTCCATTCCTGACCTCTGACAAACATGTCGTTGTGCTCCTGTTTCTGACGGAAATCTCCCTGGTCACAATCCTTTCTGCATATCTGCCATGCAATTAAGACACAGCTGTATATCGCCTCTATAAAGCACGCACATAATCTCTCCTCAAGCATAAGCTGAAGGAAAGCGATGGCAAAGAATACAATAAGAAAAAGTTGTTTCTGGTTTCCCACAACTGCAACTGGTCTCAAGTTGGAAAAATGGAAATCTAGCCAACAAATTAAGTTTGCAGGATTACTTTTGCATCAGTAAGAATGGGGTTCACAGACCTGCTATGTAAATGATTGAATTTCTACCAGGCAACTCACACATGTTATATCCAGGGTCTATGAAAAAAACAAATATTCCAAAGAGATCATCCAATTACTTACATGTCTAGCAGTGTTTAAAACAAATCTGGCTGGCTTGCATGCATATTTGTTGGGAACCTAGGTGGCCTTTTGCTCCACAAATATACTTTTAATAACCTCCCACCATACATTTTATTTTTAATAAAAATGGAGGAAATTAAGGACAGATACATTGTTATTTTAACAGTAAGGTTCCTTCAACAATGGAAACAACCGTATTTCACATAATGGATTTTTAAAATCTCATAGAACTTCCCTTTTAAATCTAATAAAATCATCTTATCAGTTATTTTTCATAATATTGCTGGTTTTCTGCCCCAACAGTAGCAATCAGGGAGGGAAATGAGGGTGAGGCAAGAGTATTGCTCACAGTGCATGCATGTTCCCATCTACTCAGAGGTAAGTCATATAGCATTTGATGGCGCTTACCCTCCTTCAAGTGCGTATAGGACTGCAGCCTGAAGCATATACCGTATTTTTCGCTCTATAGGACGCACTGGACCACAAGACGCACCTAGTTTTTAGAGGGGGAAATCAAGAAAAAAAATATATTATTCCCCCCCCCCAGCCCCAAAGAGCAAAGAAGCCAAGGCAGCGAGCACGATCAATCCCGCTCGCTGTTTTGGCTTCTGCAAAGAGCAAAGAAGCCAAGGCAGCGAGCGGGATGGATTGCGCTTGCTGCCTTGGCTTCTTTAGCCTTGCGTAGCCTCTCCTGGCTGGAGAGGCTGCGCGCGGCTATGGCAATTCCCCCACCTCCCACAAAAACCCACAGGAGCTGCGCAGCCTTTAAGGAGCGTGCGGCTCCTGTGGGCTTTTCTACGAGGAGGGAGAAGGGACTGACTGGCCATGTCAGTCCCTTCTCCCTCCTGGGGAAAAGCCCGCAAGAGCCGCACGAAGCCTCTTGGGGGCTTTTCCTGCCTGCCTCCCCCCTGCATTCGCTCCATAGGATGCACAGACTTTCCCCCTTAGTTTTTAAGAGGGAAAAAGTGCGTCCTATGGAGCGAAAAATACGGTATTTTGTGATCATGCTCTTCATATGGTTTATGATTCAATTTTTCCCCATTTAAAAATAGTTCATTTGCCACTGCATATATTTCAAACATTCTCATAAACTTGAAAACACATCATACACTCCAATCTCATTAAATGTGTGGATCCGTTTTGTATAAATATGTTGACCACGTTTCCCAGTCCCTTCACATTTAAAGTAATTACATTGATGTCAGTACGTTTCTGAGCACAATTCAAAGTGTTGGTTGTTAAGTTGTGGGTGAACATATCAGACGACACAGCGATTCTTCAAACAGCTCTTGTTTATTCACAGGCCACAACAGAACTGAACTGAAGGGTTCAGCCAGCCTGCTTATATAGAGCTCCACTAGAACGCAACAGTAACCATTTTCTGTAACTATCCAATCACTGAACGTCACTTTCGATACCTTATTTGCATATGTGGACTTGAACTATCTACAGTATCCCCCTGCTGGCCCAGGGTGAGAACTTCAGTACATAACAAGACTGCCAGCACAGTTTCCATGGGGAAAACAATTGCTGAAATGATCTCCCAGTTTCTGTGCCCACAAATGGAGTGGGGTGATTTCGAGAGTCTGCTGGCATAGCTCTATGTTTCCCCCCTCTACTCCCGAAAAGAACAGTCCTGCATTGAGCTCCCAACTCTATCTCCATAATCTCTGGCAGTGCTTTGAGTTTACCAGGGTCATTGAGCTGCAACAGTCTGCATTTCCCTGCTTCCCATGAGTGGATAATGTTGTCCCTGTGTACAAAGGCTTGAGTGCATTCTAAGAAAGCTGAGCGTGTTGTGCAGAGGGCAGCAGAGGACAAGTAAGCAGGTGACAGGAGAGGCTGGGTGTGTGGCTGCTGACCGGCCAGTCGTCCCCATCTCAAGCACTAACCCATGGCATATATTGGTCAACAAAACAACAACAAACAAACCTATGGTCACGTGAAGCATCCCAATAAACACACGAGACGTAACTAGCTGTGTTCTTAGATAAATAAGGTATACTATTCCTTATATCAAATTGTAAATTTCAACAGAAGTAACTCATAAAGTTCAACAAACGAACAAAGCAGAAGACCCAGTGGATCAGATCATTTAAGGTCAGTGGATGCTGACCTTTAAAGCCCTAAACGGCCTTGGCTCAGTATACCTGAAGGAGCGTCTCCACCCCCAACATTCTGCCCGGACACTGAGGTCCAGCACCAAGGGCTTTCTGGCAGTTCCCTCCCTGCAAGAAGTGAGGTTACAGGGAACCAGGCGGAGGGCCTTCTCGGTAGTGGCACCCGCCCTGTGGAACACCCTCCCATCAGATGTCAATGAGAAAAACAACTACCAGACTTTAATAAGACATCTGAAGGCAGCCCTGTTTAGGGAAGCTTTTAATGTTGTATTTTAATGTTCTGTTGGGAGCCGCCCAGAGTGGCTAGGGAAACCCAGCCAGATGGGTGGAGTATAAATAAATTATTATTATTATTGTACGCATTCTGACAAGTGGTTATTAATTATCCCCCCATTAAGTTGTTCTATAAAATTATTATCATTATGGCAGATACCTGCAGGCGACTGCCCTTGCTGTGCAGGCAATGTCAGCAAAGAAGGTTCTTGGATGCTAGTTTCTAAGATTTCCTGTGCTAAGGATCTACAGTTCCCAAGTCCCTGACCCATGCTGCTTTTAAGCATCCCATATACTGTATGCAGTTGCTGCCTCTTCTCTGCAGGCAGATGTGCCGTTACATACACTGCTAAGTCCTTCAGCTCCTGCCATGACTCGGCAGGAGTTTCTGGGTGAATCAGTGCAGAATATGCAGCAAAACGAGGATCTCCAGCGAGCAGTGATCCTAGTGCCCTATGTGGTGAACCAATTCCCACTCCTCAAGCTCCCTCCTTGAGAGCCAGGCTGATGTTGTGACCATATGTGCTCCATTGTAATGCTCCCCCCAAATGAATCAGAGATGTTCCTTACCGAAGGGTACTGGAGTGTGCTTGTGTTGTTTCTTATTTTGATGGATAGTTCCTTATGTGGGGTGGTACTGAGGATAATGGGTTCTCGTGATGACTCCTTGGATTCTAAAATTGATTGTAGAAGAAGAAGAGAAGAGTTTGGATTTGATATCCTGCCTTTCACTCCCTTTAAGGAGTCTCAAAGCGGCTAACATTCTCCTTTCCCTTCCTCCCCCACAACTAACACTCTGTGAGGTGAGTGGGGCTGAGAGACTTCAGAGAAGTGTGACTGGCCCAAGGTCACCCAGCAGCTGCATGTGGAGGAGCGGAGACGCGAACCCGGTTCCCCAGATTACGAGTCTACTGCTCTTAACCACTACACCACACTGGCTCCTTAGTAGTACTTTGGAACTCTGCAGAAATCTTTAAAAGACTAGATTTCAAAAGTTCAAGTCTTTCTAGAATCCCTTGCTGCTCTTCCATTGGGAGGTCTTGAAAAGAGCCTTTCAGATTCTGCTCCAGGTCACAGCAACAAGGTTCAAACATAGAAAGAGTAGGAACTACCAACATGAGGTTGTGTGAACTTTTAAGACCTCTCCCCATTTCCCATAATACATTTTTCAACAGCATCATCGATACATCACAAATATGTCACAAAGGAGGAGTGTTTGGCATGTAGATACATGAGTCAGTAACCTCAGTTCCCAACACCTTTTTACTACCCTCTTCCCCAAAGAACAATAAAAGTATTTACACATCCCCCCATCTGCAAGGCTTTTCTGCCGCTTCTCCTTTGAAAGTATCAGGATTCAATCCACCATCCCTATGGATTTCTGTCTGGGGTATGTGCTGCCCTTGATCGCTTCCTGCCTCCTATTGTGTGGCTAAATTCACACCTTGACCTTATGCTTAAGGGATTATGGAGGCAGGGGAAGGGGCCATTAGCCTTTGGAACCAAATTCAAACTGTTGAATTTTGGAGATTGTTTGATTCTATATTGGATAGTCAGAGGAAAGAGTACGATACATGGTATCCGCTTATTGCTACCATTTTATAGACTGCTTTTCTGAGCCTCTTTGCTGTTGTGTAAAAGGTCATTGTCCTGGCCTTAGTTTGAGGCTGTGGTGGGGACTTGGGATTTTTTGGGAGTCGATAACTTTAACTGGTTTTAACACAACTATTTCCCCCCACTGAATCTCTGTTTTTGGTGGAACACTGAGCTGGGATTCCAAAGCTGACCTCAGTTGGTGAGCAGGTTTATAGGGGATGCAGTTCCTCAGTTACCCTAGTGCCCAAGCCATTTATGGCTCTGTAAGTAATAGCCAGTCCCTTTAACTGGGCCTTAAAACAAACTGGAAAGCAGTGTAACTTCAACAAGACTGGTGTGCAGTGCCAGATTTACCTATAAGCTAAACAAGCTACAGCTTAGGGCCACACTCTCTTGGGGGCCCCAAAAAAATTTAAAGGAAAAAAACTGGATGTGCATTTCCAAAATATAAGATAAATAACAAATAAAATAAAATTTATATACAGCAAGTGTTTTGTGTTGTATAGGCTCCTGTGATGTAAGTAATGTGCCCCACCTGCTAACCTGCTCCCTAAAATATCACATATAAAGGGCCCCATTACCTTCAGTAGCTTAGGGCCTCATCAAAGCTAAATTCAGCCCTGCTGGTGTGATATGGTCAGAATACTTAACCGAAATTATTTTGGCTGCAGCATTTTTTACCAGTTGCATTTTTTGAACACTGTCCAAGGACAGTCCCACGTACACCCACATTAGATTCCCATATCCATACTAAGTTACAGCGTGGAGCATGTATAAGAGTGACCAGATCTGCTTTTCTAGATGGGATTGTCAGAAACAGGACACTACATGGCACCCACTTCATCGCTGCAGGTTTATAGGCTGCTTTTCTGGGCCTTCTTGGCTGTTATGTATGGATGGCGCTTGTGTAAACGGTCCTGATCCTGGCCTTAGCTGGAGGCTGTGGTGGGGACTGCCCTGCGCATTCCTGGTTTGAACGCAGGGCTCCCCCAAAATACTTCTCAAGGATGGAGGCGCATGCAAGGCCAGGCGATGGTCCCTTCCTAATCGCGCCCAGCGGAGGGCGCTGCCTGCAAGCGGCATTTCTCGTGCGGCGGCGGCGGCAGCAGCGTCGGGGACGAGCGGAGGCTTCCCAGAAGCAGCCGCTTCTCCTCCTCCGCCTCCTTCTCTCCTTTTCTTTCGCGTCCCGCTTGGTGCGGCGAGCGCGCAGCCGAGAATGGAGCCGCTGCTGCTGCCGCCGCCGCCGCCGCCCCCTGGAGCCCCGCCGCTCTCCGCGGAGCCCCTGCGCGCCGCTTGGGCATCGCCCCGCGCGCGGTGACCTGGCCCTGCCGGGACGCGCAAGGCGCGCGGGCGGCCGCCCCCGGCGCCTGGTCGGCCGGCGCGCTCTGCCTCCTCTCTCTCGCTGCGCAAAGGCGCCCGGCTCGGCGGGGGCGCGCGCTTGAGCCTCTCGCTCCTTGGAGAGCTCCTGGGAGGCGGCGAGGGGGCAGACTTTCCTCCTCTGCCGACCCAGCGGCTGGAAACAACTTTGGGGGCGAAAGCGGGGTGCCGCGGATCTTTTCTCTCTTGGCTTGGAAGCTCCTTTCCCGTGTCTTTTTGGCGCTGCCCGGCGCGCTCTTCTTTCCCGGCTGGGCTCTCCGCCTTTCTTGGCTTGTTGTTCGCCTTCCTTGCATGGATGCACCATGGCCACTGCAACGCTCGTTTGCAGGGTCCAGTTCCTCGACGACACCGACCCTTTCAACAGCACCAATTTCCCCGAGCCCACCAGGCCGCCGCTCTACACTTTCCGGGAGGATATCCCCCTGGGCACCCAGTTGGCCGGGGTGCACCGCCTGCTCAGAGCCCCGCAGAAGGTACGGGGGGGGGGTCGCGGAGGGAGGGGCTCCTGGGAAGAATGCGGGTCGTTTTTGCGGGAGGCTGGACCGGGCTGGAGACGGCAAGGGAAGACCCTCCAAATGTGCACCCCCTTGAAAGTGCGCGCGCAAACAAGATCTTAAAGTGCCCTTGGTGTGCGTGGATTCTGCAGAGTAACGCAAGGAAAAGTTCCCGTTCTCTCTCTGACCCCAAGGAGCTTATGTTCTGAATGACTTGTGCGGGGGGGAATGGTTGGGATTACCATATTGTGCATGTCTTGTGTCCGGGCAAGACGTTTTTCCGCCTTCTCCCCAAACACTAGAAATCAGTTACCAGGTGAGATCTGTTAGCAGCGAGCACTTCGCCTAACACATAATTAACGCGTGGAATTCATTGCCTCAAGATGTGATGATGGCCATTGAAGAGATTGGGGGAAGGAAACCACGGAGCCTTTGTTTATCTATCAATGGCTAATAGTCGTCGTGGCTATCTGGATCCTCGAGATTCAGAGACAGTGTAGCTTTGAAGGGCAGTTCAGGGACCACAGAGTAGGTGGCCAGGGAACAGCAGGGCAGAGCTCTTCACTTCACGTCCTGTTTTTCAGAGGCACTGGGCTGGCTACTGTGAGGAAAGGTCGCCTGGGTTTTTATGATGATGTGTCAAATTTGTACCAAATATTGGGCCGAACCACCTGCTGACTTGTTATCTGTGTTGGTTTAGTGCGGCAAGGCTTTTGAGCCGATCCTGTATTTTGGCACTCTGAACATCCTATCTCTGAACATCCTAAGGGAGAAAAGCAACAAGTGATGGAAACAGTGGAAGTTGTGGCATCAAGAAATGCAAAGTGTAAGGTGTAAGGGAAATATTTCAGAAAATGCTTAGGTGGGACCAGTGGCGTAGCATGGGTTGTCAGCACCCGGGGCAAGGCAAGTAATTTGTGCCCCCTAACCCGTGGATTTGCGCCCCCTAACCCTAACCCCCAGATGTTGTGCCCCCCCTGCACCCCCCACGCTACGCCACTGGGTGGGACATGCAGTGAAGATCACCATCCAGCTTGTGGGCTGGTTGTCCACTGTGAGGCCAGATTCTTGCTGTAGATGGGCCTCTGGTTTGGTCCAGCAGGGCTCTTCTTACGATATGTGGTGCCATGTTCTACCCTGTATACTTCTGTTGTCAAATGTGGTGATCAATCCACAGGTTGCCTGCAATATTTCCAAAAGAGAATGAGACCTTCTCAGGCGTATGGTTGCTACACAGGTGATACAAACACACTGACTGCTATGTATAATGCAAAGTTTTATTCACAAACTTTGATAGAAAAATAATACTCCAATGCAGTGATATGTCACTCGATAGGTTCCTTGTGTTTCTGTTCCACTTGCCATTCAATGGATCTCAAAGGGACTTACAAGCAATGAACAGCAACAGCGACTTCACATATCACCTTAGGACAAGTTATATAATATGATCAGCAAATCATCAATTTTTTTTTGCATAAAAAGTTAAGACACTATCATCAATGTAACAGACACAAATTAGAGGTGTCGTGTGTTGATGTTCACTGGGCTATTTGATAATTTTGGACACTGCTGCAAACCTCTTTCTACATATGTGTGAATCTTTTTTTATTTAAACCAGTTTGCGCCAATCACATTGACAGTGAAGTCTTACTCTTTATCCAGTGTGCTTGATTCTTGCTTATATCTCAATGTGATGCACACATTTTAATATCCAGTGCCTTGGAGCATTCTGTATAACTGTGTGCTTGTAAATTATCTACAGAACAGTTGTATGTCCAAGAGCACCACTCTCTCTATTGCCGTTTTTGTTTGATACTGTGTGTTTTGCTATGTAGTCATCTCTCCCCGTTTGATATTGCCCTCCTTGGTTATATTACCTTGTTTACGCCTTGTTTTCCTCTATCCGGTAATATGTCCATGCAAAATAATTGTTTCGTATTTTTGCTTCTCTAATAGTGTAGAAGCAGAAACTAGTGCCTAAGTGAGGACTCAGAAGTGGGGCAGTTTGTTCTTGTGCATGTTTATTGAGAAGCAAGTCCCAATGAATTCAGTGGAAATTACTCCAAGGAATGTATGCTTATAGGATTCAAACCTTACTAATTAGGGTGATGTAGAGTATTTTCTTCCTTTAGCTTGTGGGAGGGAGGAATCCGCAAAATTAAGTCCCACCCTTCCTTAGTGGAGAGGAGAGAGCCTGTAATACAGTATGCTTGCAAAAAATAGTTCTGGCACTTAGATTTATGTTTGGAGGTTGAACTGGAACTCTTGTCTTCTGCCCAGTAGGGAAGGACTGTACCTGAGGGGTTCAGGGAGAGGCTTTTGCTAATAGTGTAAATGTAGAGCAATGGTGTATTGAGGCCATAGCACCATGGAGGTGAGGATAGAAAGTCTAATGGTCAGTGGGGTCAAGTGCATCTTGAGATCTTTTGCATGTGTCTCCTGTAGTTGCTTTTCCTGGACATTGGTGGCCATTTCTAAAAATGCTTCTGTGGATGTTCGTAGCAAGTGGTGGAGCTTCGAAGATTCTCAAAAGTAAAACACAGGAGGCGTAGTGCAGGATAGTGCGCACCCTGGAAATGATCTCTTTCAGCTTCTGCCTTCTGGAAGAAGGTACAGGGTTATAAAGACTAGGACTAGCCGCCTGTGAAACAGTTTCTATCCAAATGCAATTTTGGTTTTAAACGCAGTGTAAGGTAGTCTCTATGGGAGTATGTTGTATTTAATTATGGGGTATCAGAGTTTTTAGGGGGTTGACCAGGCTGGGATAGCAGGCTTGTTGGTTTTTGAATGTCTGATGTAGATTTTTTCAATTTTGTTGTTCTGTATGTGTAGGGGTTCTAGGGGTTGCTCGTGCGTAAGCCGGTGCCGACACCTGGCTAGGTTGCCTGAGTGAACCTTTTCTGTCCGGACAGCCACTCACCCGTGGCTGTCTCAATTGCTGTCAGAATCCGTCAGTGGGCGTTTCTTAAACTTCTTCCAGCAAAGAAGCTCTTTGACGCCTAGTCTCCTCCTACTCTCTCTGCGCGAAAGCCTTCTGCGCAAGGAGGGCGTAGGCAGCGGAGGACCTCTACTCTCCCCACTGGTCCCCGGCAAGGAGTCATGGGACCGCCTCGCCGCTTCCCCCATCTGCCCCCCTTCTCCACTGGTGCTACGCTGATTCTCTTCCCCAGAAGATGGGCTGCCTCTCCCAATCCCAGGACGCTCTCTGGAATCCCTCTGGATTTTGCTCTCTCCCTCCGGCACTGATGGCAGTTCCCTGACAGTATGGGACAATGACAATAAAGATTATCGTATCGTATCCAGCATTGCTCATACTTCTCAAAAACTTGTGCTCAGTTTCCTTTTGCCTGGAGTAAAAACACAGAATATGCCGAATGTCTTTTTTTCCTCTTTAATTAAAGTGAACATGTTTGAAAACCCAGAGGCTTTGATAGCTGGGCTATTTGTTCTATGCGAGAGTGTTTTGAGAAATAAATGAGGAATTCCTTAAGAGAAGCAGGGCTATGTGGAATGGATGGCTCTGGATCTCAAGAAGGATCTTTTTGGGACAATACATTTGGCATCTGTGCTAATTAATGCATCTTGATGTCTCCCTTAATAATTAATTTGCACTGTTTTTCTAGCTCCTGGAGAGATTGCTTTCCATTTCCACAATAACTTTACAGGGCAGACATTCCTCCCACAAGTTCACTATAATTACTGGAGATTTTGAAGCTTTTAAAAGAGGCCCACCATAGAGCCAATGAGACGCACTTGCTCCTACCAGCAACCTGCTTGGACTGTCATGCAATTTTGGGCAGTGATATATATTTCAAGACGTATGGTGAAGCTGGGGGGGGGGGGCAGGGAGTATGTCCAAGCAAATAAAGGCGTGTTTAAGCTGTCGCTGTGGTGTGGTTCTTATGAGCTGACAGTTGCGCCAAGGCTTTTGTTAAAAATAGCAGTTAAGTCTACTGTCCTTGGAACACTTGATACCCTTTCAAAAGCTACAACATGTAGCATAGCAGTGAGTCAAGCCATAACCTTTGTGAAAACCGGCCTTGTAGTTGTGCCTGCATCAACTATCTTTCGATAAATGTCGCTCTCTGTTCTTGAGGATCTGGACTATGGTGCTAACGCATTTGGAATATTTGTGTACAGTTCTGGTCAATTCACCTCAGAAAGGATATCGTAGAGTTGGGAAAGGCTCAGGAAAGGGCCACTGAAATGGTAATGTGGGCTGGAGCGACTATGAAGAAAAGTTGTCATGTTTGGGACTTTTTAGTGTAGGCAAGCAAGTGTTAATGTGATATATATTTATAAAATTATGCGTGGCAGAATTATACCATTCTTCTATTTTATATTCTGCTTGCCCCTTCCACTTCCTTGCTGTAATAATTTGTGCGGCTGTCAATAAATTTGTGAGCAAGTCCTTCATAGCCTGCGAACCTTCCACCCCATTGTAAATTGATAATCATGCTACCTCTGGACTTGCAGTCAGCTTTAACCCAGTGATTTCTGTTATCTCCTTAAACACACTTTGCCCCCCAAAATTGTACATATTTACACCCCCACCACATGTGAATGTAATTCCCTGTTGCCTGGCATCCCCTTCAAATGTTTTTTCTCCATCTCTCATAGAGATCCTTTGCA
Source organism: Podarcis pityusensis (assembly GCF_964106645.2). NCBI lineage: Eukaryota > Metazoa > Chordata > Lepidosauria > Squamata > Lacertidae > Podarcis > Podarcis pityusensis. The sequence continues at coordinate 5,945,175 of NC_138038.1, read as the reverse complement.
GCTGAAAGTTGGCAGATAAGAGAAAGCGCTTCTTCACACTATGGAACTTGCTCCCTCAGGGGGCAGTGATGGGCACCAACTTGGATGACCTTAAAAGATGAATTGACAAATTCATGGCGGGGAGGGCTACTGGCTATGCTCTACCTCCACAGTTGGTGGCAGCAAGGCTTCCGAATACCAGTGGCTGGAGTGAAGTGAAGGACATGAGGCAGGAGTTGGTAATGCAGGTGAGCTGTGCACAAGCAAGCTGCCAGCTAGCTCTGCAGAAGCTCCTTTTATTGGCACAATATGCAAAACCAGGCAGATACATTTTAGACTGTGACCATTACACATCTTCCAATCCCGAGATCATGGGGTGGTACAAGGTTATTTTGTCACCTGTTTCCACCGTGTCATTTTCCGCTTGCACTATGTATGACAAAGGAGACAAAGGTCACAGACAGGGCACAGCAGACCACTAAGAGAGCAAAGGTTAGAGGGCAAGATGTTTAGACAGCTATGGCTTTGTCTATGGGGGGAAGTGTACTCCGCACCCCAAGGTCACGCGTGCAGACAGCTGAGGCTGCCCACGGGCAGAAGCGTGCCCCACACCCAGCGATCATTCCTACACTGGAGGCCACGGAAGGGAAGAGTTTTGCTGTTGTGCTCATGTTCTGCTTGCTGGTTTCCCTTTGTGGCATTTGATGGCCACCATGAGAACAGGATGCTGGGCTAGTTGGCCCACTGGTCTGATCCAGCAGACTCTTCTTATGTTCTTAGGATTGCCACAACCCACGTACCTACGGGACCGCCTCTCCTGGTATGCCCCGCGGAGGACCTTAAGGTCCACAAATGACAACATTTTAGAGGTCCCAAGCCACAACGTGGTTAGATTGGTCTCAACTAGGGCCAGGGCCTTTTCAGCACTGGCCCCGAATTGGTGGAATGCTCTGTCAAAAGAGACTAGGGCCCTGCAGGACTTGACATCTTTCTGCAGGGCCTGCAAGACAGAGCTGTTCTGCCTGGCCTTTGGTTTGAACTCAGTCCGATTCTTATGTTTCCCTCCCCTTATGGTTTTGATCTATTAGCTACTTTTAAAATTAGGCTGCATTTTAAATTGCATTTTAACCTGTATTTTAAATAGGGTCCCCCCCCCATTATGTTTTTACTGTAATTTTTACAGTGGTACCTTGGGTTAAGTACTTAATTCGTTCCTGAGGTGCGTTCTTAACCTGAAACTGTTCTTAACCTGAAGCACCACTTTAGCTAATGGGGCCTCCTGCTGCTGCCGCGCCTCCGGAGCACGATTTCTGTTCTCATCCTGAAGCAAAGTTCTTAACCTGAAGCACTATTTCTGGGCTAGCAGAGTCTGTAACCTGAAGTGTATGTAACCTGAAGCGTATGTAACCCGAGGTACCACTGTACTGTATTGCAGCAGTGAAGATGAGACAGATGCAGTGTGCATTTAATTTTTAATGTGCAAACATCCAGCTCTACCGTAATGTATACAGTGCTCCATCCCCCACATCAATTCAGAGCTTGCTTTGCAGCCTATAGGTTGGGAAGTATCCATCGCTCAGGAGCAGAGCATGTTTTGCATGTAGATGGCAGACCCCCCAAGTGTCCCTGTTATCCAGGGATGTCCCTCATTTAGAGAAGCTGTCCCAGTTTCTGATTTGATCCATTTTCCCTTAGAATGTCTCTGTTTTCATTGGAGAAATGTTGGCGGGTATGGAGTTATCCAACCCCTGAGCTGTCTGAAGACAATCCTGTATAGGGAAGTTTTTTTTTTTTTTTAATGTTTAATGCTTTATTATGTTTCTATATGTGTTGGAAGCCGCCCAGAGTAGCTGGGGCAACCCAGTAAGATGTGTGGGGTATCAACAGTAAAATTATCATTATGGAACGGGATGCCCCTATTTTCATCGGAGAAGTGTTGGAGGGTATGAGACGGTCCTGGGTTCAATCTCTGGCACTTGTGGTTTCAGGATGGATCTCGGGCAAGGCTTTTGACCGAGACTTCTTACCACCGACAGAATAGGCAACACTGAACCAGTGGTCTGAATCACTAGAAGGCAGTTTACTACGCTGACATGATTACAGAGGGGCAAATTTTGCATTTGAAGAGGGGTTTAGGGAGCCACAGACTGATAGTAAATGGCGTCTGCAGAACTTTCTATTAAAATGCAAGAAGGGTAGGAATTGTCGATTCAGTATGTGAGGAGGGGAAGGGGTCAGTCACCAGTGAGGAGATTTATAGTTCTTCAGGGTAGCTTGCAATGATAAAATTGATTAGAGCAAAGGAACAATATGAAAGAAGAGCAAGCCTCTTGAAACCAAACAGTAGTGCAACAAACTGAAATAGCAGGGCAAAACATTGTCTCAGAAACAGAAAGCATCTTAGAAATGGACAACAGCCATTCCTAAACGAATCTAAAAGAATCCATTGAAATAAGTCTATTCAGTGACCATTGAAGAGCAGTCAGTGAAAGGGACAGGTGTTCCTCTGTTGAGAGGCTGTTCCAGACCATGGACATTACAACAAAAAGTCCTCTCCTGTTTACCTGCCTGCCAAGCCTTCCTCAAAATCCTCCTACTGTGGTCGGAGTTCTTGTTTAGGCTCATGGGGGGCGGGGGAATAAATTCCTGGCCGTTTTAGGAGTTTAAAGGTCAAAGCCAGAGCCTTGCGTTGAGCCTGAAAGCAGATTAGTAGCAGGTGAAGCTGGCAGAGGATGAATGTAATATGATACAAAACCCCGGCAGCCACGTTTTGAACCAGTCGAAGCTTACAAGGGCAGCTCCATCTACTATGGTAATCTAGACAAAAGCACATAGCGTGTTCTCCTTCATGGAGAGCACGTGTTGCGGTGGGGGCCGCCAGGACACTCCGAAGTTGGGGGCGGGCTAATTGATCGTTGGCCACTGATGCGATTGGGGCTTCCCTTGTTGTTGGGAAGAAGTTAATGTTGCCATTTATTGATTGACAGCCAGAAATAGTAAAACTCCTTGCACGAGGCTAGGGCTTCCTCTTTTCGCCCGTGCATCGGATTGCCCGTCCCTCCCTCCCTAGAATAGGGTTGTTCGCTTTGACCTTGCTATGCCTGTCATGGGGTCCTCTGCTTTGGAGCGGGGGCCTGGTAGGAATTTTGTCCATCTGGCTGATTGGCTGGGACCATTTGGTTTTTGCCTACTGCGTAGCAAATCGTCACAACTTGTAAGGTTCGCGGTTAGGCATTGGTTTATGGTTTGGTTGGTTGAGGGGCATGGATTGGCTGTGCCTGCCCCTCTAATGCTGCTGCTGCAAGGGATTCCGTTAAAGGAATTGGGGGCTAACTATTGCTTGTCCACTCTGTCAAGGGGGCTCGGGCCATAGCAATGAGCTCCTGGTTGCATTTGGGGTGAGGGCAGGTTCCCTGCTCCGTCACTACCCCCAAGTGTATTCCCCCATTCTGACTTTCGCATCGTGCGGAATGTCAGTCTGTCCCCCATGGTGGGGGCAGATAGTCGCAACCAATGCCTACGCAACCACTCACAAATTTGTATTTTAATAAAGTTGTGGCCAAAATTATGCCAAAAATCTTAAACAAAAACTTCTGTGTGATGTGTGAGTTATTGGGGTGGCCCTGGGGACCTCGACACGCAACAGCCAATGCTGGGTTTGGTTTCTCCAAGACGTAGTACTGTTGGCATATAAGATGAAGCTGTTTTATTATTATTTAAATACCCTGATTTCTGCCTACATATGCTTGCACTGGATGCTGCTGTGTGTGATTAAACTGAGATACTTGTGCAGCTTTGCATGGACAAAGTGTGATTTTGCATGCAGATGCACCCACTGCCAGTGTGATATCCAGGAAGCTGCATATTGGAGATGGAGATTTTTGTCTTTTTTTAAATGAGATTCTGCTCTGTGAGCTCACGCCCAACATCTGCATATGTGGTACCATGCCTGAACCAAGACTGCCATGTTTTACAATGAATTTATTTATTTTTGTTGGTTGAAGTTAGTGCCATCAGGTGATCAGCAGGAGGATAACTTCTTAAACCTTGACCTCGAGGTTCATAGGCCCGCATTTGAAACTGTATTTATGTCTCACGTTTGCTCCTCGCAGCCCTCTCCTGCAATCTGACGCTTCTTTCCTGAACTTAGTTAAATTTGATAGTTTACTTATTAATCCAATCTCTTAAGTGTGTGTGTATGCACAAGCACACATTACATTCATTGCAAGGCACTGTGTAACGTTTTTCATAGTGATACTTGTGCCCTCTGAAAATGACATGGGAGTACATGACATGGCATTTTCAGAAAGTGGAGAGCACCACAGCCATAATGCTTGCCTGCATATACTGTGCATAGAGTCTAGGAAGCAGCAACTTCTCTTCTCGGTGTTCATGCATACAGTGAGCAATAGGTAGAGAAAGGGCTGGCCCACCCATGGGGCAAGGTGAGGCAACTGCCTCAAGCAGATCCGGCCTCCAAGGATGGCATTGTCTGCTGCCTTGGCAGACCAACTGCTCCATTGCTGCCTCTACAGTGGCCTCTTGGTGAATACTACCACCCTTGTTCCTGATGTAATAATAATAATAATAATAATAATAATAATAATTTATTTATACCCTGCCCTCCCCAGCCAAGACCGGGCTCAGGGTGGCTAACAACCAATAATAAAAGCAAGTTGATTAAAATACAACTTAAAAAACAAGATTAAAATAAAACATTAAAATGCAGCCTCTTCACAGGAGAAGAAAGGAAAAAAGAAAGAGGGGGAGGGAAGCAATTTGATTCTAAGCCAAAGGCCAGGTGGAACAACTCTGTCTTACAGGCCCTGTGGAAAGAAATCAGATCCTGCAGGGCCCTTGTCTCATGAGACAGAGCGTTCCACCAGGCTGGAGCCAGTGTTGAAAAGACCCTGGCTCTGGTTGAGGCTAATCTGACTTCCTTAGGGCCCGGGACCACTAGGGTGTTGCTATTTATGAACCTTGAGGCTCTCCGTGGGGCATAGCGGGAGAGGCGGTCCCGTAGGTACGAGGGTCCTTTGCTGTGAAGGGCTTTAAAGGTCAAAACCAGCACCTGTACTCCACCGGGAGCCAGTGCAGCTGGAAAAGCACTGGGTGAATATGCTCCCATGGCGGAGGCCCCGTGAGGAGTCTCGCGGCAGTATTCTGCACCTGCTGGAGTTTCTGGGACAGCTTCAAGGGCAGCCCCGCATAGAGCGAATTACAGTAGTCAAGCCTGGAGGTGACCATCGCATGGATCACTGTGGCCTCATTCCCAATGTAGATATTTGTTCCCTGCTTGTTGCCGATGTAGATCTTCACTCACCCCTTCTTCCCTGGTGGGAGGGGAGGGAGCACTGTTTTGTGGTTTGCCTCAGACGCCAAAATGTCTTGGGCTGTCCCTGAATGGAGGTAACATGGCAAATGGGTGCCCATGTACCATGCTCAGTCTGTATGTGTGAGCACTGGCCGGGGTGAAATAGGTTGTCTGTTTCCACTGCTATTGCCATGCCTCATTTGTTGCCTTTGGTTACTGTAAAAACAAAAGGGCAGGTTTAATTAAAAAAATATTTTATTAGAAGAGGAATGGCAGATGAAATTAATGGACTATGCAGAATTGGATAAGATGACATGTTTTATCATTTTACTGTTGTTAGCCGCTCTGAGCCCGGCTTTGGCTGGGGAGGGCGGGATATAAATAAAATTTATTATTATTATTATTATTATTATTATTATTATGACAGGGAGGATTCGAAACCAGCGGGACCAGAAATTCTTGAAAGATTGGAGTAAATATGCAAGTTATTTGAAAGACAATTGTAATCAACTGACTACGCTTGTAGGACTACAAAAAGTTTTGTAAGGAGAACTATATGAAATATCACAGAAAAGATTTATGAGAATGGATTTAAAGTTATTGACTGTTAAAAGTAATAGTTAGGATAACAAATGTAAGATTAAGAGAGGAGGTTTGAAAATCATTAGATGTGGTTGATGGAAGTCTCAGGCTAAAATAGCCAAAATGATGTATAAGATAAGATGAGATGAGATGTTCTGTTTGGAAAATATATGTAAAAACCAATAAAAATGTATATAAATAAAAATATTTTTGTTTAAAGTCCAGGTGAACCTGAAATTGGTAGCTGATGGTGACCTTAATAATAGAAAAGTGTACTATCCTGAGTGCATGAACCTGGACTCTTGAGTCAGCACTTACTTGTGAAACAGGAGAACTTCGAACTGTTGCCCTTGAGGAAGATTTTTTTGTTGTTGAAACGTGTTAGGTGATGTACTTTTGCGAATAAATTCTACACCTGGCGCTCGCATTGACATCTTCCTCAAAGAATGGGAAGACTTTCTAGAAGCAGGAATCCTGTGGCACGATCAAGACCTAAAAACTCACTTGTGTACTTCTTGGATCGCTGAAACGCTCTGCCCTCAAGGTTTGAAATAGCTGCACTCCAGGATCTCTGATTCAGGATCCACAGTGAAAGTAGATTTTTTTTGGCACGTAAAATCATTAATTAATGGCCAGGCTGCTGCTTCTTTTTTAAAAAATAAAGGTCTCTGCTTTTGTTTTGTTTTTAAGGTGGGAAAATGTGCTGTACTCCCATTTATAAACTTCCTAACTTTCCACTGTTCTCTTAAGAGTGAACTTGGTGGCACTTTCATTCTGCGTAAGCATGCATAGGATCAGGCGGTAAAACACACTGAGCATTGTTTGCCTGCTCTCCTGCCTGCTATAATGCAACTTTTGCAGTTCTGATGGCAGACAGAATGTTCTTGCAGAGAACTGTTACCATTTTGAAATGTTTGCTCTGTTTTTCTAAACCGCTGGTCTGTGCAGAACCTCTTCAAAGAAAGAAAGATGGTTATACAATCCTGCCTTTGTATGAATCTTTTACTCTTATTTACAACTTGCTTATTGCATTCAGTCTGTCACAGTTTAAGCGAACAGTTTTAAACATGAGAACTGGCGGCATTTGCAAGGACTTGCATGTCAAAAAACGGAGGCAATTAAGCATAACCTGCAGGCCCTCTCCTTTGCTTTTAATCTAGAATCCCTGCTAGCTCGAATTAGAAAAGATAATTAGTGCCCTCCCCATAGCCTTTCATAGTGACTTGCCCCGCTTCCTAAATACTAATGCTTCCTAAATACTAATCGGGAATTGCGTTGATCACCAAAACAGAGTTTAAGACTTGCTTCAACGCCGTGCATTTGTTTTAATTTAAAAAAGAGGGAAGAGAAACTCACCAGTCCTAAGGAGACCTTGGTGTCCTTGGGGAGCGCTTTAAAGGTAAAGGTAAAGGGACCCCTGACAATTAAGTCCAATCGCAGACGACTCTGGGGTTGCGGCACTCATCTCGCTTTACAGGCCAAGGGAGCTGGCGTTTGTCTGCAGACAGTTTTTCCGGGTCATGTGGCCAGCATGACTAATCCACTTCTGGCAAAACCAGAGCAGTGCACGGAAACGCCGTTTACCTTCCCGCCGGAGCGGTACCTACCGTATTTTTCGCTCTATAAGACACAGTTTTCCCCTCCTAAAAAGTAAGGGGAAATGTGTGTCCATCTTATGGAGCGAATGCAGGTGGGAGGCTCTGTTCAACGCTCCCTTTAAAGAGCCGTGTGGAGCGTGTGTGCGGCTCTTGGGGGCTTTTCCCCGAGGAGGGAGAAGGGTTGCCACACACATGCTCCACATGCTCTTTAAAGGGAGTGCAGCTCTTTGGGGAGCCTTAGCCACACACAGCCTCTCCCAGGCAACAGGAGCCTTCATCCCACTGCCGGGGAGAGGCTTCGCATGGCTATCCCATAAGCCAGGACAGCTTCCAAAAACTAGGTGTGTCTTATGGTCTAGTGCGTCTTATAGAGCGAAAAATACGGTATTTATCTACTTGCACTTTGATGTGCTTTCGAACTGCAGGTTGGCAAGAGCAGGGACCGAGCAATGGGAGCTCACTCTGTCATGGGAGTTCGAACCGCTGACCTTCCAATCAGCAAGCCCTAGGCTCAGTGGTTTAGACCACAACGCCACCTGCGTCCCAATGGGGAGTGCTTTAGTCAATCACTTTTCCAGAGGAGATGCCCAATCTCTCACTTAGGCAGAGTACTGTAAAGCTAGCTTTTGAATAGGTCCATTGGACTTTGGGAGAAGCCTCTATTTGTGGAAGCTGTGTAGAAACCAAGAGATGTTCTTTATTAGATGCTGGTGCTCCAAATATCTGTGGCTTCCTTGCCCATAGTTGTGGGTTTCCTGACATGCTTACTCATAAACCTCTTTCTGCTGAATAGCTGTGGGCACCTCATGTTCTGCTCCACAAAGTGAAGCTTGGTGATTAGTCAACACTTTGGTCTAATTTCCAGTTCGCCACTGTACTGGGGTTCTATCACTGCCTGAAAACACATTAATGTGTATGCTGAATAAGATTCTTTGTTTCTGTCTTGGCTCTTCCTAGTGCAGGGGAGGGGAACCTGTGGCCTGGCAGATCTTAGAATCCTAGAATTGTAGAATTGGAAGGGACCTTGAGGGCCGTCAGACCCCAGCAATGCAGGAATCTCAACTATGACGGATGGCCACGCAACCTCTGCTGAAAAACCTCCAAGGAATGAGAGTCCACCATCTTACGAGAGAGGCCATTCCACTGTCTAACTAACAGGAGGAGCTTGGATTTGATATCCCGCTTTATCACTACCCTAAGGAGTCTCAAAGCAGCTAACATTCTCCTTTCCCTTCCTCCCTCACAACAAACACTCTGTGAGGTGAGTGGGGCTGAGAGACTTCAAAGAAGTCCAAGGTCACCCAGCAGCTGCATGTGGAGGAGCGGAGATGCAAACCTGGTTCACCAGATTACGAGTTTACCGCTCTTAACCACTACACCACACTGGCTTTCTCTTGCCACCAGAAAGTTCTTCCTGGTGTTTAGTTGGAACCCCTTTCTTGTAACTTGAATCCATTGGTTTGGAGCAGATTCCATGTGACAGCCCTTTAGATATTTGAAGATTGCCATCCTATCTCCTCTCAGTGTCCTTTTTTCCCAGGCTAAGCATACCCATTTCCCTCAACCATTCCTCATTAGGCTTGGTTTCCAGACACTTGGTCATCTTATCATTTTGTTAGACTACAGTTCCAATCACCTCTGACTACTGGCTGGAGTTGATGGGAGGTTGACCCCAACAACATCTGGACTTGTGTGTGTGTGTTTAATTTTTAACGTCAACTTTTATATTTTGATGGAATCTGGGGGTTTTTTATTTCTTGTATAAAACAAGAGGAGGAGCAGACCTGAGGGGTTGACTTTCTTTCCTCTGCAGCCAGCACTGAAACTAAGCAGCTTGGTGGAAGCCTAACCCTAACCCCAACCCTAACTTTTAAGCCTAACCCTAACCCTCCTCCACTGGGTCACTTGGTCACTTGCATGGCACACCTGGTTGCCTTTGACAACTAAGTACCGTATTTTTTGCACCATAACGCTCACTTTTTTCCTCCTAGAAAGTAAGGGGAAATGTCTGTGCATGTTATGGAGCGAATGCCTGCGGATGGCGGGGGGATCTGCTGCAGTCGTGAGCAGAGGATCCATGGTTCCCCTTCCTTCCCTCCTCCGTGGCTCGCTATGAAACAGCAAAGTGGGAGAAGAGCCGCTGAGTGGGGAGGAGAGAGGGACAGAGAGCCTGCTTGCTTTAAAGGAGCAAAGCAGGAGAGGAGAGTAGCCTTCTCCTCTTATACCCCTCTTCTGCATTATTAACAGCATCCTTCTCCACCCACCCCATGCGTGTTCGTTGTCCCTTGAGTGCTTTTCCTTCCCTCCCCACTTAAAACGTGGTTACAAAGCACGGATCCACATGGATCCTCAGGATTTTTGCATTGGGCTACCCCAAACTCACTGTCAGATCACATGTCTGTAGCCACAGCATGAACCACAAAAATCATACATCCACTGTTTCGTTTAGAATATTTTTTTTCTTGTTTTCCTCCTCTAAAAACTATGTGCATGTTATGGTCAGGTGCGTGTTATAGAGCGAAAAATACGGTAAGTTAAATACAGGCCAGTTGCTGCATTTTGCATATTTTTCATTGGGAACTTCTGAATGCACGAAAGGTGTTGCGTGTTAAGATCCCCAGGAGCTTCCCAATAATAAAGACACAATTAACACAGAATTTAGTTTTAGGTTATTGGCATAATTTTGGCCACAACTTCATTGATTACAGATAGTGAGTGGTTTGTTTAGGCATTGGTTCCCAGCTAGCTGCACCTGACCTCAGCAGGACAGCACTGACGACTGGGCTCCACCATATTGTCAGTACAGGTAAACACTGTGGGGGAGCATTGGTACGGTCATGTGACTCAAGCTCACCCCAAAATACTCCCAGGGACTCTTGTGTGGCCATACCCCCCGAAAGAGGTTGGCAAACGCAAGGCGAGTCCCTGGGTTCTTTTAACGGAATACACCGCCAGACCTTACAAAGTTGTGACAATTTGCTACACGGCAGGCAAAATCCAGGTTGCACCAGCCAATCAGCCAAATGGGAAAATTACCGGGCCCCTGTCCCCAAAACAGACGACCCATGGCGGCATAGCAAGGTCATAATGGACCCTAAATATAGGGAAGGTGGGCGGGTGATTCGATGCATGAAGCGAAAAGAGGAAGCTCTACGCAACATGCAATGGTATATATAAAGGTCCCTCAGTTAATACACAAAAAATCCCATTGGCCCGTTCTGCCCAGCAACCGAGGGACCACCCATCAGGTTGTTATGGCTATCCAATTGCTCCCACCCACACGACAGTGAGGTCAGTCCTGATGATCTCACCACAACTCCTATGGGAGGAGGACCCGATTTGTCACACACAGAGAAAGATGCAAAGAGGTCGTATATTTCGTTAAAGCGGTTTTGCACATTATGTTTTCCGGCATTCTTAGGGCCTGCTACTGCTATACAGCATTTCTTTGTAATAAATCAGTTTGGCTTACCCGGTAGATACATAGAATATATAGAAAGACTGTTTTAGCGTTGACTGTATCTAAGGGTGAGACTTTCAGTCTTTCGGAATATCATTTTATTTCCTTCCCCACGTTAACATCTGTAATGGTTCTCTGTCGGAAATAGCCAGCACATACCTATTTGAGACAGTCAGTAAATTATCTCACTCATCAACTGGGGGAAGGGGGAGGTGCTATTTAGAAAAATTGTTACAAAAGATGTATTGGGTGTTTTTAAAGGGCAAAGTGTCAAATGTGATAAGAGGGATGGGGGGTTAAAGTAAAAAAGGCTTTTTATAACCTTGAAAAGGGGAGAGAAAAGAGGCCTGGCGTTCTCGCTCTGTATGTGTGTATGTATACAGTGGTACCTCTGCTTACGTACTTAATTCGTTCTGAAGGTCCGTTCTTAACCTGAAGCGCCACTTTAGCTAATGGGGCCTCCTGCTGCTGCCGTGCCACCGCCACACAATTTCTGTTCTCATCCTGAAGCAAAGTTCTTAACCCAGGGTACTATTTCTGGGTTAGCGGAGTCTGTAACCTGAAGCGTCTGTAACCTGAAGCGTCTGTAACCCGAGGTACCACTGTATATATGTATATGTATACCGTGGATGCTTGGGTTGCGAACGTGACCCACGCAGGATGCACTTTCAAAATCTACAGCGTCCGCAACCTGCAGCGGCATGTCTGCACACGAGCAGGTTGCGATTTGGTGCTACAGCACATGCGCAAAGCGCAATTTAGCGCTTATGCTCATGCACAACCAGTTCCAGTACCTCCGGGTTTTGGCGGTCCGTAACCCGAAAAAACCCAACCTGAAGCGTCTGTAACCCACGGTATGACTGTATATATGTGTGTGTTTGTTTGTGTGTGTGTATAGATATATATGTATTTGTATATGTGTGTGTATATATATATATCTGCATATGTGTGTGTGTGTGTGTGTGTGTGTGTATACGTATATATGTATACATATGTGTGTGTATGTGTATATATATATTTGAGTGTGTGTATATATATATATATATGTGTGTGTGTGTATATATATATATATGTGTGTGTGTGTGTATGTACAGTGGTACCTTGGGTTAAGTACTTAATTCGTTCCAGAGGTCCGTTCTTAAACTTAAACTGTTCTTAACTTGAAGCACCACTTTAGCTAATGGGGCCTGCCGCTGCCGCCATGCCGCCGCAGCACGGTTTCTGTTCTCATCCTGAAGCAAAGTTCTTAACCAAAGGTACTATTTCTGGGTTAGCGGAGTCTGTAACTTGAAGCCTATGTAACCCGAGGTACCACTGTATATATATATGTGTGTGTGTGTGTGTGTGTGTGTGTGTATCTCCATATCCCTTTACTGAACTGTCTGGCAAGGTAAACGTTGTAGCAGGTTACCCTGATAGACTACAATGTTTGAATTTCACGCTCCCCCTTTATAAAGGCACCGAAAAGCATGTGCCTCTGTAATGGAATGTGACATTTGTTTAAACGTGCACAGGAACACTACATAGCTCTTCAGAAACATAATGCTGTATTTACCATGCATTAAACTCCAGGAGGGAATTAGGTTGGCAGGATGTAATTATGCATCTTGGAAGTCAGCCAGCTAGGCAGGTTAGCATACCTCTGCAATTTGGAAAGCACTAGGAGGTTCTGGGCAAGGCCTGGGATCTCCCCCCTTGTTTGGCAATTAAAAGGTAATAATCTGCAACACCATGCTTAGATTCCCTCTCCCCCCCTCTCCCCTCCCCGCTTTTCAACATCAGCACTTCTTATAACACCTGGATAGGGTTTAGTCATAGTAACTCTGTATTGTTACAGCATTTTAATAATGCAGTCGGGGGTGGTGTTGAATGCCTTTAGGGAAGGAATGGGTTTTTATTTTAGCTGTAGGGTTACATCTTCCAAAGCAAAAAAAACCTTCTAAAAAATCTTTTTTAAAAAAGAAGATGTGGCTAAAGAAGAGGTATCAAAAGGTCAGTGTAGGTTGTGCATGACTTTGCTTCAGTTTTATTTGTTCTTATAACAACTAGAGGCAGGCACAGAACAATGATTTGGGTTTGGAACTCACTTTAGCACTTTGGATAGTGAATTGCCTCAAGAGAAGCCTCACTCTGCCTTGGCCCTGAAGCAGGCTCTTTTCAAGGAACCCTGAAGCTTCCAATCTCTTCCCATTGATCATCATGCAGAACAATGGGCTCTGGGCATCCTTTTGTCAGAATTGGATGGAATTTAAGAATGGTGGTCCAGTTTGCCCATTGTTGTTGTTGTCGTTTAGTCGTGTCCGACTCTTCGTGACCCCATGGACCAGAGCACGCCAGGCACTCCTGTCTTCCACTGCCTCCCGCAGTTTGGTCAGACTCATGTTTGTAGCTTTGAGAACACTGTCCAACCATCTCGTCCTCTGTTGTCCCCTTCTCCTTGTGCCCTCCATCTTTCCCAACATCAGGGTCTTTTCCAGGGAGCCTTCTCTTCTCATGAGGTGGCCAAAGTATTGGAGCCTCAGCTTCAGGATCTGTCCTTCCAGTGAGCACTCAGGGCTGATTTCCTTCAGAATGGATAGGTTTGATCTTCTTGCAGTCCATGGGACTCTTAAGAGTCTCCTCCAGCACCACAATTCAAAAGCGTCAATTCTTTGGCTATGAGCCTTCTTTATGGTCCAGCTCTCACTTCCATACATCACTACTGGGAAAACCATAGCTTTTACTATACGGACCTTTGTTGGCAAGGTGATGCCCATAACCACGGCTTAATTTCTTGGTCCCAGCTCCTGCCCACCTAGCAGTTCGAAAGCACTCCTAAGTGCAAGTAGATAAATAGGTACCGCTTTATAGCGGGAAGGTAAACGGCGTTTCCGTGTGCTGCGCTGGTGCTGGCTCGCCAGAGCAGCTTTGTCACACTGGCCACGTGACCCAGAAGTGTCTTCGGACAGTGCTGGCTCCCGGTCTCTTAAGTGAGATGAGCGCACAACCCTAGAGTCGGACACGACTGGCCCGTACGGGCAGGGGTACCTTTACCTTTTAATTAGCAAGCCTGCTGGTTCCACCTTTTGAAAGCTATGGGGTCCTCTGGTCCTGCTGTATTACTGGGAGTTAAGCCATGGTTTGACTTGCTGTTATGTGCAAACCCAGGCTTGTGGCTTGTCTCCCCCAAACAAACCATGACCACCAAGCCAATAAGAAACATTGGTTACAGGTCATGGTTCATTTAGAGCAAGGCAAACCATAAGACTAGGTTTGCATGCAATGTTAAGCTAAACCATGGCTTAGTGGCTGATAGCATAACAACAGGAGGACTGGGAAGTGGAGCAAAGTACAGTGGTACCTTGGGTTACACACGCTTCAGGTTACATACGCTTCAGGTTACAGACTCCGCTAACCCAGAAATATTGCTTTAGGTTAAGAACTTTGCTTCAGGATGAGAACAGAAATCGTGCTCCGGCTGCGCGGCAGCAGCAGGAGGCCCCATTAGCTAAAGTGGTGCTTCAGGTTAAGAACAGTTTCAGGTTAAGTACGGACCTCCAGAATGAATTAAGTACTTAACCTGAGGTACCACTGTAGCTGTCACTTTTTAAATGTGAAGCAGGCCATGGTAGCTACTTCAGAGAAAATTAAGACTGCCAAATTTCAGATAGATTGGGAACGAGTGGGGTGCAAGGGCTGTTTGCGGTTGTTTCTTTTTTAAAAAAAGGAGTTCTTACCCCCTGTTTTGTGGGGAATTCATAAAACATGTTGCAAATCATAAGAGGAGGCACCTATGTATGTAACCTGCTTCCTGAAAGTAAGCAAGTTACTTTTAGGAAGCAGGTCAGGAGGCCTGATAAGTGAAAATCAGCTTAGCAGAAAGTGAGCTTATTCTGTCCTTCAAAAAGCCTTGCTGCATTTATAGTAGCCACAGTACCAAGCACCAAGTTACAAAAGAGTAGTAGGAAATATTTCTTTGGACATGCATCACTCATAATTTTATATATGGCAGTGTTAACAGGATAAGAATAGCAGAGAATGGATGAACAGACAGTATTTTTCTCTGCTCATCCTGCTAAAATATTTTCAAGTCGTAAGTATGCACATGTATAATTTAGATCCTGAATGTGTTTGACTTTGGACTGCACTGGCATGTTGTCAACTAGACCACTACTTTAAGACTAATGATCACCTCTGAAAAATAAAGTACAACCCAGTCAAGGTTAAGGACCTTTGAGGCTGCCATTCCAAGTGCAGATAAGCCCCTGTTCATTAAAGTTTCATAAATATTATTTAAAAAAAAAAAAAAGATAAGCCCCTGTTCAGTGGTTCACCTCCTGACTGCTTGCCCCCCACCATTAAATGCTGACACATGTGCCACTGTAATAATCTCTCGCAGGGCCAACGTGCAACACTTTCAGTCTGAAGGGAACCGGTGTGAATAGGCCCCTTTCAGATTGAATCCAACAGAGCGTTGGGTCCTTCAGACAGCACAAATGCAGAGCTGCTAAGAATTACAGTGGTACCTCGGGTTAAGAACTTAATTCGTTCTGGAGGTCTGTTCTTAATTCATTCTGGAGGTCTGCCACTACTGCGCAATTTTTGTTCTCGTCCTGAAGCAAAGTTCTTAACCCAAGGTACTATTTCTGGGTTAGCGGAGTCTGTAACCTGAAGCGTCTGTAACCCGAGGTACCACTGTAGCAACAGGAGCACAGTCAGAGGGCAGTCCAAGGGTGAAGTGATCACCACAGGGGTTGGGTGATCAGAAATATACAAGCTTGGGAGCTGGTGCTTAAAATGGCTCCAGCTCTAGGTAGACTGTGCCTACAAACCAAAGGCTTCTAAGACTGCGCTTTCAGAGACCAATGAAGAGCACAGCTATGTTACCTGAGGAATTGATCTACTCATAAGTAGTGATTTATTCATGAGCATCCCCTTACTCATGCAGAGTCTGATCAAGCCTGCACTTCTAGACATCTGGCCTGCATTCCTAAGGGCTAGATAGTCCCTCGGTGTCTGCCTCTGATATGGGTTGTCCACATCTTGAGGGGAAAGATGGAAAGATGGACTGCTGTCTCCTCTGAGATCCCTAGTTCCCCTGATATGCCTCAAGCAGTGTTAGAAATTCAGATAGATAAGCTAGCACATATGAATTGACCTATTCCTACCTCTTCTTAATATTGACATGGACCATTGATAACGTAAGAATATTCTTCTCAAACGTGAGCAGGGCAGTGGGATGGGGGAAGTGAAGACAAGTCACAACAATTAATTATAACGTTGTTCATTGCTCCTGCTCAAGCGGCAAAGAAAAAGCATTTCCGTTTCTGAAATTCATTTGATTGTGCAGATAAAATATAACTGATAGAATTCGACAGCACATGGTATTACGGTGTGTAAACAGTTGAGAGCCAAGGATTCCCAGGCATGCACCTCTAGACGGTGGAGATGTCAGGAGCCATTCTGACGCCCAGGCATCTTCACATGGTCACTCACAAGTGGCCGATAGCCAGGTGCAAAATGTGCCTGTCACCTGGCTCATTTTGAACACTGCTCCCAAAGCTACAATTCTGTAATCTCAACTGCATTGCATGACTGTAGCTAATAACAATTCGCTTGTCTGAGTATGCAAGAAGGAGAAACACACACAGGGGAAATGGGAATGATATTAACTATGAACCGAGGTGGAGGTTTTTAAACTGTGGTCTGCGAGTTCCATTTGGGTGGCCTGTGGAAAGGCCGCAGGGCAATCAAATATATCTGTACTCAGCCCTGCACTTCCCTTGATGTGATGATGGAGGACTAAGATGCCCAGCAAGGGGCCCATGATGCGCATGGCAGCGCAGAAGCAGAAGATGTACGTCTTTTGCTGCGCACAAGTCAGCTGGCTCGATGGAGATGTCAGTTGCCAACATGGCAGCCATAAATCTCCCCGTGGTCGCAGTTGGACCCATGCCAGTAGCAAATCATGCCCGGCACCTGGGGAATTTCCAACACTGGCCTCAAGTTTCCTCAACACAGGGTACTCCTTCATGATGTTTCGCTTGGGGGTTACAGGTAATCCCCTGAAGCAGATTCCTCCATTGGGGGAATGACATGGGACCTAAGATGTGGGACCAGCTCGACTGATTTTAGGGAGCCCATGGGTACTGAATGGCTGAACAGGGCTTTACTTAGAAGGAATCCCTATGGAAATTAATGGTGTAAAGATGTGAGAAAACAGGTAAGCTTAGATTCAAAATAATTTCAACAGAAGTAGTTTCGTGCTTGAATCTCTCCAACTTAAATCTGTAGAACTTATCACTCAGAAAATAATCAAACCGAGATCAGTGGGACTTACTCCCAAGTAAGTCTGAACAGGACTGAAGCCTAAATAGTGCTCTGCTTTGTTGGGATCATGTCCAGCATTCCCAAATTAGATGACGTTGGCTAAAACGTATTTTCTCTAGAACTGCCCAGCTGAGTTTGTTTTGACTATTTCAAAGGAATCATTTGGCATGGTTGATCTCAGCTCAGCTTTGGTATTATTGTTGTTGATTGTTTTGCCCAGTGAACAAGTAGCAGGTTGACGGCAATTTACCTCAGGAAACTGGTGCAGAGGAAAAGGTTTAACTTATCCTCTATTATGACTCCAAACCAATTTTGCAGACCTATGGCTGTTTTCACCCATCCAGTGAGTTGGTGTTTTCTGAGGAGGGGAAGAAAAAAATAGAAATGTTGGCAGATCCAATCAGAGGTCTTCCCTATCTCATCTAATCTGCTAGGTATTCCGAATCCTGACCAAAGAGAATGGAGCCCCTATTGATCAGACTGCTTGTAGTGATCCCTCTGGACGATTGTCCCCTCCATTCATGGAGTAAAGAGTGTGGGCAACAATGGGAGTGGTCTTTGGCCTTCAAGACTTCTCCACCTTGTGGTCCTGGCTTTAGTTTGGAAATTATATAAACTATGAGAGAGTTTCTCTAAAAACCTTTTCAGGTTGTCCCAGTGTCTGGAGACTGCAATAGCTGGGGCACTGGGAGTAGATTGTGATAACTGACACATTAATTGGGTTGTTGAAATAAAATTCTAATGTGCTACTATTTCCCCTGATGAACTTGGCTTGCTTTTCTTTTTCTCATAGTGCAAATTTCAACATTTCTTGAATGTGTTACAACACGTAATTGCATTGGCCTATATTCAGTAACCCGGCTGCCTGTAATCCCAGTCACAGTAAGAATGCTGACTGATTCATGGGGTAAAAATAGCCTTTTACTCAGACCTGGTATATGTTATCACTTGCTCTGTGTTTCAGCTAATTGTTGATCATTTTTGCTTTAATAGACGCTGACAAGTACATGGTTGTATTGATTCACATTGAAAATAAGTAATGTGAAATATTGCCCTTAAACTTGGTACCTCCCAGTGTTAGAAACTGGGACAGAAAAGCTAGGAGCCAAATGGCTTCTGGGACCTGGGTTGTGGGCGCCAAAACAGAATATCTAGTCGCCATTTGGAGGAGGGGGGTCAGCCACACTTTTTATTTATTATTTTGATAAGCATGAACTAATACACATAAGCGATACATTGTTAATATCACATTTTTAACTGAGGGTCTGTGCTTGTGTGGTAACCTATGTTAAAACTGTTAAACTGTAGAGCATCCTTTGGTCAAGATGGGCATCTAAGCATTTCTTATCAGTTAAGCCAAAACAGCTGCTCTCCCAGCGCCTATCCTCCAATATATGGCTTTTAAGCCCACATAAAGGTAAAACAGATAAAATGGATATGCTCCTTGCAATTAACATTAGCTACTGAGCCCAACTGACTTTAAAACTATTCAGAATAGAAAGAAATTAAAACTAGCACAGAGCATGCTCCAGGACAAGCAGCCTTAGTCGTCACCAACTTCACATGCAAAAACGAAAGCATGATACAACAAAAGCGACTATGGATGGTTTGCATTACTCACTGCTCACTTGAAGTATCAAATGCAAGGCTGGTGTTTCCTCAGATCCTTGACTCCCAGCAAAAATTTTAAAAACGCATGCCAAACCCTGAAGATCAAGGAACAAGCTTCAACATACTTGTCTGTGATGATGTCACCGCAAGACAATATTGGCTATTTGCCCACAATACATGCTCCTGCAGCTGAAATGTCGACTGTATATGAGGTCCTAAACCAGTCTATCAACATGATGCAGTCTCTGCAGTTGTCCAAGATTGTGTGTGTTTTTGATCAGGCACTTCATTCCCAGAGCTGTAGAAATCACCTTGACTCAACCAGAGAAATTCAGATATACCATCATAATTAGAATGGGTAATATTTCATACCATATGCCCCTTTTGGCCACAGTTGGTAAGCGGTTTCAGGATACATGATTTATACATTGCCAGGCACAATCGCAGAAGGTTCAGTAGCAGAGGAGTTCAGAAGTTTAACCATGCAGTCAAACTTCACAAGCTGTTTTATGAAGCACTCATGGGATAGCATGGCATGGTTTTTTGGTCATTGTTGAAAAACATGCATGCATGCAGAAGGTATCTGGATGAAATGCTGTACAGCTTAAGGAACTTTTGGCATGATGTATGCATAGTTTCACTGAAGGAAAGTCCTTGGTAAGCAATCCCGTCCAGGGATTATGGAGTTCCTTGAGGACTACCTGGGATGTAAATTTTGGGCAGGCATAGACAGACTCTGGCCTTCCAGATGTTTAGGACTACAATTCCCATCAACCCTAGCTAACAGGACCAGTGGTCAGGGATGATGGGAATTGTAGTCCCAAACATCTGAAGGGCCAGAGTTTGCCTATGCCTGATTTTGGGTATCGTATCTGGACACAGTAGAAATTCTGCTGGAGTTAATTTACAAGAAGGTAAATAGGTGCTTCACTTGACATGCAACCCTGCAGTGGTCCCATAGTGTTTTGCCCATGGCAGACTGAATTATGCATGCTGCCTTCCATACTGTTAAGCCCATAGGCTTCTGTAGTTCAGCATCCTGTTAGCCCACAGTGACCAACTGGATGCCTGTAAGGTGCCCATAAACAGCACATAGGACTCTCCCACTACAGTGGTACCTCAGGTTCAGGACTTAATTTGTTCCGGAGGTCCGTTCTTAACCTGAAACTGTTCTTAGCCTGAAGTACCACTTTAGCTAATGGGGCCTCCTGCTGCTGCCGCACCGCTGGAGCCCGATTTCTGTTCTTATCCTGAAGCAAAGTTCTTAACCTGAAGCACTATTTCTGGGTTAGCGGAGTGTGTAACCTGAAGCGTATGTAACCCGAGGTACCACTGTATTGCTGCCCAGCAGCTGGTATTATTATTTATTAAATCTGTATACCGCCCTTCATCCGCAGATCTCAGGGCAGTTCACAACATAAAACACAATATAAAAGCACAAAATACATGATAAAAACAAACCAATAACCCCCTCGCCCTCCCCTAAATATATTTAAAGGGGATATAAGATGTTAATCAGCCCAAGGCCTGGTTGAAAAGGAATGCGTTCAGAGATACACTGCTCTTTATCCTGGAGTTTGTAGAATCATCACAACTAATAGCTTTTGGTAGCCTTGCCCCCTCTCCTTTCAATGCTTCCTAAATGGGCATTGCAGCAGTGAATCACCGTCTTGCTCCAATTAATAACGCTGGTGCAACCTGGTTGGCATGACGACAGAACAAGCCTGAGCTTCTTGCTTCCAGTCTAAGTGCACAGACTTCGTGTTCTCACCTTAGGCCAGCAAGGAAGCATCAAAAGCGCCCGGCTGAGTTGCATCTCTTAATTAGGAAAGTTGTTGCATTTCCTATAGGGTTGTGTTGGATCTGTTCCAACAAACAGCAGCAGATCGTTTGGAAATTAAGCAGCTGAAGGTTATTTCACCACTTTACTCTCCATGCCAGGAAAAGCTTCACCTGGGGCTAGGAGCAGGAGCAGTAAACAAAATGGCAACCCTAATTTCACGAGATGGTGTTAAATGAAAATAATTTATTATTAATATTATTATTATTATTTATAGGCCATCTGTCTGACTGGATTGCCCCAGCTACTCTGGGAGGCTCCCAACAAAATATTAAAAACACAATGAAACACACACACACACACACACACACACACACACACACACTGGTCAGAGTGAAAAGAGATCTGTACATTTGTATGAGCCTGGAGAAAAGGAAGGGCTTGGGGATGTATTGTTAACCAAGTTCAGTGGCAGAGAAGCTAGTTTATTTTCCTGCCTTTTCTCTAGAAAGTTCAAAGAGCTGAGAGGAAAATGCAAAGTTGGATATTGTTGAAATCAAAGAATATGCCTATAAAAATAGAGAGGACATGGTGTGTATCAGTCCTGCACAACTTGTGATTCAACAAAATGAAATCAGGCCAGAAGTAACATATGGCTGCTCACTGGACCTACTGATGGGCAAAACTCCCTATTTTACTTCTGTTTTCCTGCCTCGTAGCCTCATGTATCCGTGGAAACTTCACCGAGTCAGTTTGACACCCTTGGTTTTAGGAACTGAAATTTACATGTGCTTTAGAATAGGTGTAAATCTGATGTTCTTTGGAATGTGCATGCAGCTGCAGACGCTGTTCTTTGCTTTCAGTGGCTTGTGTGTGTTTTGGATTTGTATTCTCATTCCTCAACCCCTGCCGCTAGCTTATGCAGGGGTTTGGGCACCCAGCAGCTGTTGTACATTTCCCCTCTTCAACAGGAAGCAAATCAGAGACAATGGAAGGTGGCTTTGTGCTAGCTGTCCATACCCACAGAACTTTACCATGTGCATGGAAAACCTTTTGGATTAGCTTTGAAGGACCCCGTAAAACTTCTGTGGTGCCCAGGACTTCAAAAACAGGGCTTGTCGGGCATTTGACAGGCCACAATCCACATCGGATGGGCTGTGTTTAGTTTGGTGAGTCATAAGTAGTGCTGGCCTAGCGCACATGGAACCTTCAAGGCTTTGCTGTGGAGTCAGAACATTTCTTCAAAGATGTGACCTTTGACTGGTTTTGCTGGGACAGTCCTTGGTAGTCTGTGAGCACTAAAGGAAGTGGGCTCCAAGTTTCTTTGAAGTGGTTTAAGTAAATGTGCATATGGTTCTCCCCCACCCCCACTCCTCCCCAAACACCACTGAAACTAATTGCTTAGTTCTCCTTGTGTTGTTTTTGTTTTCTGTTCTTTTTGGAGAAGCACTGGGGATGTTGAAATCCCCAGACACAGAATGCTTATTAACCCAACAAAGAATTCTAGCAAAAGTCTATAGAGTCTGATTCTCATAAACACCAGATGAGTTGGTAAGCCTGGGCTTGGGCTGCGTCGTTTCAGACTGCAGGTGGAGACTTCTGTGACGGAATGTGCCTCTCTACACATAGAAAATGTGCATGTCCGGAAGGAGAGTTCTAGGCTCGTGTTCTAGACTGGCTCCTTCCTTGTTATCCTTCCAGTGGCAGTTGAAGACTTTCTTATCCCAACAGACTTTTGGAAACTGCCTGTTTTTAAGGAACGGGCTGGTACTGTGATGTTTCTATTGCAATTACCTGTATATTTTTAAAAGACATTTTATATGAACATATGTATATAGTTTCAATTCTATCAATGCTTAATTGCTCTTTAAGTTGTTATTTTTCCTATGTTTTTAGCTGTTCTTATCTGTGAGCTGCCTTGAGTCCCTGACAGGGGGAAAGGCGGGGCATAAATATATAATAATGGTAATAATCTGAGTTTCCAAGCCATTGCTCTGTTTCCGTATGGGGATTCTCAGGGAGGATGGTGCATAAAAATTTGCTTTGCCTATATATATGGAGCAGAAATCATGATTTGGAGTTTATACCATAGTTAAAGCTATGGGTTTCCCAGTAGTGATGTATGGAAGTGAGAGCTGGACCATAAAGAAGGCTAATCACCAAAGAATTGATGCTTTTGAATTATGGTGCTGGAGGAGACTCTTGAGAGTCCCATGGACTGCAAGAAGATCAAACCGATCCATTCTGAAGGAAAGCAGCCCTGAGTGCTCACTGGAAGGACAGATCGTGAGGCTCCAATACCTCATGAGAAGAGAAGACTCCCTGGAAAAGACCCTGATGTTGGGAAAGATTGAGGGCACAAGGAGAAGGGGACGACAGAGGACGAGATGGTTGGACAGTGTTCTTGAAGCTACCAGCATGAGTTCGACCAAACTGCGAGAGGCAGTGGAAGACAGAAGTGCCTGGCGTGCTCTGGTCCAGGGGGTCACGAAGAGTCAGACACGACTAAACGACTAAACAACAACAGCCATAGTCAACAGATAGTATGCTTTAGCATTGCATCTGAACTATTCCAACATATATAAACTGTTTCAATTTGCATAGTCCATTTACCAGCGCACCGTGCTATAAAAACCGGACCAGGGTAGATCTAGCAGGCAACAAAGAATAATTAGCAGTGTTAAATACTCCAACTATTTCTATTTACTAGGGACAGTCCTGATTTTCTTATTCGTGCTTCTTTTGTTCCATGGGAAGTCTGTGGGATTTTCAAAAGGCAGCACACTGCAGGCTATTTCAGAATAAACGAATACCACATATTCTGGTGGCATCTATAGCATTCAGAGAACAACCTTCATTCATGGGTAATGGGGTGGTAGGGGGTGGACTGATCTTAGAATAGAGGTGCAAACACATGGATGTATCTATCCCTCTTTTCATCTGGGATAATGTGGAAGGCGTTTTAGTGTTTAATGGGTGGGTGTGGGTGTGTTGAAGTTTAGGTGGAAGGAGGGCTAAGGCAGTGGCCCTTGGTGTAAGAATATAGGTGTGTTTGTGCACGTTCTCACCTGTGAAATGTTAGTGCATATGTAACTAGAGTTCCTGGATCCTTCTTAGTTGGCAACTACAAACAGTCCGCAAAGTTCGTTTGCTTAAAGCAGGCCAAATTTTGTTAACGTTAATTAAATAAAAAGAGCAAAAAGGAGCGTTGACTTGGTCCTATGCAGCTTCCTGTACATTTGTTTCCATGGTCACTCGTTAAAAGCATTTCTTGATGCACACAGTCACCATAGCTGTAAATCCTCCTGGTAAAACAGGAAGAAAGCTGAGTAGAATTTCAATCTGTTTCTTTTCTTTTCTTTTGAGGGCACTCCGCTAGCCATACTGCTTGCTTTTTCAAAGAAGAAAAGGAGAGAGGGTTGTTTTCCTTCAGAAAGAGTTGAACTCTGGCAACCAAATGTGGGAACAGGGCTTCCTAAAGGGAACAAAGAACATGATTATTAGTTTTACTTCACCTCGTCTGAAGAAAAACGTCATTTCTCTTAGTGGGAAACTGATGTGTGTGCACCATGTAAAATAAGAATATAAAATAAGTCATCTCCATATTGCATGGACCTCTGCGCGTGGAATACTAATTTTGTAAAGCAAGGCTGCTAAACTTTCCATGAATATTTTAAACGATGGTTTCCAAAGCATGTCGTGCTTCAGAAACTGACGACTTTCGCTGTGGGTTGCTTCATCTCAAAAGCCCCAGGATGAAGTGTCTCATGGAAGCTAATTGTTTGACAATATTTCTCAATCTGAAGGGAGCAAACATCACATAGAAATGGACGGAGTAATCTGGGGATCTGCAAAAGGGAAAAAAGGATACAGTGTTTAAGTGGGGGTGCATAAAAAGAAATAGAGCTGGGTTTTGAGATTCTGGCAGTTTACATCTCACTGGAGGTCTGATGGGGGGCAGTGGGTCTCAACGCTGGTGTGTTTAAGTTGCCCCTTTACCTACGTTACAATACTTGTAAATAAATATGAACAGTAGCAAATGCCATAAGCTTGCCGTGACCTGCTTCCAAAGGAAACCAAATCTAGGTAAGCACTAAATCCCTTCTCAGCGCTCGAAGAAATTGGGAGAGTATCCTATAGATAATGATATAGATCAGTTTAATCTGTTCTATAAACATAATTAAGTGAACCACAATGACTGTTCCAGTTGCACACTTTAAACCTGTTTTTGCTTACAGTAAATAAATAAAAATCACGACGCTTTCAGAAACTTAAACCAGTGAAAATGTCACAGTCTTTACAAATTGCTAACCCAATAAAAAGCATTTTTTAAAATTAAAAAAAAAACCTAAAGCCCCTTCTATGACCCACATGAACAATATTTTTGGTGCTCCTTACCCATTTTCAAAATATTTTAGGCCATATTGTCTGCTAAAGGGGTTGTTAAAATGTGGTAAGTTTATTCCATCATGTTCTCCCAAACACTGTACTGAGAGGTGGCTCTCTCCCAGTTATGAACCTACCCAAACCCTTAGATCTTTTTCCAGCAGCCCTTCTCTAGGTCCCCCCTCTGAAGGAGGCTCAGAGGGTGGTGAAAAGGCAGGGCCTTTCCAGCTGTGGCTTCCCATCTGTGGAATGCTCTCCCCAGCGAGGTCTGCCTGGTGCCTTCACTGACATCCTTTTGGCTGCAGATAAAAGCTTCCCTCTCCCCTCTCCTGATCTTTTGATAGACTGAGATAACACTGTTTTATTAATACTATGCTACCAAGCTTCCTGTTGCTGTTATTGTGTGTTTTGTAGTTTTTTATGGTATAATATATTTATATTCATGTTTTAAAATGTGCTGTAAATTGCTTGGAGACGTTTGGTTTACAAGTGACTAACAAGTCTAATAAATTGATGATGATGATGATGATGATGATGATGATAATAATAATAATAATAATAATAATAATAATAATACCATCCTGAGTATAACCTATAAAGCTCTAAGCCAGGCATGGCCAAACTTGGCCCTCCAGCTGTTTTGGGACTACAACTTCCATCATCCCTAACTAACAGGACCAGTGTTCAGGGATGATGGGAATTGTAGTCCCAAAACAGCTGGAGGGCCAAGTTTGGCCATGTCTGCCCTCAGCCAAAGACGGTTCAGGGTGTTGCCACTTCCCTCTTTTAAAATCAATTTTAATCCAATCCAGTGGTGATCCCTGGTGGAAAAAGAGGCTCTGTGCACCAGTTACTGCCAGAGAAAGGGGCCTATTCTCTCTGACTTCACAACCCTAAGGTGCTGTCCCATGGGAGATGGAACAAGCTTGTTTTCTCCTGCTTCGGAGGGTAGGACTCAAACCAATGGATCCACGTTACACGAAAGGAGATTCCGACTCAGGAGTAGCTTTGTGGCAACAAGAACTGTTAGACAGTGGATTATGCTAAGTTTTCCACTGTCCAATAAGCTTGAAAAGACCTGGTGAACTTTTTTTTTGTCACATTGACTTTGTTTCTCTGAGGTAGCTATCCATTTCACCAATAACACATTAATAAGTTTGGTGTGTGCTCTCCAGGTAACAAGGGCAACAGTTGTAATAGTAACAGAAACAGTGCAATGCTCTTGGGCATACCTGTTATTTAGCTAGCTGCAGTACCAAATAGACTGCTGCATGTAATTTAACCATTAACGCAAGAAAAATAATGCTCCAAGTCACTGAATGTTAAAATATATCCATCACATTGAAATGCAAATATGCAAAGAAGTACATATGATAAGTGACATATGTATTAAAGAATAAGATGCTAATGTTAATCTGATTGCTACAAATTGGCTGCAAACTGCCTGATGATTATGGTGATAACTGAGAACTGAGTGCATGTAGAAAAAGTTCTGTAAGGTAAAGGTAAAGGGACCCCTGACCATTAGGTCCAGTCGTGGCCGACTCTGGGGTTGCGGCACTCATCTCGCTTTATTGGCCGAGGGAGCCGGCGTACAGCTTCCGGGTCATGTGGCCAGCATGACTAAGCCGCTTCTGGTGAACCAGAGCAGCACACAGAAACGCTGTTTACCTTCCCGCCGGAGCGGTACCTATTTATCTACTTGCACTTTGGCGTGTTTTCGAACTGCTAGGTTGGCAGGAGCAGGGACGGACCAAGCAACGGGAGCTCACCCCGTTGCGGGGATTTGAACCCCGACCTTCTGATCGGCAAGTCCTAGGCTTTGTGGTTTAACCCACAGCGCCACCGTCGTCCCTCAATGTTAATATGCTAATATGATTTTCTATAAATTGGCTACAAACTGCCTGAAGATTATGGTGATAACTGAGAATCGAGTGCATGTAGAATAAGTTCTGTAGTAGTGCACAAAACATCAAATACATTGACTTTCTCCACAATGTAAACAAGATCCTTCAAGATGTGAGATCTCATTGTTTATGTGTTGTCTAGAATGCATGCTCCCCTTTTTTTAAAACACACACACACACACACACACACACACACACACACACCACAAACCCTCTCCTTTTCATCCTTGGGTGCATTTTCCATAGAGCACAGACCACAACCTCCGTTCTCACAACCTTAGAAGCACCTCCATCCACTGACTTTAATAAAAGTTAAGGAACTGCTTGCGATGTCTGCATCTGAATTTTTTGGATGCCAGGATGGTGGTGATCTAGCACGGTCCCCTGGCTGTGCTAGACTTCCCCCTGAATCTGAAAGGCTGTTGAGCAGACAGAGGAGTGATTGTCAAGTGAATAACGGAAACAGTTCCAGAGTTCTGGTGAAGTGGGACAGATTTATTCAGCTCTGTGCCAAAACAGAACCAGGAGCCTCTTCTCACCCCTAATTACAGTCTCTGAGATTGACTGTGGGGCCTATTTTCATGATTCAGCCTGAATGTGACCTATAAAGTAGGACCAAAGAGAGATATTCCCAGCAGTCACCACTTCCCCAATTCCCCTATCCCAAATTATGAAATTCCTTCCATTAAAAATTAGCAAAATTCAAAGTCTGATCAGAGTTTCTTGTTTGTGAAAAACAAAACAAAGTTTGATTGACTATGATTGAATGTTATTCTGCTTTTATTTGGCTCTTGTTTTTTCTACCTGCTCTGAGGCTTTGGTGTGGGCAGGTCTTTAGAATAAATGTTTCCTTGAAGTTAGTCTGACTCTATGAAAATCTTGTTGTGCCAGTTCCTTTCTGCGGCAGAAACAATAGGTAGTATCCAACTAAGACATACTCTTGAGTAGACCAGTTGAATTCAATGGACTTGGTCATGCCCATTGATTCATTTGGTCTACCCTGAGGATGGCTTAGCTGGAGAAAACCCATTCCCCCCCTTTGATATTCGTTTATTTTTACTTTAGTCAAAGGCTTTTGCAAGAAATGATCTTTGACATCTACCGTATTTTTCGCCCTATAGGACACACTTTTTCCCCTCCAAAAATGAAGGGGAAATGTGTGTGCGTCCTATGGGGCGAATGCAGGCTTTCGCTGAAGCCTGGAGAGCGAGAGGGGTCGGTGCGCACTGATCCCTCTCGCTCTGCAGGCTTCAGGAAGCTATCCGCAAGCCTTGGGAGCCTGCGGGAGTTCCCGCCGGGCTCCCACGGCTTGCGCAGAGCTGCCTGTTCTGGGGGCTGGGGTCAGGGGAAGCTCTAGCTTCCCCCGCCCCAGCCCTGCGCCTGGGGGGAAAATAATTTTTTTTCTTTATTTCCCCCCCCAAAAAACTAGGTGCACCCTATGGGGCGAAAAATACGGTAGTTTAATTCTGATGCAAATGAAAGAAAGAAACAGAAGTCAGAAAACATAGAAAGTGTTTCTGTTCTATAAAAACATTATCACATTTGCCCTTTCCTTTAGCAGCTTGTTTACAGGAGTCATTATGTTCCCCTCTCTTAGCCTGATTAGTATCAGAGAAGAGGTGCTAAGTAACACTGAAATTTATTAAATTGGCTCCATAGCTCAGCTTAACTAGAAATCCCATTGGGCATATGTACTCCTAGCAGCACAGAAACAACAATTGTCCCAAATACTTCATGTACCTATTCTTTCTCAAGCCAAGTAGACATTTGCTCTTGAAGTGTTGGGATTCAGCCTCCTGATTTTTGGCAGAATTTGCTGATCCACAGACTTAAGTGCAGAAGGCTTTTTCTTGTACAGTGGTACCTCGGATTACAGACGCTTCAGGTTACAGACTCCGCTAACCCAGAAATAGTACCTCGGGTTAAGAACTTTGCTTCAGGATGAGAACAGAAATTGTGTGGTGGCAGCGGGAGGCCCCATTAGCTAAAGTGGTACCTCAGGTTAAGAACAGTGTCAGGTTAAGAACGGACCTCCAGAACGAATTAAGTTCTTAACCCGAGGTACCACTGTATAGTATCCCCTTCTCACCCACCCCTCAGAAGCACTTTTCATCCATATCGTGCAATTTCTTCTCCCATTTTCCTTTCACACGCAACTTGTACCTCTGCCAAACAGCCAATTCCTTTCATTCCTCCTCTTTTCTGTCCATTCATTCCTCCTATAGCAGGGTTCTTCTCTTACCCCCTTCCTTTCTGTTTATTTATATATTAATTAATTGATTGATTAATTAATTGAAATATTGACCTTTTATTTCAATTTCTGATTTCCCGACAATGCCTACCTGGGCACTTTCCCCTTAGAGACCTTCCTTCCCTGCTCCCTCTCTAAATTTCTTTGTCTTCTGGCCACCTTTACTCAGCATGCAAGGAATTGCTGGTGCTACAGTTGGTGCAACCAAATGACTGTGGCTGGAGGGTCGGGCAGGCAAGGGAGGAGGCACTGGACTGGCTGCAGTACTGAGGTCCACTTGAAAGTGGCCCAAGGTCCACTGGTTGAGAAACACAGCTCTAGTGGTAGCCAAATATTATGCCTTGATCCTGTTTGGGGAGGTATATCCCTAAGCTACAGGAGCTACTTTGGCTTCACTCATGTATAGCAGAGAAAGTCAGCACCAAAGGCAGGAATTTTGTAGTGTCGTATATTGCCTTCCCTACGTCCTTTGAAAATGTGCTTGAAATCCTGACGTACAGAGAGGTACCTTAGTTGCGGAAACACTCTGCGTATTTATCTTCATGGGCAGGGAGTAGTTCTGTTTGTAAAGAGATTATTCATTCAAAGATTTGGAGTCTAAATTACTATTGTGTTTTGATAGTATGCATGATTAAGTATTTATATGAATGAGCCCTTAATCTGTAAAGCACTTTAAGGCTGGAAACCAGCCATAAAAGTCCTAACATGTAGGCATTAATTTGATAACTACTCAAGTTTAAAAAACACACACCAAAAACTCGCACGTATAAATTTTGAGAGTGTAGTTAAATTTCATGTAAGTTGGTGTTCTGTAGGTGAGGGCATTTGGCTTTGGAGTTAGCTTTTTGTGGCATGTCGGTTATTTTTCTTTGACAGATATTTAATATGGGAGACTAATTAGGGGAAGTTTATGCCTCAGAACTCTAGCACTGCTGTAAAAACCTAAGATGTAAAGTGCTCCAAATCCGGGGCTTGGAGTTGATGAAGCCATGAATGAATGAATTTATTAATACGGTCACAGACCAGCGTCAACACACACAATATCACAGATCTTAAAAAAAAAAGAATATCAGAAATACAGAGGACAATATGAATATAACAAGGATTTAAATCTAAAAAATTAAAGTTAATTATTAGCGTGCCCCCTGTAATTAACATTTGGGGGTTTGGTCATTATGGGATGAAGCCATGCTTTCTAGCATTTCTGTGCAGCTGCAGGAGACCCTAAGAGGTGCTGTTGACAACAGTGCAAATCACCAGAGGTTTAACAAAAGTTCCCGCTGCTTGGCAGGGTGCTTTCTTCAAGGCTCAGCTGGGCAGATGCAGTTTAAAAAACTTGGAGGAAGCCTTTTTATTCTCCCTCCTCAGCTCAGGGCCTCTAAGCCTTCTGTGGTGAATGGAATTCCTAAGCGGAGGAGTGGGAAGTGTCCTTTTTGACATTTAGGGCGAGATCCTCCATGCATGACAAGGAGTAAAAATCAGGGATAAGAGCCAGGGATATGCATTAAGCTGTTTGGACATAGTCTTGAGAATAGTTTGTCATCCCTCTTCCACTCAGTTTAGAAAAGTAACACCAACACCCACAAAAGGAAGGACTGGAATGATATACAGTCCTTAGATCGTATGCAGATTTGATGCTCCTTCAGTAGGTTTGGAGATTTGTAGAGGAAAGGCTGAATTTGAAAGCTTGTTGGGAATTGACAAGCCAAAAATGGTGTAGCGTGATTGGCCAAAAAGATGAGAGACAGCTGTACATAAATACATGAAGAAGCAGAATAAAGACATGAATTTCCAGATCTTGAGAGAAGTATGGAAATTTGTGTTTGGGAGGGTTCAGACTTCTCCATTATAACATCGCGTGAAGAGAAGACTACAAAAATGGCAATCTAATAGCATCAGACTCTATGGAATGGCAAAATGGCAAACAAGTCGGGAAGGAAGAGCTAAACGAAATATTAGTGATGGAAGCATTGTTGTGGCTGTTGAGTTACATACACAGACAGGAAGGCGTAAAGAAATACCAAACACAGATTTTGTATGTAATAACAACAGCCAGGATACTTTATGCCACAACATGGAAACAGAAAAAGGGAAACCGGAGATGGGGAGGAAAAATTGGGAGCAGTGCATGCTATCTTGCTAAGTGTGTGTGTGTTATGCATATGACATATGACCCTCAGAAGGGTGGCTAACCCTCAGTGTGGCCTGCAGGCTGAAAAATATTTACAGTGGTACCTCAGGTTAAGTACTTAATTCGTTCTGGAGGTCTGTTCTTAACCTGAAACTGTTTTTAACCTGAAGCACCACTTTAGCTAATGGGGCCTCCGGCTGCTGCTGCGCCGCCGGAGCCCGATTTCTGTTCTCATCCTGAAGCAAAGTTCTTAACCTGAAGCACTATTTCTGGGTTAGCGGAGCCTGTAACCTGAAGCGTATGTAACCTGAAGCGTATGTAACCCGAGGTACCACTGTATTTAAAAGGTTCTGGAATTTCACTGGCCCCACCTCCAGGCAGAGTTTAGGCTGTGCGTTTTATGGTGGAAACAAAGAACTCAATGCCTGTGTGGCATTTGGGAGGTGACTCTAGAATGCTAGGACGCGGGTGGCGCTGTGGTCTAAACCATTGAGCCTCTTGGAATTCCCAGTCAGAAGGTTGGCGGTTCGAATCCCCACGACGGGGTGAGCTCCCGTTGCTCGGTCCCAGCTCCTGCCAACCTAACAGTTCGAAAGCATGTCAAAGTGCAAGTAGATAAATAGGTACCACTCTGGCAGGAAGGTAAACGGCGTTTCTGTGTGCTGCTCTGGTTTCGGTGCTCCGTTGCACCAGAAGCGGCTTAGTCATGCTGGCCACATGACCTGGAAAAACTGTCTGTGGACAAACACATGCTCTCTCGGCCTGTAAAGTGAGATGAGCACCGCAACCCCAGAGTCGTTCGTGACTGGACTTAACTGTTAGTGGTCCTTTATCTTTACCGTTTAATGGAATGCTTGTGGGCTCCTTGAGACTATGGATCACTGGGTGCTGCCCAGTTAGCCATGTCTTAATCTGGTCTTGGTAATTTTGGTTTGACTTCACCCCCAAAGGCCCACTCTTCCACTGTCTCCCAAGGCAGATGGATGCCAAGCACCACCACTGCAGACCACAGGATTCATCCATCAGCAGCCAGCTGCCCTGCAGCTTGGAGCTGGAGAAAGAGAGGAGGCAAGACTTGCTGAAGTCAATTTTCTTTTACAGTGCCTTTGTTAAGCCACCCTGGACCTCTCTTTCAAAAAGGATATAAAATATGAATCAATAAAATGTTCCCAGCCTCTTTTATTACATCTTGTCTCATTCACATGACTCAAGGACTGGGGTTTTGCCAGACCCAGAATCGTTGCCAGGATTGTAACTTTCATGCAAAGGAACAGTTCTTGGGTCCGGCAACTGAGGCATTATGTTTAAGATTGTGCTAACTTTCAGGGGCTCCGTGCATGTGACTTTAGGTGGGGCGGAGGGGAAGAGGAGGTCATGCTTCTAAGACGTAGGTTTGCGTGCTTGCTGTCGGTTGCCAAGGAAATTACTGTGATATTATCTGTGCATCCAGCGGAGAATAAAATGGTTTGAGGAGGGGAGGGAGTGAAGCCGATTAGCATGCAAATGGCTGTTTTTAAGTGCCCACACAAGACAGAAAAGAAATGCATGGGCAAATGTTTTAGCTCAATCAAGCCTTTCCCCAAGAAAAGGGGTCCTTTAAATTGATTTTAAAATACCAAGGGAAGGAAGCAGCGAGAACAGTATGAACTTCTGCTAAAACTGGTCATATCCTATGCCCGAATATAAGGCAGATGTTTGATGTTTCGAAACTTTTGGAATGTTCTTTAACACTGCACATTTCAGAATTAGCAAGGGGTTAACGCTGGTGGCGCTGTGGTCTAAACCACAGAGCCTAGGGCTTGCCAATCAGAAGGTTGGCGGTTTGAATCCCCGCAAAGGTGTGAGCTCCCATTGCTCGGTCCCTGCTCCTGCCAACCTAGCAGTTCAAAAGCACTTCAAAGTGCAAGTAGATAAATAGGTACCGCTCCGGCGGGAAGGTAAACGGCGTTTCCGTGCGCTACTCTGGTTCGCCAGAAGTGGCTTAGTCATGCTGGCCACATGACCTGGAAGCTGTACGCTGGCTCCCTCAGCCAATAAAGCGAGATGAGCGCAACAACCCCAGAGTCATCTGCGACTGGACCTAATGGTCAGGGGTCCCTTTACCTTTACCTAAAGTAGGATTGATTCAGCAAGTCAGTAACTGGAGCTGTAACCTGTTAAAGGTGTTTGGAAATTTCATGCTTATATGATTTAGATTGCTTGGTTCAAAGCAAGTTCTGACAACCTTGTTGGGCTTCCAAAGGTTCCTCAGTTGGAAGATCAGTAAAGAAGGAGACGCTTCCCAGAAAGAGGACTTGTCAGCTGCTATTGATGAGTTCGCAGGGAGCGATGGCAATGCCCAAGAGGCCTTGACCTCTGACCCCACATGGACCGGCACTCAGCCTCCCTGGGTTCCCAGGAGTCCTTTGCAGCACATGAAGATGGTTAGGGGCCTCCTCAGCAGTCAAATCAATGAGGGGAAGGTTCCCTGAAAGTGGACAGCTGAAAGCGTTTAGATGGCAATTGTATAAAAACCGTGGTCTTCCATTTAAGGAAGCTGCCAGGCCAGATCATTTCATGGCTTGAAACATGAAGGATGAAACTGCATGTTTGGGACTTGGGTCCACCTGTATTTTATAAATGGGGTGGTGGTAACCCCTTGACACTTCCCACTGGCTGCTTTTCCTGTTTCTCGGATGGTGCAATGTTTATGCCTTTAAAATGCACGGCGGACTGGCTGCCAGGAGGAGGTTTCATTCATGCAAAGTGCACTAAAATGGGAAACACAGAACAGAGGGGAGAAAAGCAGTGGGTTTTAGGTGGGGGAAAGCAGCTCTGGGTTTGCCTTGTTTGTTGTTGTTCTTTGTTTTTGAATGCTGGCAAATAAAACTCCCCCCCCCCATACCCATATGCACATGGGGTTTAAAGCAGGGTCCAAAGAGATGGCTTGAGAGGCCCTGAAAAGACTTCTTAGGACAAACAAAAAGGGTTCCCTGAAGTTTCCGTTGGCATGGCAACAAGTGTGTTCCTTTTCAGTTGATTTATCTGCCTGTTTTTGCTTTTCGAGGGGGGGGAGTAAGTGGGTGGAGGGGAGAGATGCTTGAAGGCCTCTGTGGTACTTAAATACATGTGGCTACCATGTGTCTGAGGCAAATGGCTTTGCCCCCCCCCCAGCTTCTCCTCGCTTCCTTTCTCAAGTGGGTCAGCCTGAAGCTAAAGGACCGCAAAAGAGCACACACACACACACACACACACACACACGAACAAAACTGGGGCTAATGAGTTAGTTTTATTCAAAGCCAATGTGGAATTTCTATTGTCCTTGCTGAAAGCAGAAAAAAGGGGTTTAATTCTCTTCAGGTATCTGGTGAGGAGCAGGCTTCTGCTGCCTTTTGTCCTCACCCCTCCAGCCCCCCCCCAAAAAAACCCCATTCTGTTTAAAAGGAGCTGCAGAATGGAAGGAAACTAGAACATTTTCTGTTGCTTAGCAGTAAGAGCTGCATTTTGTGAGGGGAAAACGGGTCACAGTTTTTTAGGGTTGTCCTTCCCCAATTTATTTTTATAACTGACCAACTGAGAAATCAGCATTATTTCTGTAGAGGTAAAACCAGGTTACAAGCCCTTGCTTAGAGCTGGCTAGTTTTGCAATTCAAAGAAAACAAGCCTAGGATAAGGAACACTCCAAAACTGACTGTTAAAGGCAACCTTTCCTTGGGTTTCACTAAGTCCTGTGTGACTTTTCCCTGAGCAACCGAACCTTCCATATCTCTGGAAGCATTTTATTTTATTATAATTTATTACCCACCCTTCACCCTGCAGTCCCGGGGCAGGTTAGACTTTACAGCACAGCGTTACAACACAAGATTAAAAGCAGTTTAAAGCAACCTGCAATTACAGAAATAAGATATAGATACCCCTGCTGCCTTTTCCCTTGTAATTGATGGATGCATTAGAGACGACAACTTACTCATGCTTCTAAACTGGATGATAATAACTCTAGGGTCTTTGTTAAAAGGCTGTACCAAAGGAGCTCAATAGCTAGTGGTGATTTCAGATAGTGTTAGTTGATGAACAGCCTTAATGGCAAGGGCATTGCTAGGTGGAAAATGCTCTGAATCTCCATCCCCATTCCCATTGAGCTAAGCAACTGCATCTTTGACCATCTCCACTTTGACTCCAGCCTTACACTGGGGAGGATCCTCCATGCTCACCATCTTCACCCATGGGTGTCAGGGACAGGACAGAGGGGGAATGGTGGAGACTGCCTCCCCATCCTGACCCTTCCAGGGAGGAGGAAGAGGAAGACAGGATAGTTTTACGACAGGGAATTGAGGGAGGTCGCAGATCAGAGGCAGGTGAGGGGGAAAGCTGGGAAATCGTGGGACAGCCGGAACAACACCCAGCTGAGACGTTGTCATTAGAAAGCATTCCAGACCCTCCATCTCCCAGAACCCGGCTAGCCTTAAAAGTAGGAGAGAAAGAGCTCGAAGACAGAGGGCTGTTAGCGGCACCTGTAGAAGTGATGGGTGAGGAAATGGGAGAGACGGGGTGGAGATTCACTCATGCCAACGCCATTATCCAAGAGGCTGGGTTCTATAGCCTCTCTCTGTAAAGATTGAAATACAAAAGGATGGTAAGAAACTTTTCCTTGTCTTTATACTTTCCTGGGCAACTAGCCGGGAGCCGCTGACAGCATCCTGACAGTGGGGTAAAATCGACCCTGTTATAATAATTTTAAGGTCTTATATATAAAAAATAGATGTTCATAAATGTACCAAGCAAGCACATACAGATGTGTGGGCCACATGTCTGAAACCCACAGAAAAGTCCTGAAACCATTTTCTCTCTCCCAAAATGACCTCAAATATTTCTCTGCAAGGTCAAGGGAAATGGGAAATCTCCCCATTGTCTCTTTCACAAATGTCTTAAGGGCACATTTAAGATATGAATAGGGTGTGAGCCTGTGACCTGTGACCTGGATTCAGGAATTGAGTAGTTATCATAACAAAAGAGTGGCCAGGTAATCCAATCAGGTAACCTGGCAGACACAGGACGTGGGTGGCGCTGTGGGTTAAACCACAGAGCCTAGGGCTTGCCAATCAGAAGGTTGGTGGTTTGAATCCCCGCGACAGGGTGAGCTCCCGTTGCTCGGTCCCTGCTCCTGCCAACCTAGCAGTTCAAAAGCACGTCAAAGTGCAAGTAGATAAATAGGTACCGCTCCGGCGGGAAGGTAAACGGCATTTCTGTGCGCTTCTCTGGTTCTCCAGAAGCGGCTTAGTCATGCTGGCCACATGACCCGGAAGCTGTATGCCGGCTCCCTTGGCCTATAAAGCGAGATGAGCGCCACAACCCTAGAGTCAGCCACGGCTGGACCTAATGGTCAGGGGTCCCTTTACCTTTACATTTAAACTGGCAGACAGGAAGAAACAACACACCCAGATTTCTGCCCCTCCTTTGATGTATCTGGGGGTGGTGTTGGGCTACACCCCTTCTGTGATGTATGTATGATGTTTCTGGGGGTGGTCTTGGACTCCAGGGCGGGCAATTTAAAATGTCTATATAAGGGCTTGCGTGCATGGCTGGGGATCCCTCCCCCCTCCTGTGTGTGTGGGGGGGGGCACCCTGTTGCAATAGCTTTAATAAAGATCTGGCTTACTAGCTGCTTTGTTTCTCAATATTCTCTGGTTGGTCTCTGTTATTTTCTCCTACCAATAGAGAACCTACAAAAGGACTCTATATGGGCTCTTGGGTACCCCACAAGGGATAAATGAGCAGTTTTTTTCTCATAACAACCCCAAGAATGGACGGCTTCACCATCTCAGTCTTCTTTTTGACTTTCATGATATTAGGCTGGGTGGCATAGTATGTCTTGTTCAGACACAGGTCATCGGTCACCACTGCTGGCAGCTTCAGACGCATCATTTCTAGACCCCCGTTCAATTTCACGCTCAGCCTTCAGCCAGTCCCCATCCAGAGTCACTTCTGAAGCAAATGCCCCCTGAGGCCAGTCATGAAATGCTACGCTCAGCTGCCCTGCCCGGTTACAGTTATTGTCAGTGGCCTGTTCGTCCAGAAGCAGAAGGTCGATGCCTTCTGCCTTGACCTGCACAACCAGGAACTTGGAAACCTGCAAGGGGCTGAGGCTGTTGTAGTCTTTGGCAGGGATTTCCACAGGCAGCTCTCGATCAGCCCCCCCATGACGAGGGCCATGCAGATTGTCTCCTGGCACTGCTGTGGACCACAGCCTACAGTATGGGTAGGCAAACTAAGGCCCGGGAGCCAGATGCGGCCCAATCACCTTCTCAGTCCAGCCTATGGATGGTCCGGGAATCAGCATGTTTTTGCATGAGTAGAATGTGTCCTTTTATTTAAAGTGCATCTCTGGGTTATTTGTGGGGCATAGGAATCTGTTCATTACATTTTTTGAAAATATAGTCCGGCCCCCCACAAGGTCTGAGGGACAGTGGACCGGCCCCCTGCTGATAAAGTTTGCCGACCACTGGTACAGCATCTGCCTCTGGGGAGACAATCTTCTTTTCCTTGAGCTACACAACTTCCTCCCCAGCAATCTTGCAGAAGGGGATCATGGAGTTCTTGACACCATCTGTCACCATGCCTGTTTTCTCTGGTTTCACCCACACCTTCACAGTGTAAATAGTGACCACTTCACTCCCACCATTGCCCTTGGCCGGGCCGCTGCCATCGTGCCCCACGCCCAGTCACCCTCTCAGCTTAAGCCCCTCTGCCTTAAGGCCATTAGATCATGTCTTGCCTTGTGGGCCCACAGAGAAGAAGTCCTTGCTCTCTGTTATGCAACAATCCATCAGGCATTTGAAGAGCGGATGGGGAATTCCTAATGGAATTTCTCAGGAACCTCATGCCTGTGAGTCCTGAGTGTAACACTTCGACGACGTATCACAGGTAGAGGAAGAGGCTTTGGAGGAAAAGAACTTTAAAAAACCAAACCTTCCAAGAGGAGAGTCCAGTGTGAAACTACCAGGTTACAACTTATCAAGAAGTGTAATTCATCTGTGGTTGGGAGTGCCCATAGGGAGTGATATTTTGGAATGAGATACTCAAAATGATCAGCACCATAACTGGGCAAACAATGGTTAAAACATGGGAACTAATGCTACTTTCACTGTTTAACTTGGAGGCGGGGAATGTAGTATTTAAGGGCTTGATTACATTCGTTGTTAGTCACTGCCAGGCTTGTGATAACACAATAGTGGAAGCACAATAGGACTCCTGCTATAGAGCTCTAGTATGGTAAACTTTGGAAAGTTGCTACAACGGTGTGGCTTAGGCATCAATTCTTAGTTATCAGGAGACAGGTGAAATGGGATGCCTTCTTTTTTCCCCTTCATTTTTTTTTTTTTTTTTTTTTGGTAGAACGGAGTAGTTTTGTTTTTCATGCTAATAAGACAGTATAACAACACCCAAGCCCAATATGCTACAATTCGGGAAAATTGCAATTCAAGTGTTAGAGGGACCATCAGTTTCCCTCTAAATTAGTTCTGTAACAAGAGAGAATATTACGTTATTTCAGCTATTGTGCCATTGTGGTTGTTGGGTCTTTTATGCAGAGTTTCATTTGCTTTCTGGTGTTTGCTTGATAAATGTAAATAAATGTGGTTCTCAATATGATTTAAAAACAACAACAACAACAACGAAGTACAATTATATCATCTCTGCATTGAGGCGCGATAATGGTTTTCTATCCCATGGTAGGGGTTAATTAACTTGGCAGTGTTTGCCAAGTGTTTGCATTAGGGTGTTTGCATTATCATTGATAGCTGGTCTTGTGAATGATCATTGGGCACATTTTGCATACATTAAGCTTAATTCTCACAGACTCTTGACCAGCCCAAGCCAGCATGGCCAATGTTCAGAGATGAAAGCTTATCCCATGATAAACTTGTTAGTTAGTCTTAAGTGCCTCAAGACTGACTCTTTGTTGTGCAACATATATTTTATGTGCACACATTAAATTCTAGGGATATACCTAATAATGCATGTGAGGTCTACATTTGGGGTAGACAAGACTGAAAAGCTTTTCAAGTTTCAATTTAAGGTTGCATTAGAGATCAGAGAGACACTTTCAGAACTTCTGGTTCTTTTACTTGAATAGATCCATATTAAGAAGAGGAATTAATTTACCCCTTCCAAAAGAAAGTTTCTCTTCTATGCTCATCACGCCATCAGATCCAGTACTTGGAAACTGGAATACTTACTTAATGATGTAAGAAACAGAAAACATTTCATTCAACTTGAAAGTAAAGCAATTCATTTAAAGTCTGGGAAAGCTGTGGTTTTGTTCACTGTGATACCCAGGGCCCTCCCCATTTTTGTAGTTCTTTGGAAAGGTATAGGCCTTTTAGAAAGCAAGCTTCTTTTCCCCGAATTACACAACTGAATTTGTGGGCAGACGTTCTAATCACCCTAGTGATGGAAGAGTTGTTATCCAATTAGAGGTGCCTTTTTGTCTTTACAATTTCAGTTGTTACCCAAGGCTACTGAGGAATTATACAGCTATTTGCCTGGTTATTAGCTGTGGATTCTCTAAGGATCTGGTTTAGTATCCATTCATTTGTTCTAGGTTTGACAGCATTTCTGGTTGGAAGAACACCCTATCAGTGGCTGGGTAGCTTCAAAATAACTAGCATTTGGTCTTGGTTCAAAAAACATTACAAGCCTGAATTATATGGTTCAAAACCAGCAAAAGAGTCTTGTGTCACCTTAAACCCTTAACAAACCTCTTAATCTCAGGGTTTGGGGTTTGAGCCCCACTTGGGGCAAAAGATTCCTGCTTTGCTGGAGGTTGGACTGCTAGATGATCCCTGTGGTCCCTTCCAACTCTGCAATTCCATGAAAAATGTAGTATGGCATAGGCTTTCGCAGGCTGCAGTCCATTTCATCAGATGTGTGAGGTGTACATTGTGGAAGGGGAATGAGTCAGAGAGAAAAAACCCCAAAAGGAGCAGACATGTCATTTCCCTCTGACCTCAAGCCCCTGCATTCTTCCACCCTCAGCTACGCTTGTCAATTTAGGATTACATTTCATGCATCTGATGTATTGGACCACAGAAGTCTATACCATAATAAATATATTATTCTATAAGGGGCCACAAAACTCTTAGCGCATTGCAGCAAAAGCAACAAAACCTGGGCCTTTTTATATGGTTTAAGTTGCATCTAGCAACACTACCTGCAAATGCTGGTCAAAAATAAAGGGCGAGAATAGAGAAAGGGTGGTGATCATGATCCCCCACTGTCCCCCAAGAACTGAAAAAGGGATTACTGCACATGCAGTTTTCGCACGTCTCATTTTTGCATTGTATGCATTGTTACACACCACTGCAATCTCTGAGCGGTGTGAGATTCCATGGGTTCCAGAAGCTCACCCAGGGTTCATGTTTCCTTTTGGAAATGAGACACACCAGGGACTGTGGTTCTTTTATGATATATGGTTTATTTACACATATATACAACTTGAGCCTACGATGGAGGGGTCGGAACCATGGGATGGAAAGCCATCTGGCTTGGCCCCAGCCAGAGCGTCTCCCTTCTCAGCCTTGCCACTGCAGAGATCCATCAGTCATCCTCCTCCGACATGCGTCTGCGACTCATGCTACTGTCCATGCAAGAGCACACATTACTCAGCAGAGTAAACACACAACAGATCAGGCTCAAGGCATGGATACTGTACTAAACTACGCATTTATTATACATAAATCAGGACAAAGAAAAACATGGCCTCTCTTCTTGTTGTTCTTCTCAGAGAGAGAGAACACAAAAGCAATTCAGAGCGGATGTTCCGCTCACGGGACTCCAGCAATCTGTGCTGGAATGTGAACAGACATGTGACATGTAACAATCCCACATATCTGCAGCAAGGGTGGAGTGGAATTCCCAACAACATTAACACCCCAGGAGGACCTTGCTTCCCTCATTGCTGCAACCTTGGATTAAAAGAGAAATCAAACATTACTGCGTCTCTCTCAGTTCCCAGATTGATGCTTTTGCCTTCTAGGTCACATTTTACTCTCTGCTCTAAACTCTGGCTATGCCTTTCTAACTATCTAAGAGTTGAGGGAGGGCCCCCACCCACCAGCCATCTCCCACAGAGCCCCTTTACTTTGTTCCCCTTAATGGCCCTTCACCCAGGCGATTGCCTCATTAGGAAGGTGATCAATTTTTACACTTGCTAGAGCCACAAAACTGGTTTGGTCAGAAGCTATGGTGATGCTAAAGAAAAATGTGCATAATACAATATTTATATTCCTTCTAGATTTTAATTTCTAACACCATGGGGAGACGGGTTTACATTTTCTGATTCCATATATAACTTCTCTGGAATTTTCTATATGAAGATTTACAATGTCTAAAAGTGTGATCAGGATCAATGACTAACTTATCTGAAAAATTGTAATTGTGTGTGCACAATATATCAGCTGTCGTACAGGCTATGTTAGGGATGTGGGTGGCGCTGTGGTCTAAACCACAGAGCCTAGGGCTTGCTGATCAGAAGGTCGGCAGTTCAAAGCCCCGCGACGGGGTGAGCTCCTGTTTCTTGGTCCCTGCTCCTGCCAACCTAGCAGTTCGAAAGCACGTCAAAATGCAAGTAGATAAATAGGTACCGCTCCGGTGGGAAGGTAAACAGCGTTTCCTTGTGCTGCTCTGGTTCACCAGAAGCAGCTTAGTCATG
This sequence comes from Podarcis pityusensis, assembly GCF_964106645.2. Classification (NCBI taxonomy): domain Eukaryota; kingdom Metazoa; phylum Chordata; class Lepidosauria; order Squamata; family Lacertidae; genus Podarcis; species Podarcis pityusensis. Next base: position 5,903,180 of record NC_138038.1, on the reverse strand, counting down.
CTGGCCACATGACCTGGAAGCTGTACGCCAGTTCCTTCAGTCAGTAAAGCGAGATGAGTGCCACAACCCCAGAGTCGTTTGCGACTGGACCTAACATTCAGGAGTCCCTTGTTCCTTTTACATGCTATGTTGGCATTCTTTTGCTGCGAACATGGGAATAGGAGTTTAATCTCTAATAGGGTATGGTTAAAATCATGTGTGCCCAGGCCTCTTCGGAGCTCAGTTTGTTTGCAAAATCATCTATAGCAGGCTATAAACCTCTGAACTCTGATTTGCCTAGGCATTCATACATTCAAGTTTCCTTTTTGTAGAGGAAGGCCTGTCTCGACTACTTAATTGCACATGTCAGATGAGCCAAATATTATACTACTGTGTAGAAAGAACAGTATCTTTATTTTTTGTTTGTTTTTTTAACAAACAATTGAGATAGAGATCTGGCGCACCCATAATCCCAATTAAGATCTCAAATTTACTTTGAAAGTGTTGGTTTAATTTGCTGAACTAAGCTCTGTCTCAGGAAAGCATGTACAGGGAGATGCCAAAGGAATCTTGCTTCTCTTTTTTTTTTTTTAATATAATATTTATTGGAGTTTACAATAAGAATAAATGTAACAGGCAATAAAACAAAATATCTTAACATAGTTTCACATTTTTTTTTTGGACTTCCTCACATCTCCCGCTCCCACTTTCATCGTTATAACTTTTTACCAGCAATTTGTTATCTTATTTGCATTCTTATATCCCTTCTATATTTCGTAGTCTTCTAGTTCTCAAAAAGGATTATATTTTCTCAATCTCACTTATTTTCTTAAATCATCTAAGTTAGTGGTGCTCAATTATTTATGATCTAGCATCCTGCTTAGCATTCACTCAAGTTGCAATGTTTTTGTAAATAATTCTTAAATTTCTTCCAATCCTCCTCAATCCTCTCTTCTCCCAGGTCACGAATTCTGCCGGTCATCTCAGCCAGTTCCATGTAGTCTATCAGTTGCATCTGCCATTCTTCCAGTGTGGGTAGATCTTGAGCTTTCCAGTGCTTTGCAAGTAGTATCCTTGCTGCTGTTGTTGCATACATAAAAAATGTCCGGTCCTTCTTTACCACCCCTTGGCCGACAATACCCAAAAGAAAGGCCTCTGGTTTCTTTGTGAAGGTATATTTAAATACCTTTTTCAGTTCATTATAAATCATTTCCCAAAACGCCTTCACTTTAGGGCAAGTCCACCAGAGGTGGAAAAATGTTCCTTCACACTCTTTACATTTCCAACACTTATTATCAGACAGGTGGTAAATTTTTGCAAGTTTGACTGGGGTCATATACCATCTATATATCATTTTCATTACATTTTCTTTCAAAGCATTGCATGCAGTAAATTTCAATCCAGTACTCCACAACCTTTCCCAGTCCTCAAACATAATATTATACCCAATGTCCTGCGCCCACCTTATCATAGCCGATTTAACCATTTCATCTTGTGTGTTCCATTTTAACAGCAAGTTATACATCCTTGAAAGTACCTTAGTCTTTGGTTCTAACAATTCTGTTTCTAGTTTCGATTTCTCCACCTGGAACCCTAATTTCTTGTCATTTTTAAAAACTTCTTTAATCTGAGCGTAATGTAACCAGTCTCGCACTTTATCCTTCATTTTCTCCAAACTCTGCAATTTCCAGTTATCTCCATCTTTTTCTAGTATTTCCCAATATTTTGGCCATTTGGCCTCCATATTGGGTCTTTTTCGGGCCTTAGCTTCCAAAGGTGAAAGCCACCTTGGAGTTTTATTTTCCAGCAAGTCTTTATATTTTGTCCAGACATTAAACAGTGATTTTCTGACAATATGGTTCTTAAAGGCCTTATTTGCTTTAACCTTGTCATACCATAAATATGCATGCCATCCAAAAGCATTGTTAAACCCTTCCAAATCCAACACGTCAGTGTCTTCAAGAAGTAGCCAGTCTTTTAGCCAGCAGAACGCTGCGGCCTCATAATACAACTTTAGGTCTGGCAGGGCAAAGCCCCCTCTTTCTTTCGCATCAGTTAATATCTTAAACTTAATTCTGGGCTTTTTGCCCTGCCAGACAAACTTAGAAATATCTCTCTGCCACTTCTGAAAGCACTCCGTCTTGTCCAAAACCTGAAGTGTTTGAAATAAAAACAACATCTTTGGCAATACATTCATCTTGATAGCAGCAATTCGGCCTAACAAAGAAAGTTTCAATTTTGACCAACTATCTAAGTCTCTCTTAATTTCTGCCCAGCATTTTTCAGAAAGGAATCTTGCTTCTCATCTTGGAAGCAGAGAGGTTGCTTTGATCAGGTTTTGCATGGTCCAGACGTAACACTTAATCATAGTTATCATGTACCATGGTTTGTGATCCCACGTGATTTCCCATCCAGGTTTGGAGCCTAATCCTTATGTCTGAATACTTAAAGGTAAAGGTAAAGGACCCCTGACAGTTAAGTCCAGTTGCGGACGACTCTGGGGTTTCGGCGTTCATCTCACTTTACGGGCTGAGGGAGCCAGCGTTTGTCCACAGACAGCTTTTCAGGTCACGTGCCCAGCATGACTAAACCGCTTCTGGTGCAACGGAACACCATGACGGAAGCCAGAGCACATGGAAACGCTGTTTACCTTCCCGCCAGAGTGGTACCTATTTATCTACTTGCATTTTGACGTGCTTTTGAAATGCTAGGTTGGCAAGAGCTGGGACAGAGCAACGGGAGCTCACCCCATTGCTGGGATTCAAACCGCCGACCTTCTGATCAGCAAGCCCAAGAGGCTCAGTGGTTTAGACCACAGCGCCACCCACGTCCCGCTGAATAATTAACCATGACTTAATAATTAACTGTTGGTGAGGAAAACAAATTGTGATTAAGTGTCGTGTCTGCAAAGAAACAAGCAGCATCATCCTATGAGGAGAATATTGACCTTCATATCTTTCATCCAACAATAAAGTGATCTGGTAAACAAGAGCAGAAGTGGTTCTCTCCGTTGAATAAAAAGTCAAGTTCCACAAAGAAATATGCAAGTGATCAAAAGTGAGCGAGACGGTGCGGGTGACAGAAACACACTGCGATTTTTTGCTCTCGTGAAAAGGATTGGTTGTCTCAGGAAACCACCTTGCGATAACCTCTGAATTACACCTAGCATCCATATACTTGGAACAATAACGTCTGTTCCTACTGTTTAAAGTTTTCTTAGAGGAGTAGGTGGCAGTTAGCCCAACATCTCTGGGGGAATTTGAGGTACTGGTATTAAGTGAATGTGTGCTTTGACCGGGGCAGCAACAATCTGATGGTTTGTGCTAGATTGTATGTAAGCTGGTCTGGAGGCTGGAGGCCTTGAAACTGATAAAGTGAACTACAGTGTTTTCTTTTCTTTTTCAGCTTGATGACTGCACATTGCAGCTGTCTCACAATGGTACCTACTTGGATTTAGAGTCTACCTTAGCAGAACAAAAGGATGAATTGGAAGGTTTCCAGGAGGATTCTGGGTAAGTTGTACATTAGAAAGGTGTGGAAACATTGATTTCCATGGCGGTTTCTATAGGGGAGAATTGGGTTGCATGATGTGGGTTTTCTCCACCACTGGCAGGAAGTTAAAAACCTTTTGAGGGGTACTGTAATGGGGAGACAAGCCCCCCTGGCTCCATTTCCATTTTCTGCCTTTGCCACTGGAAGGAGGTTTGTTGCCTGTTCTAGGCATGGCAATAGGAAAAGGTGGGGAAGCCACCTTAGAAGGGATTTTTATGCCTTTGTCTTGGTTCCTTTGTCTTTGTTTCTTGGATCCCTTTTGCTCTCCGTACCAGGTGCGTACGGAGCTCAAGAAGGACTGTAGCACATAATTACTTTCTTGGAAGTAGGGAGCTTTCTCTACTTACTGTTGCTAACAGATACTGCTTTGTTAAGAAGCTGTATCCAAAACAATAAACGTTGTTAAGTGCAGCTCTGAGTGGCACCAGAAGACTGTGTTAGATCTGTAGATATTTCGAAAGCATTCTATTTTCTGACTACTAGTAGGTCTTAAAAAATATTTTTGTATACCACGCAAGGAGAAAACGAAAGGAGGATGGTAATATATTGTGATGCATTTTGGCAGGTGAAACCATGCTCTTTCCAGCTGAGCATCAGATCCCATTATTTCAGTTCTTCAAGTACAGTATATGGTTAACATTTTACTGAGAAAGCATGGTCTCCTGAGGGAGTGTACACTTAATTTTTTTTTGTCTCCTCCCCCCGAGTTCTCTGTATGGCATATTACTAGGCAGAGTGCTTGTTCCAACTTCATAGCTGAGATATTGCAACATGAGAGACAGGCAGAGGCAGTGTTGAATGGGAAGACCAGGTGTGTGTATGCTCTAGACCTGGAAATTGGCATGCCAATCACTGATCCCCACTATGTCCTGCCACATTTCAACAATCAATCAATGATATCAATCAAAGCAGGGCAGATACCCATACCAAACGGAGATGACTTCTATGGGTGCCTGCATTGTCTGTCTCCTCTTCACATATTGGTTACTGGGAGTGGCCGTTCCTAGTTGGCTCCCACTACTACAAGGACTTGGAGCAGGGAAAAGTTGGTACTACAGCTGAAAATTATTGTCCTCTGCAGTAGTAGCTGCAGTGCTCCTGATTATCCAATGGGTGCACATCAGTTATTATTATTATTATTATTATTATTATTATTATTATTATTATTTATACCCTGCCCTCCCCAGCCAAGGCCGGGCTCAGGGCGGCTAACAAGCAATAATAAAAACAAGTTGAATCATTACAACTTAAAAACAAAATTAAAATACGACATTAAAATATTGAAACATTAAAACATTAAAATGTAGCCTCATTGCAGGAGGAGAAAGGAAAAGAAAAAAGAAAGAGAGGGAGGGAATCAAATTGGCTCCAAGCCAAAGGCCAGGCAGAACAACTCTGTCTTACAGGCCCTGCGGAAAGAAATCAGATCCTGCAGGGCCCTGGTCTCGTGAGGCAGAGCGTTCCACCAGACCGGAGCCAGAGTTGAAAAGGCCCTGGCTCTGGTTGAAGCCAGTCTAACTTCCTTAGGGCCCGGGACCTCTAGGGTGTTGCTATTTATGGACCTTGAGGCTCTCTGTGGGGCATACCGGGTGAGGCAGTCCCGTAGGTACGATGGTCCTAGGCCGTGAAGGGCTTTAAAGGTCAAAAGCAGCACCTTAAATCTGACCCTGTACTCCACCGGGAGCCAGTGCAGCTTGAAAAGCACTGGGTGAATATGCTCCCATGGCAGAGACCCCGTGAGGAGCCTCACTGCAGCATTCTGCACCCGCTGGAGTTTCTGGGACAGCTTCAAGGGCAGCCCCGTGTAGAGAGAATTACAGTAGTCAAGCCTGGAGGTGACCGTCGCATGGATCACTGTGGCCAGGTCGGGGCGGGAAAGGTAAGGTAAGATAGTGCTCCTGACTTATCTGCACATCAGCTCTTTCAGCAGCAATAATTTCCATGTTCTTACTTGGATTTTCAGTTGTGGGCATCAGGGTTTGATTTACTTATTTAAGAGTATTGCAGCAATATATGTGTGAAAACACTGAAAGAGCTTCAAAGGAGAGCTTTGGTAAAGTCATTCCTTGATGGGAAAACATAGCTTTGTCAGCAGGGTGTCTATGCTAGTGGAGTTCTCCTGGTGTGTTCAATCTTGCTGGCACAGCTCCATCTTAACACCAGCTGAGCAGCCTTGGGATGTAGTGTAATTTATGGGTATAATTCCACCCTAAGGTTGTCCCCCTATTTGGTCTGACTTGCGAGTAAGTGCCATTATGCTTTGTGGGGCTTCTGAGCAGATGGGCTGTGTGGGACTCATCTTAATGTATTGTTCTGTATCTCTGCTCTCTTGCAGCAAAGGATGGGCCACAGAGGTAGCTGTTAGCTCACTAGTCAAACTGTGACAGAAAAGCTAACTGGCATTGTGATGTCATATGATGACGCCTATGGCATGGTTGACTACAATAAACACAACCATCATCTTAGACTAGAGGGGTTTTGCCTGCCTTATTTATAGGACAGTTGAAAGGACTATGAATTACACAAGAGCATGCAATTCTCAGTGGATTGTATGCATAAGCTGTATCAAAAACAAACCCCTGTGTTGCAATAAGAACTAATCACAACAATACTAACACGGCATGTAGGCTAATAGTGAGTAGAAAATATATAATAGAATACAGTGGTACCTCAGGTTAAGTACTTAATTCATTCCAGAGGTCCGTAATTCGTTCTGGAGGTCCGTTCTTAACCTGAAACTGTTCTTAACCTGAAGCACCACTTTAGCTAATGGGGCCTCCTGCTGCTGCCACGCCACCGGAGCACAATTTCTGTTCTCATCCTGAAGCAGAGTTCTTAACCTGAAGTACTATTTCTGGGTTAGCGGAGTCTGTAACCTGAAGCGTATGTAACCTGAAGCATATGTAACCTGAGGTACCACTGTAATGATATCATTCAAATTATAGGAGTAAGCCAATCAAAGTTCATATGTACAATACAACAGAGTGGTAGCGAGGACTGTCAAGCCTTGTGTTCAAAACAGATGTCTAAGGGCAGTCTCACAATAGTTTTTCAAAAGTATCAACGGAAGACATTTCAACTTTCGAGACGTCTTCTGTTGATACTTTTGAAAGACTATTGTGAGACTGTCCGTAGACATCTGTTTTGAACACAAGGCTTGACAGTCCTTGCTACCACTCTGTTATATTGTATACAGTTGTACCTCGGGTTACATACATTTCAGGTTACATACGCTTCAGGTTACAGACTCCGCTAACCCAGAAATAGTACCTCGGATTAAGAACTTTGCATCAGGATGAGAACAGAAATCGTGCTCTGGTGGCGCGGCAGCAGCAGGAGGCCCCATTAGCTAAAGTGGTTCTTCAGGTTAAGAACAGTTTCAGGTAAAGAACGGACCTCCAGAACGAATTAAGTACTTAACCTGAGGTACCACTGTATAAGAACTTTGATTGGTTTACTCCCATAATTTGAATGATATCATTATTCTGTTATTTATTTTCTACTCACTATTAGCCTATGTGTTGTGTTTGTATTGCTGTGATAAAGTTGTATCAAGCCTGAGTAGGACTTCTCTCCAGCCTCATTCAGACGTTTTCCCTAAATGTGTGGAAATAGCACATGGAGAGAGTGCTAGTCTAGGTCATGCATGTTCTCCCCACTCCTAACTGTCCCCGCGTGCCCTGGGCTTGCCCACTCTACCGTACCAAGAAGGTCGGGGGGGGGGCGTTGTTCTGAAGTGCATTCACCACCTGACCATGCTTGGAAGCATCCCTATGGAGACCCAAAAGTGCAGGATTAGCGACAGCCGCAACAGGAAAACCGGAAACAAGGGCAAGCCTTAAGGTGTGTTGTTTAACTGTCCTATTTAGAGATGTTGCCAGGCTTTGTGAGTGCTTGGCTTGGAATGTGAACTTGCACTGTTTCAGCCTTCGGAGTCCTCGCTTGAGCCAGAGGAGAGCTGCACCCTTTTACCCCCCGCTTGTTCGTCCACCGTTTAGAGGGTGCAGACTGCAACTTTAGCGACAACAGCAGGCCGAGCATGTCTGACTTTGCCTCTTCCCTGGCACCTTGAATACTGTTACAGCAGTGACCCTGGAGCCCTGGGCAATGTAATTTCCCCAGGATGCTTGAAAACGTCTGACGGATGCTGCTGCCTCCCTCTGCCAGAGCAGCCCCATTAACCTGCTTGCTAGGCAAGGGAACCTGAGAGGGAATTGGACCCAAATGTGCTACCCGTAACACCATTAAGCGTTTGAAGGGCTTTAAGCAGTTTTCTGGCTTGTAGGGAATTTGCCCACTTGGATGAACCCAAGTACAAACTGAGCCCAGGGAGCTCATCATTCCTAGCTATGTTTGTTTTTTCATGTATTTGATGAATATGTAAACGTTTCTATCCGAGCTTTCTGGCAAAGAATAAATAAGCCAAATGGACTGTTTTTCTGGTGCAAATCGGTTGAACAATAAAAATTGTGTGTGTCTACCTCTATTTATATAGATATAACATATTCTTGTTTAATGTGGTAATAAGAGTCCTTGCAGTTTCATGCATGCTTTTATAAAAAATGGAATAACTGCCATTGCTGAGTATATTAGATAGTATATTATATCTAATACAGTATATTAGATGATTCACTGAGATTTGCTTTAATTAGTTCATCATTTCCCCCCCTATTTTTAACCCCCACAGCAGGGGCAAGAAGCACAGTGTCATTTTGAGGACCCAGCTTTCAGTCAGAGTCCATGCCTGCATTGGTAAGTGAGTTTCCAAGTATTTTGATGTGGTGAATGTGTGGGAAGCAGTCCAAAAGGAAGAACCTATAGCAGATGCACAACTTTACCTTCTGTCATTCTGTTGCTTCCTGAAAAGATGTTTCCTGCCCTCCAATGGGTCCATGTAGCTACATAATAATAATAATAATAATAATAATAATAATAATAATAATAATAATAAATGCATAGCAGTAAAATAATTCTTATCTGTTTAATGAATGCATGCAAGATAAATTTTAGTTCTTGTAATTCTAAGGAGCAGTTCTGAGTCAGAGATAACATCAGAGCTTGGATTTGGGACTTGGCGATGACTGTACTTCCCCTTCATTCAACAGAAAGTGAGCTTTGAATTCCACGTGCCTTGCTGGGTCAAATCAAGAGCCATCTAGCCCAGAATTTATCTGTATTTTGATTATTTTATTATATCCACTTGCTTTATTAATTATGTGCTCTTTGACCATATTTCAGGTCTGCTCAGTTACTAGCTCATAAATTTGGAAGCAGGGCGAATATTGGGTGTTGTCGTTGTTTTCGCCAGAGGAGCACACTTTTGCTATTTGTAGATGTTCAAGAATATCTGTAACAAATTTTTTTGCATGGCTCATCAAACTGCAGTTATTTGCATCTGCCTCGTTAGGCCTGCTGGTTTGAGATGGCAAGCTGTGGAATTGTAGGCTGGCAGCAAGCTACCGTAGTTTAAGAGGCAGATAATATTTATTGCTTTCAATCGTGCAGCTCTTGGCCAGGCAAACTGTCATTACTGCTGTGTCAGTGACTGGAAATAGAATAGACTATTGCTGTCAAAAGAGAAGCCAAATGAAACCAGTGTGTAGAAGGCAGCTCATGCGTATCCAAGTCCTGCCAGCTCAGCACAAGTGAACGGCTGTGTTTTGCAGCAACGTGCATTGCGGCACTGGGTGTCTTTTTAAACGGGACATTACTTGTAGCAGGTGATAGCAGCCAGGAGAGGTGGTGGTGTTTACTAGTGTCAGGGAACTGCCATCGGAGCCATGGGGAGAGGGAGGGCTCCAGAGGGATTCCGGAGAGAGTCCCGGGAGGGAGAGAAGCAGCACATCTTCTGGGGAAGGAAATCAGCGTAGCACCAGTGGAGAAGGGGGGCAGATGGGGGAATCGGCGAGGTGGCTCCATGACTCCTCGCCGGGGACCAGCGGGGAGAGCACGGGTCCTCCGCTGCCCACACCCTCCCTGCGCAGAAGGCTTCCACGCAGGGAGACTAGGTGGAGACTAGGCGTCAAAGAACTTCTTTGCTGGAAGAAGTTCAAGAAACGCCCACTGACGGATTCTGCCAGCGATTGAGACAGCCACGAGCGAGTGGCTGTCCGGACAGAAAAGGTTCACTCAGGCAACCCAGCCAGGTGTGGCGCCGATTTACGCACGAGCAACCCCTAGAACCATTACAACTAGGACTGGATTTTCCTGGGAGGCCTGCGTTCAAATTCCTGACTGGACATCCACTGAAAAGTTACTTTCTCAGCTGCCCTTTGGATGAATTTCAGAATGTAGGAGCATATGAAGCTATATTACATGCTGTAATATAATAACGACAATAACAATAATAATAGTAATAATAATAATAATTGTTAAGTTGTGGGTGAACATATCAGACGACACAGTGATTTTCCAAACAGCTCTCGTTTATTCAGAGGCCAGAACAGTACTGAACTGAGGGGTTCAGTCAGCCTGCTTATATAGAGCTCCCGTACCATGTAACTGTAACAATTTTCTAAAACTATCCAATCACTGAACGTCACTTTCAATCCCTTATTTGCATAACTATCTACAGTATCCCCCTGCTGGCCCAGGGTGAGAACTTCAGTACCTAACAATAACGACAACAACAACAATACCTTTATTGTCAATGTACAGCCTGTGTACAATGAAATTAACCGAGCCTCCCTCCCACACAAACACTCGATCTCATTGCACTCTATGTGCTTGTCGCACAACACACCAACCCCAAAAGTCAGTTGTATTATCTTCCGTTCAGCAGCCTAACAGTCCACGGATAGCAATTGTTTTTTAGCCTGTTGGTACTACTGATTATACTTCTACATCTCCTGCCCGAGGGTAGAAGATTAAAGAGGTGCTGGCCGGGGTGTGAATCATCCCTGAGGATTTTTCTCGCTCTCCTAAGGCATCGATCCCTTGCGATGTCATCTAGCGGGCTCAGGGGGCAGCCCATGATATCATGTGCTGTGTTCACCACCCTCTGTAAAGACTTTCTGTCCATGGCTGTCAAGCCAATGTAGCACACTGTGATACAATATGAGAGGACACTTTCTATTGTGGACTGGTAGAAGGAAGTCATCAATTGTTGTTTAACATTGTTCTTTCGCAAGACCCTGACGAAATGGAGTCTCTGTTGGGCCTTCCTAACCACCTGAGTTATATTGTTTTTCCAAGTGTCTTGCTAATATTTAGGTGTAAGTTATTTCTAGGCACCATGTAGATACTTTTTGAACCTCCCTCCGTACGCTGATTATTTCGTAATCTAGAAAAGTAGTGTTTGCTGCGACTTGCAGAGCCCTTTCCCAGCGCTCCTCCTGCCTGGTGTCCTTGCAACTCTAAATGTTGGGGACTGAATCTGGGATTATTATGTGCAAAAGCAGCTGATCTATATTTCTTCCCAGAAAGGGAATTCTTGTCTGTGTGTTGTAGCACAGAGTCTTTTTTCGACTAACACGTTTATGTCAACATGGTGAAGTGCATTCACAATTGGGGGAGAGACTATATAGCCCTAAGCATAAATTGGTGGGTGCAGTCGCAGTCTTGACTCCAAAACCCACAGGGATCTGGAGATAAAGCCTTGGAAAGTAAAACAAGCACTTTCTTGCTGCTAGCAGGTAGCATCCATTTGATTCTATCTTCGCATCTGTTGGTGTGGACCTGGATGGAGGCTGATGGTCTGTCAACCAAAGTTTCAGTGAAGAGCGGGAGGAGGTTAACACCTGAAAGTTGCCTCTGGTTAGTAAGTCAGGAAGCATCTACAGTCGTACCTTGGAAGTTGGATGGAATCAGTTCTGGAAGTCCGTTCGACTTCCAAAACATTCAAAAACCAAAGCGTGGTTTCTGATTGGCTGCAGGAAGCTCCATCGGATGTTCAGGTTCCAAAAATAGTTTGCAAACCAGAACAGTCACTTCTGGGTTTGTGACATTTGGAAGCCAAAATGTTTGACTCACAAGGCGTTCGAAAACCAAGGTACGACTGTAGAAGGAAACTAATAGTTTGTCTGGTCTGTCCTGCTCCCCTCTCAGTTGCACCCAGAGCTCTGCCTTTCTTCATTATGTAATGAGCAATATTCTCATTGTCTAGAACAGGGGTCTGCAACCTTTAAGACAAAAAGAGCCACTTGGACCCGTTTCCGAAGGAAAAAAAACTGGGAGCCGCAAAACCATTGCGACATTTAAAACAAATATATCTCCGGAGCCGCGATCTGACAGCGGGCGGGAAGGTGACGTCGGGACGGTTCGTGACTAACGCACGCACTGCCCCCATGCGATGTCACAGCCAGTACAGCGCCCGCCACAGTGGAGAGTGTCGGGGCGCACAATGCGCCTCCTCCCCTCGCTAGTATCCCCCCGGAGCCGTGGCAAAGGTGTAAAAGAGCCACATGCAGTTCCGGAGCCGCGGGTTGCAGACCCCTGGTCTAGAAAATCTCATGTAGCAAAAATTTGTGAGACTTTAGAACTTCATTGGATACTTTGTGAAGTAGCCCTCTCTGTGAAATGGGAATTTTCTTCCATTGTCTGTTGTGAAAGCGAGGCTGCAAAGAACTTTGTAGAATGGAAATGAAACAATGTACGCATTGTAAAGCCCATTGGCCATTGATATACAATTGTACAACAGTTCATTATTTTATTTATTTCATATTATTTATATACCACTTGATTGTAGGAAATAGCCTCAAAGTGGTTTACAAAAAAGTTATACAATAAAATTATCACTAAAAAAATTAAAACCATGATTTAAAACATGCAGAAGATTAAAACCACAATAAAACTACCGAAACAAATTAAAACTCCTATAAAATATTAGCATCATTCAAGGGTACTTATTCTATGCTACCTGGATTTTCATGTGCAGGCATGCCTTGAGTTCTTTCCAGCTCTATGATTCTATGATTTCTTTGTGGCCATCAGTTTGGGGGATTTCATGTGGTAGAAATAATATAAGTGGGTATATCTGGATTTCAAAGATGACAATGGTTTGCTGCTAAAAAACCCCACCAATGTTGCAAGGACACAGGTGATTGAAACAGCATGGAGTGTGTGTGGTTGTAGTGAAAATGCATAAATGCTGATTTGTTGGTAGCATTTTGAGAGCATGGCAGATTTCAGAAAGGCCAGCAGAATTTTTGGATCAGTGTTCCAAAGTTAAATGGAAGTTAAATAGAATACTGTCAGTATGCATTTTTTTGTAGCCTGAACTGTAAGTGGATTCTGTCTGGACACATCCTCACCCTAGCAGGCGATAGTGGTGCTGTTGAAAAAAAGAGAAGCTTTTGACATTATCATTATGAACTATTTGTTTTGAATTTCAAAGTAGATGGAGATAATTTATTTTGGTTCTATGGATCTTGGCACTTCCTCATACAATATATAATTTTTATTTTCTGCCATAGTGTTAGGTGTGCTCATTCAGGAGCTATGGGGCACCAGAGGCCTCACCCATTTGCAGAGAGGACATGGATTTTGGCCTGTTTATAGGTGGGATAAGACTAGGAATATACTAAACTTGTCCCTTTATATCTGGGATATTTCTGATTTCCTTGAACTGACATTACGAAACTTGGTAATGATAATGATGTGGAATCAAATCATTGCTGAATGTCACGTGTGTGTGTGTTTTAAGCATTTTGCTTAATTGTGCGTTGTGCAAACCAAAAGCCCCAAACCCGGACATCTCTGAAAGCAGTTAAGTGCACATTCAAATAATTGTTGTAAACTTTTAAACACTTTACAACACTAGCCTCTAGCAGCTCTCTCCTCTCTCACGGATATAATAAAAGACCCGTCGGCTGTTCCAACAGGATGCTTATTTGAATAGCAATTATACAACATTCTTATCAGATATTTGTAACACCCATAGTTGCAAGGTTAGTGTGGGACTCCACAACATACTTTTTGGCCGTGGGCGGCTTTCCACATTTCTGGTTGTCAGCTGTAACACAAACACAGGAAATTTTGCACATATAAAATGTAGCAGAATTCTTGTCATGGCTCCTGTAGGGAGCTCTTTCCAAAGGCTTTATGATGGTGAAACGGATTATTCCACTCACCCACACATACTAGCTGACTGAAGAGCGACATGGGTTATCATGGAATATCTGTGCTTTTTGCTTTTAGGGAGAGTCTAACACTGATACCATGAGCAACGTATATATTAAACTGAAGCTAGTCTGAAGGAAGAAATGACAGTACAGCGGTACCTCAGGTTACATACGCTTCAGGTTACATGCACTTCAGGTTACAGACTTAGCTAACCCAGAAATAGTACCTCGGGTTAAGAACTTTGCTTCAGGGTGAGAACAGAAATCGTGCAGTGGCGGCGCAGCGGCAGTGGGAGGCCCCATTAGCTAAAGTGGTGCTTCAGGTTAAGAACAGTTTCAGCTTAAAAACAGATGTCCAGAATTAAGTACTTAACCTGAGGTACCACTGTATATTCTGCCAGCCAGGAATACCTCTTTCCCTCTGTTCAGAACCAGAATTACCAATTTCTCTCGTAATTCAGACTATGTGACCACCCAAGTCCCTACATTTGTTTCCTGTCCATTCGCATATCGACAAGAGACGAAAGCCTTCAGTGGTATCCTGCTCCAGTTCCGTATCATTCTGCCCCTGTGCTGCCTTTGGGCCAGAAGGGGTGGTAGCGAACCACTTGGGGTGATTAAATGAGCTAGCCTTTTATTTTAAACTGTGGAGCCCAGGTAGAGCACGCTTCCTTATGAAAGTGAGCCATGGGCTACTTACAACTGCCAGGATCAGTGCCTTAACACAGGGGTCGGCAAAGTTTACCTCGCCTGGGCCGGTTCACTCCAGCGGAGATCCCTCCATGGGCTGGATCGCCCGTACGCCCGCGATTTCCGGCATCTGCGTCTGCACAGATGCGATTTCCGGCACCGCAGAAGCGAGTCTCCGCGCTACACCGGTTTAGTGCAGCATGCAGGGACTCGCCAAGCAGGCAGCTTGTTTGGGGGGGCAGCTCATGGGCCAGTTAAATGACCCCCATGGGCTGCTTGTGGCCCATGGGCCTTAGGTTGCCGACCCCTGCCTTAACGCCTTCCACATGCGCTGTGCCTGGAAGAATTTGGGCATCACAAGGCAAGACAGAGTCTCAAACAAAGATGAGCTCTTCGTCTCATGCACTGCTGAATGAGTTATAACTCATGCCCCATTGTCCAGTAAGTTGAGCACAGGCCAGCCACACCCTGCCTCAGAGCTGAAGCCAGCTTTGCACATATTCTATAAATAATGGTAATTCACTGGGTAAGTGATAATTATTTCAGATTACATGAAGTAATCTTTTGCTGTTGATTAGAAACTTTATTACCATTTTTTAAAAAGGAAACAGAACGCTTTCTGTGAAATTCAGATATTATTGTTTCTGGACTATAAAATTAAGGGAACCCTATAAAACCTTTATTAGCGAGTGATTTACATCTATAATGTGTTGTTTATAAATGCAATTTGAAAGCCTCCAAGAAGCTCAAGGAAAGCCATTATTTGGGTT
Source organism: Podarcis pityusensis (assembly GCF_964106645.2). Classification (NCBI taxonomy): domain Eukaryota; kingdom Metazoa; phylum Chordata; class Lepidosauria; order Squamata; family Lacertidae; genus Podarcis; species Podarcis pityusensis. The sequence continues at coordinate 5,888,128 of NC_138038.1, read as the reverse complement.
TTTTAAAAAGGAATATTAGAGAGATATATTTATTTGTTTTGTGTTAGATAATACTTCAAACAACCCACTTCGAGCTTGAAAGGAAGAACAGGTAGAGAGCATTAGATGCTTACCAAAACCTGCAACTAATTCGGGATTTAATTTAAAGGGAAGAAAAAGGTGCCTGGAGAATTTGCTGGAAGTGCTGTGCTTTCATGTTCAGATGCAAGGCGAGGGGAAGAGCAAATTGGAGTGAGCCTGAGGCTATTTTATCTCCTTGTACTGAATCTGTTTAACAAACAAACAACATGCAGAACAAGGGGGTGAGAGGGAAAGCAGAGAAAGCATTGGAGGGGTTGGACTAGATGACCCTCGGGATCCCTTCCAAATCTACAGCTCTATGATTCCATGAAAAGCAGGGGTTTTAAATGCCAGCAGTTTTAAATTGAGCAGAGGCACCTGCTAGCACATGGGAATGCAACTAGCTTTGGAGCCGTTCCAAGGCAGAATTGGTGATTCAGCTCCCTGTCAGATTGAGTACAACATGAAACAGTGCAAAGCATAATTTTAAATCATTTTGGTGGTGGTGTCAAATTATGAATGTTAAGATTACTTAGACTGCGTGATGAAAGAAGGTTTCTGCATCCATTGGATGCCAGAAAAATAGAGCAAGGTGGGGAAACTTTTCTTTTCTTTTTTAAAAGAACTTACCTTTGAATATTTGTGGATGTGTGCAGTTCCTATCCACTCAAAACTACGATGTCAAGGATCCACACCAGAATGTTCTCTCAGTATGTAGGAAAACTGCCTTTCTGGATTATGCAGTCCTCTTGACAGGGTACTATTTAACAGCTTCTTTGCCTCCATTAAACAGAAGTACAAGGCATTACAGAACCAGAGGTCGTAGCCTATACCATATTTTTTGATCTATAAGACTCACTTTTTCCCTCCTGAAAAGTAAGGGGAAATGTGTGTGAATCTTATGGAGCGAATGCAGGCTGCGCAGCTATCCCAGAAGCCAGAACAGCAAGAGAGATTGCTTCTTTCACTGCGCAGTGATCCCTCTTGCTGTTCTGGCTTCTGCGATTCAGAATTTTTTTTCTTGTTTTCCTCCTCCAAAAACTAGGTGCGTCTTGTGGTCTGGTGCGTCTTATAGAGCGAAAAATACGGTACTTGAAATTTCATTGGGTGCTTTCCATTTTGACCCTCTATTCTCCTCATCCTTTTGTTAGAACTTGCAGCTCTAGGCTAGAAACGTAAAGAGAGAATTCCACAAAGCAGTTTGAAACAGCAAGTAGACACGTGGCAAATGTAAAACTTCCCCGTGAAATGTGTCGTACTCAATTAATTGACCCAGAAAAATGGCCAAATATGCAGGGTCCAAGCATTTCAGTTGCAGTAAGTGGGTTGAGGAAAGCTTCCAGCTGAATCATAGTGTCTTTATTAGCAGGGAGTCAGACTGCCATACATATATCAGGCTAATTCAGAGAAAATTAGGCGTGTTTTGAGTTTCGTTGAAGGCAGTGGAGCTCAGGTGCTTTGCTGTTATTTGAGGCAGCTCCTGTGGTTTCATGAGACTTTGGTACAATCAAAGGCAGCGTCGTGGGCCAGCACCACCAGCGATCTACAGATGGTGGGCACCTCAGGGGTGTCCACTGCCAGCCCCATCACCTGCCCATAATTGTTGCCCCAGGAGGGGCTCGAAAAGTGTTTGCCTGTGGGTGGAGAATAGGAAAGAAGAGAAACAGCGAAAGAGGACACAGGAAAAGAAACAGATATAAAAAGGAAACAGCATATTGTCTCTGGAAAGAAGCATCTCCTGGAGTAAATATATGAACTGTTTGAAAAGTAATAGTAGTGAACAGATTACGCTAGTAGGATTGCAAGAAGTTTTGTAAGGAGGACTATTTGAAATATTACAAGTAAGACTATGAGGAGAATTATTAGTTAATGATAATTAAGAGTCATAGGAAATTAAGAAATGCAGAATAAGTGATAAAGAATGGAAAATCATCAGAGGTGTTGATGGAAGTCAAAAATATTGTATAAGATAAGAAGTTATGTTATATGAATGTTGGAAATGATACGTTAAAAAACATATATATATATATGAAAGAAGCATCTCATTGTTGGGACTGATCATTGCCTGATTTGCATGAAGAAGCTATTTTAAAATGTGGGTTTACATGTGATAAAAGGCTCGTAGGACACCTAAGACCTCAGAGTGTCTTGGAAAATTTGCCTGAATTAATTTACCTCCAGAATACCGTCTTATACACGGATTTATACAGTAAGTTTTGGGTTAGCTGGCGGCTCCTGATGCTTCCTGAGTCACCAAGGGTCGTGGAGCTGGCTGGAGAGGTGAGGTGGTGCCAAGGCGAGGAGGGAGCTTGGCTGCGGCATGGAGCCATCGGCTCTCACCGGCTGAGGCGAGACACATACGCAGGCTGGAGAGGCAAGGTGGATCGAGCGGTGGGTTGAAAAAAAGCTCAACAATTTTTGGGATAATTTCTCCCAAAAGCTGAACAACTTTAAAATAATGATTCTAAATTCTGGGCTCCCCAAAGTAGGGGTCGTCTTATACATGGGATCGTCTTATACACCAAAAATACAGTAAATCAGGTAATTTTTAGTTAATATTGGGGGAGCTTTTGCATGCTCACCTATCTCTGTTCTAAAACAAAAATAAACAAATATCTGCTTCCAGGTAAGCATGCATCAAATTGCAACCTTAATCTCTTATGGCTTTTTAATACCCTACCCCTTTGACGATGTTTGCTGTGCTAAGTACTCAGTGGAAAAGTGAAAATTAGAGGCCCCTCTGGTGTATTTACTGGTGTAGTGGTCGGAAGCAAACAGACGCACGGTTTCTGCAAGCCTTCTCAAAAAGTCAGATATGGGAAAAGCAACGACAGCTGGCTGCCGTCTTACTCAGATCGTACTCAGCTTCATCTTCTTAGAGCAGCTTGGACTGTTCAGAATAAGATCTCCTGTCAAGGGAGGATTGAGGTAAACCGAGGACCAGGGCTGCGATGCGAAGGCTGACCTCCCCCCCATTCCCTGTCAAAGGCAGAAGTTTTCTACCGCCCAGCCTGCTAGTATTCACTTGACATAAGGTCATGCTGAAGCAAACATCTTTCTCTCTTCCCACCTACCCATCTTTCCCACTCCCTAGTTCTTGAGATTTAGGACTTTGCTACTTGGACCATCTAAATCTTAGTAGCAGTCAGATTAACTACAGCATTTTTATTTTTATTTGCTTTGTGTACTAATTTGAAAGTTTACTTTTACAAATAATTAAATGTAGTATGATTTTATCCTTTGCCTTCTCTTCAGATACATATTTTTTAAATACAAAAATATCCAAAGAAAAATTAATCCTTTTCTTCAAAAACAGTTGTATAGTTTGCAAACATACTTAATAGGGGTTTTTTAAGCTCTGCTCACAAAAAAACCTAAGTAACAGAAAACAAGCTAATGATTAACATACCCACCTTTATAGAGTTTATTCAGTGCCCCCCCCCCCCCGTTTTCTGGTTTAATTTTTAAGAGGACCATAAATATGAAAATGAGCACCAGGTGTTCTTTCCCAAGTCAGCCATTAATATTCATTAGGTTAAATTGGGCCCAAGCCCTTTTGGTACATCATTTCTAATCAACATCTAAACCTACCCCATCATGGTTTACACAGTTGCTTTCAAATTAAGGACCACCTCTGGGTAATTAAGAAATGGCACTAGATGCTGAGGACTCAAACTTCCACCAAAGCTCCAGTCAGCATGGTGAATGGTTGGGAAGGCTGAAATGTGGGATATCCACAGCAGGTTAGGCTCTGCTAGGTACACGTAGGAGCTGGATTTGATCAGCACAAAGGAAAGTTTGCTCTGCACCTTGTCCATTGATGTGGAGCCCCGAAGTTGGGCCCTTGTGGAATGATGTGGATCGTTCATATCTGCAAGAAGCCACCCAACTTCCTTAGGTGCATAGAAGGGTACGCATTAGGCCAGTGGAACCTGCACCAGTTTCTGCCTCTGCAATGTCACTTCTTCTAACAGATGCATATACAGTCATACCTCGGGTTGAAGTAGCTTCGGGATGAATATTTTCGGGTTGCGCTCTGTGGTGACCCAGAAGTAACGGAGCATGTTACTTCCAGGTTTCACTGCTCGCACATACGCAGACGCTCCAAATAACGTCACGCGAATGCGCGGAAGCGCCGAATCGCAGCACGCGCAGACGCGGGTTGCGCTCGCTTCTGGATGTGAATAGGGCTCTGGGACAGATCCCGTTCGCATCCAGAGGCACCACTGTACAGTGGTACCTTGGGTTACAGACACTTCAGGTCACAGACGCTTCAGGTTACAGACTCCGCTAACCCAGAAATAGTACCTCGGGTTAAGAACTTTGCTTCAGGATGAGAACAGAAACTGTGCTCCGGTGGTGCGGCGGCAGCGGGAGGCCCCATACGCTAAAGTGGTGCTTCAGGTTAAGAACAGTTTCAGGTTGAGAACGGACCTCCAGAACGAATTAAGTTCTTAACCCGAGGTACCACTGTATTGTAGATGTACACATTGGTTCTACCCCAACAGAAATAAAAGTAGAGGAATTGGAAGGGGTCCCGAGGGTCATCTAATCCAGGGGCTGGCAAACTAAGGCCCAGGGGCTGGATGCGGCCCCCCAGGCTCGTAAACCCAGCCCACGTCGCAAAGCCAGAACCTGCCATGAAGCTGAGACTCCCGGTGATGGTGACGGGAGTAAGAGGCCGAGTGGCAGCGGCTCTGCTACCCAAATGCCTGGTTTACCTCAGCGGCGTTTGATTGGCAGAGATGTCCCTGCACCGCACTGAGATAAACCAGGCGCAGCGTCTGATTGGTAGAGCCGCTGCCGCTTGGCCTCTTACTCCCATCGCCATCGCCTGGAGTCATGGCTTCGTAGCGGCTTCTGGCTTCGTGGTGTGACCTCCTGTCGCCGCCATCATCGCTGTTGCCGCCCTGTAATCCTGTGGGCCAGAGAGCGGAATGGATGAACTCAATCTGCCTACCCACGAGAAGCAGCAGCAGTGGTGGTGATGGTGGCAGCAGCAGCCCCTGGGAAGGTGAGCGCAGTGGCTGAGGCTGGAGGGGTGGGGAGGAGAACTACTTGCCTCTTCTTCCAGCTCCCCCCCTCCCCAGTGCCACTTCTCCAGCCTGCCACAAGGTCTGAGGGACAGTGGACCGCCCCACCGCTAAAAAAATTTGCCGACCCCTCATCTAATCCAACCTTTTGAGACCCCAAAGAAAGAGTGGCTGTAAATTTCCACCAGTCTTTCAATCTCTGGAGAACACGACAAACCAAAGAGAGGTAAAATAGGATCATGGGAGGATGTATGGATGTATGTTTAGATGTATGTCTAAAAATATCTATCACTTTTTCTGTGTAACAACTTAAGTAATGATGTATATGATGTGATGGTGTGTGTATGTATGTATATATATATGTATGTATGTATAGGGTGGTATCTAACTAGATCATGCTCCTACTGGACTCAATTGTTGTAAGTAATTTAAGCCCTCAATCTGGTTAACATATTTTTTTTTTAAAAAAAAAAGGCAACAAAAAGAAGTGCGAAACAAATCAAGATTTTTGTAGGTCCAAATACAATTACCGCACCTCCTTGAAAATGCACTTGGGGGGGCAGGGATGCCATCATGCAGTCCAGGCAAAATGTTCTTCCTTCTTTTCTGAGTCGGGAATGGAGTCTCTTGATAGCAACTCTTATTTTAAGTCAGTTCCTACATTTTCTCGGAGAGGAGCCTACCCTTCCCCCTTGATTTGTCTAGCGGTTCTGGCAAAAGGAAGCTGAAAACCAGAGCTCAGTATAGAATTTCAGCAAGCGAATCTAAGCCCAGTGTGTTCAAAGTGGTGTGCCTTTTCAGTTTTGAACACTCCTTTTCTAGATTTAATGCTAATTTCATTTGGTATATCATAACATCTATGCTTACTTTCAGAAGTTTCACTTTGGATCATTGAAATATAGGTCAGTACTGGAACCTCTGGAACATTGCAATACATAGAATGCCGAAATGGCTAGATTTCTACGTTAGCTGAGCAGCGTGGGTGGCACTCTCTGTAGATCATAATCTACTTCCGGGTTAGCGGAGTTTGTAACCTGAAGCGTTTGTAACCTGAAATGTTTGTAACCCGAGGTACCACTGTACATGTTTGCCATAATACTCAGCTCTGTGGTGACTTTCCCCAAGAGTTTCTCTCCAGCTCAGAGTATAAAATGCGATTTTATGCATGTGTACTCAGCAGATCAGGCACCCAAATTCAATTGCTTTCTCAGCACATACACAAACATTCATTAATGTTTAAACTCTTGCTGAAAGTCTGGTTGATCACTGTGAACTACTTGACCAAACCACTGGACCCAGAAGCCATCCACCCGTTCCTTCTGCTGATTATATTCCCTGGCCTTTGGGAAATCCCCTCAATTTTACCTTGCAAACATTCTATGCGCTTTTCCTCTGCCATCTAGATAGAAAGCCTCCCCTTGTTTTCCAGGTGTGTGTGTTCTGGGGAGGGAGAGTTGCATTTCCAGCTCTCCATCATAGCTGGTGCTTGGAACTCCAATTCCCAGGGAACAAGACAAAGGGGTACATGCATGTGACAACGTTACTAGCCGGGAGAGAACTGCCAGGAATACAATCTGGCCTTCCTGAGTCCTAAGTAAGAAGAGCTGGTAAATGCCAAACTGGTTCTGAACTGTGCAGACGGAAATTCACCCATCACTTTTGACAGCCGTGCAAATACCTACTTTTTGAATCCATAGTATAGAATTGCTGGCAATGAAAAGAAAACTACTTGGCAAGAATAAATGAATGCCTTGGACTATCGTGAGGATAGATTCTGGCTTTTAGAGCCCAGCTAGATATGGTTTGTTCAAATCGAGGTTCAGTCTCTGAAGGGCATTTAATAAAGTCTTGTTCTTGAATTCTTTAATAATGCTTCTCTATGGGATAATTCAAAACATCACAAAGTTTATACATGCGTAAATATTCTATTATAGGTCTATACATTTGGAATCTTTAACAGGGTGTAGGGGTGGAAAATAAGATTTACATGTTACCAGTGTTTCCTTTGCTTGGCCCCTTTGGAGTGGGTGACTGAATGTCAGATGCTTCTCCTACTCTGTGTATGCTAAAGAAACATGGAATATTGGTGGATTTTTCCAATTGGTGGCTTCCCCAAATTCAGCATCTTCAATTTTTAGAGTAATACTTGCATGGTTATGCATTTACACCAGTGCTACAAAGGCTAAATGAACATTGGCTAAATGAACATTTTGCATTGGTGGCAAAATGAACATCTTGGCCTTTTGTGCAGTGTGATTAAAACAACAACAATTCTGTAATCTCTACTCAAGACAGGTGTCGGAATTGAATTTCCTCAGGGCAGAGGGAATATTTTTGAACACTGACTTCAGTGAGTTCTGGAAAAGCAACTGAGAAAAGATGAGAGAAAAGCGAATACTACTTAGCATGTAATTATGTGATGCTCCCCCAACCACCCACCCATTTCTCCTTGCACCAAATGTGTTAGAGACAGGGAACAGTTGCTCAGTGTGATAAGTTTCCACCTCACACTAGGGAGGCCCAGAAATAGCTGCAGAAGCTTAGTAAGCAGCCGTCTGCAGTCCCTACGCCCCTGGAACCACTAAAGGTATGCAGGGCAGGGCAGTGGCAATTATGCCAAGGTGAAGATTTCACAGGGAGTGCAGCCCCTCCATGCAGGCCAGGTGTTTAAAAGGCTGAGCCTACCGTATTTTTCACTCTATAAGATGCACCAGACCGTAAGACGCACCTAGTCTTTGGAGGAGGAGAACAAGAAAAAAAATATTCTGAATCTCAGAAGCCAGAACAGCAAGAGGGATCGCTGCGCAGTGAAAGCAGCAATCCCTCTTGTTTTTCTGGCTTCTGGGATAGCTGCGCAGCCTGCATTCACTCCAGAAGATGCACACACATTTCCCCTTACTTTTTAGGAGGGAAAAAGGGCGTCTTATAGAGCGAAAAATGCGGTATATGGTAAAACGTCTTACCATGCATATTTCAGGTACGATTTTATTCCATTTGCAAACTGAGTGCTCAGCATTTGTATATGGGACAGCTAAATGCACATCTGTTTATAGGTTGGCAAATGCACAGCTTCAAATATGGATTCCAGGAGACCTCTATAATCTGAGGCAAATGAACCCTTTGCTCATGGAGTTGCATAAGCAGAGCAAAGGCATTCATAGCCACGGCCAGAAAATCCAGGAGCAAGGCTGGAAAAAGAGCACTCTCTAATGGCAGTCGGGGGGGGGGGGTTCCCCAAAAGATGCCCAGCATCCTCCCAAAGTCTGTATCTTCATTGCCAGATCAGTAGTATTACTGACTAAAATGGAAAAACAAAAATACTTGCATAACTCTGTAGACCAGTGTGGTGCTCCTATACTTCATTTCCCCTAATCTAAGAGGTGGATGGTCTGTGTAGATGACTTGCAGCCCCACTTGCTAGACCTCGATGCCTGATTTGGCACGTCTGCCTAAAATGCCAACGCTGTGTGCTGTGGTGTATTTTGCTGATGCCACACTTACTTACCCTAATTACTTGGCCTGATCCTGCTGTGCAGTAAGCTGTTAGTCATTACCAGCTGGGCAAATAGTTACCCTTTCTTGTCTGCTCCAAACTGTTGACTCCGATAGACCTGTATGCTAAAAAGGGGTACTGTACTTAGAATTCTAGCATCTCTTGAATTACTCACAAATCCCTTTCCTGTGAGACAGTCTATTCAGTGAAATTTAAGAGCACAGTGACGATGACTTGTGTGTTCAGTTAATAGGTAGGGTTTTCTTCCTTCATATATTAAATTATTGTAACTGAAAAAGAAGCCAAGATTAGCAAATTTGCTCTTAAATCAATCCATATGCTTATGTATCCTGTTTATCAGGTTATTTCAGGAGTTCGTTGTCAAGCAGCCTTACCCCTAGTTGTGTAATCTCGGCTCCTGAGGGCCTCCAAAACTTATTGTATAATCTTTTCATGTGAAAAAATCATACATATTTTGTAGAATTTATTTAGATTCTGTTCGATTCTATAAGCTTGCCTGTATGTTCATGGGTCTGTTATCAGCTCTCAATAGAGCACATGTGTGTCACAGTCTACTACTATGTTCTCCTGTCCAAATCCCACTGAAATGAATGGTGCACTGCTTGGCCACAGAGCTTTCCCATTCATATTGATGGAGTTCGTGAAAGAGAACTTCTTGTACAAGTGCTCTGAAGAAAAATGACTATTTTAGATACAGCAATAATAAGGTTAAAAGGTAAAGGACCCCTGGATGGTTAAGTCCAGTCAAAGGTGACCATGGGTTTGCAGTGCTCATCTCGCTTTCAGGCCGAGGGAGCTGGTGTTTGTCCACAGACAGCTTTCCAGGTAACGTGGCCAGCAGGACTAAACCGCTTCTGGTGCAATGGAACACCGTGACAGAAGCGAGAGCGCACGGAAACACTGTTTACCTTCCTGCCACAGCAGTACCTGTTTATCTACTTGCACTGGTGTGCTTTCGAACTGCTAGGTTGGCAGGAGCTGGGACAGAGCAATAGGAGCTCACTCCATTGCGGGGATTCGAACCGCCGACCTTCCGATCGGCAAGCCCAAGAGTGGTTTAGATCACAGCGCCACCCACGTCCTGATACAGCCTTAACAGTGAGTGGCGATGGAAAACAATGACAAGAGAACACTGAGCCTACCCATGCACAAATAAAATTGGATAATTTAATCATAAACTATAGTAACTCCTGAAAAGCTAATGAGGCTGCGCAAAGAGTTTAGTAATGACCTGAAAATAAAAAAGGCATGTGTAAGAATTGGAAGGAAGGATAGATCACCAAGGAGGAGTGCAGATGACTAGCCCAGACGTGTTGGGACAGTGACAGCAAAACTAAAGGTCAGAATGAAAAGAGACTGGCAAGAGTTGCTAAATGCAGAGGTAGTGCTCATGCTGCCCTCCACATATGATGTGGAATACAACTCCCATCAGCCCTTGAAGGAAATATGATGAATGGGCAAGAATCATGGGAGTTGTAGTCCCGACACATAAGGAGGGGAACTGTGTTGGCCACCCCTCTAAAATAAACAAGAGTCTCTTTCAGCATAACAAAGAAGTGGGAAGCGCATTGCCCCCATCCAAGCGAATCTTCTCCTGTGAATTTTTTGCATGGCTCTTCCATCTCAACACACATTTCACAGTTGTGGTGGCTGGGCCATATAAGCCATCCCCTTGCATACACTTTAATTGATATTGAAGTATATTGTTCTAAAAACCGAAGAAGATTGATAATCAGTCAATTTGTCATGTTTAAAGGTAGTTGTTCACTGGTGATGGGCAGCTAAATGCAACCTGTGATCATCACCGGAGGCCCTGCTTCATAAGTCTCCCTCACGAGAAGTCCGGAGGGTGGCAACACAAGAACACGGCGTTTCTGCAGTGGCTCCCCATTTTTATCTCGTGAACTGCCCTGAGATCTATGTATGAAGGGTGGTATACAAATTTAGTAAATGAAAATGATAATTCTCCTCCTCTTCCACTCACTGCAATCTGGCATCTTCTTGGTTTCCGAAAAGAGCAAACCAGAACCCTTACCCTGAATTATGTTTAAGGTATGCGGTTTAGGTGTACATACCGTATTGACCTGAATATAAGCCACACTCCCCCCCCCAAAAAAAAAATTCAGACTGTGAAAAAATAAAGTCTGGCTTAAATTTGTGTCCTTACAAAAATTGGCTTTTATGATATCACTGCTGAAACAGACATACAGTAAAACGGAACGGGTGTGAGTGCGTGCGGAATTTTAATGGAGCTGCTTATATTTGGATACTGTCTTTTTTCCCTTTTTCCTCCTTGAATTTTAAAGGTGCGACGACTTTGTGGATATGGCTTCTATTTAGGCCAATATGGTACTTTCTTTATTTCAATCCAAAGACCCACAAAAACAAATTTGAAAGCAATTTCAAAAGCAAAGAACAGCAGAAATACGGAAAAGACATTACTAGGCAGTCGCTGTGTTTTATCGAAGACATGTTGATTTCTAATTCGTACTACCTATGGGAGAATATTTTCCATGGCCAGGGTTACATATTTTACTATACAGTGGACCCTCTGGATACGGATTTAATTCGTTCTGGGGGTCTGTGCGCACCCTGCAAAATCCGTAACTAGAGGTGCTCCTTCTGTGCGCAGAACGCTTTTGCGCATGCATGAGCAGCGAAACCAGGAAAAATACTTCCAGGTTTGCCGCTTTCACAACCCAAAGATTATGTATCCAGAGAGGTACGTAACCCTAGGGTCCACTGTACTGTGGGCTGTATAAACAAGCCAGCACCAATTAATTAAGGACACGGGTGGCGCTGTGGGTTAAACCACAGAGCCTAGGACTTGCCGATCAGAAGGTCGGCGGTTCGAAACCCCGCGACGGGGTGAGCTCCTGTTGTTCAGTCCCTGCTCCTGCCAACCTAGCACGTCAAAGTGCAAGTAGATAAATAGGTACCGCTCCGGCAGGAAGGTAAACGGCGTTTCCGTGTGCTGCTGTGGTTCGCCAGAAGTGGCTTAGTCATGCTGGCCATATGACCCGGAAGCTGTACGCTGGCTCCCTCGGCCACTAAAGCGAGATGAGCGCCGCAACTCCAGAGTCGGTCACAACTGGACCTAATGGTCAGGAGTTCCTTTACCTTTACTACTGGTAAATTTACCTGGAAACACTGATCTCTTTTATCTGAAGTATCTCCTTGAGGTTTAGGTGTGACCGTAATCTATTCGCAATGTGGATCTATGGCTGAGCATGTGAATTCAAATTATGGCAGCCATGTGAATGGCCCCCTCATGGAGGCCTCAGTTTTCACAACTGAGCACTCTTTGGGCCATGAGCCTGGCTCATGGGGAGCATGGCACAACGCAAAATTAGACAGATAATCCTTATGGTTACCATGGGACATCAGCTGTGTTCTGCTGGTCCTGATGATGGATCTCACACACTAATACTGCTACTGCCTAATAGCAGCAGGGAGTATTCCTCAGTGGTACCAGGTAAAATATACAAGGTAGCCACATCACACTTGTTTCACAGAAATCACTTAGAAGGTACCTGCACATTCCCCCCCATAACTTTCTTTCTAGGATGGCTAGAAACCTTTTTTTCTCTCCAGATGAAAGCTCAGCACCTGTGCAGGGACACTAATGGAAGCCTTCGTAGGCTGCATGATACTGTGGACACTGGGATGGCAACCCCAGCCTTATCATTTGGAAATCTTTATGAAGGGGATGGATGCCTGTATTTTTATACCTCACGGGCATATGTTTGCCAACATGGGTGTGCCTTATGGAGACACTTTTGTGTCTTTAGAGTAAGAGGCAAAGGAACCCTCAGTAAGTACTGCTGGAATTCTTGATTTTGTTCTTTGTGATTTTGCAGGCCAAAATATAATATTGCAGCTTTTGAAAGACAGAACTACAGTGCACAGTCCTGCAATTTCTATGTGTCAGGAGGTTATTATATTACATCTTGTTAAGTTGTGGGTGAACATATCAGACAACACAGCGATTCTTCAAACAGCTCTTCTTTATTCAGATGCCAGAACAGAACTGAACTGAAGGGCTCAGTCAGCCTGCTTATATAGAGCTCCAGAACAACGTAACTGTTGCAACTTTCTAAAACTATCCAATCACTGAACGTCACTTTCGATCCTTCATTTGCATAACTATCTACGGTATATCTAACTATCTACCCTGCTGGCCCAGGGTGAGAACTTCAGTACATAACACATCTTAACTATTCTCTTGGTTGAAGTTAGACTTGCGCAGTGATAACCAGTTTATCCAGAATCGCTGCTAAAGAATAATTAGGCCGTTGTAATTGAGTCCTAATGTTCTTCGTATAGATAGCAGAGTTTTGAAAAATGAAGTTTTGAAATGGTTTCGAATTTCAAATCACACATTTAAAAGAAAAAGAAAGTGACAGTAATTGCTAAAAGCTCATCTGACATCAAGATAATTTCAAGTTTCATGCTGCGAAGATTTAAACCTCTTGATGCTAGATTATGGTGTCATTAAAGTATTTTGACTCTCTTGGCTTCACCTATTCTTTTCATAACAGGTGACGGTTCTTCTCAGAACTGTGTAACAGGTATACAGTGGTACCTCGCAAGACGGAAAACTCGCAAGACGGAAAACTCGCAAAACGAAAGGGTTTTTGGTTTTTTTAGTTGCTTCGCAAGACGATTTTCCCTATGGGCTTGCTTTGCAAGACGGAAACGTCTTGCAAGTTTGTTTCCTTTTTCTTAAAACCGTTAATACAGTTGCGACTTGACTTCGAGGAGCAACTCATAGCACGCGGTGTGGTAGCCTTTTTTGAGGTTTTTGAAGACTTTGGTGATTTTTGAAGCTTTTCCAAAACTTTTCCGACACCGTGCTTCGCAAGACGAAAAAACCGCAAGACGACAAAACTCGCGGAATGAATTAATTTCGTCTTGCGAGGATCCACTGTACTGTATGTGGCCTGTGACTGGTAGCATTTGGGCTTCTTTGTGCATTTTTGCCAGCTACAGTTGTGCAGACATTGTGCAAAATAAGTCAAACCAGAGGAAGTTCTTTTTCCTAAAGCGGTTGTGGAAAGCATTACCACTCTGATTAGTACACGTGAACTCTCATACGGTTTTATTAAATTCACCTCACAAATCTCGGCAGCAAGTAATTGCCGAACTCCAAGACCCTGCATTAAAAACTATGTTTCCCCTATAAACGGTCTCCTCATTCTTTTTCTTCTTTTTTCTTTAAAATGAGATGGGTAGTAATTGTCTGAAATAGCTTAAACCTCTTTCTTTCTCTGTCACTCTCCCCTGGGCATATTTTAAACATTTAACATTCCTAGGACGTGGCTTGTATAGCTAATTATATCTTACTGAAGTTCTCAGCTGTGGGAAGAGAGAGAGAGGAAAGTGGTAGAGAGAGAAGAGAAGCCTAGATGTACCAAAACATACTTTTATTTTTGATGGAAGATTGATTTCATATTGGCTGCTGCTGACCCTACACAGTGCTAGGATTGCCAGATCTTCAGCATCTCAGGTGGCTTCCTGATTACCTGTTTATTGAGCCCCCATCCTAATTTGTTTGCTTGGAGATTTGATGAACATGGCTGCTTATCACACATTCATTCTGATTGGCTTGCAGGGAGATTAGATGATGTTGCATTTAGCAAAATTTCCCCATCACTTTCCTTGTTGCAAAAAAAAAAAAAAAATCTATTGGGGGGGGGCAGGAGTGGCCTGCTCCTTTAATTGTGCAGCCTGAACTTCTTCTTGTTGTTGTTGTTTAGTCGTTTAGTCGTGTCCGACTCTTCGTGACCCCATGGACCAGAGCACGCCAGGCACTCCTGTCTTCCACTGCCTCCCACACTTTGGTCAGACTCATGTTTGTAGCTTCGAGAACATTGTCCAACCATCTTGTCCTCTGTCGTCCCCTTCTCCTTGTGCCTTCCATCTTTCCCAGCATCAGGGTCTTTTCCAGGGAGTCTTCTCTTCTCATGAGGTGGCCAAAGTCTTGGAGCCTCAGCTTCAGGATCTGTCCTTCCAGTGAGCACCCAGGGCTGATTTCCTTCAGAATGGATAGCTTTGATCTTCTTGCAGTCTATGGGACTCTCAAGAGTCTCCTCCAGCACCATAATTCAAAAGCGTCAATTCTTCGGCAATCAGCCTTCTTTATGGTCCAGCTCTCACTTCCATACATCACTACTGAACTTGCTGATATGTAAATGAATCCTCCACAAAAATAGTGACAGCCTTTGTGTGTGTGGAAAAGCTTACTTATGTTCATAACATCTTGGTGATACATCAGAATATATTTTATATAGTATACTTGCTTATAGATTCTTCCTCCTCCCCAATATTTTGGTTCCCCCCCATTAAATCTTCCTTTCATAAGCTTGGAGAAATGCAACTATATTCAAAATAATAATTAGAAAGAGGGCTTATCCCACCCTCTGCAATAACTCAAATAGAGGCTGACTGGGGCTGTGAAGTGTCTCAGAATTGAGAGCTGCTGCCTTCACCGTTTGCCAAGTTTTGGGAGTGGGGTTCTTGAATGTGTGTTGTAGGCTGACATGTATTCTCTCTTTTTAGTTTGGCCAAATCGTTTTTATGACATGTACAGTGCCATTTCCTTTAAAAGGGCCCCTGAAATATCTTCACAGGGGCAGGGGTGGAGAATGCTTCCCAAATGTACCCCTATTAGTTTGTGTCAGCCCTAACTATCACACAGGGAACGCTCAATGTATGTGTTGCTCTGCAGAATGAAGTCATTTCATTTGTTTGTTTGTTTTTATACGGTGCACTAATTAAAAACAGGAAACAGCAGCTTCTCGTTCCTTTTTTTAGGAGTTTTGAAATTTGGTGACAGCAACCATTAATAGCTTAGATCAGGCATAGGCAAACTCCGGCCCTCCAGATGTTTGGGACTACAACTCCCATCATCCCTGACCACTGGTCCCGTTAGCTAGGGATGATGGGAATTGTAGTCCCAAACATCTGGAGGGCTGGAGTTTGCCTATAGCTGGCTTAGATATATGGTGCTGTAGATCCCAGCTGCAGGTATGTTTTGATCCTTCTCCTCTTAGACAAACACAGCCGTAGCACTGACTAAACCTCCATATTTGTTGATGAATTTGTTATATTTCATGATAGGGAAGAGAAGGGAGATCCCCCCCCTCCAAATATAACCCTGCTAATTTCTACCCTGACCACAAATGCTGTGAGGTGGCAAGAGCCACCACAGAGCAATGCTATCATGAATGTTAACCTTTTATATATATGGAACAGTGAAAATATGTTATGAGCACTTTCGACTCATTATGCATGATCATGGAGATTCTGAGGTGGCCTTGAACTGGTGGCCTGCATCATAAATATTAGTCGAGGGTTCAGCATGTGTGCCACCGCTGAGCTAAAGCAGGGAACCGAAGGGAAATCGATCAAGGAAGTCACTTTAATTAGATCACAGCAGATCTCATGAAAGCATCCAGGCTGGCCTTGCTTGCTGGCTTGAGCAACTGGAAGACTTGCTCTTTTTAGCTACAGGTTGCCTTCTCCTTGCTTTCTGTGTGCCTTTGTGATACCTCTTTCCTCAGCTGTGCAGGAGGCAGACCTCACCCTAGCACTTAGTTAAATCACATCGTTATCCAATAGGTGCCAATGTCACATGAACAGCCACATTCCACACTGCAATAGCAGTGGCAAAGTATCAGTAGTGTGGCCAGTTTTATTTTGTTAAGTCTTAAGCAAGTGAGTACTATCTGACTGCACACCACAGGAAATTTGCAGCCCTTCCTTTCATGTCATGGTGAAGTTTTCCAGCTAGTCTTTGGAAACGGAGGATGGAATATCTCTACAACAGAATTAGTACTGTGAATGAAAATGTCTGGGCTGTACTTAATTAGCGGAAAACAGATTTGCAGTTATTGCAAACTCAAAATTATTGTGGAGAAAGTTGATGCTACAAAATGAAGCATGTTTACTAAAGCAGCCTAGATTTCTCTCTTCAGTTCTAAGAGCTGCTATCCATTGATTAGAGTGCACTGAGTGTTCTCTGCCACTTTCTTAAAGGCTCTGCACTACCTGTTTGTCAGCTGCTTTGTACCCTTTTTATACATAATGACATTTTCATGGGAATGTGAGCCTAGGCAGATAGTGAACATGATGGTGCCCAAGTGGCCAATCATATTTGAGAAGGCATTGGTTGCTGACCTCACTCTTTATGGGCAAATACTTTCACCCCTTTCTGCAACCCCTCGTGAGCTGATGGCATCTTTAGCAAGGATTCCCTGCCCCCTATTTTTGCCGAACCCAATTCACAATCATAGGCAGTAGAATATTTAAATGTTCCCCAAATCACAAGTTCCTGCACATAGACAGTTAGAAGGCTATGCTGAAACCCCTTTCTCTGATTTTTACAAACAGGGAGACGGGGTTCTTACTGCCTGGGGATCATTCAGACAAGCACTTTCCCACTTGCAGATAGGAAGTTCAGATAGTCTGAAATGTTTTTGCTGCATAGCTGAATTTAACCAGACGACAAGCTAATCCCTTAAGTGGAGCATATTAATAGCACAGATAGTTAAAATCAACCAGTTAGACTTGCTGATCTTCATCGCAGCTGGAATTAATGGCAGATGCATCCAAATTGCTTAAAACAAATCCTGGCTAGACAACATTAGACCAAAGTTGTCGTTTAGCATCTGATGAAATAGACAAAATTCACTTGATCTAAACCCCCTTTAATTCCTCTAAAATCTGCAAGCCTACGTTAGGGAAAGAAAACTCTGTCAACTTTTGCCACTCCGTATATAATCTTAAAGGTCTGTATCTCATTTTCCTTACTTGCCATTTTTCTAAACTAAAATGCCTAAATGTTGTAGTCATTCCTCATGAAGGAGTTGATCCAATCCCTTGACCATTTCCCCAATTCCGCTTGAGATTCAGGGTTTGCATGAACCAAATGCACGCTCCTCCTGTTCCTCCTATTCTTCTTGCCTTAAACAAAGGAGGAGGAAACAATAACAGTATTGTTCAACAGCTGTGCATGAAGGGACAGGGCTTCACTCCATCTGCAGAAGTCAGTAATTGGGTGGAGTAACAAAAGCCACCTCTGTGAGTGTTGCTCACTTTAGCACTTATTTAAGAAGCAGGCAAACTTCCTTGGCAAGTTGGTTGCCGGTGTTTACCCTGAACTAAGTTTATGCAAGTGCAAAATAGCTCAGTTTGCACAAAAACGTATTGGACATAAGACTTGAATCGGGAGGATCACTCTTAATCAGCTTTTGCATATTTTCTTTGAGGCTCTTCTTTCCGTATGTAGACTTAAGCAAGGGATGGGAAGAACATCAGCACCAAAAGGTAATCCATTTTGATTGTGCATAGGGCCATTCTTGCTGTTTTTTGAAAAAGGAATCAGTTTTCATTTTTGATTTCACAGTAGCCCGTGTTCTGTCCTTGAACAATTGACCTTTAAGCCACTTTGCTCAGGCTCCTTGTCTGTGTCTGACTGCAGGTTCTAATGAAGAACTTGACAGTTGAATGCTTTTGCAGAGAGGGCTGTAACTTACAGTCGTCCATTTGATTTCATGCTTTGCCACTACTCACTTTAGCATGTCACTGAGTTTTAACCAAAGGGCAATGGAGACATCACTGATGACCTTCACTTCCTAGTGAGCTGAAGACAAATTATGACATAAAAAGCAAGCAAGCTGACGCTTGTGTAGGTAGCGGAGATAAATGTATGGTGATATTTGTTATTTCACTGTTCGTTTTTGTGGGAATTCAGAGACGGGTCAAATTAATATATGAAATTGGGGTATGTTGCATAGTTAGCAATTTGGGCCACAGGTGCAGAGGAGTTGGTAAAACAGGCCAGAGCTTCAAAAGGTATGAAGACTTCAAAGAGATTGCTTCGTACCCTTGGATAATGCCACAGCAGAGGCAGATACATGGTAATTGTTGTTGTTGTTGTTTAGTCGTTTAGTCGTGTCTGACTCCTTGTGACCCCATGGACCAGAGCACTCCAGGCACTCCTGTCTTCCACTGCCTCCCGCAGTTTGGTCAAACTCATGTTGGTAGCTTCAAGAACACTGTCCAACCATCTCGTCCTCTGTCATCCCCTTCTCCTTGTGCCCTCCATCTTTCCCAACATCAGGGTCTTTTCCAGGGAGTCTTCTCTTCTCATGAGGCGGCCAAAGTATTGGCGCCTCACATGGTAATAGAGGTGTGCATCTGTTTCGGATGAAGCCTGCATCCAAAACTAAGGTGGATTGCTTTGGAATGATTCAGGCTTTGTCCAAGCCTCAAGTCCACTGCAGAGATTCAGAGGATGTAGACAGGGTTAGATAGTCTTAAACCATCAGAAACCTCTCTCCCCATCCTCTAACTTTCTATTGCAATACAGTGGTACCTCTAGTTATGAACTTAATTTGTTCCGGAGGTCCGTTCTTAACCTGAAACTGTTCTTAACTAGAGGCATGCTTTCGCTAATGGGGCCTCTTGCTGCCGCTGCGCCACCGGCACACGATTTCCGTTCTCATCCTGGGGCAAAGTTCTCAACGAGGTAACTCTTCCAGTTTAGTGGAGTTTGTAACCTGAAGCGTTCGTAACCTGAGGCGTTTGTAACTTGAGGTACCACTGTATCTGAAAAACTGACTCACCAGTTGTGTGTGGTATGGGGAACATTTTTTGCAGTGTGTCAGGAGTTTATTTGGTATATCCATGGAATAAAGCACAGGGAACTCAATACCTCTTTTATCTTGAAATATATATAGTTTTAGACACTGACCTAAACAGCCTACCCCTTCCCACAAACAACCACTTCTGGATGAAATGTTCCATTGGTCCAACCCATCTGTATACCTGCAGAAGCATAGAAGACTAAGTTAATACTATGATTTGAGTAACTGTTGCTTATTTGTTATCATTACTGAAGAAAACAACATCATAAAATACAAAACTAGCATAAAATTGATATTAAAAAAGCCAAAAACCAGCATAGGGGAAAATCAGTGCCAAGTATACCTACAAGCATATAATTAAATATAAGACTGTGTGGGCCTCCAAGACCACCTGTGCCTGAAGTGGCAATGTTGGGTCTAAGACCGGCCAAACTATTGTACCTGGTCCTTTAAAGAGAGAGCAACTCTATCCGAGCAGGTTCAGTGTCACTCAGCCAGACAGACAAAACATCCACCAGCAGTTACCTTTATTTGGTGTGGATTGCGTTTCAGGTTATTGGCCTTCATCCAGGTTTGAGTTTATTGGCCTTCGCCCAGTCCCCTACTGTGCCAGGGCTCATTGCCTCGCCTAGATTTGATGGGAAGAAAATATAGAGCTGGGTGTCACTGATGACATTTTGGGATGGGGACGACTCTGGTTCGTTCCCTATTTTTAGGAAAACTAATTCCCCTCCCCATATATACACACCTTGAGCCATGCACGGGTCTATACATTAAGCTACATAATCAGTGAACCAATCTACATGTGAATTTTTCCAGTACTTATGAGGTGATCTGAGATAACAATTCAGACATTAACTTTTTCTCTTGGTGTCATATTTGAGGCATGACATTTCCTGAACATTTCTGCTTTTGTATTATTATTTTCACATGATCACAGCAGTGCATTCAAATATTGTTTGAGGGAAATTTTGGTGTCTTTGAAATGCCGTAGAGAAAACAGGAAGTTTTTATTCTTTTCAACTGGGGGTGGGGTGGGGAGAATATGCCAAATGATAATCTCTCCTCGTGCTCCCCTTCCACTGCCATTGCATTTTCCTGAAAAGTCTTTTGTAATAATCCCCAGGACTACTTTATGTGGTTGGGATTCTCAACATCCTAAAGAGATTAGGGATCTCTCTCCCCCCGCCCCCCCCCCGTGAGAATTCCAGTCCAGCTCAGTGAGCCAAGCTTTTTATTTTCCCTCCTTGAGGTGCATTGAAAGATCTTTGATGTCATTTACATGTAAAACAAGGCTTCAGTTCAGAAGCTCCAGTGCAAAAGGCCTTTGGCATCCCTGTCAAAGGGGGTTATGGGAAAACAGCAAAAGCTCAGGGTGGCTTTGTGCGGCCGCTTTTGTTCAGAAGCTGAGTGGCATCAATGAAGCACCAACTGTACAAGAAGCGGAAAGTTATTAAAGCAGGCAGAATTACACCAAAATAGGTGTGCAGGGAAGATTATTTTCATCTACTGATAAACGGGGGGGGGGGGGGAACGACAGGAAAAAAAAACCCCACCACCTTGCTGGAGTAATTAAAGTTGCATTATTGAATGTTTGTACACAAATCTGCTTCTGTCAGATGGCCAGCATTAAATCTCTTTCTCTCTTAGCAAATGCCAATACTGAGTGTGATAGCATTTCAGTAGTCTTTGGATTTTTGTTTGTTTGTTTCAGTATATTTATAGCTAACTTTGCAAGACAATGAATGACCCGCAACTTGAGAATAAGGTATTACAATATTTCCACAGCAGTCAGTTTTACCCTGCATCTTGACTAGGACATCTAACTGGCAAAGATATCATCATCATCATCATCATCATCAAAATTTATTAGTTGCTTATTAGTGTGCTTATTGCATCATTGGTGTCAGAATGAGAAATGCCATGGAACACAGTTTTTTGAGGCTGCAAGTTCAGTTTGATGAAGTACTACTTATTGTATACAAATACTATGAGCCAGCTCAACCACTGCAATGTTTAAATATTGTTATCTTTAAAATGAATATCCCCCTGCATATATTTCAATTAGTTTCCAATATAGCAAAATACAGATTCAACCAAAATAACTTGTGTAAACAGTGAGTAAGGAAAGCATGCACGTTTTGTAGCAGTGTTTTCCAAAGTGGGTCATACCGCCTCCTGTACCACTGAAATGGTCCGGGGGGCAGGGGCGGCAGTAGCCTTGGGTGTAATTGGGGGACGCTGAATAAAAATAAGGAGGCAGTGGAAGCATAAAAAAGAAGAGGAGAGAAGAAAATTGTCTGTGCATGTTTCATCTGTTGTATAACGACACTTACCACCAGGTTGGGCACCATTGTGGGACAGCAACAACACCTCCAGGGATCTGGCGGTTGTGCTGGAGAGAAGGGGTGTATCTGGTCTTGGGACAACCCTTTTTGGCTTCACCCAGGCTAGGAAGTGGATTGCAGCTTGCCCGCCTATTTGGCCAATGGCAGGTGGGCTGGGGCACCAGCCCACCCCTGAGGTGGATCAGACTGTGCCCACAGGCTTCACTCCAGTTCACCCCATGGGTTTTACTAAATAATTTTATAATTTCAAGCTTCAAGGTGTCTTATTTACAGCAACTCCTTTCTTAACTGTGTTGTAGGACGTAGGTAAAAATAGTGATACATAAAAGAACACAAATTTTCACGGCATCTTTCTGTTGGTTCGCTTAAAGGTGGGATAGCCCAAGTCTTTTTCCACCTGCCCCCTTTCCACCCTCTTTTTATACAGTGGTACCTCAGGTTAAGAACTTAATTCATTCTGGAGGTCCGTTCTTAACCTGAAACTGTTCTTAACCTGAAGCACCACTTTAGCTAATGGGGCCTCCTACTGCCGCCACGCCGCCGCCATGCAATTTCTGTTCTCATCCTGAAGCAAAGTTCTTAACCCGAGGTACTGTTTCTGGGTTAGCGGAGTCTGTAACCTGAAGCGTCTGTAACCTGAAGTGTCTGTAACCCGAGGTACCGCTGTATTTTATTTTTTTGCCAAGCACATAAAGCTGTATGCACACAAGTAAAAGTTTGTAAGTTGTGAGTTACCTGAATGTAATATAAATAAGTTGCTCCCATTGTTCAGTAGCTTATGGAGGAAACATGATATACTGTTTTAGACACCGACTGAAAAACTTTTTTTTTTAGTTCAGCATGCCTCCACAGACATATAATTTACTTTTCTATGTTTGTTTTGAAAGTTTTGCTGATTTTATCTGTTCTCTTGATAATTATATTGTGTGTACTTGGTTTTTTTAAAAAACAAAACAAAAACCCAGTTTTTAATAGCCCTGGCAAATTATAATTTTATTGTATATACTGCTTGGAGAGTTTTATGAATGAGCAAATAAATAATGATGGATAATCTGTTCACACCCATCCCCTTTTACTGTGGCTTGGTATGATGTTTGGAATTGAGTATCTAGTATCTAGTTAAGTACATTGTGTAATTGTTCCTTTGTTCATGCAAAACATATATTTAGCCTTAAAAAAATTGGCTAGGCTTCAGTGTATAGAAGTGCTGTGCGAAAGTGCTCTTCACACCTGTGGGACTAAAATTCTGGCCCCATAGTTTATTCTCTTGAGATATTTCAGCAGGTTGCATGAGAAAAGATTTATTTCCCAAAGTTTGTGGTTGCTGTATTTCAATCAAAGAGAATTATTAGTGTTAATTAGTCCTGGGACCTGTATGAGGAGCAGACCATGGTGATGGCTTCACTCAGCAATACAGTGGTACCTCAGTTTAAGAACTTAATTTGTTCTGGAGGTCTGTTCTTAACCTGAAACTGTTCTTAACCTGAAGCACCACTTTAGCTAATGGGGCCTCCCGCTGCCACCACACAATTTCTGTTCTCATCCTGAAGCAAAGTTCTTAACCCAAGGTACTATTTCTGGGTTAGCGGAGTCTGTAACCTGAAGCATCTGTAACCCGAGGTACCACTGTATATCACTTGTGAAACCGCCACCGCTCCTGGGTCCCTCTGCTAGTGACTTCCTCCAGCGAGTGTTGCTAGCAGAGGGACTCAAGCGATAGCTGAGCAGTTAAAGCAGGGGTCAGCAGACTTTTTCAGCAGGGGGCCAGTCCACTGTCCCTTAGACTTTGTCAGGGCCGGACTATATTTTTTTTTGGGGGGGGGATGAACGAATTCCTATGCCCCACAAATAACCCAGAGATGCATTTTAAATAAAAGCACACATTTGACTCATGTAAAAACACGATGATTCCCGGACTGTCCGCGGGCCGGATTTAGAAGGCAATTGGGCCGTATCCGGCCCCCGGGCCTTAGTTTGCCTACCCATGAGTTAAATGATCCCCCAGCCCAGTGCTGGCAGGGGAGCACCTGGGATGGCTCTGCTGGGAATGGGGAGCCCTCAAAGGATCCCCAGTGCTCTCTGTGCATGTTCGCGAGTGGGGTGGGCATTGGGGACGGCTCAGCTGGGGATTGGGAGCTCTCCCGCGCCCCGGCAGAGCTGTACAAACAAGCAGCGTTGTCCCAGCCCACTGGGTGCTGGGGTGAAACAGCCTTAGCTCCTGTGGTGAGAACTGCGGCTATTTTTCCAGGCACCTCACAGACTGAGGCCAAGACAGCTTGTTTTTTCAACTTTGCGGTATAAAACCAGACCACAGTGTTTGGCTGGTGATGTTCACCTGCAGTGTTAAAAAGCTGATATCTCCCCATCCCTAGTGTGAATCCCTCACTTTGACCTTCAGATGTCCATCAATCATGGATTGAGAAGCCAATAAAAGTCTTGTTTGGGCTATGGCAGTGATGGCCAAACTTGGCCCTCCAGCTGTTTTGGGACTACAACTCCCATCATCCCTAGCTAACAGGACCAGTGGTCGGGGATGATGGGAATTGTAGTCCCAAAACATCTGGAGGGCCAAGTTTGGTCATCACTGGGCTATGGGGAAATATTACATTGAGCTTTCTTTCATAGATATTTATTTCTGGATGTGAATGTATGGAATGTCCACTATGAAGATTTGGATGTTTCTGAGAGATACTGTTTTATTGCAGACCAAATTAGAGGCATTTAACTTTATGAACAGAATGTTCTTTAGAACAGTATGAGAAGTAAATAGTAGAAGCAAAAGGCAGCGCTGAGAGAATGTTGGTCCTATGCTCACAATGCTGTACTCGGAAGTGACCTCAAGATATAATAAAAGTAATGACGATAATAATAATAATAATAATAATAATAATAATAATAATAATTTATTTATACCCTGCCCCATTTGGCTGGGTTTCCCCAGCCACTCTGGGAGGCTCCCAATACAGCATTAAACATTAAAAACTTCCCTAAACATGGTTGCCTTCAGATATCTTTTAAAAGTGGTATAGTTGCTTATTTCTTTGACATCTGATGGGAGGGTGTTCTACAGGGCAGGCGCCACTACCAAGAAGGCCCTCTGCCTGGTTCCCTGTAACCTCGCTTCTCGCAGTGAAGGAACCACCAAAAGGCCCTCGGCGCTGGACCTCAGTGTCTGGGCTGGACGATGGGGGTGGAGACGCTCCTTCAGGTATACAGAACCGAGGCTGGAAGTTGTCACTAAAAGGGCAGAACAGGGCACAATGGGGTGTTTCAATTGCATGTGATTTCACACAAGCATGCAGTGACCCAGAACACAACACCCATGCAAAAACAATAAAATTAAAAGAGGGGAAAATCAGGCCTCAAGAAGCCTCTCATGAATGCACACTGAGCAGGGCTTCCTTGAGTCTTATTTTGCAATCAATAAGCTCCCTGGAATAATTGGGAAAATCTTGTAGCGTCTTCTCTTTATCCATGCATTTTAAAGAACCAAGAACAGAAAGGAGACAGGAATTTATTCCCCCTCCTCTGCATGCCAAGCAAGCCCCTGCTTGGAAATGTTAAAGAATGCAGTTGATCATGACTTTGAAAGAAGAACCATTGTTAGAAACCTAACACCAAATGGGATTTGAAACCACCTTCCTTGCCAGATACAAGATTCAGTTACCTCGTACTCTTTGCTCTCATTTCAAGGGGAAAGGCTCTCTCGCCATCCCAATGGGAATTTCCGCACTTCTGAGTTAAAACAGTCACACGTTAAAAGAGTCTCCGCTACCTGGTGTGACAGTAGCTCTCCTAAAGTAGAAAATCCTGCTAAGGAGGATTTGCGGGCATTGTCCATATGGTTGCGTTTCTGAAGGAATTTGCAGCGTATGCTCCCAGGGGAGGCAACAGGCTAGAGGCGAGGTGTGAATTGTGGCGGTGAGTTTTGTGGAAAAGAATGTCAACGGAGGGAGTACCAAATTTGAGGGCGCCGAATCTCACTCGCACACAGATTCCACTCCTTGAGACGTGTGTGAGGGTTATGTCGGATCAGAACATGATTTGTGAACCAGGAAGTTGCCTGATAAAATCTTGCCTCCATGTGCTCCAGCTGCTCCTATTTATCAAGGGTAGTTTCAGTTTTCTGGTACCTTGTGGAGCCTTTTGAAGAAATTTTGGAAATGCCAATAATAATAATAATATGGTATGCAGAAATTTGAGTTTTGTAAGTCACTTTGGGTCCCTTTTGTGAGAAAAAGAACCAAATACTGTTGTACCTCAGGTTACATACGCTTCAGGTTACAGACTCTGCTAACCCAGAAATATTACTTCGGGTTAAGAACTTTGCTTCAGGATGAGAACAGAAATCGTGTGGCGGCAGCAGGAGGCCCCATTAGCTAAAGTGGTACTTCAGGTTAAAAACAGTTTAACAGGTTTCAGACCTCCGGAATGAATTAAGTTCTTAACCCGAGGTACCACTGTAATCATCATCATCATCATCATCATTTCCCTGGAAGGTGCATTCTGAGTTGCAGAAGATCTGCGAATGAGCAGATAGGACACCAGGAGTTGGAATGAAGTCAGGCCAACTCTTTACTGGCCGCAGTAGGCAGGGTCTGCGTTGGCAGGGCAGTAGGACCAGGATCAGTTCTTCATTCTATTCACCCCCTGCTAGTGGGATGGGATCTGCTGGGGCTGGCCTATGCCAAACCCATTCCATGGGAGTCTCCCGGTGCTGAACCCTGTCATGGTGCAAGCCAAACTGGCAAGGTCCAACTGGGAGACCACGGTGAGGATTCCAGACAGGCAAAGACTGAACCCAAGCTTGGGGCATGCTAAGGCCAGTCTTCCCCTCAGGCCCCATAACCTTCCTTCCCTGTGTTGATCCTGCCCAATGCCAGTTCTGCCCCTATACATGCAACATTAATGCGCCTAACGAAAGGAAGCCATCGCTTCACTAAGGGGAAGGCAGAAAAACTCCCAACCAAGAGTCAATCAGGTTGAGGAAAAAACTTCTGGCCCTGTCAACCAGCAGCCCAAATAGTTCAACAACTCTAACCTCAAGGTGGGTGAGTGGGGAGCTTTTGGCGCTAAATCGCCCCAAACTTTGGAAGGGTAAGCTTGATAAAGGCTTCACTCCGTTCTGCTTCCCGCAAGGGCCCACAGGAGCAAGAAGTTGCCCTTTTCTTGTGTCACCTGGGGCTCATGCCACCAGGCAAAACTGCCCTGAGCAGATTGGGCCTGGAATGGAGCTCAAAATCATTGAGATATGTAGACACGTTACTATGCCACTTCATAAACATGGCCAAGAACTGTTGTTTTGTAACCAAAGGCAATCTTATATCAACACCTCATTTTATCATCCAGTTTTAGAGTGATGCATGCCTGTTCTGGTACCTGTGCATCATTTGCAGATGTCCCATTTAGATTGCCCAAATCCTTTGCCAGGTGTTCACCAGCAGTGGCATTATAGCTGACTACAACAGCATATTACTTGTGCACCCTGCGTTAGTGCATCAGCTCACAATGATCTCTTCCAACAAATAATATATTGCGGCAGCCTCCGCTGCTCACCCTAAACCAGGATGTTAAGCTCCTTTTCTGCATGTAGGAACAATCAATCATGTGAGTTCGCACCTGGTATTTGAAGTAGAACAGTACTTCAAAGTAGTGAACCAGTCTATCCAGTGAGAATGAGTCCATGTTCTAGGTGGCAGGCAAAGAATTATCCCTGTTTGTATTATGGCACAAGTGGATTCCATGAGGCCAAAAATATTCTGCTTGTGCAACCAGAAAGCCTTTTGTAAAGAAAATGTACGAGTATGGCAAGCCCTTTCGTGTGTAGGTCTTCTGATTGGGCTACCTGAATGCAGTCTTGTACTGAATGCATAAATTCAAGGATGAACAAAAGATCCCTGAAGGATTTTCCTGCGTCTCCCCCTGCATGGTTGAATTTAGCTCAACACATTATATCTATTAAAACTTTCCTCTCATTAACTAAACAATATATAGGTAAAGGTACCCCTGCCCGTACGGGCCAGTCGTGTCCGACTCTAGGGTTGTGCGCCCATCTCACTTAAGAGGCCGGGGGCCAGCGCTGTCCGGAGACACTTCCGGGTCACGTGGCCAGCGAGACAAAGCTGCTCTGGTGAGCCAGCACCAGCGCAGCACACGGAAACGCCATTTACCTTCCCGCTATAAAGCGGTACCTATTTATCTACTTGCACTTAGGGGTGCTTTCAAACTGCTAGGTGGGCAGGAGCTGGGACCGAAAGACGGGAGCTCACCCCGCCGCGGGGATTCGAACCGCTGACCATACGATCGGCAAGTCCTAGGCACTGAGATTTTACCCACAGCGCCACCCGTGTCCCCTTCAACAATATATATATATTTTCTAAATTAATAAAATCAAATTGTCTGTTTTTTGCAGTTCTGATTATGTCATTCAGAATTGGAAGACTTATGAAAGGTGTAGACACAGCTAATTGTTTTATCCATTTTTTTGTTCCATGTGGTTACTAAGCTTGCTAATTACTTATTTTTTTCAAAATCAATCCGTTCTTTTTAACAAAGAATCCACTTGCAATCTCATAGGATGCCACAATATTGCAAACATTTGGCAGTTGTTTACCCAGCCATTTTTCACTTTTAGCTAATCATTAAGAATATTCTGTATTGATTTTCAGATACTGTCCCTTTGCTTCCTGTCACTTAAGCAAGGAATTAGCTGGAAAACCCATTGGGATATGAAGTTTGTTTGCTTTAGTTAGGATTGGGTCCCTGTGATTTGTGTTTTATTTTTGGCTTCTCATATATAGATGGCTGCTGCAGAGCAGTCTTGACCTTTAGGTTCAAAATCGCTGATGAGTAGTTTGCAGAATAATGACTGAAGCATTTCGAACTAACATAGCTCATGATTTTATGGCTCTCTAGGGGGGATTCATGAGTAAACCACCTTTTTTGCCCTCCGTGTGTGTGGCTTTTAGAATTCTATAACAGATTTTTCTTTCCTTGTTAGAAATTCATCACCAAGCCTTCTGTAGAGAGAGAGAAAAAGGCATGCCTGCTTTTTCCAGACAACTATGGATCAAATCCAGGCAAATAGGCATAAGCCGCCTTAATGGGTATACTGTGTCAAGTGCCTGTTAAATCATAACATGTTGTTCTGTGTTGGTAATTACTCTTGAAAATGCAATGCAGCAAATGCCCTTCAAGGCATGCTTTGTTTTCTTTTTGCAATTTAGAGCACAATGCTATATTTGCAATATGCTGATCAAGAAGCTACCATTTTGAAATATGCTCAGAGTCTTGCAGTGATTTCATGCTCTTTATTGCAGCATGTAACACAGAGATTGAATTCCCCCCCCCCAACCTCAGGCTTTTATATACATTATTTACACAATGAGTCCCATCTGATTGGCTGATTTTGCTTCCCTCCTGGAGCCTGATTGGTCTTCTCCTGCAGGCCAATCAGTGGTTGCATTCTAGGATCCTACCTGCCTATTGTTCTAGGATCCAAGCTTAGTACATAACACATTTTCAACCCGAGGGATGCATTCCTTTGTGAAGAACCTTCTGGTGCACTTCTGATGAGGTCAAAGGCAAAACTGGTTTTCACCTCTTAGTTTTGTGCAGTAGGCCAATTTCCAGCCACACAAAAAGCCAGAGATTTCTGCATACACACCAACACACATATTTACAACCTCTATCTAGCTGTGCAAGAAGTTTTATCACAGTTCTTCTCATAACCACTTCAAGTAAAAGCAATGGATGCATGCCCTGAGCAGAACCAGTAAATGGTGTGGTTTGCATCGAGGGTGCAAGCTAGTGAGAATCCATACTGCTATGGCGCATTGTCAGTGGAGGGTGCTAGCATGTGATGCAGAAAATTGTCAGCACACTAATTAATTATACTGATGTGTTTTAAATGAGGCATGACAAGATGAATAGATATGATCCATGAAGTCAGAGCCTACTGTCATGGTAAGGGAATGTAGCCCTGAGGCAGAGAGAGGTTTCTGCTGGGCTTTTCTGATGCCTTATATGCACTGGTAAAAGGTAAAGGCACCCCTGACCATTAGGTCCAGTCGTGACCGACTCTGGGGTTGTGGCGCTCATCTCGCTTTACTGGCCAAGGGAGCCGGCGTACAGCTTCCAGATCATGTGGCCAGCATGACCTCTGGCAAACCAGAGCAGCGCACAGAAATGCTGTTTACCTTCCCGCCGGAGCGGTACCTGTTTATCCACTTGCACTTTGACATGCTTTCGAACTGCTAGGTTGGCAGGAGCAGGGACCAAGCAACCAGAGCTCACCCTGTCGCATGGATTCGAACCGCCGACCTTCTGATCGGCAAGTCCTAGGCTCTGTGGTTTAACCCACAGCGCCACCCGCATCACTACACTATGATACAGAGCCGTAAAATAAAATCTTCCAAGGGCTTTATCTGGTCAAATGCTCTGTGCTCATTCTAGGTTGGAAACAAGCTTAATGTGGGTGGTTTCTGCATGAAGACAGTAAGTGGATCTCTCCCCCCTCCCCTTTTCTGGGCTGCAACAGCCTTAAATAGCAGCTGTTTTTCTTGGCTTCAGGCTTCTTCCGAATGGAGGCTTATTTGTTTAGGCCAGAGATGTTACTGTTATTTACACACACACACACGTGTGTGTATGAGCAAACACATGCACACGAAGGTCCCATTTCCCTTTTGGGGTTCAAATAAATATTTTTATTGCCCTGACCCACTTAACCCCTTCCTTTTGTTTAAATAGACACATGTTTACTAAAGAGGAGGTGATTGTTCATTCGTTACTGCCACGCTGCTTTACCAACAGTTCTTACTTTTTAAAGTATAAATGCTTTCTGTCCCCTTTGAAAATTACTGTTGCATTTATGTCTGCTTCCTGTCTGTAGGGTCTTAAATTTGATGCAGGTGTCTGCTTAACTGTATGAAGTTTTACAGTTGCTATTTTCTGTTCAGTTGTACCATTTATTGGTCTGAGAAGCTGTACATTTACCATTGCATTGTCATCTGCTTCGCATCTGCCCTGTTTTTTTTAAAAAAGGAATAGTGCCTGGTGAACATAGGCTTGATCTAACATGCAACAGAATTGGCAGTGGGTGACATGAGTCCCCAAGCGGTAGGGTGGACAGACTGTGGCTGGGGAGGATCACACTTTAGAATGCTACAGTGTGTATGTGTGTGTACCAGGGCCGTCTTACCCATAGGCGCTAGGGGTGTGGGGCACCCGGGCGCCTGGCTCTCCAGGGCACCAGGCTGAGAGTCCAGGGCCTGAGAGTTGACTCTGGGGAAGAGCCGGCCTGCTGGTTCAGGGCACCACGAGTTCAGGGCGACTGAGCCAGTGAGATGCTGAGGCGGTCGGCCGGTTCCGCCCTCCTGTGGGCCTGGGACTGGGCAACCTGGGGAGGGGGTCACCAGGCAGATCTTTGCACCCCGGCGCCGCATATGCTTAAGACAGCCCTGGGGCGTACATATACCCAGTGGTGACGGCAACACATCAGGGATGTAACTGTTCTAACCTACCTTTCTTCATCTTGTGCTAGTTTTCTGCTTGCAGGAACTTTTTGTTTTGCATTCAGAGATGCATGATCTCTGATCCCTTCTCTCCCCATTCCTCCCTTCTAAACTGGTACATTTTGTTCCACCACTTGCAGGACTTTGTTGCTAAATTGCCGCCTCATTTTCACTCAAAATGTTTGGGTTAGAAGGCAGGTTTTTCTCACGCTTGTAATATGTGCTCAGTTCCTGTTTGTTATGACACTGGACCGGAATGATAGAAACAGGACAACTGTATACAAGATTGAAGATGTTGTAAACAAATACTGGAACAGCTTGGAGGGGATTTTTAAAATTAGGTGAAAGATTTGTTTTCCCACCCTACAAGTGAAGGGTCACATTTTTTGCATCCTTTGCTTCCCCACATCCTTTTGGCTTCGTGGCTTAACAAAACTTTGCCCTTTATAGTCCAAGGAGTCTTTGCAAAGCCTCAGTGGCAGTCTCTCAGGGTTGTAACAGGTGGCCCTAAGTATCCACAAGATAGAAGCCCAAGATAGGGTAGGCAGGATGCCATATATGCAAGTAAATAGCTGGGAGATCTATGTTAAGATATGAAATCTGAAGTCAGTAATCTGTTTTAATTTTGAATGTTTATTTTAATTTTTTGCTGAAACTTTTATTGTGTATTTTAATTATGCATTTTTTTAAAAAAAGAATTGGTTTTATACTTGTAAACCATTTAGAAGCCACCTTGGCAATTAAGTGGTACAGTGGTACCTCGGGTTAAGTACTTAATTCGTTCCGGAGGTCCGTTCTTAACCTGAAACTGTCCTTAACCTGAAGCACCACTTTAGCTAATGGGGCATTATGCTGCTGCTGTGCTGCCAGAGCACGATTTCTGTTCTCATCCTGAAGCAAAGTTCTTAACCTGAAGCACTATTTCTGGGTTAGCGGAGTCTGTAACCTAAAGCGTATGTAACCTGAAGGGTATGTAACCCAAGGTACCACTGTACATAACAACGACAACAACAACAACAGAAATGAATGAGGCATCTGTGAATTCTGATGTGAAATGATCTGATTGGCACCTGTCAAACTGGAACATAGTTACTCTTCAAATTTTGTACTTTTCCGAATTTTCATGAAAATAGATAGCAAAAAGGGTGTGTGGGGAATTAATTTTGCCCTCAGCCCTTTGTAACCTTCTGTGGGTATCTAGAAATAGCTGATACCCAGCTGACAGGTTGCTGAACATAGAAAGAAGACTTACCCATGAGAGTTTTCAGTTGTCAGAGTTGTGAGTACACAGGAAACTGTCCTGTTGAGGCAAGGGATTTATGCAGTGTGATGAATCATAGAAAATATCTCTGTATACATGGGCTCTATAGAGGCTGAAGTGATGTGTCTTCATATTTCATGCATATTTCAGAACCGTTCTGCAAGATAACCGAAATTAATATGAATTGTATGTCTGTGTGCATGCCACTCAAGGACTGTTTGGAAAATACAAAGTGAATACCATCTAAATCTGAAAAGGGAAAGCTATTAAACAGTTCCTCCAGTATCAAGATAGCGGGGGGAAATAACTGCCAATATAAGTTTCTGTATTTTGTTTTTCAAACAGCATAGCTACTTGCTTCAGTTGCTTTTATAATCTGAATGGTAAATATTTTGTTAAGGATACTTTTCTCGACCATGGAATTCTTCCTTCCAACCTCTCCTGATAGGTAGCTGTTGAAATTTGGCTGGCCATTTGCCAACTAAATTCATATGCTTTGCACATGAAAAGCTGGTTCTCACCCATAGTTTTACTTACATCAGGGATTCATTAAGTTCAAAGAGGTAGCAGGACTAGGCTACAAAAAAATACGGTGTTAATTTCTTTTAAAACAAGATCAGAGACAAGAAAATAGTGCTAAAACACGCAGAACGGTGTGCCCATCATTCTTCTACTAGTTACATTTCCCCTTACTTTTTGCATTCTGCAAAAGTGATGTAGCTCTCAGTATCAGGTTTCCAGATTTCTTCAGTTTTTCAGCATCTCTCCCCCCTGGTCCCTGGGAGAGATGGTCAATGGGGGCCTGGGCTGGGGGCTTCTTGTTTTCTTTCCAAACAGAGGCCTGTTGAGTACAATAGGGGTAGTGAAAATGTTTTAATTTATCATTATAAAAGGAAAGAGTATTGAATGCAGCAACAGCAATGGATTTTGCATACCCTTCAGCATTTGGCAGACTGGATAACAGGTCAGTAGGTTACACTTACATTTGTTTTATGTTACAAGGATGTGGGATTCATAATACGATATTAAGCAAGTGAAGTGAATGGACCCCTTTCATAGAATCATAGAATTGCAGAATTGGAGAGTTGGAAGGGACACTGATGACCATCTAGTCCAAGCCCCTGCAATGCAGGAATGCACAGCTGTCCCATACATTGTCAACACTGCTCTCTAAACAACTGAGCTACCTAATAGGTAAAAAAGGTAAAGGTAAAGGACCCCTGACAGTGGAGTCCAGTCGCAGACGACTCTGAGGTTGCGGCGCTCATCTCGTTTTACTGCCCAAGGGAGCAGGCGTTTGTCCACAGACAGTTTTTCCGGGTCATGTGGCCAGCATGACTAAGCCGCTTCTGGCGCAACGGAACACCAGAGCAGCACACGGAAACACCGTTTACCTTCCCACCAGAGCGGTACCTATTTACCTACTTGCACTTTTTGACGTGCTTTCGAACTGCTAGGTTGGCAGAAGCTGGGACTGAGCAACGGGAGCTCACCCTGTCGCTGTGATTCGAACCGCTGACCTTCTGATCAGCAAGGCCAAGAGGCTCAGTGATTTAGACCACGGCGCCACCCGCGTCCATCCAATAGGTATCCAAAGCTATTACTTTGTATGGGGTGACTTCTAGGGAGCTCTGCTAAATAGTTGCAGACAACACTTGATCCGAACCCATAACTCCAGTGAAGTTCTGGCCCAGATCATAATGGGCTTGCCACCAGATTTCCCTCCCTGCTGCATTTTCAGATTTATCTATTCTGTTTGTAGCACATAATTCAATAGAGTTTTTAAAAGCTGTTGCTTAAAGTCCATCTGCACACCTATAATATTTGTTTTGTATATTCAGATTATATTTTAACTTGATATTGTAATCATGTACTCTTGACCGTGTATACGCATAAAGGTCTACCCACATTGGTAACTGATGACACCTTTTATCATTTTCTGAATGCTAATATCACCTGACTTTATATATTCATGTTGTTTCACTTGAAACAACGGCAATGAATATATTGCCTTTTTTTGCGTAGAACTAACGGATCTTCGAGGCAGCCACTCAAGACTGCTATCATGCGGCTTCCATGCAGGATGTGTTTTGCATTCTACAAACCATGATTTCTCTCTCCACAATTGCACTTTATCTTCTTTTCTCTGGTGATTCCTTTCCTCCCATTTTTGTTCTGCAATAATGATAACGTAGGCTCTGTAAAAAACCTATGTATCTTTGAAAGAAACATGTTTTGCCATTCAGTAATTGCAGCTTGTACGGGAGCCTCTTGAAATTATTGGCTTTCTGGTCAGCGTGGTTGCCATGATTCTCAATTTAAAAAAACAAAAACGAAGAACAAGGACCCTGATTGCTCTATTTTTGCCCATGTTGTTTTAGGCTGATCTGTAATTTTCAGTTCAGTGGACAGTGGGCCAGCTGGATCAGCCTTGGAAAGCTTTGTTTCCATTCTCCTCTTTTTGAAATGGCCCTTAATATCTTTTTCCAGAGGGATGGCTGTGTTAGTCCGTTGCGGCACCTTGAAGACAAACAAATTCATGATGGCATAAGCATTTGCAGATTACAGTTCACTTACATCAGATGCATAAAGTACAGTCATACCTTGGGTTGAAGTAGCTTCGGGATGAATATTTTCGGGTTGTGCTCCACGGCAACCTGGAAGTAACAGAGCACATTACTTCCAGGTTTCGCCGCTCGCGCATGCGCAGACGCTCAAAATGTCGTCACGCTCATGCGTGGAAGCAGCGAAACATGACCCGTGCAGACGCGCAGTCACATGTTACGTTCGCTTCACGATGTGAACAGGGCTCCGGAACAGATCCCATTCACATCCAGAGGTATCCCCGTTTCCCAGGGACAGTCTCCAGATTTACAAATCAGTCTTCTGACAAAATCCATCTATTTAGCAGGAAGTGTCCCCAGATTCATTGAAAAAAATCTGGTAACCATAGCATAAAGTGCAATCCTGAATTATATTTATACATAACTACAAATGGGGGTATTTTGGGTGGCTGGAGTTAGGAAACTCCCTTTCAATCATGGCCCCGACAGCGACTTCATGAATGAGCTTCTACTGTCAATTCAATACATTTCCCTTTCCCCAGGCCTCTGATTGTTAGCTGTGATAGTTAGCTGCTCTGATCTTTAATTGTTTCCTGGTTTTGTACATTATTATTAATATGTACATTTCTGTACATTTTTATTATGTGTGCGATATTTTAGGACACTTTTATTTGGGTTTATGATTTTTACCTCAGTTGCTCATATTGTACTGTTGCAGGTGTGTTGAACAGGTAGACTGCGATATACCGATAGATCACTGGCCCCCAACCCCCAAAAGCGGGGCTTTCCTCCTCTCCAAAAAAAGCTGAACAACTTGGACTGGAACCCTCCAAAATGGGGTAGATCACTGCCAGTTTTTAGCTCTGTGAGTAGATCGCAGTCTCTTGGGAGTTGGCCACCCCCGTGTTATGGGATCTTTAGAAACCAGTTTGTGGTCTTCACTTTTTGAAGAGCAATATTCAGATACCTAAATGGAAAAAAGACACACGATAAAACACTCATGGTTTTATTTATGATATTCATATACCCCATACGTGTTTTCAAAACGGTTTGCAAAGGAGTTAAAAGTATAGAAAAACTTACAAACTCCTCCAAAGGACAGCTTCTCCTTCTCCTGTAGTTCTACTGTATTCTCAGATAGTAGCAGTGACCTTAATCAGCTTGGACTGAAGAACCGACTTTGACTACTACTCTGAAGTTTGCTTTAACCATGGTACAAATGTTGGCATGTAGAAACACACAATGTCTGATTCTCTATTTTTGAAAATGTAAAGTCCAGCAATTACCCGGCAAGAAGGGAGAGGGAGAGAGATACATAAGGTAACCCCCCCTTTTTTCCTTTTTTTGAAGGCAAGCCTTTTCACCCTGATTTTATGCTTTCACCAGCAGTCCCATAATTTATGAGTTTTTTAACCATACTGCCAATTTGCAGTGTCAATTTCAGGAAGCATATATTGCAATAAGCAATCTGGTGACTATCAAAACATTGTTCTCGTTTGGTATTTGTCAAAGGATTCATTCTGTTTGCTTTTTCAAAGTCCCCATGCCTTCAAATGAGTAACTGTGGTTCTTTTGGTGTACCACATGCTCCAGAGACAAACAGCTGCCCTGTATACTTGTCTCTATCCTCCTTAATTATGTGTGTCATTTCTGAGAGTGCCTTAATTTTACCATCACACTGAGAGGGGGTTGCTTTTGCAAAACAAATAAAAATAAAAAATGTCCTGATAGTTAACCAGCAGGGAGACATCAAATGCTGAGTGGAACTGGAGACACAGAGTGACAAGTCTCCATCATATGTATAGAAAGCAGGGAGATAACGTCTTTCCTGTGGGAAGTATCCCACAAAGCGTATTCTCCTTCATGGAGAGCACGTGTTGCGGTGGAGTCTAACAGGACACCCCCTCTTGGTTACTGGGTGAAACTATTTGGGTGGCCATGACTGTGATTGGGCCAATTTGGGTTGTTTGGGAGATTTTGATGTTACCATTTAGAGGGTTGGCCCGAAGGTTGTATATTCTTGGCACACAGCTTTTTTCAGTCTCTATTGCTGCGTGCATCGGATCGCCCACCCACCCTCCCTAATTTAGGGCTGTTGCGCTTGACCTTGCTATGCCTGTCATGGGATTGTCTGCATTGGGGGCAGGGGCCTGGTAGGAATTTTGTCCATTTGGCAGATTGGCTGGTGCCATTTGGTTTTTGCCTACTGCGTAGCAAATCGTCACAACTTGTAAGGTTGTGGTTAAAGGTAAAGGGACCCCTGGCCATTAGGTCCAGTCGCGGACGACTCTGGGATTGCGGCGCTCATCTCGCTTTATTGGCCGAGGGAGCCGGCGTACAGCTTCCGGGTCATGTGGCCAGCATGACTAAGCCGCTTCTGGCAAACCAGAGCAGCGCACGGAAACACCATTTACCTTCCCGCTGGAGCGGTACCTATTTATCTACTTGCACTTTGACATGCTTTCGAACTGCTAGGTTGGCAGGAGCTGGGACCGAGCAACGGGAGCTCACCCCGTCACGGGGATTCAAACCTCCGACCTTCTGATCGGCAAGTCCTAGGCTCTGTGGTTTAACCCACAGCGCCATGTGGTTAGGCATTGGTTAAAATTTGGTTGGTGGAGGGGATGTGGTTGGCTGTGCCTGCCTCTCCAATGCTGCTGCTGCAAGGGAATTCCGTTAAAGGAATCCAGGGGTTTGCCATGCTTTTGTCCGAATCCCTGGCAAGGGGCTTGGGCCGCGCAAGCCCCTGGGAGCATGCGGGGAGAGGTGAGGGCCTGGGGCTCAGCTCCTGTCAGGGAACTGCCATCAGTGCCGGAGGGAGAGAGAGAGCTCCAGAGGGATCCCAGAGAGCGTCACGGGATTGGGAGAGGCAGCCCATCTTCTGGGGAAGGGAATCAGCTCAGCTCCAGTGGAGAAGGGGGGCAGATGGGGGAATCTGAGAGGGAGTCACATGACTCCTTGCCTGGGACCAGTGGGGGGAGGAAGGGTCCTCCACTGCCTACGCCTTCCTTGAGCAGAAGGCTTCCGTGCAGGGAAAGTAGGAGGCGACTGGGCATGAAAGAACTTATATGCTGGAAGAAGTTTAAGAAACGCCCACTGACGGATTCTGCCAGTGATTGAGACAGCCACGGGTGAGTGGCTGTCCGGACAGAAAAGGTTCACTTAGGCAACCCAGCCAGGTGTGGGCACCGGCTTACGCACGAGCAACCCCTTGAACCATTACAGCTCCATTTTCTTCCCAATATTGTTTTCCCTTCCTGGCTTTCGCTGGAATCCGGAAGTCAGTTCTGTCCCTGGACGGGGACAGATAGTTGGAACCAATGCCTAAGCAACGACTCACATTTATGTATTTTAATAAAGTTGTGGCCAAAATTATGCCAAAAACCTTAAACAAAAATGCTGTGTGAATTGTGATTTATTTAGGGGGTGGCTTGGGGACCTCGACCCGCAAAATCCCTTTAGGCAGAATAACCGTGTTATGTTAACCACTGGGCAGCCCTAAACTAAGGACACCCCCTACAAAAACATATAGTAAAATTTATCACATGGTTTCATTACATTGTGTTTTTCTCTCTTATTGGCTGTCTTTGACCAGGGCAGATAAGCACACAGCAAGATGACATCAGTTCACATGTGACATTAAACCATAGTTAAAAACAAACTATGGTTTAATGTGAACAAGCAGGGCTTATGCTACTGAAAAGTTATTGCTCCACTTCTGGGAAACGTGCCAAAGTTTAGTTTGCCATGGCCTCTGAACCCGCACTCGTGGTTTCTTTCTCTTCAGACAAACCATAAGCTGTAACCAAGGTTTGTTCTTGGTTTAGTGCTTGTGGTTTGTGTGGGGGAAACAAACCTCAAGCTGGGGTTCCAACATCACAACAAGCCAGACTCCAGCATGTTTGCTAGCAGCACAAGAGGAATGGAATGAGAACTCTTTAGCAGCATGTTTAGCACACTGCCTGCTCACATTAAACCATCAATTGTATTTAACTGTAGTTATTTGCACCGTGTGAACTGGGCCTATATGTCAGGGAGGAGGAAAGCCCACAGAGGGATCCTTTTGTGGTTGTGGTTGTTGATCACAGCTCATTGTTTTATCATAATATTAATCTCTGTTCATTGAAAATGAGGCTGATGTTTAATAGCTTCTGTATTTTATCTTCTAATTTTCTGATTGCAAATTAGAATAGATATGGCCTTGACATTCATGATTTAAATCCCTAGCCGGTAAGACTTGATTTAAATCTCCCCCCCCCTTTTTTTTTTTTTACAGAAAGACTCATTCTTGCTGGTATAATCTTAATATTTACAACCAGATGAAGGTTTCATTTTTGGAATAATAAGTTTTCAGAGTAGTTTTTACAGTTATATTAAATTTTGCTGATTTGGTTATACTATTAGAAACACATAGACGGGTAATTATGAAATTACTGTGAGGTTTAATAAGTTAACTATGTTTGGACAACTTTTCTTCTGTACTTTATTGGAAGGAGAAAAATAATCATTTCCTTAATAACAATTTAAACAATTTATTTAACTAAAGCAATAACATTATAGCATATGTATCCATGTTTGTTAACTGATGTGGTTAAACGATTTAAAAAAAACAAAAAACCCTTAGACTGAGTTTTAGCACACATGAAAAACTTAAAACAAATCCTTATTTCCTGATGAATAGCCTTTGGACTATAATGTAACTTAAATAGAAAACTATCTTTGGAAAGGTTTTTCCTCCAAAAGCATTTTATTTTAAAAATCTGATTTAAATTTTTAAAAATCAATTTAAAATTTTCAGTATTTTTTAAATCATTGATTGTTATCCACCCTGATTTATTCACATAT
This sequence comes from Podarcis pityusensis, assembly GCF_964106645.2. Classification (NCBI taxonomy): domain Eukaryota; kingdom Metazoa; phylum Chordata; class Lepidosauria; order Squamata; family Lacertidae; genus Podarcis; species Podarcis pityusensis. Next base: position 5,848,339 of record NC_138038.1, on the reverse strand, counting down.
TCACACATGAGTTTGGATGGAGGGAGTCCAGATTTTACACAGCATATTCATCTCAAGAGAGTCTTGCTCCCCACTGGTCAAAGGCATCTCTCCCAGCCACTCTCTTTGCATAGACTAGCCCAGGAATTCCTCTGCAGCTTGTATATTCCCTTCATACCCAAATGATCAAAATCCTGTTATTATTTTCTAGGGTTTAGAGGGGGGGCCCCAATCCTATAACAACACCCCCCTTTTAGAAAAAGGGACATATTTCCATAGATGTGCAAAAGAAATAACATAGAAGTTACTAATGGGAAGAAGAAGAAGTCCCAGCAAAAGAAGAATGGATACAAAAACTTTTGGAATATGCAGAAATGGCAAAACTTAACCGTAAAAAATAAGAAATCAAGACAACAAACTTTTTTATATAAAAGAAGGGAAATGGTTTATTGAATATTTATAAATAAACTGTAAACAGATAAGAACATTGGCAGGATTATTGTAATAACCTTGTTATCATTGTTTACCTAAAGAGGGTTGGAATTAATTAGCCTTTTGAGAGGAGACAACTGAGAGCTTGATGTAAGAACAGAATATAATAAGGTAATTAAAAATAAATAAATAAATAAATCCAGAGAAGTCGCCATGTTCATCCATTGCAGCAAAAGGTATGTAATGCACCTTATTTTAAGACTAATGCACTTAATATGGTGGAAGCTTCCATGAACAATATAGCTCACTTCATCAGATGCGTAAAGTATTATCCTGAATTACAAGACTAAACTGAACTCTTCTCTTTTTTGCTTTAAACTTCAGAGTCAGCAACTGGGTGGGAAAAGGCAAGGCAGGCAACCCCCAAAATATTATGAAGGCTCACAAAACTGGTTTTATTTGTTTGTTTTTGTTTGGTAAGAAGTATTTAAATGGTGTCATTCAAGGTCTACTTACCGTGACTTCAACCAACCGATCTGCAAACAAGAAATTAGGTTCTTTCACATTTTACTCTGCTGAAAGTAACAAAAACATCAGACTGTATTCTTTTGAAACCTTTGAAGTATTGCATATAACGTTCTCTCACTGAAGAAGTGTGCATGCACACGAAAGCTTATACCAAGAACAAACTTAGTTGGTCTCTAAGGTGCTACTAGACAATTTGTTTATTTTTTATATATATTTTGACTGCATCAGACTAACGGCTACCTACCTGAATTTAGAGCCTACCAGTCAGCTAAATTAGCCACTTCCCATTTGTGATACTGCGTGGAGTCAATGAGAATGACAGATGGGGAAAATAGGAGCAAAGAGAGGCCGTTTCTCCACAGCTTTTAGTGCTTTGCTAAACAGGTAGAATCTTGGAAACAGGTGGAGAAAGCGTGTTCTCCTTCATGGAGAGCACGTGTTGTGGTGGGGGCCGCCAGGTCACTCCAAAGTTGGGGGGCGGGCTAATTGATCGTTGGCCACTGATGCAATTGGGGCTTCCCTTGTTGTTGGGAGGAAGTTAATGTTGCCATTTATTGATTGACAGCCAGAAATAGTAAAACTCCTTGCACGAGGCTAGGGCTTCCTCTTTTCGCCCGTGCATCGGATTGCCCGTCCCTCCCTCCCTAGAATAGGGTTGTTCGCTTTGACCTTGCTATGCCGTCTGCTTTGGAGCGGGGGCCTGGTAGGAATTTTGTCCATCTGGCTGATTGGCTGGGGCCATTTGGTTTTTGCCTACTGAGTAGCAAATCGTCACAACTTGTAAGGTTCGCGGTTAGGCATTGGTTTATGGTTTGGTTGGTTGAGGGGCATGGATTGGCTGTGCCTGCCCCTCTAATGCTGCTGCTGCAAGGGATTCCGTTAAAGGAATACAGGGGCTCACTATTGCTCGTCCACTCTGTCAAGGGGGCTCTGGCCATAGCAATGAGCTCCTGGTTGCATTTGGGGTGAGGGCAGGTTCCCTGCTCCGCGTAACCCCCAAGTGTATTCCCCCATTCTGACTTTCGCATCGTGTGGAATGTCAGTCTGTCCCCCATGGTGGGGGCAGATAGTCGCAACCAATGCCTAAGCAACCGCTCACAAATTTGTATTTTAATAAAGTTGTGGCCAAAATTATGCCAAAAATCTTAAACAAAATCTTCTGTGTGATGTGTGAGTTATTGGGGTGGACCTGGGGACCTCGACACGCAAACAGCTTTATTTAGTGTGCAATCAAGATTTATGTGATCCAGCTTCTGTGCTGAGTGGGTACACTGCTTAAGTCCTTCCTGTATGAGTGGCACAATAAATCAGGCTTGTGTTACAGAGGAAAAGTCAATCAATTCTACAGACAATTTCTTGGCTTCAGAGCGGCAGCAAAAAAATGTTGAGTAATCCTTAGCACAGCGCAAGAAAACCACACTGCCAGACCCTGCAATTTGCCATACCTTTTCCCATATAATTGTACATCTCTTTTATCTTTCTTCGGAAAATGGCTAGTCAGATGGTGACCTCTGTCCTTTCAATATTCACCAGCTACACATTCAGCCCCAATGCCAAACTGTGGCTGAGGGAACTTAAGCATGGTTCAACGTTGTGCCTGAATTGACAATCGCATTTGCAGTCTGTACTCAAACAAATATTTAAATGTAGTCTGATGTGGAATTTAAAACCATGTTCTGTATTTACCTATGGGTCATCCTCCTCTCACTATATGCTTCACATGATGAAGTTCAGAGACACCCTGAACAGATCAACTTAAGCAGAAAGAAGCCTTCCTTCAGTAACGTTGTGCTACGAAAACCAGATGGAAAACCACAAACATGAGGTCTTTTCTCAGCTGCTAATAACGCAGTTACAGAGCTAAAATCTTTTAGATACAGTTCCTTAAAATCTAATACCTTATAACATGAGGCACGAAGTACGAAAGATGCTTCACTTTGAGGTCTTTGCAGTGCATTCTCTGAGTCAGCACATATGACTAAAAGCCTGAGAGTTTAAGAAAGCCAAGGTACAGGAAGCCACAGATTTGAATCTGACACAAGAGGAAAATTAGTCAGGCCCCATCTTCCTGGTTCCTTGGTCCAAACACAAAGCCAGCAAAATTATTTTACAACCACCACTGTTTTACAATGAATGGGGGAGGGGGGATGGCCCCTTTGGCTCTAGAGTTTTATATAATTTTTGAGGACCTCAGAATGTTTCTGCTGGTTGTTATATAGATTCCTACCTTAGTGTGTTGGCGTTCGTGAATTTTCAAGGCCATTGTAAGCTTTATTTGAATGTCTCTTCTTTAAAGTATTGTTCAAGGTGACAAGTTTTACTATTTTCTTACGGCTTTTTGTAAGCCAACCTGAGGATTCTGTAAAGCCATATGGCGGGGTGGAAATTCATCTAACACTTTGAATTTTCCCTGATCATTTACTTCATTCTTCTCACCTTTCAAGTATTGTGTTTCATATCACACAACCTTAAAATCACAATCCATGATTTTAAACCTTTTTATATGCCTCAATACACCCATTTCTGTTTTCAAACAAGGCTTGGTTGTGTTGGGGCATAGTTTATTGGGATATTTTCCTGCTCGTTGGAGAACTTCTGCCTTATTTATTTTCGGTATTACTCTCAGCAAATTTCTTTATTTTTAGTCAAAGTGCAATTAGATAAATAGGTACCGCTCCAGCGGGAAGGTAAACGGCGTTTCCGTGCGCTGCTCTGGTTCGCCAGAAGCGGCTTAGTCATGCTGGCCACATGACCCAGAAGCTGTACGCGGCTCCCTCGGCCAATAAAGCAAGATGAGCACCGCAACCCCAGAGTCGGCCACGACTGGACCTAATGGTCAGTGGTCCCTTTACCTTTACCTTTAAATAAGTCTTGTAAACACACATTTATTGTTTCTGTTTTGAATCCACCACTTCTGGGTATAGGTTTTGTAGCTACAAATTGAGTATGGAAACCAAAGGAGGAAAATGCACAAATTTCAAGAAACAGGGTGGTGGGTGGTGGCGAAGAAGCATAGGTTGGAATACACTGGGCAAATAAAATATTGATTCTTTGTACCCTTGAGATTTCATCTTCCCCCCTTTTATTCTAGTGAGTGCTCTAAACACTCCTGAAGCCCAATATGCAGAAAGAGAGAAGGACAACAGGGTGTGGAAGCCTTGCAAAAATCACATCCTGATCTTCAAAATCCTCTTGTTTAGTGATAAAATTTATAAGCCAGCCTGAATTATAAGCATTCCAGAAATACATTCAAGATGTTTGCTTGGATGTAGCAGGATATCAAATATTATCGTTAGAGAACCTAATTTCCAACAGGCTTTCAGTTTACTCAAAGGACTGTTTTTAAAGTAAAGGAAAAGGAATGGTGGTGTTACATTTCTAATAGGTTTTACCATTTGCTTTGTTCAGGAGCTGTATTGTTGGAGTCTAAAGTATTATTGTATGCCATAGAAGTCTGTGTTTTAGGGTTCAGATGGCTATGGACCATACCTCCATCTGATCTCTCTTTTTTATGTTGTTGGCATCCGTCTGTCTCTAGAGACAACGGTGTCCGCCTGGAGAATCACAGCACCCGCTGCAGCTGCAGAGGCCGGTTACTTGTAACTGCTAGCTCCTGCGTAGTTTTTCTGTAATTTCCTTAGAGACTGAAGAGTTGATTAAAAAGTAAAACAAATCCATACACACACACACACACACACACACAAAATTACACATTGCATTTTTAATTATTTTATTTATTAATTTTATTTATTGAATTTATACTTCCCTATACCCAGAGGTCTGAGGGCAGTTCACAGAACAAAAATTCTACTTTAAGAGTAGAATAATAACAAAAAGCCAACTAACATCAAGAAATGGGAAGTGCCCCCCCCCCGTGTGCTAGAATTGATGGTTTGATTATTTGCTTTATTGTTGCATTCCAAAATCTTATTAATTCCCTTTACATTCTGGTCATAATAATAATCCCTTATACAACAACTGCAATACTAATAACTTCTATTTGTGTTGACACATTAAATGATTTATAAAACTTCAAGTGAGGAACTCAAACTACCGTACTTTTCCATGTATACGACTAGGATTTTTTCTGTAAAAATGATGCTAAAAAGCGGGGGCCGTCTTATACATGGATCGTACATAGGGTGGGCATGTGATTGGTTGCTGCCGTGGCTGTCAGCCGCTGTTGGGCATGTTATTGGTTCCTGCTTCAAGGGCTATTGCGGGTGAGCGATTTTCGGTAATCCCCCCTAAAAAACGCTCAACCACCCTGTGCAATCCTCCCCCCATTTTCTTAAATTTGAGTCCCCCCCAAATAGGGGGCGTCTTATGCACGGAAAAATACGATATATCCTTGTTCTTCCTGTGTGTGGCAATTATTCTGTCCGCGGTGTTTCTTCCTGTCCTTGTAAGATGTCATGTCTTCCTTTCCCCTGGTTGTTGCTGTTATCCGCCATGCCTTGGGCGGAACTGATATTCCACTGTTGTTCCAGAAATTTCTCCATCGCTCCATCCCGTGCTTCGTTGTTTTGCAACTCTAACAACAGCTGCAAAAGTCACTCAGTCCCAATAAATAACCTGTTTTCACCATTTTTCCTCTCAGCCTGGGAAGAAGAGCAATCTGTATCAAAACTTCTAATGCATACCCATACATTGTATATTCTTTAAGGCCTACGTGCATAAAGTCCAATGCGCAGAGGCGTTTTTATGTGTTGATAGTGAGGTTTGTAATCCTTTGGGAGGAAGGCAGGATAGGCATTTAAAAAAAGAAACACATGGGGGTTTAAATGCACACAAGGTCTGTGAAAATGTGGCCTCCAACACATGGGCATCTGAAGGGCACAGATGCAGAACAGCTTAGTCTTGTGATAGGAGTGGGCTTGTTGTTTAGTCGTTCTCATTTAAGGAGGCCCTCTTGTCTCTCCTTGCTATTCTTTGGAAATCTGCATTCAATTTCCTGCGTCTTTCACTATCTCCCTCGCATTTTGCTTGCCTTCTCTCCCCCGCTATTTGTAAGGCCTCGTTGGACAGCCACTTTGCTTTCTTGCATTTCCTTTTCATTGGGATGGTTTTCGCTGCTGCTTCCTGTATAATGTTACGAGCCTCCATCCATAGTTCTTCAGGCACTCTGTCCACCAAATCTAAATAGGAGTGGGCAGGCACAATCTTTTCCTCAATCTCGTGTACTCCTTCCTGAAGTGCAGTCAGCTTTCTTTTTAAAATTTTTTTTGATTTTACAAATATAAAGTTAGAGCAATACAATCACAAACATCAACAGTTAAAAGAGTCTCTTGAATCTCTGGACTTCCCACCCCTGCCCTCTATGGGTCCCTTTGTTAAACCTTCTCTACTGCATCTTTCCCAATAATCCACATTTTTATATAGCTCCAATATCTCCATAGTGCTTGCTACATTACAAGTGTTATTGCAATCCTGCTCGTGTTTTCATCTGCTTACAGTGGTCTCCAAGATAAGATGTACAGTCAGCTTTCATTTTATGCTGGGATTATGTTCTGGGGACACCATGTGAAGCCAAAATCACATATGGTGGCGGAAGAAAGGTTTGGTTTTTTTTTGGGGGGGGGGGTGTCATTTGCTGTTCCACCTCAGGTGATGGAATGTCTTGGGCTGACCCAGTGTATCGTCATTTGAAAATGCCTAAAATAATATAAAGAAAATTGCTCTAGCATTTTAGACTGGCCAGACCACATGCAGAATAATGAGCAGAGTAATCAGAATTGATCTATCATCTCCATTGTGGTTTCAGTAGTCCATTATGTAGGAGAAGAACAATTTCCGCCCCTGTGGTATGTCTATAGTCCGCAGTATAATTTAGATGCCTCTCAATTGCTTCCTTTCATTCTTATATGCATTTTTATTAGGATAACATAAACAAATGCATGCAATTTACAGGATTATTTCCTGCTACAAAACATTTTAGTGGCTTCCTAACAAATGCTGGTTGTGTTATAAAGGATGGAAAAATAAATCCCTTTTGTAAAAAAACCCAGAGGCTTATAGAATCAAACTTTTAACCTTAGAATTTTTTAAGAAACTCAGTTGCCTAATGAGATACTTGGGATAATTACAAAAATACGGTATATAGTTGCAAGGATATCTTTTGTACTTAAGTTGACTGGATTTTGGGGGGGTTGACCCTTATTGTGCCTGAATAGTCTACACATCATAGCATCAAGATGATCATTCCAATCCGTTTGAAATTTAACACAGAGAATCTACCTAATAAGGGGCATCATCTGGCCAAATTTCAGAGAAACTTATAATAGCAGTTTAAATATTTTATTATTATAATTCAGGGAAAGTTCCATCCTCCACATTAAGGTAAAGGGACCCCTGACCATTAGGTCCAGTCGTGGCCGACTCTGGGGTTGCGGCGCTCATCTCGCTTTACTGACCGAGGGAGCCAGCGTACAGCTTCCGGGTCATGTGGCCAGCATGACTAAGCCGCTTCTGGCAAACCAGAGCAGCACACGGAAACGCCGTTTACCTTCCCGCCGGAGCGGTACCTATTTATCTACTTGCACTGGTGTGCTTTCAAACTGCTAGGTTGGGAGGAGCAGGGACAGAGCAACAGGAGCTCACCCTGTCGCAGGGATTCGAACTGCCGCCCTTCTGATCGGCAAGCCCCATTGCTTGTCCCCAAATACCTTCTTCAATAGCAAGTATTGCAGTGCCTCTGCTGCAGGGTTTTTGAGATGAGGAAGAGAGTGCAGTGCATCTTACTGCAAGTTTGAATTGAGAGTGTAGCATTTCCCAAAGAAAAGCATGAGACACTTAATCTCAGGCTTGTGGGTTCAAGATTCCTGCAGTGTAGGGGTTGGACTAGATGACTTTCATGGTCCCTCCCAACTCTACAATACTATGATTCATTACCAGACTTAGGTAGACTGAACCACAGCACCTGATGATAGTACATTTGCTTGTTGGTTTGAGTCCCTCACCATGTATGGGTCTTCCTTTTTTGTGGCTCTCCCTCTGCCTTTGAAAGTCACAGTATCTGTAGGTTCTTCTCTGAATTTGTGAGTCTCTTGCTACATTTCTGACTCTTTGACTCTCTCAATCTGTGGGTCTAGCTGCCTATGTGGGGATCTCTCGTGTCTGCGTCTATATGTGATCTTTTCTTTTCCCCAGATCACAGCCATGGGTTTGCTTGATTTGCAGTTTATGATGCGGGTGGCGCTGTGGTCTAAACCACTGAGCCTCTTGGGCTTGCCAATCAGAAGGTTGGTGGTTTGAATCCCCGTGATGGGGTGAGCTCCCGTTGCTCAGTACCAGCTCCTGCCAACCTAGCAGTTTGAAAGCGTGCCAGTAAAGCAGGATGAGTGCTGCAACCCCAGCGTCGTCTGTGACTGGACTTAACTGTCCGGGGTCCTTTACCTTTTGTGCTACACTCCAGGATTGTCATAATCATTTCGTATTTCCTATTCGGGGATCCATTTCTAATGGATGGTCAACTGAATTTTCACTACAGGGTTTTGATCAGCCATGGTCTGAGACATTGCTGCTGGTTTCCGAGTATTTCTTACAAATCTGCCCCATTTTCTTTAAAGTTTTCTTTCCCTGCAAAAGAAGTGCACTCTTTTTTTTTTGCTTTATTTGCAGAGTGCATTGGAATATCCTTAGCATTTTGGTGGGTGTGCACTTGAGATTACCTTATGGTGATGTGGTGGCTGAAGGGTGTGTGTGTTTCATTTCAGTTCCAGTAATAATTTCTCTAGTGCTCTGCAGTCTTCCCAGCTGCCCACATGTCCTGATTGAGGAAAAAAGCTGCCACCACTCTATGGAAGGATTTACCTCATTATATTTTCTCCTGGGCTTTCATTGAAATGTTGGAAGCGACCTGAACTCTGCTATCATCATACAAGGTCCTTCTTTGTGTGCCTCCTCCACGAGAAGTCCAGAGGGTGGCAACTCAAGACAGGGCCTTTTCTGCAGTGGCTCCCCACTTGTGGATTGTTTTCTCTAGGTAGACTCGCCTACCGCCTGTGTTACATATACATGAGGAGAAACCATTTCTATATAACCAGGCCTTTGATTGATTGAGCATTCTATGGCCTTTAAAATGTGTTTGTGGGAGGGGGAAAAATTGTTTTGTTCTTATTCTTGTTTTATTATGTATTCATTTTGTATTTTTATGTTGTGAACCCCCTGTGAATTTCTGCTGAAGGGCAGACCAAGCACTTGAGATTAGTGTATTTGTAGATGCAGCCCCTCCTTTTCCCTTTATTTTTTAAATAAGACTTTAAAAATAACAGTGAACTGCTATCATGTGCAAAGTAGGCAGCCTGACTCCTCCAGCTTCTTACACATATAGAAAAGCCCAGCTAGGGATATTAGGGTGTTGTTTTTTAAGGAAGTGTGTGTTAAGTTGTGGGTGGACATATCAGACGACACAGCGATTCTTCAAACAGCTCTTGTTTATTCACAGGCCAGGACAGAACTGAACTGAAGGGCTCAGTCAGCCTGCTTATATAGAGCTCCAGTACAACGTAACTGTAACAATTTTCTAAAACTATTCAATCACTGAGTGTCACTTTTGATCCCTTATTTGCATATCTACAATATCCCCCTGCTGGCCCAGGGTGAGAACTTCACTACATAACAGTATGGACACCTTGCAAGGCTGCAGAATGCAGACTAGCAGAGAAATTATTTGTAGAATGTAAGGAAGATCACTCACAAAACACCTCAGCCACCTTGGAAAGAAGTCCTGCACCGCACCCACACAAATTTTACCAAACGTTTCTCTCCCCTTTGATAATATTTGCATGCAGTTTCTTTACTCGTTAATTGATGGAGAATGGCTTGGGGGGAAAAGGAGAAGAAATTTTTGGCACAGCGCTGGTCCTGCTGAGTAAAGGAATTAGTGGTGCCTGATATGGAAGACTGGTGGGACACGATGCGTGCTTTCACTTCAGCGGTGATAACATTTCGGGCTACTGCTGGTGCAGTTATAAGGAACTTCTGGGCCTCAAAATAAATCCTTTATGCATTGATTATTTTTAGCAGAGCTTGACCTTTGATGATACTTGACTGCCTTAATAGGACTTTGTTTCGGTAAAGTGAAAAGGTTTCTTTCCGGGAGCCAAGTGTTTTCTGTGAAGTTGCGCTCACGGCTTGATCAGACCAAGGAACCCTGCAGATAGTGGTGCATTTTAGTTTTGTCTACCTGGTCTAGCTTTCCATTGCTATAGCCTGATCCTGCAGGCAGCTGTTTTCAAATTTTCTCTCCTGATGGCTTTATACTGGGTATAAATGCTCCCAAGTACCGTAACTGGGTATAGCATTGCAGCCTAAGTAAGTAACACAGCACCTCAGCTGAAGAAAACAGAGAACTGACAAACTTCTGATTTCTCAAAGTTTTTTATAACAGCAGTAACGGGGAAATAGCTTTCAGAGAAGCGTTTTCTGACTTAGTGTTACCATAAAGAATTTAAGATCTTGGATGAATTTATTTTTCTTGCGACAGATTCCATTCTTTAAAATACAAAAACCTGTCTTCTTTGCATATGCCTGCAGGTGACTAGATAAGATCTTCAGCCAAAAGAGGCGGAAAGTAATGGTCTTTGGGTCGTTGGGTCTTATGCACATTTACTTGGAAATAATAATAATAATAATAATAATAATAATAATACCCCACCCATCTGGCTGGGTTTCCCCAGCCACTCTGGGAGGCTTCCAGCAAAACATTAAAATACAGCCTATTCTCAAGTAAATAGGTTTAGGATTTCTTCCCCAATATTTCAATTTTTATTATTATTAAGAACCATTTTAAGGTACTACAACAGAGTTTTCTGTGGATTGTGCTATTGGCGCTGTTTGTTATTTCGGTCCGATTATCTGATTGGCTGTTTTAAAGCACTTGTGTTGTTGCCCTTGTTATTAAACTTGATTTTCATGGGTGTTTTGAAATCGATGGGGCAATTATCTTGCAATTGTGTTAAGATGGCTATCCTTTACCATGAATGGCACATGCAACAGAAATGTGTGTCGCTTCCAGGCAGACGCAAGAAGCCCTCACGGTCCTGGCTTTTGCAAAATATTAGGTCAACTCTCTTTTCCAGTCTTGCAGTGCTGCTGCTGGCCCTTTCTCACAGAGGAAATCTTGTGATTGGGGTAGACTTCTTCAGACTGCCTGATGGAATGTTCCTCTGTAAAAAATAAAATAAAATAAAAAATCCTCCTAGACAGAGAATCAGCATGTCGGTAAGATTGCTACGCTAGACCACTTCTTCCTGACAAACCAGCTTTCTTTTTGTAATGGAAAGGCATTTGATCCTGTGAGGCCCCCACCTACAATCTGAAGTGATACAGACCAGACATGGGTTCACACCTAATTAGACTAGTGCAGGCCTGCCCAGCTTGTGATCCTCCCAGAAGACAATCTCAGAGAGGCAGCAAAGATGGGATTTCTATCAAGCCTGTATGGGAAGTCGTAAATGGCTGGTGTGCTATATTTGGCTTGGTGGGTCAGAAGTTGGGCAAGCTTGGACTAGATGTAAACTAAGATTCAGTGTGGCGGCAAGATGGGAGCAGGAACGGGGGGTCCAGAAGCCAGGAGTCAGGAAGCCAAGAGTCCGAGCATCAGAGAGCCGGAAGTCAAGAAGCCAAGGGTCCGAAAGCAAGGAGTCACGAAGTCATGAGTCCGAGGATCAAGAAGCAAGGAGTCAAGAAGTCAAGGGTCCGAGGATCAAGAAGCAGGGAGTTAAGAAGCTGAGGTTCAAGGATCAGGAAACAAGAAGCCAAACGCAGCAAGGCAGGAAATGTGTTGCTGTGGCAAAGATCCAAAGGGAAATGCTGACTTTATATCCCTTCCCAGCTCTTGCCACCAAGTGCAGTGAGTTACCAAGCGGCCTCACCTGTGTGGCTGCGCCTTGTCTCTCCAGAACAAACTTAGGAAGGCCCCAGTCCTGCAAAGTCCTATTAGTCACAGGGCCTGACCCCTGCACTGCACGACCTCATAGTTTGGGCTTGCGACATACTTGCTGAAATAGTTGGCCACCACTGGTCTACACAACCAGTGAGCTGGCGAGAGTCAACAACGTTCTTGACTCAACTGTGTTGCGAGGATAAAAGCCCAATTGAGCGAGAGCAGGGTCATTTCTAGGCTGCAGTGCAGAGTTCCCTGGAAACAGAAATGGCCCATGAGAGACCTGAAAAAGTAGGTAAGGGTTTGTGACAGAAAAGCCCAGCCTTCTCTGTGTAGGCAATAGCGGTTACATCAGGATAACAGGATAACCTAGGAAGGTAGCCCATCTCTGTTGTCTTATGGGATATCTTTGGGAGAAAAAAGGCTATGGAGTAAACCCTAAGATGGTTGGATGGTGCCTTCAACCATCCATTTTCACCTGTCCCCCCCCCTTTGGAATATCCTGCTTCCCCCCCAGGGGCCATATGGCCCCCAGCTGGGAAACACTTGTCTAGACTACCATATGGTGACAGTAGTAAGAAAATAAGTATTTTATGTTGGTAGCCTCTAGTGCATGGGTCAGCAAACTTTTTCAGCAGGAGGCTGGTCCACTGTTCCTCAGACTTTGTGGGGAAGCGGACTTTCTCTCTCTCTCTATATATATGGGGGGTGTTGCAAGAGCCCCACGAGCCCCGGTGGCTGCTTACCTGTGTCTTGCGAGTGGCAGGGGCTGGCAGCGGGGGCGGCGGGATGATGAGCGGCACGCGAAAGGGCTCCGGAGAGGGGCTGCTTAAAATGGCAGCCGCTCGATCTCTGCTGCTGCTGCTGCTGCTGCTGGCACCTACAAAGCCCCTGCTCTCCTCTAGGCAGGGCAGGGAGAAGCCAGGAGGAGGGAGGGAGGGAGGAGGTGCTGCCGCCACCACCGTGTGAGGAAGAGGGAGGGAGAGAGAGGGAAAGAATGTGCGTGCTGGCAATCCACACAGCGATTCCCAGACTGTCCACGGGCCGGATCCAGATGGCAATTGGGCCTGATCCAGCCTACGGGCCTTAGTTGGCCTACCCATGCTCTAGTGGGTATCCCAAATTCTTAAGTCTTTGGTGGGCTGTTTTTTGTTTTTACTGCCCACCTTTTTCCTTTTTTTCATCTCAGTTTTTTTGCCTTTACTCATGTTTCACTGGAGTACAGTAGAATCCTATCAGATATGGTACATACATAGAGTCTTTTAATTATTCACCTAATTACTGGGATTTTGATAATCTTTGAAGGCCAAGGTTCCCCCAAGACTTGTGACATTTTTGATGAGTCATATGCTTTATTTTGGGGTGGTAGCTTAACGTCCAGACAAATAGTTTCGCGCCTCGAGTTGTCAGGGAGGTACAAAAACTGAAGTAGCAAAGCTAATTCATTGGACCCAACCCATAGGTCTGTGTGCTGCTGGCCATGTATGTCTGTACATTTATGCGCAAACTTTCGTAATTCTAGCTATATCTCCTGCTACCCAGGCAGAAAAAGCAATGTACGAATCTGTACTGACTAATGTGATAAAGCTGAATTACTTCCTTTCCCTCGGAAATGAATGAATTATGATGTAGACATAGCTGACAGCCTGTCTGTTGTCGCTGCTAAAATGAAAAATGTCTGGTTAAAAACATGTAAGCAAGCAGGGTACATTTTGTTTATAAAAGGTTTGGCAGTGTGAACAAGAGAGAGAGAGATTCTAGCTCAGAGGTAGGAAGGTTGGCAGAACTAGGCAGAAAGGCACCAAGGCAACGTATAGTATACATAGTTTGTCTAGACTCGTTCCAGTGTAATATTAAATGCATTTGTGCTGCTTTGCATATCTGTAAACCTCTAGTAGGAGTGAGAGTGCCCTGATTCCTGGAGGAATTACTGCTGTATAGGCTTGAAGCTACAAAACAGCATCATAAGCAGCTATAAGCGAATGTGTGTTTTATGTATCCCTGAGCAAACTAGCTTGCGGTATGTGAGAAAATGGGATCTTGCCCTAAAACAATTGTGAGTTTAACCCTATTGCAATTTATTTTGCAATTCCTATACAGATACGCTAACCAGTGACCAAATAATATGTGCTTTTAGAGTTAAAAGGAGAGCATATAGACACCATTTAACAGCATAAGGTGTTAACTACATGCTTCCTAATATACAGTGGTACCTCGCAAGACGAATGCCTCGCAAGACGGAAAACTCGCTAGACGAAAGGGTTTTTGGTTTTTTGAGTTGCTTCGCAAGACGATTTTCCCTATGGGCTTGCTTTGCAAGACGGAAACGTCTTGCAAGTTTGTTTCCTTTTTCTTAAAACCGTTAATACAGTTGCGACTTGACTTCGAGGAGCAACTCATAGCACGCGGTGTGGTAGCCTTTTTTGAGGTTTTTGAAGACTTTGGTGATTTTTGAAGCTTTTCCAAAACTTTTCCGACACCGTGCTTCGCAAGATGAAAAAAATCGCAAGATGACAAAACTCGCGGAACGAATTAATTTCGTCTTGCGAGGCACCACTGTAATATGGAAAACTAATATGTGACTGAACAATTAAGAATGTTAGGCTCATTTGACCTTAATCTGGTTTCTTATCTGCTTAGTTGTCTTATAGTATTTGTCAGCTTTTGATTTTTTAAAAAAACTGTATTTAAAAATGAGTCAGGTAATGAGCCAGTGTGTGCAGGAGTGGTACTTTGTTGTTAAAGGTAAGAAAAAATTGTCCCTGTTTTCATTTGTGCAATGTTGGAGGACATGTATCAGTTTATCTTTATGGATGATTTTTGTCCTTTGCTTTCCTTTGTGTGCATTTATGGGGGAGGGAATTGAAAAAGTTTAGTTAGATGTTGGAAGTTTAACTGAGGCATTCAGAAAAACATAAAAGACCTTATTCTCAGTGTAGGTAATGAGTTCATATACAGTGGTACTTCAGGTTAAGAACTTAATTTGTTCTGGAGGTCTGTTCTTAACCTGAAACTGTTTTTTTTTTTTTTAAATGATATTTATTAAGAGTTTTAAAGTTACAGAAAAAACAGAAAAGAAAAAGAAAGAGAAAAAACAAAAGAAAAACAAACCACAATCAAACAATACAAATTGATAAAAATCAAAATCAAAAAATAAGAACAAAGCACGTAACAGAACACAATCAAAAAACAAAAATAAGCCACAAAAAATTTAAAACAAATCCAATATTCTCATATCCTTGACTGTCATTACCTTCTTTCTTTGACCTCCTCACTCCTCCCTTTTTTTGTATCCTAGTTATTAATAGTCACAGCAAATCCTTTCCATTTTTCATAATATTCTGTCATTACATTACCTTAATCTATTTTAACCTTATCTTACTATAAAAGACCTTAAAACTTAGATTTTATTTATACCAATTTCTCATAACCATAACATATTCTTACATAATTCTTTTAACATTTTTACTAAAGCCAAATAATTTCGTTCCAACATTTTTCTAACATTCATCAATTTTATAAAACAATCCTAATAAAAAAAAAATTCTTCCAATCTTCATCCAGCGTCTCTTCCTCCTGGTCCCGGGTTTTGTCAGTCCTTTCTATCCCATCAATCTAGTTCATTAACCTGGTAATCTTATGTCCGAGGCCCTTAAATCTCTTCCATGTCCCTTCCGCAGCTCTTCTTCATATTTATACCTGTACTTTGCTTTGTCTCCTGCTCCTTTCACTCATGGAAACTCCAACTTGACAGTGTTTTTGACCCTTCTCGACAAATCAGCCCCTTTTCCATAGTCCACACTAGACTCCATGTGGTATTTAAAAACATGTTTCAAGATCCCTCCAGAATTAAGAGCCCCCACAACCCCAAACATCTCACAGCCCATTGCCAGACTTGGAAAGTCAAAACATCCCTGCATAGGGGGGTCTATCCAACCCCCCATTTCCAAATCAAACAAAACTCTATCTCTCCAAGCCTGGCTTTTTCCAAGTTCATTTGTCAAATCCAACAACTCATGTTCCTGCTGGGCCACAGCTCCCTCCATCTCTGGCGCCCGAGGTTCAACAACATCCTCTTCCCTCATCTGATCTGTCAGAGCACACTCCTGATTTAATTCCTGGGTGGGCTCTATACAGTTACCCACTACCTGTCCGAAATTTCCGATCGCAACAGTCATCAAGTCCGTCTTCTCATGTAGCTGTTCCAGTAGGGCACTTGTTTTGCAGAAGGCACACATCAGAGCTTCTGAATACATTGTTCTGCAAGGTCAAAAGTCTATTCCCATGATCGTAATCTGCTGCAGCTGCCGAGCTCCCCGATTCAGATTTAGTAACAGTTTCACAGGCTCCCTCTAGGGGAAGAACTTCTATTTGTTCTTTTCTTTTAAAAGCAGATCTAACAACAAAGTTTCCTTTTTCAGATATTTTGTCAATATTTGTTCCTTTAAAATGCGAAGGAGAACAATGGAATCACTGTGTTTCTCTTCTTTTAACTATCTGTCAAAAACATTTGACTCTGGTCAATGAGCTTCCCAAAGAACGTCAGTCCTGACACCCGCTCCCAGGATCAAGACGGTGGAAAATTACTTTGCTTTACACTGTTTCTGCAGGTTTAAACAGTCAAAAAAAAAAAAAATCCCCCCTCTTCTCCTGCTTCCGAAGGGGGTTCAACAATTTTAAATGATGAAAGTTAATCCTTTACAAGCGATTTTCTGAACTCTAGTTTGCCATGTCTTTGCTTTAATCTATCTACAAGAAACGGAAGGCTGACTTCCTGTTTAGACCTTCCCGTTTCAGTGCCAAATTGAGATGAATTTCTTAGTCCAATTTTCCTTTCTACTCGCAGGTCATTATTCAAAGTCCAATTGTCCGAAATTAAAGTACTCACGGGTAGTTGTTTTAAAAGCCAAATTGTCCCAGGAAAAAGGCAGCGCTCTCCGGCAACGGCTGTGCAGCTTCGCTCCACGGAAGAAGCAGTTGACTCTCAGCACCGCGCCTCTTCCCCCTCTTCGCTCCGGAGCCCGTAAATGGGTTCCTTTACGGGTTGGGGGGGCGCTAAAGGTGCCCGCCGAGTCCCATGGTCACAGGCTTCATCCGCCTGTGATTTTTGAAAGGGTCCCCACTTCGCCGTAGCGGGAAAGACCCGTTTTCTGTGGAGCTGGTCCCTCCGGATCAGAGGGAGTCCGCCATTACCGATGGCGCCACCCCGGAAGTCCTCCTGAAACTGTTCTTAACCTGAGATACCACTTTAGCTAATGGGGCCTCCTGCTGCCACTGCGCCGCCAGAGCACAATTTCTGTTCTCATCCTGAAGCAAAGTTCTTAACCCGAGGTACTATTTCTGGGTTAGTGGAGTCTGTAACCTGAAGCGTTTGTAACCTGAGGTACCACTGTAATGGAATGCTGATCCAAAAACAAATAAACACAATGTATCTCCTATACAGGGACGCGGGTGGCGCTGTGGGTTAAACAGCCTAGGGCTTGCCGATCAGAAGGTCGGTGGTTCGAATCCCCATGACGGGATGAGCTCCCGTTACTCTGTCCCAGCTCCTGCCAACCTAGCAGTTTGAAAGCACGTCAAAGTGCAAGTAGATAAATAGGTACTGCTCCGGTGGGAAGGCAAACGGCGTTTCCGTGCGCTGCTCTGGTTCGCCAGAAGCAGTTTAGTCATGCTGGCCACATGACCCGGAAGCTGTACGCCTGCTCCCTCGGCCAATAAAGCAAGATAAGTCCTGCAGCCCCAGAGTCGGTCACGACTGGACCTAATGGTCAGGGGTCCCTTTACCTTTACCTTTATCTCCCATACAGAGAAAACTAGATTGTTGGGCTAGAATCCTTCTTAGTTCCCTGTGTCCTGGTTTTTACTTTTTAAAATATGGCAACCCTACATCCTGCATAGACAGATAAGCTAAACAATGACAAATTACCAAGCAAGTTCTGACAGGTTGCTTATCTGAATCATTGGGGAAATGTTAAAAGTAGATGTATACAAAAGGTTAAGTGGAGTACACTGTGTGTGTGTGTGTGTGTGTGTGTGTGTGAGAGAGAGAGAGAGAGAGAGAGAGAGAGAGAGAGTATGGGGGGGGCACAGAAACCATCCATCCAGATTCAGTAAACTTTGATTAGATCAGGGCTGTCCAATTTCCAAGAGACTGCGATTTACTACCAACCAAAGTTGTTCAGCTTTTTGGGGAGAGCCAAAGTTGTTGAGTTTGTTCTTTTTTCCCCCTAGTTAAAGGATTATAAACTTGCAGGGGAAAGAAATCAAGGACAAAATGAAGATTCTTTTAGGTGGGGAGTGGATGTTGAGCATATCCAGAACATCACTTATTGATTGATTGAAAATATTTAGCAGGAGATCCAAGACATTATGGACTCTTCATTGCTGATTTACTTATATTGGAGATTTTTGGACTTTCCATACCTGAAAGTTTCCTGCGAGATTAAGCTTTTGAGAAGCAGATTTGGTACAAGAGTCCCATAATAGATGTCACTGTCCGGTAATGGACAGCATATTACAACCTTTGAAAACTGATATAACCTGCAATTTATTTCTGTTTAGACTATGCAGTTAAATTTTTGTTCCAGTTCATACCACCCAAAATCTCACTCGCTGCAATGTAATCTGAAACCCAAACAGAAGCTGCTGATATGGCTAACGGTAAAAGCTGTGAGCTGCAATGTCCCCAGTTCGTATCTTTCCTTAGCTTATAATTCATTAGACACCTTATTCGCTTAAACTCAGCCATGTGGAGATAATAATAGTACCCAGTCTTTTTTGGAGTGGCAAATGGAGTACTTAGATAAATATGTTAAGTGCTTTAAACAACACACACATGCTAAGTATTATTACAATGATTCACTAAGTGCATATTTCTATTAAAGTACTTGGGTTTTTTGTAATTGGATAATTTTAGTAATTTTCTGAAATGATTTTGTTCACATAAGATCACAACAGTTACTAACTCCTCCTATCCAAAGAAAAACACCCACCAAGCCTGTCAGAAGGACAGAGAACAGCAGCCCATTGCATTTTTGTGCTTGGAATAACAACAACAACAATAATAATAATTGTTGTTGTTGTTGTTATTTCCCCAGCCACTCTGGGTGGTTTACAGCTTATATAGAAACATAGAAGGGAAGAGACATTCCTCCTTTGGCTGCTTGGCCATGTGGCCTGTCCTCAGTGAGAAGACCAAGACCTGGTTTAAGTTGTGGTTGCACCTTTTAGCAGGACACTTCCAATCAATTCCATACCATGGCCCTGCAGAACCATGTAACTTAATACTGCAGCATAGGGTCTATTTGGAGTCCTAAATATAATGAACCAGTGCAATGTAGGGAATCCAATGTGCTGAGAAATAATGCACAAGAAAACTACCAGTGAAGGCATCTGTGAGTAGCACATGAAATGCCCAGGGTTGTGCTGATCAGCCAAATGAAACCTCAGCCGATAAATGTGTGCACTGTATGTTCTGAAGATGGATGCAGATATAGATTAGGGCAGGGGTGAAGAATATGGAGCCCTGCAGATCATGTTGGACTACAACTCTCATGATTCCTGACCATTGACTATGCTGAGTGATGGGTGATGGAGTCCCACGGTAGCTGGGTGAAGGGCTACGCATTCCCTATCCCTGGGTTGGGCTGTCATTCAACTAAAGAAATGTTTGTTGATTAATGAAGTAGGAGGTTTAATCAGTTAATAAGCTGATTAAGTCTGCATCAGTGTGCATATTGTTAAAACAATAGTATTGAAAGTAAAACCATTCTTAGATATTGTATTGTATTGTATTGTATTGTATTGTATTGTATTGTATTGTATTGTATTGTAATATATTATAATGCATGTTGTTGTAGCAAACACCATCTCAGAAGAGGTATTCCTTCCTCCTTGAGAGGGAAGAACAGATGACTTTTCCAAAATTAAAGCTGTCACTCATTGATGTGTATGTCCTTTCATTTAAAATAATTAACTTTTAAAATAATGTTTGGTACCTGATTAATTGGGGCCATTTTTTAATTAATTAGGAAAAAATAGTCTTTTTCAGGACTTTTGGAGTAGAATATTCATTGCGTTATATTTTATGCTAGTCTTACTCGCAGTTGACCCAACCCATTGAAATTAATGAACCTAAGTTAGTCATGTCCATTAAACTTAAAATGGGCCGCTTGATGAGTAGTATTAGCATTGAATACCACCCATTGACTTTTAAAAGGGGTGAACCTCTAAGACATTTTTGGTGAGTGGGTCTTACTTTTCAACACAAGTGTGTTTTAAATATTGGTGTAATGATGCATACAGTACAAGGGCATACTATAAAACAATCTTTATGTTGAAAATAACCTTAGCTCATTCTTTATTGTTCAAAGGGTTATACTGTAGTCGCTTTCCAAGTTACAGTGCTGCTGTTGTTGTTTAGTCATTTACTCGTGTCCGACACTTCGTGACCCCATGGACCAGAGCACGCCAGGCACTCCTGTCTTCCACTGCCTCCCGCAGTTTGGTCAAACTCATGTTGGTAGCTTCAAGAACACTGTCCAACCATCTCGTCCTCTGTCGTCCCCTTCTCCTTGTGCCCTCCATCTTTCCCAACATCAGGGTCTTTTCCAGGGAGTCTTCTCTTCTCATGAGGTGGCCAAAGTATTGAAGCCTCAGCTTCAGGATCTGTCCTTCCAGTGAGCACTAGGGGCTAATTCCCTTAAGAATGGATAGGTTTGATCTTCTTGCAGTCCATGGGACTCTCCTCCAGCACCATAATTCAAAAGCATCAATTCTTCGGCAATCCGCCTTCTTTACGGTCCAGCTCTCACTTCCATACATCACTACTGAGAAAACCATAGCTTTAACTACATGGACCTTTGTCGGCAAGGTGATGTCTCCTTTTTACAGTGCTGTAGCCTCGGGTAAAGGATTGATCGGAGTTATTTCGGCAAATGGAAAACCACCGAAGGGCCAAACATGTCAATACTGAACATTTCGTTCATCAATTCCGTGGCGCTGAATGACGTGCCAAGAACAGTGTGACCTAATCGTTGCCCCTCTAATTAGCATTTGGAACAAATGCTTCATGCCCTAAGGGCTTTATACATCCTTCTGGTTGCAATCCCTGCAGGCCTGGATTCAGGAAACCTCTTACGGACAACCTTTAGGATTGTGTTCAGTAGAAAAGTGCTCAAAGTTCTGACACAGCTGCACAAAATCAAACATCTTTACAGTGGTTGCCCTAAAGAGAGATGAATTACGTTGCGAAAATTAAGGTGTGCATTCGATTCAATGGCACATTTACATTTGCCAGCAAATACTTTTTCAGGTTTCAAGGTTCTGGAAGTTGAGGTACGTACTAGATTCGATGGTCTGTTAGACTCGTGTAAATACGGCAAATTCTCATAAAGATGGTAAATATCTTTCTGGGTTGAGGAACTTCAGATTGCAGGTGACATCTCCCGTGGTGGAAATCTTCTCCTTAATGGAGAAAGCTAGCATGAGCGTTGGGCTTAGAAATGTTCTTTCTGACAACTCGTTTTCTGTGTTAAAGGATTTATTTCTTTTTTCTTAATATGGAAGGATATTGAGTCATGTGGATACCCAGCTGTGATGGCAAAGCCCAGACACACTTCACTACTATTGAGAACTAGGCTTTAAACATGCATCGAAACAGTTTTTCCAAGCACAGTAGGGCAAGCCAGAGATATTATTTTTTGCTTGTTTGATTCACTGTAGCTGTAGTTAAAGAGTCATGGTATGTACAGTATATTGAGGGTGGTCAAGTGGTGGTCTGTGGGCAGAAAAGAGCCCACCAGCTGGTTTCTTTTTGGTGCCTGAGCACCTGTTTGAGGATTGAAATGCTGACAGCTCAGAAGTGGCATATGAGAAAGTCAGATACATGTGCCACTTCTGAGCTGGCAGTTCCTCAACCCTTCAGTGCTAAATGGAGACATGTCCCGGGGGGCTCTGTTATGTGATGGGGGTGTCTAGCACATGTCTCCATTTAGAGCAGGGAGGACAGAGGGGTTGCCAGTTCTTTGCGGCAAAATATCCCAAGTCAATTCCTTGGGGAAATGGTGCTCCTCATATAGGAGGATTCCAAATCAGTATCTCAGCCCTCGCAGTTCTAAATGAAGACTTCCATGTCTCTCCATGTAACGTTGGAAAGTCTAGGACAGGGGCCAGCAAACTTTCTCAGCAGGGGGCCAGTCCACTGTCCCTCAGACCTTGTGGGGGGCCAGACTATATTTTGGGAAAAAATATGAACGAATTCCTATGCCCCACAAATAACCCAGAGATGCATTTTAAATAAAAGCACACATTCTACTCATGTAAAGACACGCTGATTCCAGGACCGTCCGCAGGCCGGATTGAGAAGGCGATTGGGCCACATCCGGCCCCCGGGCCTTAGGTTGCCTACCCATGGTCTAGGGAGCGGCAGGCTCAAAATTTGCTCCTTTGAGCTTAGGCAGCTGCTTTTTAAAGAATAGCTAAGTTTAAGAGAATATTATTTCTAGATATGGAAATTTCACATTAACACCTCAATCCTACCTGAGCAAGCCTTGGTCAGAAGGGGGGTCTCATAGAGTACAATGAGACTAACCCGAACATATGGCTATAGGATTGCAGCCTAAGTTTTAAAAATTCTTATCTCTCCTTTAATGTATCGTACACTAAAGCTTTTGCAAATGCAACATTTCCTGTTAGATTTGCCTGCAGCTGCTCCCGAAATACTAACTTGTTGCCAGATATATTGTTGCCGCTAAACAGAAAGAAAAAGTTAACCTGCAAACAAGAAACATTAAACTAAGGGAGGGTAGGGAGGGTGAATCTCCAGAGCCGACTGCTTGGCTATTGTCGGCTCCACCCCCTATTTATAAATGGGGCTGGCCCCACCTCCCAGCAAGAAACTTGATTACTGTGGCTGGGCATGAGCCTCCCAAAATTAACACTGAGAGGCAAGCCAGCCCCTGTTTGCCAGTAAGCTCCCTGGGAACTGTGGCACCAAGCGCGATCCCGCAAAGGGCACCCACAGTGTAAAATGTGAGTGCTCATTTTCTGTGTTCAACATGCTTAGTCCAAACTAGGACATGGCTTGTGACAGGCAGTGCATCTTCTTGACCAAACTGGTTGGGAATCAACACTGCCAAGGGCAACAGTGACCCCAGAGCATCCCCACACACCCCAGCATGGAAACGAAAGACATACCCCTAAAAGCACCAGCCAACCCCATCAACCTCAGGTTGTGGGAAGGACGAAATCTTTCCTGAGGAAACATACTTACTTGATACAACATAGCCAGGGAGACTGCTGCTTCTGCAATTTCCAGTGATATTCCTATCATTATGAGTGGGAAATGTGAGACAGGAAGGCCTGCGTTTTGCAAGGATCCTTGTGGGTTTTTTGTTCATTTAAAACTGGATTTTAGTATGCGAGATTTCGATACAATTTAATACGAAGTTGCAGTATTTTTACTTTTGCTAAAATGACAATTTTAGAAATGTAATTTCCCGTTTTCAGATATACAGTTGCGGACGGGATCCGTTCTGGAGCTTTCTGCAACCCAAGGGGCTGCTTCTGCGCATGTGTGCGTGGCGGAAGACAGTAGAGCGCTTCTGTGCATATGCGTGGTGCGAAACACTTCCGGGTTGGCCATTTTCTCAACCCAAAGTTTACATTACCCGAGGGTAACATAAGCCGAGGTGCTACTGTACATACATACTTACACCGTTTTTTGTCCGAAGGAAAACAGGCAGTGATTTTACATTTCATCATCTGACCCTGTCTCCTTTTTGTTATTGCTTTACATTAGTTTTATTAAATGGTAATGTTATACAGTAAGCCTGCAACTTACTGTGAACTTATCCCTGTGTAAGTTACAGGTTTCCCGTATATTTTAAGTTGTCCTGAGTGGTGTTTTCCTGCCTCCAAAATGTGTGGGATATAAAAGTTTAAATAAATTAATGTGGAATCCTAAAATACCTCTTAGAGAAATGTGAATTGGCACAGCAATTATGAGGGTTTTTAAAAATAAATACGGTAAATAAACTGAAATAATGGCTTATTTGTTTCCTTGTCTCTTTTTTTATCCAGGAGTAATGAAATTGTTCTCTTTTCTTTCTTTTTTTAAAAAGGGAGGATTTTACAATTTGGCTGACATTCACTTAGAAATCAAGATTAGGGTTTAGTCACTATTAATGCCAGAACTGGACAAAATAGAATTACAGACTGAAAAGACTGCCAAACTTAATTGACAAGCAAACAGGAAAAAACTTCATTTGCTCCAGTGAATTGACAATTCATTAGGACGAGATGCAAGGGGATGTATTAGATAATAACTGAAGAGCTTTTCAAGTGGATGCTGAATGCTGGACCATTGTGTTCTTCAACAGAAATGTCATTTAAAATAAAAGATTAAACACAAAAGACCGCCTTATAAAAACGTCCTTGTAGTTTTAATGTTCTCTTGAGTATTCATGACCTTCTTAGTGAATGCCATCTACCCACAACGATTTCATTTGCATCGGTGATGATTGCCTGCATGAACACATTAAATGTTTATTGCAAATTTATTCACAGATGCAAACTAAAGTAGGTTCAAAGCATACACATACACAATGCATCTGTTTCAAACCCAGCAAATCATAATAAATATATCACTACAATTCCTATAAACCATGGTGCACTACATAGTCCAGGCTTCCTCAAACTCGGCCCTCCAAATGTTTTAAGACTACAATTCCCATCATCCCTGACCACTGGTCCTGCTAGCTAGGGATCATGGGAGTTGTAGGCCAAAAACATCTGGAGGGCCGAGTTTGAGGAAGCCTGACCTAGAAACATAGCAAAAATAATTATGTGGTCTATATTCCCTAAATTTAATATGTCAATCTTTCCATATTAACAACAAATCATAACTGATTTAATTACTCCTAAAATGCAATATCTAAAATCCAGTATGCACTTTTTTGAGAGTAGGTCCTATTGAGCATAATTCACTTTTTTTTTTCCTGAGAAAGTTCCTCATGGGGCAAGATGTTTGACAGTGGAACAGATTGATGCAAGAAGTGGAATAGGGGGCATTTAAAGAAGCAGGTGGCTGGCCATCTCTTGGACACTGTAGCACATGGGGAACCTGTCCCAGAGACCAAACGTGGCCCCTGAAACCTCTTCTGGCCCCCAGGACTCTACCCACACCTCTTCCCAGCCTTGCTTCATACTTTCATTGAATGCTTTTCCCCAGCTGAAATGTGTCCTTGACCTCTGCTAATAACTTTTGTTTGCCTGGATGGAAGATAGGTAAATGAGTTTGTGCAGAAATTTGACTACTGTACAAAAGTAAAATTTAACATTTGTTGCCCCTGGAAGGCTGATCTCACTTTTGCCTCTGGAAGGCTGCCCAGAAGGAAATGCAGCCATCGGGTGGACAAAGGTTTCTGACTCCGGCTGCAGTAGAAGGTTTCCTCCATCAAGTCTCACCTTCCCTGAGATCAGTGCTTGCCTCTCAACAGCCGCAACACAAATCTATTTTGTGTCTTGGCTCAAGTAGTTTACTATTTAAAATTAATGATCTAATTTCCTATAAAAATGTAAACATCACAGGAGACACATATCAACTCAATTACCACAGACGGAAATAATTAGAAACACAGACACGGCGTATTAAAGTCAGATACTTAGAACAGAGCTTCATTTAGAAGCCAAGCAAGCCTCTTCGTTGATGACACTGTGTTTGCTATGTTGTTAATTTAGAATCCTGTTATGCCTTGTTGAAAATGAATGAACACATTAATTAAACACACATTTAATTGGCGTACTTGAGATTTCAAAACTGTGGTAGTTGCCTCTGCACTTAAATAGGAGGGGAAACAGTATAGAAATGAAGTACCTTATCATTGAAGAAGATGTAGCAGCACCTTGTTTGCTGACTCCTATTCCTTACGGGTGGCGCTATGGCTTAAACCACAGAGCCTAGGACTTGCCGATCAGAAGGTCGGCGGTTCGAATCCCCCTGACGGGGTGAGCTCCCGTTGCTCGGTCCCAACTCCTGCCAACCTAGCAGTTCGAAAGCACGTCAGAGTACAAGTAGATAAATAGGTACCGCTCCGGCAGGAAGGTAAACGGCGTTTCCATGTGCTGCTCTGGTTCGCCAGAAGCGGCTTAGTCATGCTGGCTACATGACCCGGAAGCTGTACGCCGGCTCCCTTGGCCAATAAAGCAAGATGAGCGTTGCAGCCCCAGAGTTGGCCACGACTGGACCTAATGGTCAGGGGTCCCTTTAACTTTACCTTTATTCCTTGCCCCAGCTCCTTGCGGATCCCAATGAGTTCTCCTTGGGGCACAGTGGAACCTTGGTTTTCGAACGTAATCCGTTCCAGAAGACTGTTCAACTTCCGAAACGTTCAAAAACTGAAAGTGGAAGCCTCAATTCAGTAGGGAAACTCAAAACGGAAGCCGCGTTGGATGTTCGGGTTCCAAAAAACGTTTGAAAACTGAAGTGTTTACTTCTAGGTTTTCAGCGTTTGGGAACCAAAACTTTTGAAAACGAGGCCGTTCGAAAACCGAGGTTTTACTATATTATCTGCTTATATGCAGCTCCCATTCGTTACACAAGGGATGACATAGGCAAAATTCCCCATGGACTGTACCCACCAGATATCAAACCACAGACACATTGCCATCTATTACAGCCTTCAGGTATCTTGTAACTTATCTTCCCATAGCTCAGGCATGGCCAGATTTGGCCCTCCAGCTGTTTTGGGACTACAGTTCCCAGCATCCCCAACCACTGGTCCTGTTAGCTAGGGATGATGGGAGTTGTAGTCCCAAAACAGCTGGAGGTCCAAGTTTGGCCATGTCTGCCATAAATGGTGTGTTGTTCTCACACCACCTGAACTTTAAGGCTTTAAGTCTTAGTGAACTACTTTCAAATTTGAGCAGGCTCTCTGCTCCATCTTCAACAGCAGTGGAAGTGCGCCCTTTTGGGGTTGAAGTCAGAACTGTTGAAGAGTTACAGCATCTTCTGTGGTTGAAGAGATTGATGCAGGAGAGAGATGTTTTATTGCAGCTGGGGCAGATGAAGGCACCCAGTTTTGCTGCTGCAATTGCACCCTGTAGTTTCTTCTCTCTGCGCTTCTCCCAGCTGTCATGACACCTACCACAAATAAGTTGAATCAGTGCTTCCCGTTTAAAATTTGACATTCCTGGTTATTACATTAAAAGTAGTGCCGGGTCAAATATCATCTACCCCGCCCATTTCACAGTGTTGTTTGCCTACTGATAAAGTGGGGATTTTCAGTTGGCAGATTTTAATAATTTTTAGCATAGATGGATGTTTCTATCTAAAGCTCATGGGATCAAGCTCCTCTAAAGCCTGATGTGGGAGCAGAACTATTATTATTATTATTATTATTATTATTATTATTATTATATCAATTAATTAATTAAATTTTATTTTGTCAAAAAAGTAAAAACCCTCTGCTGCCTTGTCAATAATATAAAACTACCCCCCCAGCCTCAAGAATTAGATCTCAACCTCCTGAAGATTTTTTACCTATTTTCTTGGTGGTGTGTATTTTCTACCTCCTCCACAAAAAACATCCACTGAAAATCGTGGACTGAATGCTTCGGCAGAAGCCTCGTTAAAACACAAACACGTTCTTCTCTACCATTCTAAATGTGTGTCCTTTGTGCATAACGTCAGCAGGCAAAGGAAATAACAGTATTCTGTTGGTGTATTTTAAAATCTACATCAGATCATAGAATTGTAGAGTTGGAAGAGACCATGAGGGTCATCTAGTCCAACCCCCTGCTTTTGTCCTGACTCGAACCCACAGCCCTGACATTAAGAGTCTCTACCAACTACCGATCTGTTCAGGGAAGTGCTGTGGCTGAGCAGCTGAAGAACGGCGTCTGTTGCTGGCGACCTTTTCCTCTTAGTTCATGGGTAGATTTATGGGAGCATTGGACTTACTATTGCACTTTAACGAAGGTTCTTTCTCCTCCAGCTAAAATGCAATCTTCAGCTTTTAATTAAAAATTACCAAAAAAAAATTGGTTGCAACAGATCCCAGGTGCAATCTCTAGCATGTCCACATACCTTGCTAAAATGCTAACTACTTCCTGTGGGTTAAACTGAAGTCAGGGCCGTCTTAAGCGTATCTGGCGCCGTGGTGCAAAGATCCCTCTGGCGCAGCCCCCCCCCCCATTTCCCAGAGTTGTCGACCTTTTCCCAAGCCCCTGCAGAGATCGTTCTCCTCCTGCAGAGGCTTGGGAAGGAAGCTGCACGCCCGCCAGCCATATGGTTGACTGGGCGCAACTGGCGGGAGTGCAGGGAAAGGGGAGGCCGTCAGCAAAGCCGCGCAGCTCCCCCACTCGCTGTGGCGCTCCTGAGAGGCCGGTGCCCTGGCACAGCGCGCCACTAAGCCCAATGGGAAAGACGACCCTGACTGAAGTAGATGGACCCATAGTCTTGACCCGGTGCAAGGCCCCTTCCTATGTTCTTTCTTGGATAAATTGAGGAATACTGATAGCGTTTGTACTGTTAGTTTTGTGAAAGCGTGTTCTCCTTCATGGAGAGCACGTGTTGCGGTGGGGGCCGCCAGGACACTCCAAAGTTGGGGGTGGGCTAATTGTTCGTTGGCCACTGATGCGATTGGGGCTTCCCTTGTTGTTGGGATTGTTATGTAATGTTGCCATTTGTTGATTGACAGCCAGAAATGCTAAAACTCCTTGCACGAGGCTAGGGCTTCCTCTTTTCACCCGTGCATCGGATTGCCTGCCCCCCCCCTAGAATTAGGGTTGTTTGCGTGACCTTGCTATGCCTGTCATGGGGTCGTCTGCTTTGGAGCGGGGGCCTGGTAGGAATTTTGTCCATCTGGCTGATTGGCTGGGGCCATTTGGTTTTTGCCTACTGCGTAGCAAATCGTCACAACTTGTAAGGTTGCAGTTAGGCATTGGTTTATGGTTTGGTTGGTTGAGGGGAAGTGGTTGAGTGCCTGCCCCTCTAATGCTGCTGCTGCAAGGGATTCCGTTAAAGGAATTGGGGGCTACCTATTTCTTGTCCACTCTGTCAAGGGGGCTCGGGCCATAGCAATGAGCTCCTGGTTGCATTTGGGGTGAGGGCAGGTTCCCTGCTCCGCGTAACCCCCAAGTGTATTCCCCTATTCTGACTTTCGCATCGTGCGGAATGTCAGTCTGTCCCCCATGGTGGGGGCAGATAGTCGCAACCAATGCCTAAGCAACCACTCACAAATTTGTATTTCAATAAAGTTGTGGCCAAAATTATGCCAAAAATCTTAAACAAAAAATTCTGTGTGATGTGTGAGTTATTGGGGTGGCCCTGGGGACCTTGACACGCAACTCATATTTCTATTGCCCATTTCTGTGGACGGGCTTTAACAGGCCAATCTATTAGAAGTGCTTGTCTAACGTTACGGATTTTCAATTATTGGAATAGTTTGCTGTTTTACCAATAGATATCGTATTGTGCACGTTTTACACCCTTGCTGTGCAATTGTTTACTTGTAAGTAAGACAGGTTTTTGGCAGGACTTGGTTAAGAGGGGCAGGACTTTTGTTGGGGGGGCAGAACCGACGTGATTGGTCCGTTAATTAAGTAATTCTATTGTTTTACTTGATCGGAGGGGGGCAGCTGCCCCCCTGCCCCCTTGGCTATGCCCGTGTACATCCCAGTGAGTTCAGTGAGGTTTGCTTCCCAGCCTTGCACACTTAATCATTCGCTGCTAAAACAAGAAGCTGAGGAGCGGAGCGATCACAACACCCGAGTGTTTCCCAGCCTTCCTTTTATGGAATGTGGCTGAGCGAGTGTGTGATGCTTTGTTCTGTGAACTGCGGAGAGGACAAAAATAGCATGTAATCGAGAACTAGAGAAACAGATCAGACGTTCAGACTGGGATTGGTTTCCCTCCACTAACGTTTATGGGCTGGGCGATTTCCAAAAGCACTTGCAGTTTGTTAGCTATCAATCATCCCTTTGCATTCCCTCTTCAAAAGTGCCCGAGAACAGATTGCAGAATTTTTTGAAACGTGGAGATGATTTGTCAAAAAGGAAAAGAAGAAGCTTCAGAAATTAGCACCCTGATTAGCTGTATAAAATATGCCCACTTTTCAAAAAAAACAACAACAACCTCCTCTTACATGCATAAAAAACCCTGAAATTGCTGTTGTAACTCTAATTTGTATGTAATTGCTCTCTTAATATTTGCAGTTGGACAAAGTCTGTATATCAAACACTGCTGAACAGTTTTAATTCTTGTTTCAGTTCCCAAACTTGAAGCATGTTTCAAAACATGGGTTGTGAGCCACCCAGAATCAAGAAGTTTTAAGTCTTGTTCATAGAAATTAGCAATGCAAACCTATACACAAGTCTGCCCAGAATAGAACCTGTACCCTTATAATTTATAATCTTCCGTTTTTGATGAAAACCTTGCATGTAAACCCTGCAGGATTTTCATGGAGTCACACAACAAACTCCTCCCTCTCTAAACATGCTAGCATGCAACAGACTTCTTCTTTTTTGAGTGGGGAGGATCATAGTTAAAATGTGATGGCGGGCTGTAGAAATGATAATAAAACAAGGCCATACTTCATGTGTATCTTGAGATAATGAGATTGGAGAGCAATATAAACCTAAAATCCACTCAGTTGTGTGTGTGTGTGTGTGTTACCATACAGTGGTACCTCAGGTTAAGTACTTAATTCGTTCTGGAGGTCCGTACTTCACCTGAAACTGTTCTTAACCTGAAGTACCACTTTAGCTAATGGGGCCTCCCCTGCCACTGCGCTGCCGGAGCACGATTTCTGTTCTCATCCTGAAGCAAAGTTCTTAACCTGAAGCACTATTTCTGGGTTAGTGGAGTCTGTAACCTGAAGGGTATGTAACCTGAAGCGTATGTAGCCTGAGGTACCACTGTATATGCTATGGGATTTTGTAACAATGGCCAAGCATCTGCAGCCAGCTGTCTGCACAATCTTGACATCACAGAGGTTGACCGGTGATGATGTCACAGACGGACCATGGTGGAGGAGCTTGGACTTGGGTGTGCTGAAGGACAAGAGCAGAGTAGGGCATGGACTTTGAACCAAGAGCCTAGGAAAAAGCTAGGCGAAGGAGAAAGGAGGTCTTATGGTGGGAGGGCAATGTTATTTCTAACACATTTATCCTTCCCTCCCACCAGGGAGCTCAAGATTGTTGGTTCCCTGTTTTAAAAATAGATTTTCAATTTTATACATTTCAATAATTTTACAATCATTTTAACGTTTCAAAACATGACTTCATTCCCCCTCTTTCTGCAGTTCCTTAAATTTGTTTTTAATATTTTCTGCATATCTAAATTAATTTAATTTGCACATTTATATATCTACTTTAAATATATACTCTCATAAAACTGCAGATTATTACAATAATCCTGCCAATGTTTTTATCTGTTTACAGTTTGTACATATTCAATAAACCATTCCCATTTTTTAAATAAAAAGTTTATCTTGATTTCTTATTTTTCTGGTAAGTTTTGCCATTTCTGCATATTCCATAACTTTTTGTATCCTTTCTTCCTTTACTAGAACTTTTGCTTCTTTCCATTTTGGGGCAAGTAACATTCTTGGCCCTGTAGTTGCATACATGAATAAATTTCTATACGTTTGGGTAGTTCTGTCCCTCTTGATTCCCAAAAGGAAAGCTTCTGGATGTGTGTGTGTTTTTTACAAACATTATTTTAAACATCTTTTTCAATTCATTATATATCATTTCCCAATAAGCTTTAACCTTCCTACAAGACCACCACTTAGGATAAAAAGAATCTTTTTCTCTTTATATTTTCAACACTTACTTGATTTGGATTTATACATTTTTGCCAGTTTACTCGGTGTTAGGTTCTATCGATATATCATTTTCATATAATTTTATCTTAGACCATAACATGCTGTAAATTTTATATTCCACAATCATTCCCATGCTTCCATATCTATGTTATGACCGATATCTATTGCCCAGTGTATCATTGAGGATTTTACTTGCTCATCCTTTGTCTCCAATTCCAAAAATATCTTATACATTTTAGACAGCACTTTTACATTACATTCCAATCGGTCTCTCTCCAGTTGCGATATTTGTCCCCCTTTTCTTTGCTCTCTCTCAACGAACCTGTGAAGTTAGGTCAGCCGCCAAAGTCAACCAGTCAGAGGCGGAGCTAACTGCACCTGGGGGTGGGGCTAGTTGCCTGTGGGGGCGGGGTTAGTCACCCGCAGGGGCATCGCGAGCGTCCCAGGGGGGGTGCTACCCTCATCAAGCATCCCAGGGGGGTGGGGCGGCGATGTCACCTCCCAGGGATGACACTGCATCCACCACACACACCCCTTCCTCCACCAGTGCAACCAGTGCTCATCAAGGCTGAACGGGGATTGGAACTGAATCTCCCACTTCAAGGTCTGCTCACTTTCCCAGTGTTTATTACCTCCATTTTGTTTAGGAAGGTGGCATTGAAAGAAAGGATGGTTGTGGAGGTTTAAGGTCAGGAAAGGTTTTAAGTGTGTGTTCACAGAGAAACTGTAGGACTAGCAAAGTTTGATGTGTGTGGGAGGGGTGTGCGTCGGAATCCGTGGGCTTCAGAAAGGAAAAGTGGAATGCCAGAAGGTGAGGAGCTGCAACAGTTGGGCTCAAGTTTCAGGTTAGAGCTCCAAAGTCAAGCAAGTGCTTTTCATTTATCGGGCCTTCTTGGTAGTGGCACCCATCCTGTAAAACACCCTCTTGTCAGATGTCAAAGAGATATAATGATAATAATGATACGACCTTCTGTAGACATCTGAAGGCAGCCCTGTATTGGGAAGCTTTTAAAGTGTGATGTTCTGCTGTGTACATTTTTGTATATTCTGTTGGAAGCCACTCACAATTGCTGGGACAGTCCAGTGAAATGGGCAGGGTATTATTATTAACAACAACAACAAATCTTTCATTTTGTACCTTCAGGTGATATTTGATTTCCTTTTACTAATTGAAGGCAGCTTTTAAAGTTGGCATCCAATATACGTACTGCATTCTGAGCAATAATTAAGTAGCTATGTGGCAGTTGATTAAAGGTGACAGGACAGCAATTTCTGTTAATGAGTATTTTTTTTAAAAAAAATGGTGGCATTTATAAAACCATGTAACATGATAAGGCTGCTTCTGTTTCAGGCTCTATGTGAAGTGCAAGGCTATTTTTGTTCCGTTAGCAGCTGTTTGGTAGAACTAAATATGAGAGACTGATTTCCTGTAGGGAATAATCCAACACTTGCCTTTTTAGTGCTGCGGTGGAAGAAAGTTGTTCCAAAGTACCCCGGTATTGCTTAGTCCCAGTCAGACACTGAATAAAGACAGGTTGGATGATGGGGGTTTTTAAAAAATGTACATAAAGGCTGAACCCAGTTTATGAGCTGTCAAGGTAGTTAACCCTTACAGTGAGTTCAAACAGTCCTTGTAGATCTCTTCATGTTGGCTAAGGGATGAGGAATGGCAGGTCATTCTATTCTCCAGCCAGCTTCTCTGTTGTTGGGTGTCGGGACATGCAAAACTTGTCTGAGAAATACTGTTGCTGGTTCCTTTTGTCTCTTCTGTAACTGAGAAACTCCACTGAAAGTTAAAAGTCAAAATTCCTACGGAGACTGTGTAGGAATTCCAAGGCTATGTTAGAAACTGAAATACGAAAACTAGGAGCTAAATGGCACCTTAAACCTAGGTAATCGGCGCAACAACGGAATGTCTCGGCACACTTTTTTTAGTAACAAGCAAACAAAGCTGAAAATGAATGAACTGCAGCTAAAATATTATGTTCATTTTTCACATGGTCTAGTCCAGGCATGTCCAAAGTCTCTTTCAGGGGCCTAATCTGGCCTATCGGTTGATTTAATCTGGCCTGTGGCAGTATATGTCCTGGGGTAAAATCCTAAAAAAAGCTCAACAACATTGAAAAAGTTTGGGCACCCCTGGAGTTCCTCCCCTGCCCACCCCCCTAATAGTCTGAAGAGGGTCCCTTCTCCAGTCTTCAGAGAGTAGCTGAAAGTGGGGAGGCAGAAAAAGGTCCTCCTTTCCTTCCACTCTGCAGTTTTAAACTGAAACCGTAGGCACAGCACTGCGCCCAGAGCTCAGAAACTGCCCGCCCTGTCACAAAATGTGCCTAGAACAATGGGAGTTTTGAACACTGTTACAAGGAGATAATACACGTGGAGCAGTTAGAACACTCTTCAAGGCCAAAATAATGTCGTGAGTTGCAAACATTTATATCCAGTTTAGGTCGGGTTAATCTTCCTGTGCTGGTTTTCTTGCCTGACTTGGCAGTTGCAGTGACCTTTCTCCTGCAGTGCCAGCGCAACTGGCATTTAAGTTGCAGGTGCTACTTCTTTGGCCATCAAAGGGGCTGTGTTGGTCCACTCAGACCTTGTGGGGGGCCGGACTATATTTTTTTGGGGGGAAATGAACAAATTCCTATGCCCCACAAATAACCCGGAGATGCATTTTAAATACAGTGGTACCTCGGGTTAAGTACTTAATTCGTTCCGGAGGTCCGTACTTAACCTGAAACTGTTCTTAACCTGAAGCACCACTTTAGCTAATGGGGCCTCCTGCTACTGCCGCACCGCCGGAGCATGATTTCTGTTCTCATCCTGAAGCAAAGTTCTTAACCCGAGGTACTATTTCTAGGTTAGCGGAGTCTGTAACCTGAAGCGTATGTAACCTGAAGCGTATGTAACCCGAGGTACCACTGTAAAAGCACACATTCTACTCATGTAAAAACACCAGGCAGGCCCCACAAATAACCCAGAGATGCATTTAAAATAAAACTACTCATGTAAAAACACACTGATTCCCGGACCGTCCGTGGGCTGGATTTAGAAGGCAATTGGGCCGCATCCTGCTCCCGGGCCTTAGTTTGCCTACTCATGGTCTACTCTTTGCCGCAATGTTGTTCTTCGGAGGTTAGGGATGCAGCCTTGCAGTGACCTTTGGCTCCCTCGCCAGGGGCAGAAGCCAGAGTATTGCTATGCTTCACCTGCACCCACCTGTGCAGGATTTGTTTGCTTACGGTTAGCGGGACAGAGCAATGACCTGTTTTGCAAATAAGTTGATGTAATGCATGTAAGTTTCGTCTGGAGTATTCTGAAATCTTTCTTTGGAAGAGAAGAGCAGAGGAGAAAAACCTCGGTGGGATTTCTGAGGAGCAAAACGGGAAGAGAGCTGAATCCCAGCCCCAGGCAATCTGGCATCTCCAACAAGCTCAGGGCTGCATAAGTATGTGTGTGTGACATTTAAAACAAATGTGGGATGCAGCTGATCTTGAAGCAATGACTTCCAGACCGCGGAGGATATGGAAAGTTTGATAAAACACCCTTTTGAATGTAGGAGGACACGCCGGACTCTGAAATAAAGGGATGCGTCGACCTAAAGCCCAGTTTAAAAAGCTGATTTGTACTCTGTGGCTTTGCTTTCCCCTAGTGCCTTCCCCCAATGGCAGTTAGGTGCTTTAAAATAAAATGAAATAGGATGGTGTGTGAGACATATCCAAGTTGGGTCATTGCTACGTACTTGTTAGGTGCTCTGAGGAATGGGGACTTCATTTCCATCCCTTTGTAATTACGAGGGAGATCGTAATTAAAAACGCAACTCTTGTATGTCCAGCCTTGAACCCTGCCAGCAACTGGAGGGATGTCAGGCAGGCATTCTGGTTGTGCACTAGCCCTGAGCTTACAAATCTGCTCACCAGATGGGTTGGCTGATCATGTCCTTATACAGGGGTGAGTTGTGGCAAAATCTATCCTTTCAGCTTTACCACAGAGTTATTGTGCCTCAGGAAAAGAGACCCGATAGACCAAAGGCCCCTTCAGTTGAACTTTCTGTTCTCCGAGTGGCCAACAGAATGCCTGTTGAGCACAGTAACACTTTCTCACTCGTGTTCCCCAGAAACACATTCAGAGGCATTCTGCCCCTATTTGTTGTTGTTGTTGTTTAGTCGCTTAGTCATGTCCAACTCTTCGTGACCCCATGGACCAGAGCACGCCAGGCACTCCTGTCTTCCACTGCCTCCCGCAGTTTGGTCAAACTCATGTTGGTCGCTTCGAGAACACTGTCCAACCATCTCGTCCTCTGTCGTCCCCTTCTCCTTGTGCCCTCCATCTTTCCCAACAAAAGGGTCTTTTCCAGGAGTCTTCTCTTCTCATGAGGTGGCCAAAGTCTTGGAGCCTCAGCCTCATGATCTGTCCTTCCAGTGAACACTCAGGGCTGATTTCCTTCAGAATGGAGAGGTTTGATCTTCTTGCAGTCCATGGGACTCTCCAGAGTCTCCTCCAGCACCTTAATTCAAAAGCATCCATTCTTCGGCGAGCAGCCTTTGCCCCTATTACTGGAGGTAATTGTCTTTTTCTCAAGAGACAATGGAGTGCGCCTCTGTAGGTGGAGTCAAACAACTGCGTTTGCAGCAACTGGGCAGTGCGCATGGAGGTCCTGGGCTGCTCAGATGACAAGACCCCCATCTTGGCCTTGCTGATGTGGTCCAAAGGAAAGCAGAGCAATACGTCTGGTACCAGCTTGGCTGCAGGAGTTGCTGGAAGGAGACATACAAGGTGCCATCCAACTACCTTAGGGACTCCATTCCAGATTTGTGTAGGGTTTACTCCTTAGCCTTTTATAAATAAATAAAATAATTTATTATTTATACCCCGCCCATCTGGCTGAGTTTCCCCAGCCACTCTGGGCGGCTTCCAACCGAGTGTTAAAAACAATACAGCATTAAATATTAAAAACTTCCCTAAACAGGGCTGCCTACAGGTGTCTTTTAAAAATAAGATAGCTGCTTATTTCCTTCACATCTGATGGGAGGGCGTTCCACAGGGTGGACGCCACTACTGAGAAGGCCCTCTGTCTGGTTCCCTGTAACCTCACTTCTCACAATGAGGGAACCGCCAGAAGGCCCTCAGCGCTGGATCTCAGTGTCTCAGTGTTTTCTTCTCCCAAAGATATCACGCAAGGCAGAGGAGGTTTAGGATCAGTTTTCCTTCCCTTAGGTGGGCCACCTTCCCAGGTTGATGATCCCCATCTGCCCCTCACTTCCCTCTACAGCTCATACAGAAAACGCCTTCTTGACCATTGGACCCACTCTTGATAGAGCTGTAGTGGAAGGGGCGTGGCTCAGGCTCCCTGGCAGCTGAGGAGCAGCAGCAGGCGGGTCAGTCTAGCACAGCCTTTCTCAACCTGTGGGTCCCCAGATATTGTTGAACTACAACTCCCATCACCCCTAGCTAGCAAGGCCCAGAGCTCAGGGATGAGGGGAGTTGTAGTCCAACAACATCTGGGGACCCACAGGTTGAGAATTGCTGGTCTAGCAGGCAGGTGGATGGAGGCAGTGGGCAAGTAACATGTTGAAGGTGTGGGCTCCTCTGTGTGGGCTCCACACACACACCCTGGTGCATGTCCCCAACCCAGCTGCCCAGTCCACTGGGGGGGGGTGCAACGCTTGCCCTGCCCCCAGGTGCCAGCAACGCATGCTGTGCCACTGACTTTTGGTATTATGTGCTGTGTCTGTCACAGCCTGCCTTCACATGCAGGTGAAGTCCCTAACACATTGAGGGCTACCCTCACCAGGTTTTGCGGTTAATCAAAGCCGTTCCAAGGGGGTGGCTTCTGTCGCATGCTGACAGAAGCTTCTAGCAGCCTCTTGTGAGAGTTTAGTGCAGGGTGGGGTGCAAACTACCCCAGAAGGAGCGCAATGTTTCCCCCACCAGTTGTGGAAGTGGGGAAACACACAAATGTGCCTAGGGCAGAAGGTAGTCCGTGTTGTGCCCTGTAGATGTCATTGGACTCCAACTGCCATCTGTAGGACACCATGTTGGGTATACCTGGCTTTGAGGTTGGATGAACTGTGGGAAGGAAGCTAAGAATTTGAGTTGGGGGAGACCATGGGCTGAGAAGTTGAAGAAGAAAAGTGAGAGTTATGGGGGCACAAACCATAAATACTAGGGTAATGGTGGTGCAAGAAGGCCTGAATAAAGTAGTTGAGGACTTAGTTTTGATATTCATAGTTTCGCAGTCAGTTCATCTACTGATTCTAGGTTTCTTGTTATATTTTGAAAACAGCAAGCCTAGGCAAAAGCTGTCTTGTGGTTGTTACCCAGGCCGGCCAGCTCATTTGAGAACAACAATAAATAGAGCCTTCAGTCCAGTGAAAAACTCTGCCAATAGAGATTCAGCAGGAGCCTTCTGTGCCATCTGTTAAAGGCCTGTTGAAAATCTGTTATATTCTGCCAGGCCTGTGCAGGGAATTAAGAATACATCCTTCCACAGTGGTCAATTGATATCGGATTTTGATCTTTTGAATGTGGTTTTTACGGTACAGTTTAATGTGCTTCTGTTGCAAACCACTTTGATCCATTTTATGAAATAAGCGGCATAAAATATTTTTAGATATATATATAAATGCATGCTGTTAAAAAATGCAACGCATCCTTTCATCAGATTGAGTGCATTAGTTTACACTCTGACCTCAAACTGAGAGTCCTTTTAAAAGAACCTTCTGATTTTGGAGGGGAGAGGAATTTTTCCAGCTCTCTCAAATGGTTTGTGGTACAGTGGTACCTCGGGTTAAGTACTTAATTCGTTCCGGAGGTCCGTTCTTAACCTGAAACTGTTCTTAACCTGAAGCACCACTTTAGCTAATGGGGCCTCCTGCTGCTGCCATGCCGCCGGAGCATGATTTCTGTACTCATCCTGAAGCAAAGTTCTTAACCCAAGGTACTATTTCTAGGTTAGCGGAGTCTGTAACCTGAAGCGTATGTAACCCGAGGTACCACTGTATTCAAATGGGGATTAGACGTGTTGTCACCATTGCCATCTAAGTCTTATTTTTCACTAAACTCTAAGAGGTTTATCTTGCTTGAACTGAATCATGAGCAAAAGAGAGTTGTGAGAAGTGGTAGTGGATGTTAGAAATCAATTTCCCCCTACCATCTTTGCAGTCCTCAAATGACTTACAAATATGTATAAAAACACTCTACTGTCTGTCTTTAACTGCATTTTTATTGTATTTATTTCCAAGTGCTTTCCCTATTGAACTATTATTTGGTGCAAATGGCATACAGTCTAATGCATCTGATTGATTGGCAAATGTTTTCTGGGCATCCTGCCATCCAGCAACTGTTAGAACATGGTTCCTTGGAAAAGGCACAGAAAAGTGAATGTTGCACTCACAAGTGTTGCTGACTCTGGTTTGACAGTCATCCCTCTTCCCAAGGAATTCTGGGAATTGTTGTTCTGTGTGGAGGGATGCCTGTTTTAAGAGGCAATATCCCTGTATGGGAGAATTCAGAACCCCAGGAAACTAAAGTTACCAGAATTCTTTAGGCAGCAATATCATTACAATTCCATTTTGTTTTTTTCATTTTTAAATGTTATGGTATTAGTGAAACACTGTTGCATTATCAATTGTTTCATTACATATTTACACATAAAATCTATTTTCTTTCTTTCTTTCTTTCTTTCTTTCTTTCTTTCTTTCTGAATGCAAACAGTTCCCTTTATGGAAAACACTTACATAGCTAAACAAGGCCTTAAATACTTGTATGTATACTACATCTTGTAGAGTAGAAGAAATAATCTCATTACCAATAAACCCTGATCTTATCCAATATTTTCCTTACAGTTGTTGACTTCATTGCAGTATATGCTGAATTCCTTCAATTGTTTAAACAAATGGGATTCATCTGGTTGAACTGAAGACACTTAGGTGTCTAATGGGAAAACATAGAACTTAACGTTGGATGTTTCTGAAGCCATAAGGTTTGGCATAACTTAGATACCCAAATCTGAGATTCCTGCATCACAGGGGGCTGGATTCAATGTCCCTTGAGGTCCCCTACAGTTCTATTATTCTATGATTCTGCTAATACTGCAAATTCAGTCACATCAATTTGTCCATTTTATACCAGTTGCTTTGTGCCTGTTCCTGGCAAGCACCACACCAGGTTGCAGAAGGAGCAGCAGAAAGGCCTTGCCCTATTATTTGCTTATGTCGAGAAAGTGTTTGTTCTTACTTGCTCAACTAGAATGCCGCAAAGCAATTAGACAGCCTGAAAGCAAGAGTTGTGGCAGTCTGCTATTTCTGCTCCAGTGGTATATCTGCTTCTCAGTTATAGTGTAAGTAGATTATTCAAGTGTAAAGGCGGGGGACGGACAAGTGGGACCTGCAACAAAATGTTTCGGTATGGAGTTCCCCTGTTCAAGGAAACAGGCAGTCATGCTCTCTTCAATGATACTCCATTGCATCCCCTGCTTCTGGTTTTCCTTTCCTTCCCATCAGTAATTCAGCATCCCATGAACACTGGGCATGCTCAGGGCTCATTGCAACACCTGATCTCAGGTTTAATTCCTGCTTAGAGTCTGTAGGGCAAGGATTAAAATCTCAGGGTATGGGTCTAGAAGGAACAGAGCAGGCTGTTTTCAGCTTGGTTTCATGAGAGTTTTTTTAATCAGTTTGTTCTGCTGCTATCTACCATGTCCTTTAGGATCCAGCTAGGTTCTGCGCTCCATAGAATTCCATTTCCCAGGTATCTGTGCCTCCATCCCCAGAGGAGAAACCCATACCTGTTGCCTTGTGGAACACATTCAGGAGAAGAAAAGGCTAAGCAGCAGGGGCGGCTTGCCCATAGAGGCAAGTGGCGTGGGGCGCCAGGGCGCCAAGTTCTGGAGGGCGTCAGGGAAGAGGCGGAGGCTGGGCACAGCACCTCCCGGCATCAGCTCACCGCCCTCGCCCACCTCCGCACCCAGAGCCTCTGAATGCCATGGCCATCACGGCATGGGCACCAGGGAAGAGGCGGCGGCTGGGTGCAGCGCCTCCCAGCATCAGCTCGCTGCCCTCGCCCGCCTTGCTGAAGCAGCCCTGCACCCAGAGCCTCCGCCTCTTCCCCACTGGAGGAGCCGCCCTCCAGCCGCTGCCCTTCTCCTCCAGCCTTGCAAAGCTGCCGGCAGTGCCGTAAAAAGGTCGGCAACTCTGGGAAAGGGGGGGGGGGACACCAGAGCGATCTTTGCACCACGGTGTCAGATATACTTAAGACGGCCCTGCTAAGCAGTAAACTCTACACAAATCCGGAGTAGAGTCCCTAAGAAAGTTGAATGACATCTTGTATGCCTCCTTCTGGCAACTCCTGAAGCCAAGCTGGTGCCTAATAATAATAATAATAATAATAATAATAATAATAATAATTTATTTGTACCCCGCCCATCTGGCTGGGTTTCCCCAGCCACTCTGGGCGGCTTCCAACAAAGATTAAAAATACATTAAAATGTCATACATTAAAAACTTCCCTGAACAGGACTGCCTTCAGATGTCTTCTAAATGCCAGGTAGTTGTTTATCTCTTTGACATCTGATGGGAGGGCATTCCACAGGGTGGGCGCCACTACTGAGAAGGCCCTCTGCCTAGTTCCCTGTAGCTTTGCTTCTCGCAGTGAGAGAACCTTCAGAAGGCCCTCGGCGCTGGACCTCAGCGTCCGGGCTGGACAATGGGGGTGGAGACGCTCCTTCAGGTATTGTTCTGCATTCCTTTGGATCACATCAGTGAGGCTGAGAGAGAGGTCTTGTCATCTGGGCAGCCCAGGATTTCCAGACACATTGAGCAGACTTGCACCCTAGGGAAGTCACTTTGGTGCTGATAACACAACAAAAACAACACAGGAGACAGCAGAAGACAGCAGTTATGAGTTCCTGGTCTCTGTAGCTGCAGCGTGGTCTCTACAGCCACAGCGGGCACTGCGATTCTCTGGTGGTTTGGCTTCACCTCCAGAGATTGCACTCCACTGTCTTTCAAAACAGACAAATTCCAGCAAGAATTTAAACCCACCCACCCACCTGACCTATGGCTGAATCCTAAATATATATTAGGGGCATGGACAGTATGTGTGTGTGGGGGGGGTCCTATTTATGACCCTGGGACTCGGCCTTGAACCTTGTAGTCAGGGTTTGGGCCATGGCCTAGTGAGCTAGCCATTTCACGTCACTCATCCAACCTATCAGCCCCCCAGATTTTAACTGGAGTAGTGCCTTGTACCGAATTCCACGGCAAGCCCTACCAAAATAAGCATATGGAAATAGTTTATTTTTCAGCAACAGACTTTGAGGACGGCCTGAGTGTTAACTGACAGCTGCCTGGTTGTCGGGGTTGTTTCTGCGTTTTGCGTTGCGCAACATAATGGTACATTGTCAGATATCTGGGGAGAGCTAGCCCTACGCCTGTTGGATAACGACTGATCAATTGAATAAGTGATCTACTGCAGCGCTTTCCAATAAGGGTAATTATATGCTGTCAGCACTCTTTGTGAACAAATAATGAGGAAAGCATTGATTCATTGGTTTGGTGGGGGGAGGGAGCCCTTTTCCAGAAGTGCCTGTGTGCAAATCCTGAGAACTTGCTTCATGGCTCACTTCACAGCCAGTTCGTATTATCATGTTTCAGGTCTCTGGGAGCCCAGACAGTCTGAACAAAAGAAATTACTTCATTTCTTGCGATAAGTTATTGAAACCTAGGACAGGAATGACAGAAATAATTATTTGCTGATGATATGTTTTGCATTCAAATGGTTTGTGTGAGGTTTTGTAGTGTAGATACAATACTGGTTTTGCTAGACTGTGGTGGAAGCACACAGGGCGAAGCAGAGAGGTCTCACTCCAGAGATCTCCCTCCCTGGCGCCTTGAATGCTTTTTGCAATAGTGTCCCAAGGGTCTAGGAGCAAAGAGGCCCTAGTACAGGCATAGGCAAACTCAGTCCTCCAGATGTTTTGGGACTACAACTCCCATGATCCCTAGCTAACCAGACCAGTGGTCAGGGATGATGGGAATTGTAGTCCCAAAACATCTGGAGGGCCGAGTTTGCCTGTGCCTGCCCTAGTACGCACAAAGGCACTTTGTGGTGGAAATTGCACCACTTGGTCATAGCAGTGAAAATCTGTTGTGAAGTTGCATGTTGACTGCATCCTTTCAAAGTGATTATCTTCATCACCTCTTTTATGTGCTAGTCATCTATGTGCATTTATCTACCTGTCAGAGAAAGGGAGAGAACACTTGACAACTTTATTCATCCGATTG
Source organism: Podarcis pityusensis (assembly GCF_964106645.2). Classification (NCBI taxonomy): domain Eukaryota; kingdom Metazoa; phylum Chordata; class Lepidosauria; order Squamata; family Lacertidae; genus Podarcis; species Podarcis pityusensis. The sequence continues at coordinate 5,805,404 of NC_138038.1, read as the reverse complement.
CATATAGGCCATGGTATTTTGCTTTAATCAGACTACAATTTAAAGTCAGAAACTATTTTTTCTCTGCTGAGTATAAATTGTGTCTCCCCTGGAGTAGTCAGGGAGAAAACGTGAAGGCTTCAAATAGTGTGTGTATGTGTGTGTGTGTGTGTATATATGTGTGTGTATATATATATATATATATATACACACACACACACACACACACAGTCAGATTAGATCAAACCCTATGAATTTGTTACAGGCGAAGCCGCATAACCTCAGCAGACATGCAGAAGAGCAGCATTAATGTACTAATGGGCACTGTGCCTGTGGCTGATCCCCCTCACAAAATGATATATTTTGCTGGGTCTGGGAGTAAAAAGGAAAGTGCATTGTCTTGCCAATAGATTTATTATTGGCTTTTGTAGACAAAAACAAAGCTCAGACGAAAGCCTTGTTTTGGCGTCGCTCCAAGGTATTTTTTCTTGCTCTTGCTGGACACCAGTTAAGTTTGTCTGACATTCAATGAAAGAATGGCATGCTGCAATAATTAGTTTTATATGCCTCCTGAAAAACGTCCAGACATTTACTTTGTTCTGTGTTTTCACCCTCTGCACCAAGCAGTTGACTTTCGTTAGTGATACACAGTACAGGATGCACTCAGTGATGAATCAGACTGGGAGGGACTGGGGATGTTGTAGCACCGGCAGCTGCTCAAATGCACAAGTTCTTTGCACTTCCAGCTGTTGCAGTGCTGTTGCAGTGCACAAAGGAGAACATGTAGAGAAAAGTTCATAAGTCACAGAAGCACATCTAGTTTTCAGATCCTTCCAGTGCAAGTTGCTCTTTGGACATGACAGAAGCAGTACAACAACCCAGAAGTGATACAAGTGAGACATACCGTATTTTTTGCTCCATAGGGCGCACCAGACCATAGGGCGCACCTAGTTTTTAGGGGGAGAAATAAAGAAAAAAAATTTATTCCCCCCCCCAGCCGCGGGGCTGGGGCGGGGGAAGCCCGAGCTTCCATGACCCCAGCCCCCAGAACAGGTCCAGGAGCAGCGGCAAGATTGCACGCAACCTCGCCACCGCTCCCAGAGCTTGCGGGGCTGGGGACGGGGGAAGCTCAAGCTTCCCCCGACCCCAGCCCCCAGAACAGGCTGCTATCCGCAAGCCTTCGGAGACCGGCAGGCAGGAACTCCCGTCGCATTCAGAAGGCTTGCAGATAGCTGCCTGAAGCCCGGGGCGCGCAGCGCTGCGCTCCCTAGGCTTCAGGCTGCAGGCTGCTATCCGCAAGCCTTCGGAGCCCGGCGGGAACTCCCGCCGCGCTCAGAAGGCTTGCGGATAGCTGCCTTAAGCCTGGAGAGCGAGAGGGGTGCGCACCGACCCCTCTGGCTCTCCAGGCTTCAGCGAAAGCCTGCATTCGCTCCATAGGACACACACATATTTCCCCTTCGTTTTCGGAGGGGAAAAAGCGCATCCTATAGAGCGAAAAATACGAAACAGCAACTGATTTAAATCAAGTGTGCCACCTGCAGTTCCTCTAACCTCTAGCTCTCCTTGCACAAATTGCGACCCATGAAGCTGAGCATCAGACAGTGAACATGCATTATGGCCTGCCATGCATGCACATGGCGAAAAGAAAAAGGGTTATTGTGCTCCTGGAGAGCTGATACACAGGGCTATGTTTGGCTTGATGCATCACAACTTGCACATGTCTGCGTTAGAAGAGCAGCTCCAGGTAAAAACAAATGCATTGCTAAATACCATTCTGTGAAAATGATGATATTGTTAACTGAGATAGCTCAGCTGGTGGAGCCTGAAATTCTTAATCTCAGGATTGTAGGTTTGAGCACCACATTGGGCAAAAGATACTTGCATTGCAGGGGATTGGACCAGATGACCCTCACGGCCCCTTCCAAATCTATGATTCTATAGGAGTCACAAAGTATTCAGTGTGTGTTATTTCTCTCAATACTTTATCTGAATCATAGAATCGTAGAATGTTCGCTTTTGCTTGAACAAAAGGAGAAAATGTTAGTGAACTTTAACTGATGCCACCTTTGGATTTTTTAAAAAGTAGCACTACTAGCCAAAGGGACGTGGGTGGCTTTGTGGTCTAAACCACAGAGCCTAGGGCTTGCTGATCAGAAGGTCGGTGGTTCGAATCCCCACGATGGAGTGAGCTCCTGTTGCTCGGTCCCAGCTCCTGCCCACCTAGCAGTTCGAAAGCACGTCAAAGTGCAAGTAGATAAATAGGTACCGTTCCGGCGGGAAGGTAAACGGTGTTTCCGTGCACTGCTCTGGTTTCGCCAGAAGCGGCTTAGTCATGCTGGCCACATGACCCGGAAGCTGTACACCGGCTCCCTCCGCCAGTAAAGCGAGATGAGCGCCGCAACCCCAGAGTCGGCCACGACTGGACTTAACGGTCAGGGGTCCATTTACCTTTTACTAGCCAAAAACAGTCAGTCGTTCCAAGGGAACTAGGCTGAAGTAGAGGCAGGTATTGTGTCTAGAGAGGGGATAAAAGGACTGTGTTTGGGCCAAGATGTAGTGAGCCTGCATCCCAGCTTACGCTACTAGCCACTCTGCACCCACAGCACCCACAGCATACAGTTCCCACCTGACTGATACCTCTGTCGCTGCCAAGCAATGCCCTCCGTGATCCACAAATTCTTACTCCTCCTCTTCATCAGTCACCACTGTCGAACCTTGTGACACAAATTGCAGAGTGTAATGTGCCACTTCCTTGAAGAAGAAGAAAAAGGATAAGGAATCTCAAAAATTGAAGACTATTAAACCACAGCATGATTGGGAGACATGGGTAGGGGCCACTTGAGCAAAGTACCTCCATATTTTGCATAGCCACGTTGTAGCTTGGCTTCGTCATTAAGCAAAGCTGTATGTTGGAGGGAGAGAGGTGCGGGAAATCATTCCAGCTCTAGGAAGGAAAAGGCTCTGCGGGAGCAAAGAGGGAACCAGCCGCAGCATGAGCAACAGCAAGCACGTTCTGCGCTTGTGTCATTAATTGCTACTACTGAAGGTAAAAAAAGGTAAAGGTAGAGGACCCCTGGACAGTCCAGTCAAAGGTGACTATGGGGTGCTGTGCTCATCTCTCTTCAAGCCGAGGGAGCTAGCATTTCTCCACAGACAGGTCATGTGGCCAGCAGGACTAAACCACTTCTGGCACAACGGGACACTGTGACGAGGGCCTGAGCGCATGAAAACACTGTTTATCTTCCCACCACAGCAGTACCTATTTATCTACTTGCACTGGTGTGCTTAAGGTCGGTGGTTTGAATCTGTGCAACTGGGTGAGCTTCCATTGCTCTGTCCCAGCTTCTGCCAAGTACAGAAGGAATACACAACTTGGGGGGGGGGGCGGTTGACTGGCAATCCTGGCTTTGTGGGTTTAATGGGGCTCTGTGCCCCATTATTTCAGGTTCTCTCCCTTCCTCTCCCAGAGCTAGGGCTGTGGTGGCCAGGAACTCTGGGTGGATGAGGTTCACTAGTTCAGCACAAAGCCCCTCACTAACCCCAGGGATTCTCTCTCCCTGGCACCCCCACCTACCCCTGCTGGAGATGCAAATATTTTCATCTGGTTCATTATGGTGACTGCCCAGCTAACTCTCCACCCCCCTCCGAGGGAGAAAGCCCTGCTCATCTGAATGTGACTTGCCCCTGAGAAAACATTCCTAAATGGTTGCTGTGATTTTGCCTCTGCTGTAGAAATGGGAATTATGGGAAGCTAATGAGGCTAGCACCCTTATGTGGATCCTCCCTATTCCCTGATTAATTCTGTCTGAGTTCTTATTTGAGAACACTGGGTGAGTCCTGAAGTTTTGCAGCATGGTGTTTGGGTCTTAAATTCAATGGCACTCTTCATTCAGAAGTAAACGGATTATCTGTTGGGTCCGAGAAATAAAATGCATTTGGTCATGACGCTTTAGGTCATCCTTATGTATTACGAGTTGTGGTAGTGTAGCGACAGAGACGTACTACCTTGAAACGTGAAATCTGATGTGAAGGTATATAATGCAACAGTCTTGCTGGAGCACTGCTGATCCAGGTCTATTCGATGCCAGGATGACATGTTGCCTGGGAATCCTGTGTACACCATGCTGACTCTTGTGATGAAATTAAAATCTAGTTCTGCATCTCTTCAAAAACACACAGGCAGACAGACCCATCTTTGGACATGCATCTTTGTATGCAATTGTATGAGAATGAAGGGAATTTAATTCTAACAAAGGCCAGATGGTGGTATCTTTCCAAGGAATAATTTTGTTCCTATTTAGCACGTGAAGACAATACAATTTTAAAAATAAAACCCAGCAAGTCCCGTCCCACCCCACAAGAAAACCCTATTATCCTTTCAGCTTTCCTGACAAGACTTTACTTTATCCAGCCAAGAAACATAATGTACTTGTACACACCAGTGAATTGATTCTTGGGCTAGGATAATTAAAGCGTGTGTTTGGGTCCGTGATTACAAGAGACATTCCTTTTTGCAATGTTTTGTGCTGGGAATTTGTCGGCTCCATAAGGAATAAGGAGTTGTGAGAACTGCATGAGGGGTAAATGGGCCACACATTTCCTCTCCTGCGCCAAGGACAGAATATTGCTTTGGAGGTTTACAAACAACTGCTGTGGCGTCTCTTTCATATTGGCTGAAACTATTTGGATCCCAGCAAATGTCCGTTATGTTTCGCTTCTTTCAAAGAAAAGAACCAAAAGCATTTGCTTCCAAAACATGCCTTTTCTGCTTATGCAGAACATATGGGGAACAAACCGGTGGGAAGACCTCCAATGGCCCCTCGCAGAAGCGAATAAGCTCCACTGGGGCCCATTCAAGAGGCTTTGCTGCTGGATTGCACCCTTTGCTGTTGCATTCAGCTCTGTTGCCATTTTACTTGTTTGGATTTTCTTGACCCCAGTAGAGCAACGACCCTCCCATTTTCTTTCTTTCTGATAAGTCTTTCCAATGCGCCCATATGCTATCCTTGTGGAAGCTGTGTATGTAGAAGTCTAGTTCTCCTATTCAAAAGTGAGGAAAGGAATTCTGGACACTCATGGTGACTATGATCCTACAACGTTTTAACCATCTGGCATACCTGCCCTTTGCGAGTATATTGTTGGGTCTAGGTTCAAAATCAACCATCAAATTCATTGGGCCACCTTGGACTAGTCAACCTTGGCTCCAGATAAACTGTATATTTGTTTGTTACTTGGGGTTTCTTGGGGAAGACAAATCATGAAGTTGGGCTCCTACATAATGCTAAGCCAAACTATGGCTTGGCTGCAGGTAGTGTGGCAGCAGCAGGACTCAGGAAAGAACAAAGGAGGCACAGTTTTATCTCTGGCCATCAGCCATGCTTGAATATTCACATTAAACCATAGTTTGGCTTTCCATTGCGGCCATTTTATAAATTAATGTTTAATTTATTTATTGATGTTTAGTTACCCCCTCCCAGTTAAATGGTGGGACTGATAGCAAGCAAATACACCAGGAATCAGTATCACTGAAGAATCTACCCTTAGCAAGGTATATAGATGCTCCAGCTCCTTCCTTCCATTCTAGCCATGTAAACAGGCACAGCGAGATGAGATCACATAACAACCGTCCTAAAAGATCTGCTTCCGGGTTCCCTGTGTGTTGTTGGGCTTGGTTCAAGGTGATAGTGATGGTTTACTAAGCCCTGTATTTGCAGGAACAGCTATTCCTGTAGCCAATTTGATTCCTAAGATTGACTGAGCAGGGAGCAGGGCTCTGTTCAGAGTCCCAGCCAGCTTTCGGAGTGAAGGGACTTGCAGAAATGTCTTCTCCATGGTAGGGCCCCAACGCTGGAATGATTTCCTATTTGAGGTGTATCCATCTCCTGAACTGTTTGGTTTCAGGCTCCAACTGAAAACATGATTATTTGCACCAAGATTTCACAGTCTGATAAATAAAGGGGGTGGTACTCATCAACAGGGACGCGGGTGGCACTGTGGGTTAAACCACAGAGCCTAGGACTTGCCGATCAGAAGGTCGGCGGTTCGAATCCCCCCAACGGGGTGAGCTCCCGTTGCTCGGTCCCTGCTCCTGCCAACCTAGCAATTTGAAAGCACGTCAAAGTGCAAGTAGATAAATAGGTACCGCTCTGGCGGGAAGGCAAACGGCGTTTCCGTGCGCTGCTCTGGCCACATGACCCGGACGCTGTACGGCGGCTCCCTCGGCCAATAAAGCAAGATGAGCGCCGCAACCCCAGAGTCGGCCACGACTGGACCTAATGGTCAGGGGTCCCTTTACCTTTACTCATCAACAATGCATGTATTTCTATTTTAATTGATCTTGTACAATTCTTTGTAGTGTTTGTATGTTTTTAGTGTTGCTCTGTTGTGCCTTGCTCATACGTTTGATGTACGTTGCGTTACTGAGGAATATTGATTTAAAAACCTCACAGATAATTCCATGCAGCAGCCTACAGTCATGAGAACTGAATTTTACACCAAACTTCCACTAAACTTTTTTCTTTTCTTTTGTCTTTTCTTTAGAAAAACTCTACAATTCAAATGGACGGGAGCTGAGGCGGGCGCTCTTCTCCCTGAAACAGATATTTCAAGTAAGTGAGCCTTTGTTCCGGTTCTTTTTGTCTGCCCTTCAAGCTGGTTTCCATAAGATTACATAGGTACAGGCTTGTTTAACAGGAAGCTAGAAGGTATTGGAAGCGGTTATGGGCAGGCAAGCACATTATTTACCCATTTTGAGTGTTTCCCCAGGTCCTTGGCTTCATTTTGTCTGGAAGGGTAGATGGAGCAAAATACCTTTTGCACCCCCATCCACTTTTGCACTCACCACCCATGGTGGAAAAAAGAGAATCCCAATGGCACTATAAATACTCTCCCTCTCTTAAAAGGAAGGTTTCTTACTTGCTTCCTGAAATACTAGTGGTGGCAGCAGTATCCTTTGTTCTCTGTGCTCCCCCTTTCAATGTCAGGGGTTGAAAGGGGGAGGGTGCAAAACAGCAAGCAGAGTGGGTGGGTCACCCGCCATTTATTGTGGCTTGACACCCCTCCTCCCTTTCATTTTTGCAGTCCTGGGCAGGTAGCAAAATGATGAATAAATCCTGTGCATTGTCTGTTGGGCTGAAATTTTCAATGCTGGGTTTAGTTAATAAATAGGTGATGCAGAAGAGACCACTCTTCCATACACTGATCTAAGTTATGTTTTTTTATACATATTTCTGTAAGAGTTTTTTCCAAAAACCTTGATCAATTATGTATCATGTCATGCAAATATTAGGCAACAGATTGTGAGCAAAATTGGATATAAAATCTCTCTCTCAATTTCTCTCTCTCTCTGCATACACACACACACACACACACACACACACTCATACACGCACACACATACACACACACTCATATACACACAGCATTATGTCATGAATCCATTAATCATTGCTAACAATTGTGCTTTTCAAAGCTTTTAGAGCATCTCTTTTTCAGTCTGTTGAAAAGATTAACTTGAAGGTGTTCAGAGTCATAGAATCTTATCAGCGAGAGAAATAAAATGTCACACACTTCACTCCTAAAGAGTCATCAATCATCCTTAGGAGAGGAGAAGGAGTATTCCCCAATTGCTTCATTGATCTGAGGAAGGAGGTGTGGCACATAGAACACCCTGGTTCATGAAAAGAATGATGGATGACTCCTCAGGGACTGGAGTAGATGAATTTGATTTAGGGGCTTCATTTGTAGCTTGCCAGAGCTTTCTGTATTCAGCTACGAGAAGAAGAGAATACCCTCTGTTTGATGACTTAAATCTTTTCTAGTAAATTGCTTGGGTTCTGTCACAAAGAGGAGAAAACATTTTATTCCCCCCAACTTCTATGTTACAAGCTAGTACTTTGAAATTTTGTTTTCATCCTTGTTATTTTCTGTTGACAAAATTCATTTCACATATACAGTGGTACCTCGATTTAAGTACTTAATTCATTCCGGAGGTCCGTTCTTAACCTGAAATTGTTCTTAACCTGAAGCACCACTTTAGCTGCTGCCATGCCGCTGGAGCACGATTTCTGTTCTCATCCTGAAGCAAAGTTCTTAACCCAAGGTACTATTTCTGGGTTAGCGGAGTCTGTAACCTGAAGCGTATGTAACCTGAAGCGTATGTAACCCGAGGTACCACTGTACAAGCCAAAATAGGTTTAGGATTGTGGTCATTGATTTAAATTATCCATTGGGACATTGTATCACACATGATAAACCACTGGGGGTTTATCATGTGTGATACAACAGTGGACTTCTCATGGTGTGGAAAGAAGAAGCCTTTGACTGCTTGCTTTTGAGGAGAAGGATGGACCTACCAACACCTACCTCCTCACATAGTTAGACCCACCACCTCCTGAAGGGGAGAACTTCCCCCAAAGGTACCACCGCGCAAAGGGGTACACATGCCCTGTTTTCACTTTAATTGGGGAGAGGGGCCATGATTGATGAACGGGAGTAATCTTGCCTCTGGCATTGGTGACTGTTCAGGTGAACATTCTTAACATCTCCTTTCAGACATTCACGCTCTGTGTGCACAAGTCAGGAGTGGGGCTGGTGCGTGCAAGAACATTCTAAGTAGGACTGTGGCCTCTACGCAGTTTGTGCCCATGTGTGTGCAGCTGCGGTCTTGGACTTGCCTAGGGGTGAGCGTCCATTGCTCTGTCCCAGCTCCTGCCAACCAAGCAGTTCAAAAGCACACCAGTGCAAGTAGATAAATAGGTACTGCTGCGGCGGGAAGGTAAATCGTGTTTCTGTGCACTCTGGTTTCCGTCACGGTGTTCTGTTGCGCCAGAAGCATTTTAGGCATGCTGGCCACATAACCTGGAAAGCTATCTGTGGCTCCCTTGGTCTGAAAAGTGAGATGAGCACTGCACTCCATAGTCGCCTTTGACTGGACTTAACCACCCAGGGGTCCTTTAGCTTACCTTTACCTTCCTTACAATGGTGTTTGTAAAAGTCAGTTATTGTTAAGGTTGTGGCCTCATTTGGCAGTCTTAGCAGCTGTTTTTGAATGTGAAACTTAAACGACCACTGACAATAATTTAAAACAGAAAATCAGCTGGAATTTCTATGATGCCCAAGTATTAAATGTCATTGTTGTTCTGTAGCAATACTAGTTTTGCCTGGTTGCGGTTCCCTTCCATTAAGTGCTGTTACGTAGATGTATTATTTGTTGCAGCTGAATAGAGCTTTTGATTTTAAGAACTCTTAGAGCACAATCCAGGTTACATACCGTGGATCTTAGTTAGGTTTACTAAAAAAAAAGTTAAACGTGCTTAATTCTCCTTATTTAAATTAGTGGAACTTCAAAGTGCTTAACTGGCTGGATTGCATACTTAGTTTCCAGTTTAGTTTTATTATTCAAATATTCTTTAATGTGATCCGCAGCTTGACTTTACAATTTGCATGTGAGGCTGTTTTCTCTTATTTGCTTGGTTATTGAAGTTGATTACATGCATACGTAAATAATTTTATTTGTATGCCGCCTTTCCAGAGTTAAAACAATGCTCAGGGCAGCCTACAACATGGAAAAAAGCACATAATCCAAAACATTAGAAAAGTAGTGATAAACACCCCCCAAAAAATGCCCATCAAAAAGTACACAGCCAAATTGAACAATTTCCACATAAATCAAGTAAGATCTAAGATAAAGATGCAAAATTAATTGAAACAAAATAAAATTAAAAAAAATAAAAATTCCTTCCAGTAGCACCTTAGAGACCAACTAAGTTAGTTACTGGTATGAGCTTTCGTGTGCATGCACACTTCTTCAGATACACTGAAACAGAAGTCACCAGACCCTTAGTGAGAGGGTGGGGAGGGGTATTACTCAGAAGGGTGGTGGGAATGGGTGATTGGCTGATAGGTGTGGTAAACCTGTTGACAACTGTTAACGACTGCAATTGGTCTTACAGGAAAAAGCAAGGGGTGAGATGGCTAAAAATAGCTTTATCATGTATAATGAGATAAGAATCCAATGTCTCTTTTCAGACCAGGTCTCTCCATGGTTTTAAGTTTGGTAATAAGTTGCAATTCAGCAACTTCTCTTTCCAGTCTATTTCTGAAATTCTTTTGTAATATGACAGCTACTTTGAGATCTTGTATAGAATGTCCTGGGAGATTGAAGTGTTAATTTATGCAAAATTAATATCAGCAACAGCAACAACAACCCCCCAACCAAACAACACCTCAGCTCAGTAGTGTGGCAGCGTGGCCCCACAGAGCAGTGGCCTTGCTTGGGTTCCCACTTACAAGTGTGCCAAAAATGGGGCTGAAAATCGGCGGGATGGAGTGGATCAAGGGCGGAGTGGGGAAATCCCCACTTATGTCCTGTAACCCAGTGTAAGTGGCTTCCACTGGGGAGCCACAGAAAGAATGTGGTTGGTCAAGGGAGCTGTGGACATAAAAAACTTGAAACCTGCTTTAGGCTATTCATCCTGGCAGCCCTTAAACCAGAGGGTATAAACAAATATAAGGTAAAGGGACCCCTGACCATTAGGTCCAGTCGTGGCCGACTCTGGGGTTGTGGTGCTCATCTCGCTTTATTGGCCGAGAGAGCCGGCGTACAGCTTCCGGGTCATGTGGCTAGCATGACCAAGCCGCTTCTGGCGAACCAGAGCAGCACACGGAAACGCCGTTTACCTTCCCGCCGGAGCGGTACCTATTTATCTACTTGCACTTTGACGTGTTTTCGAACTGCTAGGTTGGCAGGAGAAGGGACCGAGCAACGGGAGCTCACCCCATTGTGGGGATTCGAACCGGCGACCTTCTGATCGGCAAGCCCTAGGCTCTGTGGTTTAATCCACAGCACCACCCGCGTCATAAACAAATATAGCAACCCACTATTTGCACCCCCATCCCCAAAATGCACAATCCTGCAAATTTTAACCCGTCTCCTTAAAGTTATCATTTGTTGCTGAGGGGAAAGATGTAAGGAAAGGAAATAGAACTCAAGAAGCAGAAAAACTTCTTGCAGTCTCAACTCAGGCGGGCATTTGTTATTCTTGGGCTATTCTGAGAGCCAGTGTGGTGTAGTGGTTAAGAGCGGTGGACTCGTAATCTGGTGAACTGGGTTCGCTTCCCTGCTCCTCCACATGCAGCTGCTGGGTGACCTTGGGCCAGTCACACTTCTTTGAAGTCTCTCAGCCCCACTCACCTCACAGTGTTTGTTGTGGGGGAGGAAGGGAAAGGAGAATGTTAGCCGCTTTGAGACTCCTTAAAGGGAGTGAAAGGCGGGATATCAAATCCAAACTCTTCTTCTTCTCTTCTTCTTACTACTCCCAGTGCTATAATGTGTTTCTGTTCTTTGAATGTGAAGATTCTTCATAGTTTTGGCTGGTTCCTGTCTCTTTTGCCAGTTTAAATCAGCTTCTTCCTCTGAGGAGTCAATCACACTCCCTTGCACGATCAGTTTCATGGGAACTTGAGAGAGTGAGAAAACCTGTGTTTGTTCTGATTCAGCAGTAAAACACTGGATTCTCCGGAGAAAGCTCCAGGACAAAACAAAATCCCTGCTTGGACATGGATCTGGAAAACGTGGACCCCTGCCTAGAAACTGCATAGGAAAGCTAAGTGGGGATGAGCCCTAAATTAATTTTCAGGAAAGCAGACTCTGGATAGCCGAAGAGGAACTTAGCAAAGACCGATTCTGTAAGGCATCAGTGCAACTGGAACAGACCACTAGGGATATATAACACCAGTTTTATAACAACTTCACTGGCACCCAGTTATTTGCCTACTTAATGTTTGTTGCCCTCAAAACCTTAAACAGCCCAGACCCAAGTTACCTTCTCCCTGTGTCGCTGCTTGCTCCACTCATCAGCCACCAACTCTCTGCCACTGCACCCACATTAACCCCCTAAAGCAGGCATAGGCAAACTCGGCCCTCCAGATGTTTTGGGACTACAACTCCCATCATCGCTAGCTAATAGGACCAGTGGTCAGGGATGATGGGAGTTGTAGTCCCAAAACATCTGGAGGGCTGAGTTTGCCTTTGTTGTTTAGTCGTTTAGTCGTGTCCGACTCTTCGTGCCCCCATGGACCAGAGCACGCCAGGCACTTCTGTCTTCCACTGCCTCCCGCAGTTTGGTCAAACTCATGCTGGTAGCTTCGAGAACACGTCCAACCATCTCGTCGTCTGTCACCCCCTTCTCTTTGTGCCCTCCATCTTTCCCAGCATCAGGGTCTTTTCCAGGGAGTCTTCTCTTCTCATGAGGTGGCCAAAGTCTTGGAGCCTCAGCTTCAGGATCTGTCCTTCCAGTGAGCACTCAGGGCTGATTTCCTTCCAAATGGATAGGTTTGATCTTCTTGCAGTCCATGGGACTCCAGCGCCAGAATTCGAAAGTATCAATAGTTTGCCTATGTCTGCCCTAAAGCTTCCCTTCCCAGTGGTGCAGCAGGTGAACACATTAAGCTGAGTCAAGCCAGTGGCTTCCTCTTCTGGAAGGAAGGACAAGCTAAACCCAAGACTACCTAGCAGAGAGGCCAGGGAATGAAGCAAGGCCACACACCTCCCTCCCAGTGAGGTTCGTCTTGCTCTTTCTTTTCTTTTTAAGTTTCAGGCATCTGGCAATGCCTGCATTTTCCTGCAGATATTTGGGGCCTCTTGATTGTGCTGCTGATACTGGTTTTCTTTGCTAGGCTTCTGCTGTTTTTATTAATGTGCTGTTGAATTTTTCTTTCCTGGTTTTAATCTGCATTTTCTCCTTTTAGAAACTGTTAGCTGCCTTGTAGATTTTGTTAAATCTAAAGAAGAAGATAGATGGAGCTTCAGCAGAAGTGTGCTGGTTCAAAAAGTATATAGAGTATACATTTTTTCTTCCTTTTAAAGGTGTTAACAAACCATTATTCAGCCGATTTTTCTCTATGATGGTTTTCTGTTCTAATGAGCAGTATACATCAAAGTCCTCAAGTTTCCCTGTGCCTTTTGGTCTGCATTTTCCTCTTTTGCCACCAATTCTGCTGTCATCTTAAACTAAGTTATATCTCTGGAAGAAAGAACCATAATCCTCAAACTCTAATCCTCCTTAAACCAATTTGATTTTTCTGCCCTGCGCTGGGTTTGATGTGCAAGATAGCTTTTGTCTGGTAGACAGTGAAACATAGTCAGCTTGTGTTCGCAGGTCTTCCAGATAGAGTCACATCACAGCAGAAAGAAGGAAAGAGTAGTTGTGGTTCAGTCTGGGCCTTGTTAAGTAGCTGGTTGCCCCTAACTAGAAAGTGTAGCTGTTAATAATAATAAAAAACACTTATCTGATTAATATTTTGAAGATGATTTTCAAAAAAACCAGTATGAATAATTATTTTCCCAATTGTTTCTCTGAAGCAGATGTAGGTACCGTATTTTTCGCCCTATAGGACGCACTTTTTCCCCTCCAAAAATGAAGGGGAAATGTGTGTGCGTCCTATGGGGCGAATGCAGGCTTTCGCTGAAGCCTTTAGAGCGAGAGGGGTCGATGTGCACCGACCCCTCTCGCTCTCCAGGCTTCGGGAGAGCCCCACCGCCAGCCCCACAAGCTCGGGGGACAGCGGGGAGGCGGAATGCCGCCATCCCGCTTTCTCCCAACGTGGTTTGGAGGCTGGCGGCGGGGAGAAGCCCGCTTCTCCCCGCCCCCAGCCCCGCAAGTTCCCAGAGAGATGGCGAAGCTGCGCGCAGCTTCGGGATCGCTCTGGGACCCGTTCTGGGGGCTGGGGACGGGAAAGCCCACCCCCAGCCCCGCATGCTCCTAGAGCGGGCTTAGCACAGCTCTCCGCAAGCTGTGGGAGCCCGGCGCAACTTCGCGCTGGCCTCCAACGGCTTGCGGAGAGCTGCCTGTTCTGGGGGCTGGGGTGGGGGAAGCTCGGACTTCCCCCGCCCCAGGCCCGTACCGGGTGGGGGGGGAAATAATTTTTCCCCCTTTATCCCCCCCCCCCAAATCTAGGTGCGTCCTATGGGCCGGTGCGTCCTATAGGGCGAAAAATACGGTAAGTGTTAGGAAATGAGTCTAAATAGTCCCCATTTGACACACCAGATAAAGTAGTAAGAATCTTTTATTTCCGTTTTACTTAAAAGGAAAAGAAACAATGGGTTTCTGTGTATATTACTAATAAACAAAGTTGTAGTGCTATCTCACACTCATTCTGAAAAAGCACAACATTACTTGCAGTTGGCCTCTTGACGAAACCTTTCAGGAACCACATTAAGGCTTCATTCTCCTCCTCCCCACGCCCTGTTTTTGACCTCAAACCATCTGAGTACATCTACTATAATCAAATAGATGCAGTGAGCATGGAGGTCTGTTATATCACAGTGTTTAAGGAACAGTTTAGTACAATAGTGCAAATGGCATAGACTATTAGGCCAGAATTAGCCTCCGCAAATCAAACAAAACAGAAGTAACTTTTGCGCCATCTCAAAAACAATGCTTTTTAATGGAGACAGTTGACATATACAGTTGTAAGTTATCCAAGAGAAGTAAGAATGTACTTGCATGTGTGAACTGGCCCTAAATGTGAAGCAGAACCTATCCACTTAGCTGTATTTTCTGGGTCCTATATAGTCACTTTGATGCTCGGTTGATGTACAGTAAGTTGGAAAAATAGTTTTCCAATTAGCAAGTTTCTGGCATGGAAAATTCATGAATCTTCTGTTTCAGGAAATGCATTTTTGTTACAGTAAGCCCTCTTCCCTCAATGCTAAAATACAAATGGACAGTTATATAGTTCATCCAGTTCTTGTTCTCATAATATTCTTTCCTCCTTTCCTCCTCCTAAGACTGTCGTCATGCTCTTCAGTTTGTGTGACTGCCAATAGGAAGCCATGACAATCCCAGCATGGCAGACAGTAGGGCAAGAAAGCAGCGTTGCTGGCAGGCATTTAATGGAAGAGGGAGAGGCGCTTTGCAGTGATTTAGCAAGCCGCACTTTTCACCATTAAACTGCGGGGGGGGGGGGAGAGTCGCTTCTCAGAGCAGATCTGCAGATCTGCCAGCGTGGTGTAGTGGTTAAGAGCAATGGACTTGTAATCTGGTGAACCGGGTTCGCGTCTCCGCTCCTCCACATGCAGCTGCTGGGTGACCTTGGGCCAGTCACACTTCTTTGAAGTCTCTCAGCCCCACTCACCTCACAGAGTGTTTGTTGTGAGGGAGGAAGGGAAAGGAGAATGTTAGCTGCTTTGAGACTCCTTCGATTAGTGATAAAGCGGGATATCAAATCCAAACTCTTCTTCTTCTTCTCTTCCCCGCTTTAAACACGGCCTCGGCAAGGTTCAATGGAGGAGTGAGTTGCTTCACACAGTGTTTTAGCAAGCTGCTTTGTGAAGCACCTCCTCCCTCCTTGGAAAGGGGTTGGGGGGTGAGGTTAGCTGTGCGGGCAGGGGGCTGGTTATATAATGTTTTTATTTCATTTTATAATATTTATATGCCACTTTACTGAGCAGAGCTTGCCCATGTACTATGTTTAGATGGTAACCCCTTTGATCACTCAAGAACTAAGCCTGTTCTTAAGTGATTGCTCATTGTGCCCTGATTATTACCATTTGTAGCTGAATAATCCAGAAAGGAGAACTCCAGGAGATTTCCATGTTTGGCTGCTTTTCTCATCAGTGCTTTAATGCTGGCCGATGAAGGAGGCAGACCATAAATCTTAGCAATATTACAGGGCTGCTCCGGTTTTCTACCCAAGGACAACATCCTTCTCTCCTTCCTTCCTTTAGCTGTTACCACACATATTCTGAAATGTGTCAACATTTTGATCATAATTTGTACCTTGGCTCCTATTTTCAGTTTTCAACCCAACCCAGAGACTCATGCTGGTAGAATAGCCTTTTAAATTTTTGGTCACTCATGTTAGAAAATCAGTAAGTTAATGGGATTAGAAAGACTGACTACTTTATTTCAGAAGTTATGTAAACACAGTCCTTTTAATGTAGGGGAAACTAGTTTGGATTCTTTTCATCTGTCTTTGCACAGTCCAGATGTTTGGACCTTCTCACAACCCCATCACATTATAGATGTATGATAAAAAAGGTCATGTGTAGAGTGCAAATGTCTATGGCATGATGTTTATGTTCTCTTCCTTCACACTTCCATTCCCTTTCCTTCCTTTAAAAAAGATACATTAAAGCCTTTTGAAGTTTAAAGCTTAGATTGTTTATTCAGTATTGTTAAAATCAGTCTGGTTAAAGTGTCTTTTATGAAATATATGTTTTAAATTCAGATCAGATCCTGAAGTATTGCTGTTGTTCCCCATTAACTCATTTGGATATTTCGTTAAATTCAAACCTGCCATGTATCTTATACATCACTGAAATGTCATTTTGAGTACGGAAATGCTAATGTCACTGAAATGTCATTTTGAGTACGGAAATGCTAAATTTGGTTATATTGTTTGCATCTTACAGTATTTGAATTTTTAGGATGTATTACTCTTAAAGTGCTTACAGAAAGGTGGCATACAGGTTTTTAAAAATAAAAGAATGAGGCTGAACAGAATTCTCTAGGGAGAGAATTTCACAATTGTGGGGTATGGCAGGTTCTTGAATCATGCAGGTTTGTCACAGCTCAACCCCACAACATGACTCGGGTCCCTGCTAGGGCTGGGCGATGTCTGGTTTTCCACGTTGTGATATAAAAGGTAAAGAGACCCCTGATCATTAGGTTCAGTCGTCACCGACTCTGGGGTTGTGGTGCTCATCTCGCTTTATTGGCCGAGGGAGCCGGCGTACAGCTTCCGGGTCATGTGGCCAGCATGACTAAGCCACTTCTGGCGAACCAGAGCAGTGCACGGAAACACCGTTTACCTTCCCGCCGGAGCGGTACCTATTTATCTACTTGCACTTTGACGTGCTTTCAAACTGCTAGGTTGGCAGGAGCAGGGACCGAGCAACGGGAGCTCACCCCGTTGCGGGGATTCGAACCGCTGACCTTCTGATCAGCAAGTCCTAGGCTCTGTGGTTTAACCCACAGTGCCACCCGTGTCCCACGTTGTGATATATCAGTAGCTAAATAACTTAATATGCTGATATATCATGACGTTTTGAATGTATCTCAGCTGTTTCTTCCTTCCTCATATTGCGCAACCTTCCAATGTGCCTCTCCAACTTACGCCTGAGCTGAAGGGGCATCAGAGCCTTAACTGCTCATCTCGGGGGGGAGGAGCTTCCAACCCCCCAGTGCCGATGCCTCTCCGTCAGCCTGTTTTGAACTTTGGCAATTGAACTCTATTCTCAAATGAGACGTGGACCGTTGTCATGTATATCTGCTACATAATAACCACCTCTCATATCACTTGAAAAATCAGTTTAAATTTGTGAGCCGTGCTTACTGTTTGTTTGTTTGTTTGTTTGTTTGCTTGCTTGCTTGCTTGCTTGCTTACTTGCTTTTGAAAAATGTTAAGTAGCAACTCATTTCTCTTTTTTGCCTTTTTCCTTGATATAGGATGACAAGGATTTGGTTCATGAATTTGTTGTGGCAGAGGGCCTGACCTGTTTAATAAAAGTGGGCGCTGAGGCGGACCAGAACTACCAGAATTACATCTTGAGAGGTACGGAAGTTTTTATTTCACAAGCTGTTTTTGTTTCATGCAGCTTTTTCTACTCCAGCCCATTCAGTTTTAATAGTGCTGCTTAGTTGCAAACTACAGATTTCACAGTTTTCCTGTTTCAAGTAAAATACATTATTTGTTTGAAGAAACTCAACCCTTACTCCATGCCCTTTCATCTTGCAGCCAACCGGATTTGACTTCACCTGGCACCCAGCTGCCTTATTTACTATTACTTTCAAACAGCCTTGTATTTAAACACCATTCTGGAAGCCATTGGCCACTAAGTGTTGCTTTCAAGCAATTGGCATGGCTAGTGGAGAAGAGGCAACACTATTCTGGCTCCCCTCTGTAACCAGCATGGAAACCAAGTGTGATTCCAGAGGAGGAAAGCCATGAGATCTACATCCAGCATAGAAATGCAGTGTGCTACTGCAAAGGACGCGGATGGCACTGTGGGTTAAACCACAGAGCCTAGGACTTGCCGACCAGAAGGTCAGCGGTTCGAATCCCCGCAATGACGGGGTGAGCTCCCGTTGCTCGGTCCCTGCTCCTGCCAACCTACCAGTTTGAAAGCACGTCAAAGTGCAAGTAGATAAATAGGTACCACTCCGGCGGGATGGTAAACGCCGTTTCCGTGCGCTGCTCTGGTTCACCAGAAGCGGCTTAGTCATGCGGGCCACATGACCCGGAAGCTGTACGCCGGCTCCTTCGGCCAGTAAAACGAGATGAGCGCCGCAACCCCAGAGTCGGCCACGACAGGACCTAATGGTCAGGGGTCCCTTTACCTTTACCTTTACTGCAAGAGGAATGGGACTCTTCTTCCTTCCTCTTCCCAGTCACCAGTAGGCTAGCAGACATTTTTTTCAGGCTAGGCTTATTCACAAGGCTACTTTCGAACACTTTCTACTCCCTGTGCCCCCATTGACTTTTTTTCCATCTCACTTTTCTTTCTCTTCTCCTAACATCTCACTTCTTTACTTTTGGACTGCAAGTCTCTGGCCAGGCCTGTGTTATTCTTAATTATCGAGGGCACCTATCAATTTTAGACTTGTCATAAATAAAGAATACCAACAACAACTTGCATAGCTCACTGACTCGCTCAGTTATTTTAAAGTGCCTGCTTTTTTCTAGGCGCTATAAAGTGATTTTGGAAATGACACAGGCCCTGCCCTCAAACTTACACTGTAAAAGACACAAAGGGAAAAAGCTATGGGGGAAGGAAGGGGGGACCAAATTCAGGTAGCAAAACCTTTAACTACATAGGATCCAAGTGGAAGTTAATTCCAGCTGATTAAGGGTGCCTTGTTGCCCTGCCTCACCTTGCTCTCTTTTTCTGTCTCAGTCCCTACCCTACACCCCCAAAGTTGCTGGGTGAAATGGGTGCTAATAAGAGAGAGTTCTGGGAGCAAAGGGACAAAATGGCGGTTGATTTCAGCCAAGCCAATGGGATGGTTGTGTTGTCTCATATCTCCCTCTACCGAAACCAGGTGGAATGGCTGCTAATGCATTAACCTTTTTAAGAGCCTTTGCACATGTTCAAGAAGCTCTGTAAATTGAGGGCACGGCATGCTCAAGACCATGGGTAGGCAAACTAAGGCCCGGGAGCCGGATCTGGCCCGATCGCCTTCTAAATCAGGCCTGCGGACGGTCTGGGAATCAGCGTGTTTTTACACGAGTAGAATGTATGCTTTTATTTAAAAGACATCTCTGGGTTATTTGTGGGGCCTGTCTGGTGTTTTTACATGAGTAGAATGTGCGCTTTTATTTAAAATGCATCTCTGGGTTATTCATGGGGCATAGGAATTGGTTCATTTTTATTATTTTCAAAATATAGTCCGGCCCCCCACAAGGTCTGAGGGAAGTGGACTGCCCCCCTGCTGAAAAAGTTTGCAGACCCCTGCTCAAGACCATAGGGTCTGCCTCCATGCATCCATTGTTGTGCTTATAAATTGTTTCAGTAAAATAAATAAAATATACCTGCATAAAGTAATGTGCAATCTTATGTATACTAGGTTGTACAGTCTAGATGCCAGGTATATGCGTGTAGAGATGTGTGCTGTATTTTACAGTAAAACAGAACATGTGGATGAGTCAGAAGCACAAGTGCTGAATGTGTCTTTTTATTATCTGTGGCCTTTGCGTCAGGCCTGAATACAGAATAACTGGTCTATGAATGTGGAAAAGTTAGCTTTTCACTGAGTGTACTAGGGAAGTACAATACAACTCTGTTTTACTGTTATCTTTATGTGATTGTCCACTCAACAAAAGGTTGTGTTCTCTGTAGTTCATATTGTGTTCTCTGAAAGGTTGTGTTCTCTGTCGTTCAGTTTCAAATCATGGAAACCCAGCCAGATAGGCGGGGTATAAATAAAATTCTTCTTCTACTACTTCTATTTATATTTATATTTATCTTTCATCTACATTCAGTCAGAGGAAAATGTTTTTTAAGTGTCCAAAGCGGAGTTGGGTGGAGATGTTAGCAAAAATTACAAACCACATATATGTCCTAATGAATTAGAAACATGGGTCAATATTTTGTATTCCATGAAGGTGCTCTGCTAGTGGAAGATCAATCTTCTCAGGCCCAAGGTCAGTTCAAGGATGCTTCTTGGGTTTTCACAAGTTTTTCTGTTTGGTCCGAATCTCCGTTCCTGTAACTTGGATCCATTGGCTCTAGTCCTTCAAAAACCTGCTTCATCTTCCATGTGACAGCCCTTAAGATCAGGCATGTCTAAAGTCCATTTCGGGGGCCTAATCTGGTCCGCCAGTCGGTTTAATCTGGCGCCTGTGGCAGTTTAAAAAATCCTAAAAAAAGTCAACTTCAATCCTAAAAAAAGGTCAACAACTTTGGCTGGCCCTTACAGTCCTTTACTTCATCAAATCTGGCCCTCTTTGAAAGATGGTTATCCTGTCTACTCTCAGTCTACTCTTCTCCAGGCTAAACATACCCAGCTTCCTCAACCATTTCTCATTAGGCTTGGTTTCCCGACCAGTTTTTCCAGCTGAAGGCACTGCATGCAGATGCTTGCAGAGCAAAAACAGCACAAGCTACACATAAAAAGAAGTTGCCACTCAATGAGGGAATCTGAGGTTTGAAGAAGTATAAACAAACAAAAACAGAACAATAAATGAAGAGTGTGAAAAAGTTAACTGCTCCCCTTATGCAGTGGTACCTTGGTTCTCAAACGTCTTGGTACTCAAACAACTTGGAGCCCTAACACTGATAATCTGGAAGTAAGTGTTCCGGTTTGCGAACTTTTTTCAGCAGCCGAACATGCTCTCTTTTGAGTGTTACGCTTCCGTTTTCAGTGCCACACTTCTGTTTTGAGCGTTACGCTGAGGTCTGCCTGATTTTTATTTTGCGTTTTTGTTTTTGCGGCTCTTTTTGTTTTGTTGTTGTGATTGTGTGGAACCCAGTTCAGCTACTGATTGATTGATTGTGTGACTGCAGTACATTGTTTATTGCTTTCATTTTATGGATCAGTAGTCTTGTTAGATAGTAAAATTCATGTTAAATTGCTGTTTTAGGGGTTGTTTTTAAAAGTCTGGAACGGATCGATTCCTTTTGCATTTCTTTCTATGGGAAAGCCCACCTTGGTTTTGGAACGCTTTGGTTTTGGAACGGACTTCCGGAACGGATTAAGTTTGAGAACCAAGGTACCACTGTAGAAAGGGAGAGGGAACGGAGAGTTCATGGCTTGGGATAAAGACAGGGAACAGCGCACGGCCCCAAAGGAGGGCTGTGCAGTGTCTGACCTTCTCAGATGATACAGGCCTAAAGTTAACAAGATTTAAGGCCAGAGCGCATAGCTTTCATGGAGTGATGCACTGCAACATTTTGTTATGGGGTCCTGCTTGTATCTCATAGTACCAGATGTTGGGATCATACATTCAGAGGGAGAGCTCTTGCCTTCATGGCCTCCCTGTAAACTTCCTTGACGTATTTATGGTACAGGGGGGCAGTGTGCTTCCTTGGAAGCAAGGCAGCTAAATAGTTGGCCTGTTTGAGCTGTCCTTATCATTTAATTTCTAGCATTGGTTCATTTTTCATTGGTGAGTCATTTTATATGGATGTATCTGATCGAAAGCTGAATACACCTCGTGTTGTTTTGATGTTGTTTTCAAAAGAGATTTCTAATCAAATTGAATAATGCCATCTGTGTCAAAGATCAGTTCTCAAAATGATCCATTTTCGGCAGTCGCTAATACAGTCAAGCCCTTTAATGTTCGCTCTGTTATGGGAACTCAAAACAGTTTCATCTAGATACATTCTTTTAGTTGTTCAGTGTAACTTTATCATGTTTTGCTTGAAGGCTTCTGATGTAAACTCTGATTTTATAGGCAGAGCTTACTGCCAGGAGTGACTGTGCCTCTTTTTCTTTAATTAGCAAAAAGAAAAGGAGATAAAAGTTGGCTTTTACGTAAAAGACCCATAAACCAAGGCCATTGTTTGCGGAAATGTTACACTGCTACAGAGTGAGAGCATTGTACCTCTTTGTTAGAAATTTACAAAGGAGCATTGCGGTAATAACTGTCTGCAGGGACGAGATGGTAGTGGAAGCAAGAAGATAGTACATCTTTGTTATTGGCTATAAATAACAATTGATTTTTAATGATTAAAATATTTATTAAGCACCTTAGAGACTCTATCAGAGCTAAAAGGGACCATTGCCCTGACCACAGACCTTTTATTTTGTTTTCATTTCATTCTTCTGAATAATATTTTAATGGCTTAAATATCTCAAGATCAAAGACTTCTTTGATATGTGCATCTCAAGTCTTGTATTCTAAACTTGTTGTTGTCACTTCTACCATTCCACTTCTTGACGTGGTGCACCCTGAATCATAACTGGCGTTGGGTGCAAATTAACCCCATAAAGCACTTGCTCTGCTTGGGTTATATGCTCTTCTTAAAACAGTTTCACAAAATTGGCAAAAAAACACAATCCTTTACAAATCATTGGAAGTCAATCGTATCTATTTTTGCCTTTCTACTTCTCTTTTTCATGTTGTCCTTTTCTGGCTTTATCCTGCTATAACATTCTATCTTACCTGTATTGGTGTTGTATATATTCCTCTCTCAGGCAAGTTGATAGTGGAGCAGGCTGTCCTTAAGGTATCAAGCAGTGATGGGCATTAAAGGTTGAAGCCAGCGTCTAGAATTGAGCTTGGAAGCGAAGGGGTAACCAGTCCAGTCCATCGAAACCTGTAGGCTACGCTCCCAGCAAAAATCCTGGCTGTTATATTTTGGACATTCAGAGGTTCCGAAATGTCTTCAAGGACAATGCCAAGTGCAATGCATTAGAGTAGTCTTAAATGGGATGTTACCAGAGCAAGGATCACCATGGCTAGACTGCCCCTGTCTGGGAGAAGCTACAGTTCCTGTAACATTTGGAACTGTGTGCATTGCAATGGAATTTAAGGAACGTACTAGCCAAAGGTTCACTGCAGGCTTCCATGATGTATGGGGATGCTATAGATAGATTAGATAGATAGAGCGCTACTTGAGTAACGCGGGTTAGGGTGGCACTGTGGGTTAAACCACAGAGCCTAGGACTTGCCAATCAGAAGGTCGGTGGTTCGAATCCCCGCGACGGGGGAAGCTCCTGTTGCTTGGTTCCTGCTCCTGCCAACCTAGCAATTTGAAAGCATGTCAAAGTGCAAGTAGATAAATAGGTACCGCTCCGGCAGGAAGGTAAACGGCATTTCCGTGCGCTGCTCTGGTTCGCCAGAAGTGGCTTAGTCATGTTGGCCACATGACCCGGAAGCTGTACGCCAGCTCCCTTGGCCAATAAAGCGAGATGAGCACCGCAACCCCAGAGTCGGTCACGACTGGACCTAATGGTCAGGGGTCCCTTTACCTTTACTTGAGTAACATCCAGTGGAACTTCTTATTGTTCCTTTCTGCAGCAAACCACCAGCAACCACAGACCATGTTATGTTACTTTTGAAACCCACCCCAAAAAAACACAAGACTCTAGATTGTGACTGCTGAAATATGGCCCAAGTTACCTTTAACTGTCATTAAACATACTTCTCAAATCATAATGAGTTTAGCCTGCCATCTCTTAAAAAAATACTCCCTGCTTTCAGAAAGGGTCTACAAATCACTGGCTGAATTGCATATGCATCCTCTGCCATCTGCTGATTTCAGTAGCAAAACAGCTCGATTGCAAGTTCCCCATGTGTGCATTGACTGCTACAGCTATTTATAAAACAAAAGGCCTGTGATGTCACCTGAGCACTGGTTTTAGAACAAACATTTGTGCTTGTTCATTCTGGGAAATCGGATTCCTGAAACAATTCAAGGTTGTGGATGTTCAAGTAGAATGCCATCTGGTTTATGTTTGTCATTGTGTGTGCAGAGTTACAGAAAGGTTCTTTGGTTAGTTAGAAGAGACCAAAAGCAAGGGCTGAGGTGACCACAACAAGCGACAGAAGGAATTTTGCTTTAAATAAATCCTGCTTAAAATACTTGTTTTAGTGATGTCAGTGAAATTCCTCAGGAACAAATTTCAATGGCTCGTTAAACTCAACCTTAAAACTGAGATGAACTTTAATAATTTCTGACACACTCCTCTACCTCGGGTTTTGATCCAAGCCAGAGGAGAATTTGCCCACCCTCCTATTTGCCCTGTAGCCACTTTTCTTTCCCCCTTTTCTAGAAGGAATTGGGGGGGGGGTGCTGTAACAGGTTGCGGTTATTTTTTTCTGAGCCCTTGAATTGATTTTGAAAAATTACCTGAATTTTTCTGACACCCCCATTTACATATAAGGTAAAGGTAAAGGGACCCCTGACCATTAGGTCAAGTCGTGACCGACTCTGGGGTTGCGGTGCTCATCTCGCTTTATTGGCCTAGGGAGCCGGCATACAGCTTCCGGGTCATGTGGCCAGCAGGACTAAGCCGTTTCTGGCGAACCGAAGCAGCACACGGAAACGCCGTTTACCTTCCCGCCAGAGCTATTTATCTACTTGCACTTTGGCGTGCTTTCGAACTGCTAGGTTGGCAGGAGCAGGGACCGAGCAACGGGAGCTCACCTGGTCGCGGGGATTCGAACCGCCGACCTTCTGATTGGCAAGTCCTAGGCTCTGTGGTTTAACCCACAGCACCACCCGTGTCCCAACCATATAATGATACCTAGGGTAATTTCCTAATTCATCCTAGGTGAGTTTCCAAGAACTTTCCCATCTCAACTTGGTTTATGTAAGGCACACGGTACATATTATGCATTTCATTAACATAACTTTAATATCTCTCATTCTCTGGGCAGATTATGGGGCGGGGAATAAAAGCACAAAATACAAAAATACAACATGAACATAAACTCAGAACTTTGACAATAACACTAGAATACAATCAGTTTGTGCTGTGATCTGATTTGAGATTCACCACTGGATCACTGGCTGGTTCATGCAAAGAATGTTGGAGCATGTAAATGATGATCCAGCAAAATGACTCCTATGGCCCTAACCGTGAATACACATGATCTCATCGCAATTAATGCTTAACTAATTTGGGTTTTGTAAATTATATGTATAATGGTTAACCACAGGGGTCCTCACCCAAAAACCAGTAGATCATGCACAATTGAAGTAAAGCCACTCCTGAACCACCAACACTGAATCAAGATGCCTCCGTGATGCACTGCAGCTCCTTGCTATCCGTGCTATCACAACAATTTGCTATAGGAAGGAGCTGCTGGTTTCTTAAACCCGTAGGATTTTGATAAGCATCAGTTCGCCTGTAGAAGAAATAGGTCAACAGATGACGCCATAGCTACAGCCTTTCACCTTGCAGCGAGTCATCTGGAGAGACCGGGGAATTATGTTAGAATGTTGTTTATTGATTATAGCTCGGCTTTTAATACCATCCTTCCGGACATTCTTATCAAAAAGCTAATGGAACTAGACCTTTCTTCTACCATCTGTGACTGGATTAAAGACTTTCTGAGGGATTGGACACAAACAGTGAGGATTGGGCCTGTTACAGCTACCTCCCTGAAGCTCAGCACTGGCACCCCAGAGGGATGTGTGCTGAATCCCTACCTGTACTCGTTGTATACATATGACTGTATTTCATCTGATCTATCCACTGTAATTATTAAGTTTGCAGATGATACTACCATAATGGGTCTAATTACAGGTGGAGATGAATCAGGGGAAGGTTCAAAAAGTATCTACATGGTGCCTAGAGAATAACTTGCACCTAAATATTAGCAAGACAAAGGAGATGGTGTTGGACTTTCGGAGGAAGAGAGGGGAACTAGCCCTGTTGTATATATGGGGGGTTGTGTGGAGAGAGTCTCTTCTTTCAAATTCCTGGGAGTTTACCTTAGTGAAGACTTCACTTGGAAAAACAATATAACTCAGGTGGTTAGGAAGGCCCAACAGAGACTCCATTTCCTCAGGGTCTTGCGAAAGAACAATGTTAAACAACAATTGATGACCTCCTTCTACCAGTCCACAATAGAAAGTGTCCTCTCATATTGTATCACAGTGTGGTATGCTGGCCTGACAGCCACGGACAGAAAGTCTTTACAGAGGGTGGTGAACACAGCACATGATACCATGGGCTGCCCCCTGAGCCTGCTAGATGACATCGCAAGGGATCGATGCCTTAGGAGAGCGAGAAAAATCCTCAGGGATGATTCACACCCTGGCCAGCACCGCTTTAATTTTCTACCCTCGGGCAGGAGATATAGAAGTATAATCAGTCGTACCAACAGGCTAAAAAACAGTTTCTATCCTTGGGCTGTTAGGCTGCTGAATGGAAAATAATATAGTGCAACTATCGGGATTGGTGTGTTGTGCGACAAGCACACAGAGTGCAATGAGATTGAGTGTTTGTGTGGGAGGGAGGCTCGGTTAATTTCATTGTACACAGGTTGTACATTGACAATAAAGGTATTATTATTATTATTAGTCTTGTGTGTTGCCAATGCTACTCAATATGCTCAATAGCTGAATACTCCCAGTGCAGCACTTTTTCAGGTGACACACGGAAGCAATGGCGTTTCACCTTGCCCTAAAAATCCTCAGAATCTGCAGCGGTCCTTCAGACCTTCCTTCTCACAGGAAAGACTTGCTTTTTGGTGGTCCTGGTATCTGCCATGTGACAGAAATTCCGCAATGCTGTCTACGTAACTCTTTATGTTGCTCATCGCTCAAAATGTTAAAAAATAGTAGGGGGGAAAGGAGGAGGGCGATGTCTGGTAAACAGCATTTATCCAACTGGAGCTGTATTTTGTTTGAACAGCTTTATAGCGATGTGCCCGGAAAGTATTCCAGAACGATAGTCTGACTTAAGGTGCAAAGTAATTAATCCCCACCATCACAGTTATTTGTGGGTGTAATTCCAGGTGTACCCTACTTGCATACATGTACAGAGATCCGTCATGAGAACATAACCATTCCTCACAGCCTGCGACTGGTGATGAAACCACTGCTGTGTCCATAACGATACAAAGCTAAAAATAAACAGAGCTCCCCCCTTCTTCTTTGTATGATTCAAAAACTCATCCTTTCCCATTCATGTTATGCCTGTTACTGTAGACCTCTAAGGTTTCTCTACAGAATTTAGGAATAATAATGCCATGCAATTATGGGTTTCCCTTGTTTTGAAATCTGAGGGGCTCGGGGTGGCTTCATATTGCTTTCTGTCTACATGAAAATGAATCTCTCTGTTTATACTAATGAAATTCCCATGAAATGCGACACCCAGGGCTATGTAAACTATACCAAAAATGAGGAAGTGAACCATATTTTCAAAATGTACGTTCTTAACTGAAGGGCAAAAACTACTACAGTACATAGTTTTGAACAACAGTCTGTTGGTGTCTTTAAAAACACTCTGGACCTTGTGAGTTTTAACTGCTGGAAATTCAATTATCAGTTTATAAAAATAACCCACTGATGCAGTGGGGGCGTGCGTGCAGAGAGGGGGGTATAAGAAAGGGTTTCTTTTTAATTAATATTTGAATTATATGGTGACAAAGCCTTATTCCTGATAGAAAGAGGTTTGCTTATAGATCCATGGTTTAAGCAAACTATGATCAGTGGCTATGTAAGGCATTTGAAGTTTAACGCCCCAGACCCAAACTCCACTGTGCAGATTTGTTTCACATCTGCTGCAGAGAGTATGCACATTTTCATGTGGATTCGAAATGGCTTTAAAGGCCTAGAATTCTCATGCAACTGGTTGCCTTGCAAAGAGACGAACACAAACTTGTTCTCTCCAACGGTTGCTCTGGCAGAGGGAACAAGACAAGACAAAACCAAATTGAAGCTTTGGGTCTCTTTCCTTCTGTGGATGATCTTCGTCGGAGAGGGAGGTGGAACATATGTTGCCAGGTGGCTCCCATCCATGTTATACATGGGTCTAGTGCAAATGTGTTATTTTGTAACTCTGCAAGCACATAATTGTGTGTACAGAGATTTCCATCTTGCGTATTTTTAAAAGCAAGAGAGAATCTTGGGCACCCCAGAGACAGCAGTCTGAGTATTCAGCAGCTAGTGATTAGGGACAGGGACATAGAGGTTTCCAGGCTTCTGTGCTTCCTCCTTGCATTCTGAACCTTCCCAGTCCTTGCTAAAAATGAAACAGCATCCAGAATAACACCAAGTAAGTAAATATTGCCAGGCACAAATAGCCTTCTGCAAATGTTCAGCTGACCCTGAATTGTGTCCAGCAAAGCAAAATGGTGTTCACATGTGGGAACTACCCTGTACAACTTTTTTAAAAAAATCATTTTTATTAATTTTCCAATAAAAAACATCCAATTAACATATCCAATCATAATCCAATTAAAATAAAAAAGACCAAATTATAATCCAAATTATAATTGTTGATTTTTCGGGGCTGCCCATAGTCTGGACCTCTGAAGCATATCTCCAAATCTCAGTCCTGCCTCTCCTCGATGCTTCCATATTTTCCACATCCCGATTTTAACGCTTTAAAGCTTACCCTGTACAACTTTTAACCTATAGTTAATTGCACTGGAGTAGAAACCTGACTTTGGTACTGAGGATTGCTGATGTGTAATATGTAGCTGCTGCCGTGTATGTGGGGGTTAAGACCCACTAAGAAGTTAACGTTACCAGCGCAACTTGCAATTAACAAGAATGCGTTACTTAGTGTTTCCAGTTTACTCCTGAGTCTGAATAAGCACCTGAGGACTCTGGGGCCAAATCCAGCTTCCTTAGAAATACAGGCTACCCGGCAAGAGACAAAAAATGTGTTTTGTCAACTGCTTGCTTGTGGCTTGGAAGAGGAAGCTGCACATTCTCTCAACTTGCAGTTTGACAAGCTTCCACAAAGAAAAGGCACACAGCACAACCACCTCCTTTGCATCTGAATTAAACATGGGGGCTGGGAACAACAGCTAACTAGAATGGGAGAAGAAAATTAACCTACCTATTCCTCTTCTCCTTATCCATTTATTCTTTCTTTGCTAATCGAGCTGAGATGCAGTTGCCCTAAGTTGTAAGGTGCAAGGCCAACTCAAATGATAACACTGGGCAACAATTTTTTACTTTTTGAATGTTGTCTAGATTTCTACAACTGATTTCGGGTATTTTTGCACTGCTGAATCAGGAAATGGCATCCGTTTCTCTCCATCAGGTCAGGTTTACTGTAAACTGAATGGTGGGCGTTGATAAAGGTAAGTACACGTAAATTGCATGTTGCTTCACCATTTTTCAAACTTCAGGGCTTGAACTTCCGTTTCTTGGAACTCTTGGAATGCTCAGCGGCAGGGAGGTCTCTCTTCAGAGTCCAACAGTAGTCAGCCATCATGACTGCGTCCCAGCGACCCTGATACCTGGTCTCCATCTCTTTCATGTCCTGATGGAATCTCTCCCCCTGCTCGTCACTCATTGAACCCAGGTTCTCAGGAAACCGGTCCATATGTGAAAATAGGTAGTGCATCTTGACGCTCATGTTGCAGCCCAGGTTTCTGAAAGAAGTCAGCACGTTGTTGACAAGTTCTGCATAGTTTCTGGCCTTATTGTTGCCAAGAAAGTTCTTCACTACCAGAACAAATGCCTTCCACGCTTCCAGTTCCACTTCATTCATTGAGTTTCCGAACTCTGGATCTCTGATGAGCTGACGGATCTGAGGACCGTCAAAGATGCCAGCTTTCAACTTCTCCATGGTCAATCCTGGAAAAGCCTGGCACAAGTAAGTGAAGCAGTCACCATCCTTGTCCAGAGCCTTGGTGAACTGCTTGATTAAGCTGAGCATGTGCAGCGGTGGGAAGAGTATTCTGTCTCTGTCCACCAGAGGATCGTTGATGACGTTCCTTTCTTTGCAAGGCACCAATTCCTCCCACACAGGCCAGTCCTACTTCGTGTAATGCTGAGCACGGTCCCTGCTATCCCACATGCACAGAAAACATGGGTACTTGGTGAAACCAGACTGTTGTCCCAACAAAAAGTTCACCATCTTCAGGTCAACACAAATAAACCACTTATGCTGATCATAACCAATTTTCTCCAGCACATACTTCACCGCTTCATAGTTCTCCTTCAGTGTACTCGAGTGAACCAGGGGTATAGAGGCAAACTGGTTGCCGTTGTGTAGCAGAACACACTTCAGTGATCGCTTGCTGCTGTCAATGAACAGTCTCCAATCTTTGGGTTCGTACTGTGGCACTCCAAGCTTGAGCAGAAGCTGCGCAATATCTGCACAGTACACCAAGTCCTTCTCTTCTGAGAAAAAACGGAGGTACTCTTGATGCCTGTTGTGGAAGAAGCTGATGCAAGCACTGTCAGAGAGGAGGTTTTTCCCCTTCAATCTGGATGCCAACAGTTTGGCAGAGTCCTTTGACAAGCTGAGGTCACGAACTAGATCATTCAACTCCTTTTGGGAAAATGGATGTGGAGCATCATCTTCAAGAACCACTTCTTTTTCTTCATGTCCTTCAACACT
The DNA here is from genome assembly GCF_964106645.2 of Podarcis pityusensis. NCBI lineage: Eukaryota > Metazoa > Chordata > Lepidosauria > Squamata > Lacertidae > Podarcis > Podarcis pityusensis. The sequence continues at coordinate 5,774,937 of NC_138038.1, read as the reverse complement.
GGAGGCATCTTCGTCACTAATGTCAGGAAGTTCTCCGAAGATAGGCACTGGAATTTCATCACAATGAGCTACAGGACGACGTGCTGATTGAAGATCAGGATACTTCGTGGGGCGGCTGCCCCATTAACTTAGTTTTGATCCCCCAACTTTATGCTTTGCCGCACCAATTTATGGAAGATTTCGAGGTTTTATGACTTCAAACTGATCCCTTTTCGACATAATCACCCAGAACTATCGGACCTTAATACTTCTTGTCATTAAAATAATCATTTCCAATCAAAACAATTATTTGACATGCCATTTTACCCCCCCCAACCTCTTCTAAAATGCTCCACACAAGCGTACATGTGAACAAAAACGTAAAAAAATGACATGTGGCCATAGCTCAAAAACTTGACCTGATTGAGCAAAACCAATGTGATTTTTGGATTCAGCGCATCAGATTCGTCCTAAATCAACTGAAAAAACCCAGACAACAAATTTGTTGTTGACCAGTGTAAATAATGACAAAACACTTTGTGAAATGGGACCATGAATTGCTCATTGCTGTGTAAGGGTTTCTATAAAAAAGGTAAAGGACCCCTGGATGGTTAAGTCCAGTCAAAGGCGACTATGGGGTTGTGGCCCTCATCTCACTTTCAGGCCAAGGGAACTGGCGTTTGTCCACAGACAGCTTTCCAGGTCATGTGGCCAGCATGGCTAAACCGCTTCTGGCGCAACAGAACACTGTGACGGAAACCAGAGCGCACAGAAACACTGTTTATCTTTCCACCACAGTGGTACCTATTAATCTACTTGCACTGGCATGCTTTCGAACTGCTAGGTTGGCAGGAGCTGGGACAGAGCAACGGGAGCTCACCCCATCGCGGGGATTCAAACCACCGACCTTCTGATCGGCAAGCCCAAGAGGCTCAGTGGTTTAGACCACAGCGCCACCCGTGTCCCATAAAGGGTTTCTATAGAGGGCAGGGGAACGTAAGGTAATAAAAACGAAGACTCCAGTGCAACAGGAGTTCATTCAGAAATAAGAAATCTTGTCCATCAATTTAAAGTTGTGTGATATTTTAACAAACTTTTATTTTATTAAATGCATGGTGCCTTCTAGCTACAGTCCACTGCACAAAGATCCATGGTCCCAAGAGATTTGCAATTTGGAAATGCATAAAGTGAAGCTGAGGAAGTGGAGGGAGATTGAGGCAGGGATAAGTAAGGGAAGAATACGTGGTAATTACAGTCGCACAAATTTTGGGTCACACTGTCGCAGGGGTGGGGAACCTGTGCCTTGTTCCAGATGATTTACAAGGGAAACTGAGTTGCCCTTCAGTTTGTAATCAGGCTGAAAGAACTTTAAACAAGTGGAACATTTACCAAATGCACCTTAATATGAAGGTAAAGGGACCCCTGACCATTAGGTCCAGTCGTGGCCGACTCTGGGGTTGCGGCGCTCATCTCGCTTTATTGGCCGAAGGAGCCGGCATACAGCTTCCGGGTCATGTGGCCAGCATGACTAAGCCGTTTCTGGCGAACCAGAGCAGCGCACGGAAACACCGTTTACCTTCCCACCGGAGCGGTACCTATATATCTACTTGCACTTTGACATGCTTTCGAACTGCTAGGTTGGCAGGAGCAGGGACCGAGCAACGGGAGCTCACCTCGTTGCAGGGATTCCAACTGCCGACTTTCTGGGCTCTGTGGTTTAACCCACATTTACCAGATATTTTGCAAACATTTACCAAATGCACCTTAATATAGGAAATTTACCAAATGCAACTTAATATAGGACTCAATAAAACAAAGAAAGATCTGAGTATTAGAGCCATGTTAGGGATAAGGACTCTTCCTGCTTTTCCGTAAAGGGAGAAATGCAGCAAATCTTTACATGAGGAAGCATTTGAAAATGCAAGCCCACACCTGTGTTCTGAGGTGGGACGGCCCAGGCTTGACTTCTTTAGCTAGAAATGTTAAGGGTTGCACTTGGGATATTTGGCATGCACACAATGTGCTCTACCATCAAGCTGTATAGCAGAAGAAGCAAGAAATTGTCAGTGAGTGCCAAAATGCATTAGCCATAGGGATGCCAAAATATATTAGCAATATTCTGTGAAGAAGAGAAGGAAGAAGTAAGTGAACACTGGTATAGAGTAACCTTCGCTTGTGCAGTTGCTGGCTTTTCCATTACAGTGGTACCTTGGTTCCCGAACTTAATCCATTCCAGCAGTCTGTTCAACTCCCAAAACGGTTCAAAAACCAAGGCACGGCTTCCGATTGACTGCAGGAGCTTCCTGCACTAAGCAGAAGTTGCATCAGACTTTCGGCTTCTGAAAAACGTTTGCAAACCAGAACATTCACTTCCGGGTTTGCGGCATTCAGGAGCCGATTTGTTCGAGTACCAAGCTACCACTGTATTCTGTAGTTTATTAGGAAAACTTTTTTACAGAATAATAATAAATAATAATAAAATTTTATTTATATCCCGCCCTCCCTAGCTGAAGCCGGGCTCAGAGCGGCTAACGACAGTAAAATAACACAACATTCTAAAATCATTTCATTATAAAATCAGTTCAAATCAAATTAATGGCAACCATTGGGCTAGAGTTCTGTGAGGATTACCAAAGGAGGGGGTCAGACTGTGCCTTGGCCAAAGGCCTGGTGGAACAGCTCTGTCTTGCAGGCCTTGCGGAAAGATGTCAAGTCCCGCAGGGCCCTAGTCTCTTGGGACAGAGCATTCCACCAGATCGGGGCCACAGCCGAAAAAGCCCTGGCTCTGGTTAAGGCCAGCCTAACCTCCCTGTGGCCGTAAGGTCCTCCGTGGGACATACTAGGAGAGGTGGTCTCGTAGGTACAAGGGTCCTAGTCCTAAGAGAGGCTACTGCCTGCACCTTTTGCACCCTCATGAAACAGCTCTGTAGCCAGGGCCGTACTGGAGATAGCCTTACTAAGACTCAGGTAAATGATATGTTATGAAATGAGAGAGTCCTATTTTAGCATCATGAGCCATCCTAGAAATGTCCCATACGCTGATGAGTCGAAGCCAAATTGCATTTTGTAGTTTGCCCCCATCAAGCTCTACACAACTTGTCATGCATGACATTTCATGATTGCGAGCCACTATAAGAATAAATAAACAGATAATAATAACAAATCATAGAAAGAATGATGTATTATTTCTATCTCCTGCTTTGGTTGAGATATCCAGAGTGGCTAGCAGTTCAGTTTTTTGGGGGTTTTTTTAGTAAACATAAAATACAATTCAAATAATCAGTTAAGAGCACAATGCTGTGTGTGTTTTTGCTGCATTCACTGGGGCTCCTAGCAAGCGTGTTTTGGATTGAAGCCTAAAGCCAACAATATAAAACAGATGATACGGTAACACAGTGTTGTTGGGGCTATAATTAAAGTTTGCTTAACATTTTGAGTTCCTTCATGCCAGCGATAAAGAAAGGCTTAATGATGTAATGTATGAAATAAGCATGATTTGAAGTCACCCCCCTCACTTGATTTTTTAAAAAAACAAGCCAAGCAATCTGTCACCAAAAGCACAGTAAGATAATGTTGGATACTGTAGTTAACTGGTAATTTCCTTTCTTTTGGCTATAATTAAAGATAGCCATAATTTGTTTTTCTTGTTGATATTTGGCAAAGAAATTCCCAAATGTCTATCTTAAAGGAATGCAGAGTGCCATCAGATCTATGTGTTGTTAATGCACTGATAGTTTAGGTGAAACTCAAAAGGCTGTGTCTAATTTTGAGTCGACCCCAGGCCAGTGCTGCCTAGATCCAAAGCAGATCTAGATGTAAATAGTTAGGCATGACTGGTTGCGGCAGAATGCAAATGGTGGTTCACAATTGGATGTGCATGTACTCAAACTAACTGAATCTAGATAGACAGCATTTGCATTCAGATATACACCTGTGAACAGGGACGCGGGTGGCGCTTTGGGTTAAACCACAGAGCCTAGGACTTGCTGATCAGGCCGGCAGTTCAAATCCCCATGACGGGGTGAGCTCCCGTTGCTCAGTCCCTGCTCCTGCCAACCTAGCAGTTAGAAAGCACATCAAAGTGCAAATAGATAAATAGGTACCGCTCTGGCAGGAAGGTAAACGGCGTTTCCGTGCGCTGCTCTGGTTTGCCAGAAGCGGCTTAGTCATGCTGGCCACATGACCCGGAAGCTGTACGCCGGCTGCCTCGGCCAATAAAGTGAGATGAGCGCCGCAACCCCAGAGTCAGTCACGACTGGACCTAATGGTCAGGGGTCCCTTTACCTTTACCTATGCACCTGTGGTGCTTCCTCTCTTGCCCTGCAATAAATCGCTGTACAGTGGTACCTCTGGTTATGAACGCTTCAGGTTATGAGCTCTGCTAACCCGGAAGTAGCTGCTCCTGGTTGCAAACTTTGCCCCAGGATGCAAACAGAAATCGCGCGCTGGAGACACATGTGCAGCAGGAGGCCCCATTAGCAAAAGCGCGCCTCAGGATAGGAATGGTTTCAGCTTAAGAACGGACCTCAGGAATGAACTAAGTTCATAACCAGAGGTATCAGTGTAGAACTTCTACTTACTTGGGCCCGATCCAAGTTGCGACCGCGACAAACCCGGAAGTAAATACTGGGTTTGCCTCGATTTGCGCACACGCAAAATGGCTTCTACTGTTTGCGCACATGCAGAAGTGGCTGCCGCTGTCTGCACATATGCAGAAGCGCGCTGCCGCCAAATGCACCTGTGCACAACGGTGCTTCTACCAGCGACCCGGATCGACTTACGGACGGATGTCCCAAACTGATTATGTCTGCAAGTAGAGGTTCCACTGTACTTTCCAAGCCACAGGTTCACCTTGTTCCACACCAGTCAAGACTTTAGCTGGAGCATCCAAGCTGAAGTCTTGGCTAGTGTGGAACAAGATGAACCTGTGGTTTGGAAAGTCTGGGTGCCACACTTTAAGAAGTATGTAGGCAAACTTAAATGGATTCAGAGTGTTAGTATTTCACGCCTCCAATGCTGCAGATGAGATTGGTGTAAATCACATGCCTGTCTGGGAAGAGCGTGTGAATGGAAGACAGTCTTATCTCTTCCACTGTATGTATTATTGTACTGTACTTTTGCTTTTACTTGTTCCTGTTCTTCTCTTGGAGCTGGAGAGAGAGAGAGGACGCTATGATTCCTTTGTCTGTACATAGTGTGTAAATAAATATGTAGATTAGCTCTATGATGTCTCACGCTTCTTGCTGTGTTATGCTAGAAGATTAGTGTGCATATATCATTTGATATATGTCACTGAAGCGCACTGGAGAAGAAGGGAAATGCCCTTTCCAGAGCTGCGCATACCGGAGGACGCTCATAGTTTTGGGGCTGCAGGGGCACCCCAGGGCATTTTCCAACACAGAGAAGGGCAGCAAAGCTGTTCATTCTTAATGTTGAAGGAACTCTGTATTTTACCATAGAAAGGAGAACATAGCATGCTTGATGGGCTTTTGCATAGAAGGATTGTAGGTTTCCAGGGATCATTGGGAGAGACCTATTAACCGTAAGACCAGTTTAACAGTAGAATTATTTATCTGGGGTATAGGTGGTCTTTCTCTCTGTACGTCAGGTTTAAATCAGAGGGATTCTCTGCTCTGGGTTTCCTGAATCAAAAACGGTTCCTTCTATAATTCTATACTTAAGCTTATTAAACATGCCACAAAAGCAAACACAGGAAATGTTAATAAATGATTGTTTATAACTTTTTAATATTTAATAATAATATATCAGCACATCCCCACTGCTACTAGACTTCAGAGTTATGTATAGCTAAAATACCATTGAGCTTGTTCATTTACTTGAATGTCCAATATACTGGAAAACAAACTTCCTGGAATGGAAGGAAGGGCATGGCCCTTGGACGTGTTCCACCATTGTCAGCTTGCTAACATTCTGATCTTCAGACTTTCACTTTTGCACTATTTGAGGAAATGAGACCTTCCTGTATAAAACCTCTCCCAAAGAGCTGACTTTGTCCCCATTGCCTATAACTGTCAGGCACAGAAACCCCAAATGGGGTCACATAATTTGTGTATACTGTACGCACTTTTGTATTTCAGTGTGCTAGTTGTTCAAAACATTCTTTTCCTCTTAGGTATTGTCACATTTTTGAAAGCACAATATAGAAAAGTGGCATTTTCCCGCACTCCACTTAAATGAAAGGTGGGTTTTGTGGGTGAGCTCCCCCCAAAAAAACCCCAAAGCGCACATTTTCCCCTGCTGTTTATAGTGGTTTGCTGCTCATGGTTTCTCCCTTCCTGCATCCCCAAGTACCATATTCTGCACCAAGCTTTCCTCTTATCAGGGATCACATAGGAAATGCAGTTATGTCACAAGAGCCATGCCAGTTTCCTAAAAAATTGAAAATATGTAAGTTACAGCAAAATGGAACGTCCATGTACCATAGCAGTGTATTCTTCAGACACTGAGGTCAAACTGTCCTGCTGTTTTTACGAGCTTCAAGAGGCTTCTGGCTGGCTTCTGGTATAAGCCAACTTTGATCTGATCCTGTAAAGCTGTTGTAATACGGCTTGGCATGCAAAGATGGAGTGAGATTTACCTCTGAAATTTTTCCGAGGAAGCATGTTGATTCTAGGCTTTGTTGTTGTTTTTAATAATAAATCACAACTTTTCCCTGACAATAATAATCGCACAAACTGCCTTTTGTATTAAACATACTCTTAGTTTCCGCTCCATTTTAATCAAGGATAAGATGCATTAATAACCAGAGCATTCTTAAATTTTCTGTGACGTTGACTATGGCAATATATCACTAAGCAAAAGCATATTCTATACTTCTCTGGGAGATTGCGTAAAGATGTTGTGCAGGCATCAACAATTGCATTCCTGCAAATGATTTTTATTATTTGCCTTAAAATATTCTATTTATAACTTAATATACAGGAAAAAAACATAGTTATAACATTTAGGTTTGGGTTTCACTTGCCTTGGTGCTCACAAGTCATCTGATACGCCACCTCTGTTGACTTGCTGCCAGCAGCCATTTGATAATTAGCTTCGTCATCTGAACAATGTTTCACTCAGACCTAAAGTCAGCCTGATTAAGGGATTGCGAGTGGATTGCAGGATTATCACATTCCCATACCCTGTCCTCTCTTTTCTTGAGAGCAATTTCCCCCAGACCCTTCCTTACTGCCCTTAACCAGAGTTCACCCACAGGGTGGAAGCCAGTTGAGAGCACTTCAGATGCACACCTTCCCATCAACCTCAGCTTCCAACCACCTTACCACTTGCACGATGGAGGCAGCCCATACACATACTAGAAACTTAAGGGAGGCGGGTGGCACTGTGGTCTAAACCACTGAGCCTCTAGGGCTTGCTGATCAGAAGGTCGGCAGTTCCAGTCCACGCAATGGGGTGAGCTCCCGTTGCTCTGTCCCAGCTCCTGCCAACCTAGCAGTTGAAAAGCACACCAGTGCAAGTAGATAAATAGGTACCGCTGCAGCAGGAAGGTAAACGGCATTTCCGTGCGCTCTGGTTTCCGTCACGGTGTCCCGTTGTGCCAGAAGCAGTCTAGTCATGCTGGCCACGTGACCCAGAAAGCTGTCTGTGGCCTGGTATTGAGATTAGTGCCCCACTTGCCTTTGACTAGACTTAATCGTCCAGGGGTCCTTCACCTTTCTACCTGCACTGGAAACTTGCAGAAGAGGGCAACTTTTGAGCTCTGAATAGAGTCCATGAAGAAGAAACACAGGGTATTTGAATCTAACTAACGTTCTTTCACTGGTCCTCTGGTCACAAGCCGCGCTGGTCTTCTTCACCACAACGCAAATGCTTATCTTTTATTTGCCGCAGTCTACAAGGGAGTGAAGGAGAGAGCTTTGGCCCCACTCTTGAGACTAGCCAGAGCATGGTGATTTCTTGGCTCTTCTAAGCTCTAGTACTTTCCAAAATGCCGTTCTGTGCAGACTCAGATCTCATATATGTGACTTCACAGAGATCACATACTGTAGTTAAACTATGGAATTTGTTCCCACAAGAGGGAGTGATGTACACTTAAAAGAAGATTAGGCAGGATAAGGCTAGCAAGGGCTACTAGCTGTGATGGCTTTGTTCCACCTCTACTGTTGGAGACAATATGTCTCTGAATCATTGTTACTCTGGGGGGAGTGCTTCCCACAAGCATCTTGTCAGCCACTGTGACCAGAGGACGCGCAAGTAGATCAGCTACTGGCTGACCCTGCAGGCCCTTCTTATGGCCATTTGAAGACGGTCAGCTACAGCTAAGCAACCTGCATTTTTCTAGTGAGCAAGTTCAATAATGGGTGGTTCTGCTAGAGGCTGCTGCAGCTGAGGATGCAAGTTCGAGAGCTGGCATGAGGAACCCTTTGAAAGTGAAAATATGAAATGTTTTGCTTTCTTTTCCTTACTTTATTTTCTTTATTAAATTTGCATGCTACCCTTCATCCAAAGATCTTGCAAAAGTTCACAGCATAAAAATATAAAATAAGAACACAAAATACATAATAAAAGCAAGAAGAGAGCCAACAAATACCTCCCCCTCCCACAAACACATTTAATAATAATAATAATAATAATAATAATAATAATAATAATTTATTTATACCCTGCCCACTCTGGACGGCTTCCAACAAAATATTAAAATACAATAGTCCTTCAGATATTAAAAGCTTCCCTAAACAGCTGCCTTCAGATGTCTTCTAAAAATCTGGTAGTTGTTTTTTCCTTTGAGATCTGATGGGAGGGCATTCCACAGGGCAGGCGCCACTACCAAGAAGGCCCTCTGCCTGGTTCCCTGTAGCTTTGCTTCTTGCAGTGAGGGAACCACCAGAAGGCCCTCGGAGCTGGACCTTAGTGTCTGGGCAGAACGATGGGGGTGGAGATGCTCCTTCAGGTATACTGGACTGAGGCTGTTTAAGGCTTTAGAGGTCAGCACCAACGCTTTAAAATGTGCTCGGAAACGTACTGGGAGCCAATGTAGGTCTTTCAAGGTGTTATGTGGTCTCGGCGGCCGCTCCCAGTCACCAGTCTAGCTGCCACATTCTGGATTAGTTGTAGTTTCCGGGTTACCTTCAAAGGTAGCCCCACGTAGAGCGCATTGCAGTAATCCAAGCGGGAGATAACCAGAGCTTGCACCACTCTGGCGAGGCAGTCTGCAGGCAGATAGGGTCTCAGCCTGCGTACCAGAATGAGCTGGTAAATAGAATGTTAATCAGCCAACCTAAACCTGGCTTTGAAAGAACGTGCGTTCCTGGATGACACTGCTGTTACTCCTGGAGCAGGGCGGAGTCACTGTCATTGCCAGAGAGGAACAAAGGCATGTTGTTGAACAACTAAAACAGAAGGTCTGAATATCAGGCATGTCACTTTCAAACATACTTTCATTCCACCCGTTTCTGCGATAAAGGTAACTACTGCAAACAACAAAGCACATAAATTGTCCTTTCTTTTTAATGAGAGCTCCCTGGATCCTCGATGACAGTTTCACTTTTCCTTAGCTTTTGTTCGATTAAATGGAATGTGTCACTCAGCCTAGAATCAACCATTTGGTTCTGCACGATTGCATTCGGTATTCTTTGATGCACATAAAGGGCGTTTTCTTAAATGGGGACTGGTGATGTGTAGTGGGTGTGAATCATTTTTTTAAAAAATGATAATAATGTGGACTTCAGTAATGACAACAAAAATGACCAGAGGTGAAGGAGGAATTTGTTCACTTAGTCTAGTTGATTAGATGTGTAGAAGAAAGTACTGATGCACAATTGTCTTTAGTAAAGAGAGGAAGAAAGTACTGTAAGTCTCTGTACACAACTATTAAAGGCACAGAAAGCAATCAAAGTCGTTTCTGATTTTGCCTGCCCCCATGTGTTACTTCACAGGCCTTTGAAGGCATTACATTTTAAAATGTAAAATATTTGGGCCAAGTCTCCCTAAGGCATCGACATATTAGAGTTACATTAGCCTTTTTAGCAGACTCGCATTTGGCTTGTCGTCTACTAAAGCCCCCAGATAGGACCGAAAACAATCGTTTCAAGTTACAAGAGATTCCCACTAACATTAGGAACAACTTTCTGCTAGTAAGAGCTGTTCGACACTGGAATGGACTTCCTTGGAAGGTGGTAGATTCTCCTTCTTTGAAGGCTTTTAAGCAGGGGTTGGATGACCACCTGTCGTATACGATCTAGTTGTGGTTGCCTGCATTCCAACTCCACAATCTATGATTCTGTTACCTTTTCCACATGTGATCCTGTCAAGCCATGTGCCATGAATCCTGTGTGCATCTGATTTTTCCTGCCTAAATGCAGAACTTTACATTCATCCCCAATGAAATCTGTTTGGTTGTCAATAGCACATTCAGTCCTTTTTCCAAGCACAATTCAAAGTGTTGGTGCTGACCTTTAAAGCCCTAAACGGCCTTGGTCCAGTATACCTGAAGGAGCCTCTCCACCCCCATCTTTCTGCCCGGACACTGAGGTCCAGCGCCGAGGGCCTTTTGGCAGTTCCCTCACTGCAAGAAGCCAAGTTACTGGGAACAAGGCAGAGGGCCTTCTCGGTAGTGGCACCCGCCCTCCCACCAGATGTCAAAGAGAAGAAAAACTACCAGACTTTTAAAACACATCTGAAGGCAGCCCTGTTTAGGGAAGCTTTTAATGTTTAACAGACCACTGTATTTTAATACTTTGTTGGAAGCCGCCCAGAGTGGCTGGGGAAACCCAGCCAGATGGGCGGGGTATAAATAATAAATTTATTATCATTATCATTATTATTATTATTTTCTACAATGTTATCTACCCCTTATCTAGTCATCTATTCCAGCATCCATTTTTTCACCATGGCCTGCCAAAGATGCCTTTGGGTAGCCCACTGGCAGGACACAAAAACAATAGCCATCTCCAGCTGTTGTTCTCTGTCATGCTCCCTATGGATCCCAGAGGTACCATTTAATCATCATGACTTATAGCCATTGACAGCCTTAATCTCTATAAATTTGTCTAACCCCCCTTTATAGTCATTTAAGCTAATGGCTATTTAGTTTCATTAGATGAATCTGGGTTCTAGTTTAATGAAAGTGAGAGAAACTCTTTTTACTTAATCCACGCCAGGGGATTGTATGGTACTTTAAAAACCTATCATGTCCCCACTTTCTTTTTCGAAACTAACTGTAAAAAAAGGTCTCCATCAGTTTCACCTTTCAGGGGAGTTGCTGCTGGTCACTGGCAATTATGGTATCCCCTTTCTGCACCGTTTCCAGCTCTACAGCATCTATTTTGAAGTGTGGTGGCCGAAATGTACACAGCATTCCAAGTATGGTTGCATCATAATTGCTTGCGCTGCTAACAGTATTTTGGGCAGCACATTTTCTAAGCACATTTTGCATTTTCCCTGTGTTTTTCGAGTTGAGTACCACCTTAAAAGTTAGGGGAGGGGGAAGACTTAAGCATAGTTGCTTTGAACAGATACCGGCATTCCAAGCTGATGTTCTGTACATAATTAGTAGTGATTGATAAAAGAAAACTCACACCTGCAGCTCCTTTCTTTGCAAAGTCCAAATGAGCTCAGAAGCAGTTTCAACGTGTGGAGCACATTGAAGAAAATAATTTTCTTCCTGTTTCAAGATTTGGCACATCATGTCCCTCTCTCCATTCCCTCCAAATCAGGATTATGCTTTGCTTATCTTAAGAAGCGGCTTAGCACTCTAATGTTCATTTGGAGGTTAAATCCTTGAATTGCATCTCAGGAGATTTATGACACTAGGCTGTGTTCCCAGCCTCACCCAAGCAGTCCTGCTTCCTGGAGCTGTAGGATGATCACCAAATTGCTCAGGGAAACATGAGCAGAATTGTTGTGATGGCCTGGGACTCGGGCTCAGACTCGGAACGAGAGGAGTCTCAGTCCGCACCGGATCCTTTGCCTCAGGCAGCATCTGAACCAAGTCTGGGGCCTGATCCTGAAGAGTCCCAGTCTGCACAGGTTCCCCTGCAACAAACACTAGCTGGGCCGAGTCACAGGCCTGAGCCTGCCCTGGCTCCAGCTGCGGGGATTACCTCGTTGCCTTCAGCTGGGCAATCACTTACAGCTGCTCCACTACCAGTTGGGTCAGGAGAGGCTGAGGCGGCCTCTGTGTCTAGTAACCCACTAACATCTCCCAAGCTGCAGAGACTCAGGTCTGAGAGAAGGAGAGACCTGAGTACTCGCAGGAGGAGTGCTCGCCTTCAGGCGAGACAGGGAGGTGAATCACTGGGGGATCAGGACCAGCCATTACCCCGACAAAGTGAAAAAGCTGTCAGACCCCGCCCCAGGTTGCGGGAGCAACATTGCTGTTTGCTAGAACCTGCCTGAGACCCTGCGCCCAACCTAGCCTGGTTTCCTGCCTGGGCCCTGTCGGACTGACTCCTTGCAGAATCCTTGGATTCGGGACCGAAACCAGACCGCGTTGCTTGGGTTAACCCCCGGGCCCAGCACACCTGAGGGTCATCTGGTCCAATCCTTTGCAATGCAGGAATCTCAGCTAAAGCATCCATGACAGAGGGCCATGCAACCTCCGCTTAAAAACCTCAAATGAAGGAGAGTCCACCACCTTCTCATTATGGTTAAAAAATTAACTCATAATAGTAACAAAACTGAATTGACCGTATGTGTCACAAAGGGCAGAGTACCCAAGTCCACCATCGACTTTAGTCCTGTATGAAACAGCAAAACATACATATAAGCTTCTCCATGCCACAGAAAATACTCTATTCTGCGATATCAAGTTGCTGTTGACATTTCTGTCAGAGACTAGTAATGTCGTAGTCATATGATCCAATGGCTAATTGAGCAGGGAGAGACATGGAGAAAAGTTCTTTTTGAGGTTGGCTGGCCTGGGTGACTGACCACCCAATGATGTTCAAGGCTGGGTTTGGCTTGAGACCATAGCTGTCAACTTTTCCCTTTTCTTGCGAGGAATCCTATTCGGAATAAGGGAATTTCCCTTTTAAAAAGGGAAAAGTTGACTGCTGTGATTGAGACCCAGGTTTTTCTGGTTCAGAGGAAATGAGAAAGGGAAGCATGTTTATCACTACAAAATACAAGAGAGAAAACGACTGCTTTTATCAGAAAGTGTTACATCCTATTGGCGCTTGATGTATTTTAGATACTTTTTTTTTAATGAAAAGAACCCATGAGGGAAAATCAGTGATTATTTTATGACATGCCTCCAAACCCCATATCTGCTTGTGTGTGTGGAAATGCTCAGAACAGATTTTAGGGGTGTGGTGGGAGCATGTGGGGAGAGGAAGGAGTTGCATTGCACAGCCAAAAGTCCTCCCACTAGCAGACTTTCTTCACTGAATACTGCCCATTGTATCGTATCTTTTTCTGGAGGAATTTCAGCGGTTAAAATGATAATGCCACCAAAAACCATCTTTACTTTGATATCTGCTAATCAAAATATTGATCCAATAGTTACAACAATGTACACTGAAGTGCATCTGGAATAACAAATAAACAAGGCTAAAAGCCATAATTTATATGATCATAGGAGATCTCCAAGTCATGTACTTAGCCCTGTTTTGTATAGCAAACTGTTTAAACTGGGTTATAGACTGCATAGCTTATAGCAAAGCTTGAACAAAATATATTGAGAACACTTTTATATGAGATATTATGGGGGGTTGCAACAGTCAGTTAAATATAACTTAGTTTCACAGTTTGGATTCTGAAAAAAAATCATTTACACCTAGTCCTTCACTTCTGGAATTTATTTTGGATAAAATAAAAGAGGAGAGACATCTATAAGATTTCAAATATGGAAAGCAACAAACTTTTTAGAATACAAGATCTGGTATATCAAGGGGTTCATGATTTCTTACTCAGAAATTAAGAGGAGACTACAAGGCAGGAATCCCCCACAGTTTCATTATTTTCAAATCCAATCTTGTTTGCAATGACATTTTAGATCATATGAACAAACACGAGTGAACCTAATTTGAAATGTAAACAATGAAAAAATACAAAACAAACATTAGCAAAAATTCAGTTTGGAGCCCAAGCAAGTAAGAGTCTGCATGGTTAAATAGGCTCAATAGTATAAGGGAAAGCAATCCAGTGGATATGTGGAAACGTCTTCAGAAAACATTGCACAGGTTTTCCCCTAAATATGGCAAATCGGGTCCTCCCTTAAAGAGGGCACGTACTGCAAGAGACCTGGAAACCGACACCCTATGTTGTGGGTGGGTACGATTGGTCAGCCACAACACCCGATTGGTAGGTCCCTCGTAGCTGCATGCAATCTGGCCAATGGGGCGCAGTCCAAATGTTTTGAGGGACCTATTTATGCCCATGCACATGACCCAGAGCTTCCTCTTTCGGCTCGTGCATTTGGAACACCCGCCCACCTCTCCCTACTTTTAGGGCTTTGCGCTTGACCTTGCTATGCCGTTGTCTGTCGTTGGGAATTTCCCCCACTTGGCTGATTGACTGTTGCCATTTGGGTTTCACCTGCCGCGTAGCAAATCGTCACAACTTGTAAGGTTGTGGATAGGCTCTGGTTCAGGTGATAGGGATGGGAGAATGCTCTTGCCATCCCTATGTAAAGGGTATTCCGTTAAAGGAATCCAGGGACTCGATGGTTTGGTCAACCCCTGAGAGGGGGTTGTGCCCGTGCCTGAGTCCAGGGGGACATTTGGGTGGCGGAGATAGCCTGTTCCCAGCTTTCCGCTTATCCAGGTGTTCACCCTTGGCTGACTTATGCTAGAACCCTGCATCAGCGCTACCTGTATGGCAGGGAGCTAGTCGAACCAGAGCCTATGCAACCAGTCACTTTCTGTAATCAATAAAGTTGTGGCCTAAATTCTGCCAAAAACCAAAACCAAAATTTGAGTCAAGTGTCAAAAAGAGACAGGTGATTCCCACCCACCCCAGTACGTGGCACAAATGCAGTTTGGCAAAACTATTGGAGGAAAATAGGAAATAATCTTAGCTTGAGTCTTTGAAATTCCATAACATCAGGATTTCCGCAACTTCGTCTTAGACCATAATGCCAGTGCAGTAGAGCTGGTTTAAATCTCTTAAAATTTAAATGTTTGGGGATAGTTGTCTACCACGATTATAATTTTGAAGAATCTGCTACATGTGAAATAAAGTCCTCCAGAGATTCTTGCTCTAGAGCGGGGGTGGGGAATCAGTGGCTCTCTCTTTTTGCATTGCAGGGGGTTGGACTACATGAGTCTCGGGGTCCTTTCCAACTCTACAGTTCTATGATTCTCTACGTTGTTCTTCTACAACTCCCATTGCCCCTGACACTTGGCCATGATACCTAGAGTTGATGGGAGTCAACACCTGGAGAGCCACAGGTTCCTTAGCCTTCTCTAAATATTCCTCACCTCCAGCTAGCTGTGCCTTTGTCATATTTGAGGCCTCAGAGCAGCCAGGAAATAAGTTGCTTCTTAACAAATAAATCTTGATGCTTGTATTCCAAGGACCGTCAGCAACTGATGTTAACATTTGATAAAGCTCCTGGATGCGACTGACAAACATGCCGTAGGTCAGTGTGCCTGAAAAAACAGCTTGATGACATCCTGTAGATTTTTAAAATTATTATTCTGTAAAACATCGTTCTTTTGCCAGTTGTTTAAACAGCAACAGACTTTTTTCTTCGCGTGTTCACAATTTCCCATCAAAATCCGCAATGCTAACCTGAAGCTATAGCAGATACGATCGAATTCCATAGTCTTGGAAGAAGCTTCTGATAAGATTCTTCAGTAGCAGATGAAAATAGCCAGGAATTTCTTTTGAACATTGTTGTGGTTTCTTTGCATGGGGCTTATTAAAGGCTTGGCTTTTTTATGACTATACTGAGCGACAACCTGAAAGCTGGGGAGTAATGTAGTCCAGAATTTACCTAGATACTTAGCCAGTCTTTGTTGTTGTAATGTCCATGTGATGCTTTAAAGACTGACTTTTAGAAGTCCTTGATTTATGTTCCTTATTAATCTGAAAAATATGTGTGGGGCATAAAATTTGTTTCACATTTTCTTCAGATGCAAATGAAATCCTTTCCTTCTGATCCAAGAAGTTTCACTACAAAGAAGCAGCTTGGTGACCTTATCTGATTCTGATCAAAGGGCAATTTTCTTTGTACTGAAGAGAAACAAAAATAATATTCATTAAGCCATTCTCTAATTGCAGCTGGATAGCAGTTGTTCTGAATTACCTAGTAATAATAATAATAAAAACTCTGGATCCCTTTGATGTAATGTTAATAGTCAGTGGATGGCGATGTGCATTAAAGTCTCTTTATTGTTCACTGACATTTAGGTCACAATCAAGAGACAGCCATGAGCAAACCACACACTGGCTTCTATGAGCGAATGAGAATGGTCATCCCATACTCACCAGACTGACAGATGGGAAGGTTATCTTACCCACATCCACACTGTCCAGTGCTGATAGGGAATACCTGCATCAGAGGCACATCACATGTACAGTGAGGGGGGAAAGTATTTGATCCCCTGCTAAATTTGCCTGTTTGCCCTCCGATGAAGAAATGACCAGTCCATAATTTTAATGGTAGGTTTATTGTAGCTGTGAGAGACAGAATAATGACAGGAAGATGCCAGGTAGCCTGACATCTGGCTGGTTGATAGGGGATCAAATACTTATTTCACTCATTATAACTCACATCAATCTCTGGCTTTTGTCTTCTGGGTTTCTTGGGGTTTTCCCTGTTGTTATTCTGTCTCTCACAGCTACAGTTAACCTACCATTAAAATTATGGACTGGTCATTTCTTCGTCAGAGGGCAAACTGGAAAATTTAGCAGGGGATCAAATACTTTCCCCCCGCACTGTAGCATTCTTGGAGAATCCATGAGTGGTTCCAGTTAGGATGCATATACAGTGATACCTCAGGTTACATACGCTTCAGGTTACAGACTCCGCTAACCCAGAAATATTACCTTGGGTTAAGAACTTTGCTTCAGGATGAGAACAGAAATCGTGCTCTGGCAGCGCGGCGGCAGCAGGAGGCCCCATTAGCTAAAGTGGTGCTTCAGGTTAAGAACAGTTTCAGGTTAAGAACAGCCCTCCGGAACGAATTAAGTACTTAACCCGAGGTACCACTGTACACATTCCACTTTCTGGAAGGGCAGCCAGCCGATGAGTCCAGAAGCACAGCATTCTGCAATGCAAGGTGCTCTTGATCCTTAAAACAGATCTGCAGGTCTGCCTTTGTGTGTAGATCTCACACTGAATTAGGATGTAACTTGTTAAGAGGGAGTTACAGCTATTGGCTGGAAAGTGACAAACAAGGCAATGACTGGTTGCATGTTGCTGTTGATTGTGTGTGGATGGTCTACATGGGCTCTCAAAAGAGGCCTGAACACACACACACACACATACACACACACACACACACACACACACACACACACACCCCAAGGAACTTGACAGTGGTGTTCTAGTTTGTGGTAAAGTGGCCATGCAATGGGAACAGCTGTAAAAGCAATTGCCATTTCTCAATGGCCATATTGCTTTGTTATCACCAATTTTTCCTCTATCCATGTTATAATAAAAACGGCTTGCAGTGTGCTCCAACTAGGTGAAAGGGAAATGAAATGGCAAATGCAATCCAATGTCATTGAGCATAAAGTTATGCACACTGGGACCAAAGAAAATCTAAAGTTCACATCTCGTGGGGTCTGACCTGGTGGTTCAGGAATGAGACCTTGGAGTCATGGCAGATAATTTGAAGATGCTGAACCAGTGTGCATAACCTGTGAAAAAGACCACATCCATGCTACGGCTAATTAGGAAAGAGATAAAACTGTGGTGCAAGGGTGCTTGGAGTACTGTGTACAACTCTGGTCTCCTTCCCTCAAGAAAGACATTGTGGCAGTGGAAAATGCTCAGAAAAGGGCAGTCAGAATGATCAAGGGGATGGAGAACTCCCGTATGATGAAAAGTTATGACATTTTGGGGGGAAGGGGGTAGTTGAGAGAAAAAGTGAGCCTGAGGTGACATAATCAAGGTTTATAAAATTATGCATGCTGTGGAGAAAGGGAATAGGGTTACCTCTCTCACAACAAACGCTTTTGACATCAACTTCCTGAGGAGGTTTCGGTGAGACCCCAGGAAAATTTTGGAGGCTGATAAACGGCAGCCTGGCAAATATTTAGTCTTTCATCTAGTGGTGGCGTAGAAGGGTACATGAGAGGAGTACACTCTACTGTGGCCTGGTCTCCCTTCCCCAGGAAAGCATGGGCCCACAGAAGGCTGCGTTGTCTTTTTCCATCACTCTCACTCTCTGTCTCTCTCACACACACACTCACATATTATTGTTGTTGTTGTTTAGTCATGTCCGACTCTTCGTGACCCCATGGACCAGAGCACGCCAGGCACTCCTGTCTTCCACTGCCTCCCGCAGTTTGGTCAAACTCATGCTGGTAGCTTCAAAAACACTGTCCAACCATCTCGTCCTCTGTCGTCCCCTTCTCCTTGTGCCCTCCATCTTTCCCAACATCAGGGTTTTTTCCAGGGAGTCTTCTCTTCTCATGAGGTGGCCAAAGTATTGGAGCCTCAGCTTCAGGATCTATCCTTCCAGTGAGCACTCAGAATGGATAGGCTTGATCTTCTTGCAGTCCATGGGACTCTCAAGAGTCTCACATATACAAAAAGGTAAAAGACCCATGGACAGTTAAGTCCAAACTTGACTATGGGTTGTGGCGCTCATCTCACCTTCAGGCCGAGGGAGCTGGCATTTGTCCACAGACAGCTTTCTGAGTCATGTGGCCAGCATGACTAAACTGCTTCTGGTGCATCAGGACACTGTGACGAGTGCCGGGGCACATGGAAACACCATTTACCTTTCCGCCGCAGCGGTACCTATTTATCTACTTGCACTGGTGTGCTTTCGAACTGCTAGGTTGGCAGGAGCTGGGACAGAACAATGGGAGCTCACCCCATTGCACGGATTCGAACTGCCAACCTTCCGATTGGCAAGCCCAAAAGGCTCAGTGGTTTAGACCACACATACAGCCCCGCCCCCCTTCACATGCATCCATTCAGCACATCAGCTGAGGTTGCATTTCAATTGCATTTGCATCCATGTGCCCTCTGGGAGAGTTAGTTGAGGTTATCCAGAAGGGCGACCTACTGTAATTTGGAAGCAGAAAGATGTTTTGTGCCTTTTCTCACTCAACTGAATTTTGCTAACTTTCCTTATCTTCTTTATTTCCTTAGCACTGGGACAAATTATGCTATACGTAGATGGGATGAATGGAGTAATCAATCATAATGAAACAATCCAGTGGCTATACACTCTCATTGGGTCAAAGGTAAGAAGAGTCCCATCTATTGAAGAGTTTTAAAGATTTTTCCGTGTGTGTCTGTAGACAGCTGTGATACACACACGGAGAACATGCCAATCACTGAAAAATTCCACTAGTTTGATACTTGCCACAAGCAGAGGACTACATGTGCAAAGGCAATGCTAATTCCATTTATAGTGGCACATTCCTCTCTCTTTTCAGCTCGTGAAAATAATCCATAGGGCAGTGTTTGTGGAGTTAGCTTCCTACTACAGAATGGCATCCCAATGGGACTATGTGTTGTTGGTCTTGAAAGTGCTGCCTTGGCTACCGGTGAAGTTCCTGGGGGAAATGTTAGTACTAGCATATGAAGCCGTGAATGGGACCCAAGTACCTATAAGAGTGCCTTCCTCAGTACCAGCCATCTCAGTCCCTATGACTGGCAGGCGAGACCTTGGTGGTGATGCCACCCTTGAGGGCTGCCCGGTTGGCATTGGCCCACGACGGGGCCTTCTTAGTGGCAGCTCTCTGTTTGTGAAATGCCCTCCTGTCTCCCTCATTATTGGCTTTTGGGGGGAATTTAAAAACATTCCTGTTTGCCCAGGCTGTTCATAGCCCAAAAAGCACTGTTCTTGGCAACCTTAAAATCACTGCTTGAGAGAATGTTTTAAAGGGTTTTTAGAATGTATGGATTTTAGGTGGGGTGGGGGTTCGCATATTTGGCTTTGTTGGGAGTTGTGGCGGAATAAATAAATAAACTACACGCGCTGCCTCAGTGCCAAACGTACAAATCCCTTTAGTGAACAAAAGGATGGTTCTTGGTGTAGTTAAGGAGGCATTAAAAAACAACAACCCACATACAGCCTGTGAAGTATTGAGGGAAAATCTAATCAAGATGTTTTATAGACAAAAACACATCTGTGCTGGAGGTGTGGTAAAATGAAGGGGACAGTTATACACGTATGGTGGACCTGTGAAAAAAATCAAAAGCTTCTGGAACATAGTATATGACGAGCATAAAAAAATGCTTAAGTATAACTTTATGAAAAATACAGAAGCTTTTCTACTAGGGATAACGGACACAGGTATAGCAAGAGAAGATCAGAAAATATTCCTCTAATGCCACAGGAGTGGCAAGGATCCTAATTGCTAAAAACTGAAAAAAAGAAACTTTGCCAACAAAAAAGGAATGGCAAGACAAACTGTTAGAGTATATTGAACTGGCTAGATTAACAGAGATCACACTAGACAAGAGTTTCAAAAAGCATGGGAAAAGTGCAGAGAATACTTCACAAAACAGTGCCCTAAAATACATACCTGGACTTGTTTTGATTAATGTCTGCGGGAGACTTTGTGGATATTTAAGTTATAATTAGAAGAATCTTAATAATTATTCATAAAGGAAACAGCTTATAAGAAGTAAATAAAGAGGCCAGATAGAGGATAAAGGAAGTCTTTTATTTGGTTGTTTGTATTGTAGTATGTTATGCTCATTGTATGTTATGTTCACGTTTAATGAGGGTGGATTTGTGTATGGGGGGGTTTATGTTATGTTGTAAATAAAATTTCCAATAAAAAATAAAAAAAATAAAAACACCCACAAACACTCTTAATATATGCTGCCAGTTGGAACAAGTACGTTAGTAGTATTAACTCAGAGCAGGCCTTTTTCCTTACTAAGAATCTTTCATATGCGCACAGACACACACATATGGCGTAAAGTGAATAAAAAGGAAGAGACATATCTCAGAGATGCCGGAAACGATTACTGTTTATTATTATATACTTTTTGTTTTATTCTAATGCTTTATGCCCCCATCTGTCAAATATGTTATTAGGGCGACTTGCCAAGGAAATAATTTCCGCACAAGGAAGTAAGGCCTCAACTCTCTGAGGTGCCATTTTTATCACCTTTATAGCCTCTGTATGTGCCAGTCCTGATGCGCCAAAATAACTGAACCACGGCAAGGACAGATCAGACCACAGCAACCCTAATTGAGTTTGCTCTTGCTAAGGAATGGTAATGCTTCCCAGTGAGAACATTCAAAGCAGCAATCTTAGTACAGGGAAATCCTGGGATGTTTAAATTTCCCTCTTTTGCCATCGCAAAACCATCGCATAGCGCCACCTAGCAGAACAACTAAAATATATTGGGATGAACAGACACAGATGCTGCACGTTTTTATACCTAAACACACTCACCCTGAAAAGGTCTACTCAGCATTCATAATTGCTTTATTTAAGACTTCATAATGCAATATAATTTCCATGCACATATGAAGTATTATTTTTGGGAGGAAATCTTCAGATCTTGTAAGTCCTCTTGATCAATGAGAAACGTCTTGAACATTATGAGCATGCATAATATTAAACCTTTTATATTAAGCAATTTTTGGTTTCCCTTATTTGCATGTTCAGACCCAGAAACCCACGCCCCCAAATAAATTCACACTTGACTCAAATTTTGGTTTTGGTTTTTGGCAGAATTTAGGCCACAACTCTATTGATTACAGAAAGTGACTGGTTGCATAGGCTCTGGCTCAACTAGCTCCCTGCACCTGTCGCAGGTAGCGCTGACCCAGGGCACCAGCATAGGTCAGCCTAGGGTGAACACCCGGATAAGCAGAAAGCCGGGAACAGGCTATGTCCACCACCCAGATGTCCCCCTGGACTCAGGCACGGGCACAACCCCTTCACAGGCATTGACCAAACCATCGAGTCCCTGGATTCCTTTAACAGAATACCCTTCACATAGGGATGGCAAGAGCGTTCTCCCATCCCTATCACCTGAACCAGAACCTGTCCGCAACCTTACAAGTTGTGACAATTTGCTGCGCAGCAGGCGAAACCCAAATGGCAACAGCCAGTCAGCCAAGTGGGGAAAATTCCTGCCGTGTCCCTGTCCCAACTACAGACGACACACAATGGCAAAACGAGGTCAAGCGCAAAGCCTTAAGAGTAGGGAGAGGTGGGCGGGTGTTCCGAATGCACGTTCCAAAAGAGGAAGCTCTGGGTCACGTCCATGGGCCCACGTCCCTTGAACCGTTTGGACTGCACCCCATTGGCTAGATTGCACCCAGCTTCGAGGGACCTACCAATCGGGTGTTGTGGCTGACCACCCACAACACAGGGTGTCGGTTGTCCAGGTCTCAGCGCAATATGTGCCCTCTTTAAGGGAGGACCCAGTTTATCCTCTGCTGTTGTCAACATACTCCTAACTAACGTATTTGCAGAAGAAAGTCAGTAGAGACAAGTATGGTAGCAGGTGAGAAATCACAACCACGTTCTTAGTTATGCACAGTGTGCCACTGAAAAGCTGTGGTGCAGAGAAATAAAAGATAATTGAATCATGGAATTGTAGAGTGGGAAGGACCCTGGGGGTCATCTAGTCCAACCCCTTGCAATGCAGGAATCTCAGCTAAAGGCTTTCATGTCAGATGGCCACCCAACCTCCGCTTGAAAACCTCCAACAAAGGAGAGTCCACCACCTCTTGAGGAAAACCTGCGCTGTCAAACAGCTCTTACTCTCAGAAACAATATTCCTGTTATTTGGTTGGAATCTCCTTTCTTGAATCCATTGGTTTGAGTCCTACCCTCCAGAGCAGGAGAAAACAAGCTTGCTCCATCTTCTATTTGACAGTTAAATCTCCCAGGTTTCCTGTTGCAAGCTGGACAGGAAGCTTGTTTAAATATTTGGAGACTGTCCCTAAAATTTACATTATACCCTTCTTGTTATCATCATTGCAATCTGTATGTTTGGAATATTGAGAGCAAGTTGAGAGCCTCTCTAACCCCACACCAACATCCAGCGCAGCAGAGTTATTTTTAAAGCCCTCTTAACAGGAGTTTAGGTTTTTTAAAAAAGGTTTATTCCTGTGTTTGTGTAGGTATTAAATTAATGCAACATAACGCTGATGACTTCACCCAGCATGAAACATATCAAGGCCTACATATTTTTAGCAAGTTTCTGTCGTTATTATTGTGTGGTTGGAAAAATAGGATAAACACTAGGGGGTTTCTCTACATCTGTAGCTGTAGCGTTTGGAAGCTGCCCAAACTGTTTCTGAGCCATTCTGTGTCTTTCGAATTTGACTCAATATTTTGGACCAGTTTATATCTATTGAAAATGAAACTGGTCCCCGCCTCCCTCATTTGCTATAATAAGGAATCTTTCTTTTAACTGAAGTGGGTGAAACCTGTAGGCACAGGAGACTCTCTGGAGTAGATTAAAGCCTGTCAGATTTTAGCAAGATACTTGAAGAATTTTTTGTTCAGGGCACCTTTAGAATTTGATATTTTAAAGAGACAGACAGACAGACAGACAGTATCTTATTTTTCTCCAGACTTGGATGCAAGTTGCAGACATGGTCACCCCTTCTGAGGAAATGAAACCTACTAAATTGGTTCTCATTCAAGGGCAGATTTTATAATAATAACTGGTAGGCTAGAAGAAGAGTGTGGATAGCCAGCATCTCATCATGAATTATCCTGGGTGCAAAGAAGCAGATCTTCCTTTTTATATCCGATTCACAGAATGTTGGTTTTTCAATCAGCACTAAGCCAGATTTCCATGGTTTGGATGTGACTGGGATCTCCCTGGGGTAATGCAAGCCAGGATCTTGGTGTGAAGCTGGTGTTCTGTGGGAAGGAAATAGGGAAATGTATATTTGGTCCTAGTAAATGCTCAGGGATATCTTGGACTGTTTGGACACAGAGGAGTGAAGAAGTTGGCTGAAATGGGAAGAGCAAAGACAAGCGGTACGCAGGCACAGTCTCCAATTGCTTGCAGGAAGCGCTGGAGAGAAGGAAACACCAATGGCTTTGTAGATGCAGGGACTTTTAGTCTCAGCAACGAATTTCATTGAGTGGGACCTACAGGGCATAAGCTGCAGTGCTTATTAGGCCTAAAGCACAGCCAAGGCTGCCAAGATCATGTTTCTCTAATAAAAAGTTAACTCCAACTTTGAACTGTGTGATTTACTGATTGGCTTCCTCCTTTACACGGGACGCGGGTGGCGCTGTGGGTAAAACCTCAGTGCCTAGGACTTGCTGATCGCAAGGTCGGCGGTTCGAATCCCCGCGGCGGGGTGAGCTCCCGTCTTTCGGTCCCAGCTCCTGCCCACCTAGCAGTTCAAAAGCACTCTTAAGTGCAAGTAGATAAATAGGTACCGCTTTATAGCGGGAAGGTAAACGGCGTTTCCGTGTGCTGCGCTGGTGCCGGTTCGCCAGAGCAGCTTCGTCACGTTGGCCACGTGACCCGGAAGTGTCTCCAGACAGCGCTGGCCCCCGGCCTCTTAAGTGAGATGGGCGCACAACCCTAGAGTCTGTCAAGACTGGCCCGTACGGGCAGGGGTACCTTTACCTTTACCTTCCTCCTTTACAATGGCATTACAAACCTTTTTTTTTTTTTAAGGACTGGAACAATTGTCTGAATTAGGCCATTACAAGAAAGATTCATTTCTTTATTTGGGGAGGGTTTTTAATTTCATGGCGGAGCACAATGTTTCGGATGTATTATGTTTTGAATTCAATCCCTGTTACCTCTCATGTAAACCTGTGGATTGGGTTGGGCTAATCAATGATCTGACTCCAATAAGTCAACTTAGAATGGTCACAGAATTCCTTCCTGCCATAGTGGTCCTTGTTTTAAAATCCTGGCCCCTCATTTTTAGCTGGTGTCAGGTTGACCAAAGATTGAAAGGACAGCAACATCAGTTCTGTTCGCTGACTCTAACAGAGGGTCAGTTTGTATTGCATTAAGAAAGCAGCATGTCTGTGTCTGCATACCCTCTTTCTTTAATATCTTTTCTGAACCTTTCATTGACTTGGAAGTAGTGTAACCAATCATACACCTCACCCTTAACCTGCTCATATGGCTTTAGCTTCCATTTCCCATCTTCTTTAATTGATAGTTGACCATATGTTGCCCAATTACTTCTCATGTTAGTTTTCTTCACACTTATCGCTTCAAGAGGTGAGAGCCAATGTGGGACCTTGGGTTCTAATAGATTTTTATATCTTTCCCATATTTCGATAAGTGGACCTCTAAAAATATGATTTCCAAACCCCTTATGTACTTTCTTTTTCTCATACCATAGGTAGGCATGCCAGCCGAACCTATTATCGAAGCCCTCTAAATCGAGCAGCTCCGTATTCACTAAGTTTGCCCACTCTTTTGTCCAGCAAAGGCATGATGCCTCATAATATAACTTAAGATCTGGCAGAGCAAAGCCTCCCCTTTCCTTTATATCTGTTAACAGTTTAAACTGAATCCTAGGCTTTTTGCCCTGCCAGATAAATCTTGATAAAACCCTTTGCCATTGTTTGAAGGTTCGGCTCCCCTTAATTATAGGAATGGTCTGGAATAAGAACAATAATCTTGGTAATACATTCATCTTGATAGTGTTGATCCTTCCCCAGAACGACAATTTCAGTCTTCCCCACATTTCCAGGTCCTTTCTTATTTCTCTCCACATCGGTTCATAGTTGTTTTTAAATAAGTCTATGTTTTTAGGTGTTAACCAGATTCCAAGATATTTCACTTTTTTAACCACCCCTATCTGCGACTGGTGTTGAATTGTTTCTATTATGCTTTGGTCCATATTTTTAACTATCATTTTCGTTTTCCTCTTATTTAATCTGAAACCTGCCACTTCCCCAAACTGGTCTATTTCTTTTAGAATTTCTGCCATTGTAATTGTTGGGTCTTCCGTCATTATTACTAAGTCATCCGCAAAGGCTTTGGTCTTATACACATTTTGTCCAACTTCCACTCCTTTTATTTTTCCATTTTGCCTGATTGAATTTAGAAGGATTTCTAATACCATTATAAATAGTAGCGGGGAGAGTGGGCATCCCTGTCTTGTTCCTTTCTGTACCTTTATTTCTTCTGTCACAATGTTATTTATAATCAATTTGGCCTTCTGCTCTGTATATATTGCTTTAACTCCATTATAAAAATCTTTGCCTACTTCCATATGTTCCAAGTTTTTCAACATGAAGTCCCATATCACGTTGTCGAATGCTTTCTCTGCATCCACAAACATCATTATAACTTGTTTGTCAATCCTGACAGATAGATATTCTAACATATTGACTATATTTCTTATGTTGTCCTTCATGTGCCTGCCTGGAAGGAAGCCGGCCTGATCTTTGTGGATAATCTCTGATAATAGACACTTCAGTCTTCTCGCAAGAATTCCTGCAAAGATTTTATAGTCCGTATTTAGCAGCGAGATTGGCCTGTAATTTTTCACCTGAGTTAAATCTGCATCTTGTTTAGGGATGAACGTGATAAATGCCTCTTTCCAGGTCTCCGGAATTTCTCCTTTACTTAAGATATTATTCATAGTCTCTTTCAGGGGATTCACCAAAATTGATTTCATCTCTTTATAATAGCCCGCCGTGAATCCGTCAGGCCCCGGAGCCTTTCCCCTCTTTAAGTCTTTAATTGTTTCCTCTATCTCCTCTATTTCAATTGGCATATTCAATCGTTGTTTCTTGTCTGCTGGAATTTTTTGCACCCTTTTATCTTTCAAAAATCTATCTATTCTCCTTAAATTATTTCTCTCCTTATTTTTGTAAAGGCCTCTATAATAATCCAGAAACTCTTTCCGGATTCCTTTTGGATCAGTTATTTCTTCTTCCTCTGCTATAATTCTATTTATTACGCCTTGTTCTTTCCTCTTTTTAATTTGCCATGCAAGCCATTTGCCTTGTTTATTTGAAAATTCAAAATTGTTTTGTCTTAATTTTTTTATGTTCCACTCTACCTCTCTATTTATTATTGTGGCAAATTGGGCTTGTAAGATTTTGATGTTTTCTATTATTTTCTGACAATTAGGTTTCTGGATTAATTTTTCTTCATTATCCATTATCTGCTTTAGGATTTCTTCTTTACCCCTCTCTCTGTTCTTATTTTTAATCGCATTTTGTTGAATGAAAAATCCTCTTATCACTGCCTTGCTTGCGTCCCATACCACATTAATCTTTGTGCCCTTGTCACAGTTATCCGTAAAGTAATCTGTTAGCTTTTTTTTTGCATTTTCTACAATCTTCTGGTCATCTAAGAGGTAATCCTTTAGTCTCCATCTAAAAGTTCTTCTTTCAAAACTCTCCAGTTCCAGTTCTATCGGACTATGGTCAGATATTACTTTCGGTCTTATTTCTATTTGTTTAACTCTTGGGCACAATTCACTCGAAATCCAAACCTGGTCTATCCGTGACAGCGATTGGTGTGGCCCAGAGTGGAAGGTGAACTGTTTATCCATAGGGTGTCTGAGGCGCCAGATATCTATCAAGTTACAGCTTTTTGTCATTGAGAAGAAGGATTTTGGTAATTTCCCTTCTTTACTTGTTCCTTCCCTCAATCTATCCGCCTCTAAAGAGACCACGCCATTCATGTCACCCATTAAGATAATTTTTTGATCCATGCAATCTAACAGTTTCTCTTCTAGATTTTTAAAAAAGTCTGTCTTGTTACCATTTGGTGCATAAACCCCGATCACGACTATGTTTTCACCTTGCCAATTAATCTGAATCGCCACCATCCTCCCCTCTTCATCTTTAAAGATTTGTTTTGCTTCAATCTTTTTTTTAACATACACCACCACTCCCCTTTTCTTTTCCTTATCTGAGGATTCAAATTCATTTCCTAATCTTTTATTAATTAACACTTTTTTATGTCTTTTGGCCACATGCGTTTCTTGAAGACAGATGATATCCAAATTTTTCTTTTTCAGAAATTGTTCAATTTTATTCCTCTTTTTTTTCTCATTCATTCCATTAATATTCCAAGTCCAAATTTTTAACCCCATAGTACCTGACATCCACCTACGATTTATTTATCCTTTTAAATTTGCTGGTTCTTCTTCTTCCCTTTCTTCCTCTTCTTCTGATCTACTTCCACTCGACTCCTCTCCTTCCTCTAATTTTGAATCTCTTGGTGGTCCTCCCTCTGCTCCCTTTACTCCATTCTCCTCTGATCTCAGCTCTTTATATTTCCTTAAAAATTTACCAGTTTCTTCTAAGTTAGATAGTCTATGTCTCTTGCCTCTATAAGCGAATGAAATTCCTTCAGGAAACTCCCATCTGAATTCGATTTTATTCTTTTTTAGTGTCTGTGCTAGTGATTTATAACAATCTCTTCGTTTAAGTAGTCTAATTGGAATATCAAGATTCAAAATTTCAGAAGGAGATCCTAAACAATGATGTGAAAATAATATCCAAAATGTACAGGATATTGTTAGATTGGAACTTAGGGGATGAGGAGGTCAAAGTAGTAATGACTCGTTGGGCTAAAGATATGGGCCATAACATACAATTTGAAGACTGGGAGAAATTATGGAAAGATGGTCTAAATTTTACTGCGTGTGTAACGGTAAAGGAAAATGTCATGAAGATGTTCTACAGGTGGTACATAACACCTGTGAAATTATCGAAAATGTATAAGGTATCCAGTAGATGTTGGAAGTGTAAAGAAAAGGAGGGCTCCTTTTACCATATATGGTGGGAGTGCGGGAAAGTGAGAGAATTTTGGGAAAAAATATATGTCGAACTAAAGAAGGTATTGAAGTATACGTTCACAAAAAAACCTGAAATCTTTCTATTAGGGATATTAGGGAATGAAATAAAAAAGAAAGATTGTAAATTTGTATACTATGCTGCTACCGCAGCAAGGGTTATATTTGCTCAGAAGTGGAAAAAGCAGGAAATCCCAATGATAGAGGAGTGGAGATTAAAGTTATTAGACTACGCGGAACTGGATAGATTAACAGGGAAGATCAGACATTTAAGAGACCAAAAGTTCATTAAGGATTGGGGAAAATATGTGGATTATCTGGAACGCATTAGTGAGGGACAAACAACGCTAATGGGATTCAGAGAAGCACTGTGAATGTTTAAGAGTTATTGTTTAAAGTAAATAGAAGGGGAAAAGATGTCCAATGACAATACAAGCAAAGAAATGCGTAACTTTAATTATTACTATGAAAGATTAACGGACAAGCTGAAGGAAGTCCAGAAAGAGATGATAATGTATAGTTTTTGGTGAAAATTTTAGTAATGTATATATTTTTTTTTTTCTTTTTCTTGGTTTTTGTGTTTTGTGTTGATGTTGTTTTTCTTTTCTTTTTACTTTTTCTTTTTTCTCAAAAATCAATAAATATTTACATGAAAAAAAAAAGAAAGCAGCATGTCTTCCAATGTCAGCCTGATGAGTGACAAGCTCTCCTCTCTTTCCTCTTGCAGTTTCGTCTGGTTGTGAAGACAGCACTGAAGTTGCTCCTTGTTTTTGTGGAGTATACAGAATCCAATGCACCACTTCTGATCCAAGCAGTGTCCATAGTGGATGACAAGAGAGGTGAGTTAGAGTAGCTGCCTGTAGTTGCGCTTCAAAGGAAATAATGAAATGGTTTGTGGTTTTGCTACCACAAAACAACCCTACAAAAGCAAATCATACTCTCTTTCATGTTCTCAGGAGCAGAATTCAAGTAGAAAACAAAACGCTTGTAGGCCACACCATGGCATAGCTTGGGGGGTGGGTCAGAGGGGTTGCTAACCAGGGTGCAAAATTTTGGGGAGCTGCAAAATTTCAAAAGAAAAATAAACCACTTTTAGGTTTTTTTAAAACAACCAAGCAATGTGAAAATTTCATTAAATTAATAATAATAAAAAAATAAACAGCCTCCGCTGTTATCGCCCAAGCTTTCCTCTCCATGCTGGGAAGACCCTTCCCCATCAGCCTCAGTGCCACCCAGCCCTGACAGGAACAATGGGTTAGGCGGTGCAATACTTGCCTTGCCCTGGGTGCTGTCAACCCACGCTATGCCACTGATGCCACAGACATGTGTGCATGTGTAGGAATTGGAAATTTGCCTACAAAATGCATGGCTAATAGTGTCTGGGAAATGATATTGATTGATTGATTGATTGATTGATTGATTGATTTATACACAGCCCATCTGACTAGGTTTCCCCAGCCACTCTGGGCGGCCTCCAACAAAAGATTAAAAATACATTTAAAACACCAGTCATTAAAAACTTACCTAAACAGGGCTGCCTTCAGATGTCTTCTAAAAGTCAGATGGTTGTTTATCTCTTTGACATCTGATGGGAGGGCGTTCCACAGGGCGGGCACCACTGCCGAGAAGGCCCTCTGCCTGGTTCCCTGTAACTTTTCTTGCAGTGAGGGAACCGCCAGAAGGCCCTCGGAGCTGGACCTCAGTGTCCGAGTTGAACGGTGATGGGTCCCGCACTCCTCCTGTGTTTTGTAGGTAAAAGCCCCATTGTTATAGATGCAGAATATGACAACAAAACTTAATCTACGAGGGACATGTTCTCCTGTCCTTAAATTCTGATTAGTAGGGTATTCTCATTTTTCTCCATTTTAGTGTTTTCCTGATTGGTAGGCGAGGTTTCAGGCAATCCTCAAACAGAGAAGCAGTTAGTGTCGTGTGATGCACATCATTTCAGTGTTGTGGAGAGGGTGGCGCTCCCCATGGCAGTGGGGATGCAGTGAGAGCTACTGGCCAGAGGGCTGTAAAACCTGTCACCAAGGCCTTTGCAGTTTATCTTGAGGAGTCATGGTGTGCTGCCTCAGCCGAGATGCACCTGACTAGGCCATCTGGGCAGTGAGCTCCTTCATGAGGGTAGGGCAGGCATCCATTGGTCAGAGTCAGCCAGCCATGCCCACTGTGAATTTTATGCCCGTGCATTTTCATCTTAATGGTTTCATGCCCTCTTGAATTCTCTCTTCAAAGTTCTTTTCGATTTCCTCTTACGGTACTTGTTGACTATTGGCCTCATGCCAGTGTTTAGCCTATGAAGGAGTTTGGAGGTGGAATTATGGCTGCTGACACCAGGCTTGCCCTCTGATTGACCCTCATGAAGGATTTAATGTGCATTTACGCCACATACAGGACCTAGTGTTGTAAGAATTCTAAGGTCTCAAATATAGAATAAATGTTCATAAATGCACACATATCTAAATGTGTCTGAAATAGTACGGAAGAGCAATCCTGAAGACATTTTGACTCTCCCAATGACCTCAAATATTCCTCTGCAGTAAGGGAGGCAAAAGGGGAAAGCCTTCCCATTGTATTTTTGCTTACAAATCCTGTCTTAAGGGCATATTTGTGTAGGAATAGGGTGAGCCTGTGACCTGGATTCAGAAACCAAAGTATTAACCATCACCAAAGAATGGCCAGGCTGCCCAGGTAACCATTATCAGGTATCCTGGCAGACAGGATTTCTGCTATAGACCGCCTCCTAACATGTATGTATGATGATTTTAGGGTGGTCTTTAGCTAAGGGTGTTGGACAATGTCAAAAGTCTTTAAAGGTTCTTGCACCCTTTGTTTTAGGCTCTCTCTCTCCTTGGAAGGAGGGGAGAGAACTCTGTTGCAGCAGAAAAATAAGTACCTGCCTTGCTTTCCACTGGATCCTGCCTCCATCCATTCTTCTCTGACCGATCATGGACTTAGGGGACTCAGAGTCCCATGGGGAGTTGGGCAGCAAAGGCCAAACCCCAATTTTTACATCACTAGAAAGAGATCTGTATGATTGTTGTATTTCATCACTGCCTTCCTTGGATATGGCAGCCATCTCTCAGGCTTCCTCTCCAGAATTGAACCCAATTCCCCATTCCTCCATTGGTCACCATGGTTATGCACAGCCCAAAGGAGGGGTTCAGAAAGTTCTAGATGTTCATTGACATCTCTTAGCTCTAGAATTAGCACAGTGGAGTGGCCAAAGGAAGCATAACTGACTTAATGAGGTGTTCACAGTTTCTATTTAACACCCATGTGTAGTTATGCGTGTATAGTTTAATCTTTCTAGCTTGAGCCCAATTGAAATGAATGGGAGTTGCAGAAAAGCTTCCATTCATTCAAAGGTGCTCTGAAAGCCTGCTGGCTTTAGCTATCTTACTCGGGAATCCTTTGATCATTCTCAGAACCAGTTGATCAAGTGCAGGCCTGCTTTTGTGGACACCTGGTGCTTTAATGGACATTTTGTTCGGTGAGTTATAATCTTTTAACATGTGCAGTGCACATGATTGGCAAAAGCGGGGCCACTCCTAATAATTCAGCCCCGGTTTTCCTAGTACAGCTGTGTTGCTTCCACACTGCAGTACATCCAAATGGAATTGAAAACTCTGTAGGAACATCCGGCTTACAAATGCTCCCTGCAGTTTTGGAGGAATGTGTTAAGAGGCAAGCAAGAGTTCAGCCTATAACATGTACATTATTGTCTCTCTTCTGCATTTCCCCCCCACAATACAGAGTGCTCTTCTTGCAGGACAAGCACCTCAGTATTATAAACTTAAATCTTCTACTGTCTGCCTTTCCAAATGAGAACAACCACTTACCTATCATAATAGTTTTGTAGCTTCTGAGCACTAAAATATTTTTCATGCTAATGAGCTATAGAATCATAGAATTGTAGAGTGGGATGAGACCAGTCCAGCCCCCTGCAAGGCAGGAATCACAACCAGATCAAATATGACACATGGCAGTCAACCCTCTTCTTAAAACCACACAAGGAAGTAGAATCCACCACCTTCAGAGGAAGTCCATTCCACCATTGAACAGCTCTTCCTGTCAGAAAGTTCTTCCTGCTATTTAGTTGGAATCTCCTTTCTTATAACTTGAATTCATTGGTATGGATCCTACCTTCCAGAACAGGAAAAAACAACCTTCCTCCATCCTCCACCTGACAGCCCTTTAGACATTTGAAGATGGCTATCATATTGTATGCAGATTTCCAAAAATTAGCAAGGAGAGACAAGAAGGCCTCCTTAAACGAGCAATGCAAAGAAATAGAGGAAAACAACAAAATGGGAAGAACCAGAGATCTGTTCAAGAAAATTGGAGATATGAAAGGAACATTTCATACAAAGATTACCATAATAAAGGACAAAAGTGGTAAGGACCTAACAGAAGCAGAAGACCCTGATGTTGGGAAAGATTGAGGGCACAAGGAGAAGGGGACAACAGAGGGCGAGATGGTTGGATAGTGTTGTCGAAGCTACAGACATGAGTCTGACCAAACTGCGGGAGGCAGTGGAAGACAGGAGTGCCTGGCGTGCTCTGGTCCATGGGGTCACGAAGAGTCGGACATGACTAAACGACTAAACAACAACAACAACAAATCATATTTCCTCTCAGCTTCCTCTTTACGAGGCTGAACATACACAACTCCCTTAACCGTTCCTGATAAGACTTAGATTCCAGGCCCTGGCTCAAGTTGGTTGCCCTCCTCTGCACACATTCCAGCTTGACAATACCCTTCTTAAATTTTGGTACCCAGACCTGGACACATTACTCTAGGTGTGGTCTGACCACACTACTTCAGAACATGTCGTTTAGTGGTTATTGTAGTGTACCATTTATATTATGCCAGCAGCACATGAAGAACATTCGCATGCTGAGGATCTTACAATCTAGCTTTCGAATGTGGAGGGGAGAGACTAGTGGGAAGGGAGAAACGCAAGAAAAGCAAACACCAGGAGGTATTTATTTGGGGGGGGTGCTAGCAACCCACGGGACGCAGGTGGCGCTGTGGTGTAAACCACTGAGCCTTGGGCTTGCCGATTGGAAGGTCAGCGGTTCGAATCCCTGTGACGGGGTGAGGTCCCATTGTTCAGTCCCAGCTCCTGACAACCTAGCAGTTCGAAAGCACGTCAGAGTGCAAGTAGATAAATAGGTACCACTCCGGCGGGAAGGTAAACGGTGTTTCCGTGCGCTGCTCTGGTTTCACCAGATGCTGCTTAGTCATGCTGGCCACATGACCTGGAAAATCTATCTGTGGACAAACGTCGGCTCCCTCGGCCAGTAAAGCAAGATGAGTGCCGCAACCCCAGAGTTGTTCACAACTGGACTTAACTATCAGGAGTCCTTTACCTTTAACTTTACCAATGTAAAAAGACTTCTCGTCCTTTCTTTCATTCTTTCTTCATTGTGACTACTCCTTCAGATGGCCGATGGCCTTATCCACTGCTTCTTTGGTTACTGGCTTGGAGTTGCACTTGCTTCAGTCATTCCATAGCTTGGATCGTTGTACTTGCCTCCAAATATTTCCCCTGACAGTGGTTTGGCAGTGATATGGAAGGGGAAGCTCCATCTGCTTGCAATCCTGCCCCCTGTGACATGATTGTGATTGGCTTGAATTGCTTGCATCTTTCTGACATTACAGCATATCTTGGTAGATCTGTACCATTTTATCCTTACACCACAGCTCTCCGAAATGCCTTGGGGCTTCTAGATGTTAGTCTCTAGGCCAGACACTCAGAGCACGTTCTTTCACTTGCCAGTGTACCCATCAGTTTCAGTATTCGCCTCCATTACATGTGAGGGCTTTCCCCCCTGGAGGGCATTGTCCCTTCCTCCTGCCATGTCAGTTTCTCTCTCGGCCTCTGACACCTCATAATAACTGAACTCACTGGGCAGTTGGGGGTTTTTGCTGAATGCCATATTGTTGTTTTCTCAGCTCCCTCAGGTTCTAGATGTTTCAGAAGCAAATTCTGCACTTTAGTCTTAGGAGAGCAGTGGAGTTAAGTCCCAGTGGGCAAGCTCAAAAAAAAATTGGTGGGAGGGTGGGGTCTTACCTTTCAGCAGAAAGTGGCGAGGGGCTTTTCCTTCCTTGTTTCTTTTTATTGCATGTCGAGGTCCCCAAACCACCCCTAAATAAATTCACACTTCACACCATAATTTTTGTTTAAGGTTTTTGGCATAACTTTGGCCACAACTTTATTAAAATACAAACAGTGTGAGTGGTTGCTTAGGCATTGGTTACGACTATCTGTCCCCGCCCAGGGACAGAACTTACATCCGCAAGCCTGCAAAGTCAGTAAGGGAAAACATTATATGGGGAGTAGATGGAGCTGGGTACCAGACCCTCACCTCTCCCCAAATGCTCCCAGGGGCTCTTGTGTGGCCCTAGCCCCTTGACAGAGGTGCAGACAAAAGCATGGTGAGCCCCTGGATTCCTTTAATGTAATACCCTTGCAGCAACAGCATTGGAGGGCAGGCTCACCCAATCTATACCCCTCCACCAACCAATATTTTTATAAAACCAATGCCTAACCTCAACCTTACAAGTTGTGACGATTTGCTACGCAGTAGGCAAAAACCAAATGGCACCAGCCAATCAGCCAGATGGACAAAATTCCTACCAGGCCCCTGCCCCAAGGCAGACGACCCCATGACAGGCATAGCAAGGTCAAACGCAACAAACACCCTAAAATTAGGGAGGGTGGGCGGGTGCGCGCAGCGAAAGAGGACACTCAATGCTGCCCGCAGAGCATATATTCAACCCAGGCTGTCCATCAAACTTGGCAACATCAAACTCTCCCAAGCAACCTGAGGAGTCCAATCACACTTTGGGCCAACCAACCAACTTGCCCAGCAACAGGGGGTGTCTGGTTAACCCCACCGCAACCCGTGCTCTCCATGAAGAAGAACACGCTTTACCATTTACACCAAAATAAAAATCCCTACTGCTGCATAAGGCTCAGCTGCGCTATCATCCTAGCCACAGTTCAGGGACAGGAATGATAAAGCATTGAGCAGTGGCATTCATGGGGGGCAAAGATGGCTACCTTGTTGTAGTCTTATTCTCCCCTCAAGAATGCATTTGTTTGGTTTGTGGGAGGGGGCCATTCATACTTGTATTCAAAGCAAACAGCAGCACCCTGAAAATTATTAAAAGTCACTGAAAATCTAACCCCCCACTAAGGATGAATTCTTTCATTAAAGTGGGGGGCGGCGGGGATTTATTTTAAATAATAGGCCATGAAGAAATAACAAAAAATAGAAATAGCAATATATGTTAGGGAGATTCATTTTCTAAACCATATGGTGCTATACCATATACTGGCCTGATGAGGCTAAGAAAACAAATATGTTGAAACAATTAAAGCTGATAAAAAGTGGAATGAGGTCTGCAGTATGGTCTGTAGCAGAGGAATCCAGTAGGGGGAAGCAGTACATTTCTTATTCCTTATTTCATTGCTGCCCATTTCATTTCTGCGTTTTAAAGACTTCCATTCTGATTTACTGAAAAGTTAGGAAAGACTCACAATCAAGAAGGTCGTGCAGTGACGAGGCCGTAGGGTAGTTTAAAAATGTGGGCTATTCCTCCGAAGATTTAGGAATGGAGAAGAAAAAGTAGGTTTCCCAGCTTTCCCTTTTCTTTTATTTTTTAGCTCTGATTAGCTTGCAAGATCAATCATTGCAGAAAAGATACACAGTCCCAAGATCAAGATGAGAATGGATAAATCCCAACAGCTTTTGAAGGGGGTTGATCTGGAAATGTAACCCCATTCCAGGTGGCCTTTTTATATAGCTGGTGGAGGAGTGTTAGTTCACATATTTATGCGCATGAGTTGATTCTGCATTCTATAATAGTGTTTGATGACTCATAGCTGAGTTTATGAACTTAGTCCACTGCTGTGTTTGATCAAAGTCTTGTTGTGAGTGTTAAACCCAGCTTCACATACACACATGATGGTGTGAACCCATAAGCCTGGCACATTTAAACCCCACCCCCATAGAAATCAAACCCACACTGAAATGTCTCTAATTCATGATCAAGTGCATCAATGTTGCTCACCATCCCATTTTATGCAGCTCATACTACCAGTCCCTGGTACTGCTGGCCCTGCAGTTCAAATGGAGTGGGATCTATGTTGGGGTGGATGGGGAGTCATGTCTGTATGTATGGTCTGGGTATTCACTTGACTTTGCTGGTTGTTGAGGGGTGAGCTTTTTGGAGTGGAGTCCGTAAGATGGTTGGATGTCTCCTTGTACACCTCATCTAGTGTGGTGTAGTGGTTAAGAGCAGTGGACTCATAATCTGGTGAACGGGGTTCGCATCTCCGCTCCTCCACATGCAGCTGCTGGGTGACCTTGGGCTAGTCACACTTCTCTGAAATCTCTCAGCCCCACTCACCTCACAGAGTGTTTGTTGTGGGGGAGGAAGGGAAAGGAGATAAAGGGTAGTGATAAAGTGGGATATCAAATCCAAACTCTTCTTCTTCTTCTTCTTCTTCTTCTTCTTCTTCTTCTTCTTCTTCTTCTTCTTCTCATCCGGGCAACTCCTGCAGCCCACCTGGTAGCCAGATGTACTGCTCTTTCCCAGGCGTGTCCAACTGGTAGATCACGATCTACTGGTAGATCACAGGGTGTTCCTGGTAGATCCTGGTTGATCTATAGTGATCTCCTTACAAAAAAGCAAAAAACCCCCAAACACACCCAACTTTGGCTTCCTAAAAAAAAGCTCCACTGCTTTGGGTAGACCACTGCCAGTCTTTTTACGACAATGAGTAGATCACTGCCAGTTTTTTTATACTTTGAGTAGATTGCAGACTATTGGGAGTTGGACATCCCTACGTGGACCACATCAGCAAGGCCGGGGGGGGTGTCTTGTTATCTGGGTAGTCCAGGACCTCCATACGCACAGCCCAGGCTTGTGCCCAGGGGAGGTCACTTTGGTGCTGCTAATGCAGATGTTTGACTTCACCCCTGGAGGCGCATTCCACTGTCTCTCAAGACAGATGGGTGACAGCAACAACAAAAATGTGAGGATTGGACATGTAACATCTAATTCCTTAAAAATCAGCACTGGCACACCACAGGGATGTGTGTTAAGTCCCTACCTGTATTCATTGTATACATACGATTGTGTATCATCTGACCCGTCTACTGCAATTATTAAGTTTGCAGACGACACCACCATAATGGGTTTAATAACAGGTGGAGATGAATCAGCATATAGAGGGGAGGTCCAAAAAATATCTAGGGTGCCTAGATATGGTGCCTAGGGAACAACTTGCACCTTAATATCAGCAAGACAAAGGAGGTGGTGTTGGACTTTCGGAGGAAGAGAGGAGATCTAGCCCTGCTGTACATCGGGGAGGGCTGTGTGGAGAGAGTCTCTTCCTTTAAATTCCTAGGAGTTTATCTCAGTGAAGACCTTACTTGGAAAATCAATACAACCCAAGTGGTTAAGAAAGCCCAACAGAGACTCCATCTCCTCGGAGTATTGCAAAAGAATGATGCCAATCAACATTTGATGATCTCCTTCTACCAGTCAACAACAGAAAGTGTCCTTTCATACTGCGTCACAGTGTGGTACGCTGGTTTGACATCAACTGATAGGAAGTGCCTACAGAGGGTGGGGAATACAGCACAAGATATTATGGGCTGTCCCGTGAATCCGCTGGATGAAATAGAGGAAGAACGTTGCCTGAGGAGAGTGAGGAAAATTCTCAGGGATGATTCACACCCTGGCCAGCACTTTCTTGATCTCCTGCCCTCAGGCAGAAGATATAGAAGCATGATTAGTTGCACCAACAGGGTAAAGAACAGCTTCTATCTGTGGGCTGTTAGGCTGCTGAATGAAAAGATAACAACAGGGCAACTGACTTTCGGGTTTGGTGGGTGTGCATCAGTAAATGAGGGGAATTAAGCTGAGTAATCTCACTGTATACAGGTTGTACAAGTGACAATAAAGTATTTCAGCTTCAATTTCAAGAAGCTTTTTTTATTGTATATTCTCTAATGTATTCTCCAGACTTGACATACCCAAATCTGTTACGAAGGGTCAGATAAGAAACTTTTGCAACAGTTTGTTGCACTAGCACAAATAATAGTAATTCACTTAATATAATGTTGTTCAGTTTTGTGGAGCTGGAATAAGCTGTGATTTTCTGCTGTGCTGGTATGGTATAATTATTTCATTCTACTTCCTCTGTGCAGAGAACCTCTGTATCTAAGAAATGTGATATTGATAGCAGCACTGTACTGCTGCGGCATACATGAAGTGGGAGGGTTTGCGTAGGTGTTTGTGTATCTCATAAGCTTTTGGAACTGGGTCAGAGATAGAACTGATTCTGGTATATTTCTAGCCCAATGCAGATGCGTGTGTAAGTTTGCTCCCATTTTAGGGGGTAGCAGAATTTGGGGGCATCTCATGCTCTTCACTTGCTGCTTCCTTTGGATGGGCCAGGACAGATGATAAGAGACTCTGAGATGTAGGTAAACTTTCGGTATGTCACTTTGCATTTCCACATGAGCAAATTTAAACCATTGGAAGTTAAAAACATAAAGATGTACAAAATAACATATTGTAAACAGACTTGTCGAACAGAAAAGCCACAATAATAAAAAAAACACAATAATTCTTTGTTTTCTGACATTAAGTTATAACAATTGCTCCCACCAGCAGAGATTCGGGCTCAGTGTCCTTTGCGCCAGTGGTGTGCAAAAACACCATACAAGATCTACAATTAAGAGCAAAAAGAATTTAATACTTTTATATATAAGGGTGGATTTACGTACTTGAATCATATTTATTCACACCTGTGAAGGCCCTGATAGAAATAAATAG
The DNA here is from genome assembly GCF_964106645.2 of Podarcis pityusensis. Lineage (NCBI taxonomy): Eukaryota > Metazoa > Chordata > Lepidosauria > Squamata > Lacertidae > Podarcis > Podarcis pityusensis. The sequence goes on along the minus strand of NC_138038.1, from coordinate 5,735,265 downwards.
ATTTTATTCAAATGTCGTTTTTATGCAGGTTCCTTTTGCATTGTATTTTGGCTTGCTCTGTATGTACCCCTGGCAAACACACAGAAAAATATTATATGACACTCCTTTATGATTGCCGTGCAAAGACGCTTTTGTAGGCCACAGGCAGAATATTCTAGAATGCTTTAGATGGGAGGAAGCACATTCTGAGAAGACAAGTAGTCAGTCTCTTAACTAAAGCATATTTCTGTCATACGGCATGGATTAAAGTAATTAATTTGTCATGTTACTGGCTTACGGTTACCCCCAAATGGCATAAGTATAGGTTAGAATCATATATCTATCCTTCTTGTTTCCAGTTTCTCTCTCTTCATTAGAAACCACAGGCAGTTATTTCTGCAGTGCGGGTATCATACCCACCTATCGTATATCTTCTGTGAACTTACATACTCAACCCACTGCACAGAATATATGGAACGTTGAGCTGAAAATAATAGAAAAGTGTTTGGTTGCACAGTATTTCTCGTATTAAATATTAAAGGACAGTAACATTTGCACAAAGCCAAATGGGTGTGCCCAAAAATAGTGATAATAATAATAATAATAATAATAATAATAATAATAATAAATTTTATTTATATCCCACCCTCCCCAGCCGAAGCCGGGCTCAGAACGGCTAACAACAGTAAAACGATAAAACATTCTAAAATCATTTCATTACAAAATTAATTCCAATCAAATTAATGGCAATCACTGGGCTAGAAGTTCTGTGAGGATTGCCAAAGGAGCGGTTCAGACTGTGCCTTGGCCGAAGCCTTGTGGAACAGCTCTGTCTTGCAGGCCCTGCGGAAAGATGTCAAGTCCCGCACGGCCCTAGTCTCTTGTGACGGAGCGTTCCACCAGACCGGGGCTTTTGTCATGGGACTGCCAAGGAATGCCTTTGAGTGGGGGGGGGGGAGGAGAAGAGTCAGCACGGGAACAGTCAGAAAGAGACAGTCAGGAAATGATGGAAGGGGGAGAGGGGGAGAGAGCAGAAGGCAACCAGGAGTTGTCAAGGCTCTTCAATGCTGAAGCAGAGCCCCAGCAGTGCACAGGAAGCTCAGGGACAGACAGAGAGCCTATGCCTGTGCCTTTGGCACAGGAAAAGAGAGGGTTAAAGCGCAGGGATCAGAGACGTCCCATGAGGCTTCCCCGCCTCTTCTGTTGGAGAAGACCACTCCCCGAATCTAAACTGGATGATTCAGATGCATAAGTTGTACTATGCTGCTTGTACATATGTAAAATAAAGAACTGTAAATATATCTCTGAGTGAGCAGAGGGTGCTTATTGCGAAGAGCATACACAAACCTTCACACCTTTGCACCACAAGGAGAAGGCAGGTGAGTGAGCAAGCAAGGAGCAATGGGGAGAAGGAGAAGCAGAGGGCAGGGGGCTTTCAGTGGTCGAACTCTTGCCACCTGCTATGTTGACCTGCTAACATCAGCCATGCTCAGTAGGATTTGTTTCCACATACCAAATGCATAGCGTTGAACTGTGTCAAATGTCCATGCATTATTTGTACTACGGTATTTCTCACATCTGTACTGAAGAATTTATTTGGCATCTAACTCTGCATCGTGGGACCCCAGTTGTGTGATACACTTTGATCTTCTTGCCTAATAAGTTTTTGTTCCCCTTTTAGGTGTCAAGCTATGGTCCAATGTTATGGAGATCCTGGAAGAAAAGGATGGGGTTGACACAGAACTTCTCGTTTATGCAATGACTTTAGTGAACAAGGTTTGTTTTAAATTTGGATTTATGTATTCAGACGTATAGCGCAAAACTTCCTATGGCAGCTGACCCTGACGTTTGAAAACACGCTTTTAAAATCTCCCTTTAACATTCCAATTAAAAGACAATTTAAAAGGCTTAAAAATAATAATAAATAGTTGTCCCATTGCAAAAAAGCCACAAATGTAAATATGTATGTATATGCTTGTGAGAAAAAACTTAGCTAACAGGTGTTAATTTTTGAATGATATCAAATAAGAGAATATATTTTAATTTTCTTAAAAAAACACCTGACCTTCCACTATTCCCTGGGAAAGATAGGATACATTTAGGATGAAAAATGTACTGATACCTCAGGGCTTTGCATAGCAGCTGAGTGTTGCTGCAACTTGTCTGTAGGCTATGGGTTTATTTGATGTTCTGGTGCCAGGAGAGCCGTGTACTTTGTGCCTTTACATTTCTTGGTGGAGTCAATGACTTCATAGAAGGATGCTTGTTACCTCACACCATGTACTGTGACTTCATTTGAGATAGTTTCATGTACTGTGCCTGACACAGCTTTAGCTGCCTTTTAGCATGGATGACCAGGAGAGAGTTGGTTAGATACATGGTATTATGTGAAGAACCAGGACACGTTGGACCAGCTGAAAGTACCTCTAAGTGTTGTGCTGAACGTTTGCTTCTGTTCTGTTTCGAGCAATGGCCTCAGCGGCAAGGTTACAGAGGTAGGTACCCTGGACAGCTCCCTGCAGGCCTCAGGCTGGACACACCATAAATCCAGATGTTCTTTCAGTGGCAGTCACCTTCAGATTGAGCTTTAAATGAGAGCCATAGCTCTATCTCAGTAGTTTGTTTTGCTTTCTGCCTTCTTTGGCAGTCAGCTTCAACTGAGTTAGGAAAACTGGTTCTCTAGGGCGTAGGAGACAGAATCTTCCAAGTCAAAAGAGGGCAACCCAACTGCCTCAGGCCAAGGAGGTCCTGACCACAGTAGGTTCATTTTGTCCAAGTACTTCTGGTGTATTATGTACACTTAGGGCTGATCCTGAAGACAATTTCCTCTCCTACTCTTAATCCGTGGCCTTGTCCTCAAGGGTCATGGGACCTTCCTGATACAGAGTACCTCATGTAGGCTGGTGTCATGATCCCCTCAGTGTCTGTGGGCCCAGGATGGCAAACCATGGAGAATAGACAAAGAGGAGAAAGGCAAGGAGGAATGGGGGGAGACTGGAACAGGTGGGATACCTTTTCTCCTTCTGAACACATCTGGCTCCAGTGTTGACACAGGAGTCCCAGCTCCTTCCCCATCCCAGTTGAGTTGGACTCTAGCTGTGCCAGTTACAGTTTTGATGAAATGTGGCACACACCACAATAAGCTTCCTCTGTGGAATTGCTACCAGGAACCCAAGGCTAAAGCCCTGGACTTTCCCTGCTTTTTGTGACTTGAGGCAACACTCTCTGGCCCTCCTCCCCACCACCATATATGGTGTCATCTGAGATCCACCTAGAGGTCATAGGGACTCTTTGTACAATGTACCCAGCATCCTCGTGGGGGAAATAAAGGGGCCTTGTAATTCTACTTTCTAAAAGTGTCATGTGACACAAACAAAATCTGCCTAGCAACTTGAATACAGAAGATGCCTGGCAGCCCCTCCCCCCTTTGGCTAAACCTCATTCAATGGTGAATCCAATAATATTTTCCCCAAAGCCATAGAAGTTTTTATATTTATAATATAACCTCTTTGCCTCCCCTCACTTTCCTGCACCTTATATCCTGTCATTTTCAGCTCTTTCAGAAGGCAGAGACTTCTGAGGGCCAGTCCTAAGGGTACATAAGGAAAGGAAGTTCCATCAAGTTTAAGTGAAACTTACTCTTACAATGTGTGTTCCTAACCTATCCATGCCCACTCATAAGAAAATCAGTACCACTTACCTAGTCATGTGTAGGACTGAAGCCTAGTGAAAAATTATTGTTATTTGAAGAATAATGCAGTCAAAGTTAAACAGTTTAAAGCCCTTTTGATTTTCAGTTGGAGAATTGTATATTCTTAAGGTTCTCTGCCAGAAATCAGTGGTATTCAAGAACGTGCCTGGATCATGCCCTTGTTGCCTGTGGCAATTTGTTAATGTTTCTGTCGCCAAGTAGTGAATCTTTCTTTCTTTCTGATCAGCACGGTCAACATAAGTGTAATTTGTTTTGGAGCAAGAAGTCTGAAATGCTTTGCCTTTTGACTTTCAGACACTGTCTGGCTTGCCGGACCAGGATTCCTTCTATGACGTTGTGGACTGTCTGGAAGAACTGGGGATAGAAGGCATCTCCCAGAGACACTTGAATAAGAAAGGAGCAGACTTGGACTTAATAGAGCAGTTCAACATTTATGAGGTAACAGAACATGCCCTGCTCTCTGCATCTTGCAACTCGGTGTACTTCAAAGTTGAGCTGGGCGGGGGAGGGGGGGATGTGACCAGGGTAATATTAGTCTCGTTATTTTTATTTGAAAAGTCAAACATCTGGTTATGCTACACAGTGACGGTGCAGGGTATTTAATAGTAAAACACACCTCATATAATAATAATTCATGGTTAAGAAACGGAAGAAAAAATGAATATGTTTATGGTCCCATAGAATGTGCTCTTGTCGGCAATTAAACTATTTTAATGCTGATAATTTCACATCCCATGTAAAAGCGTCCAGCATTCAACAAAGGCTCAGCTCAAGAGTTCTGCACCTGTGATTATTCTCCATCTTGATGGGCCTTCAAGCCCACTTTCATGAATTTAGATTGTATTAATTGTTGAGCTTGCATGTAGACGAAGCTACATTCATCATCATCATCATCATCATCATTTATTATTTATACCCCGCCCATCTGGCTGGGTTTCCCCAACCACTCTGGGCGTCTCCCAACAGAATATTAAAAACACGATAAAGCATCGAAAATTAAATTTTTTCCTAAACTATTGTTTACTTTACATCTTCATTTAAACTAATCAATAGTAGAGTACTGATGTGAAGGATAGAATATGAATGGGAAAGACAGAATATGAGCTTCTCAGTACTGAAAAAAACCCCTTTCAGACTTTGTAAACTGAATGCTATGCACTATGAAAGAACATCTCTCTGTTAATGCATCTGAAATTACTTTACTTTATTTAGTAATAAATCCTCCTCTGGAAAACATTAAGCTACATTCTCTGCCATTGAAATGCTGGAGATCTTAGGTTTTGTAAGCCTTCATAACAGAAAAAAAATTCTGCAAGACCCAACAGAGATGCCTTCTCCACTCCCCTGGGGTAGTGGTGTTTTTAGACCACCCTCCCATCCTGTCAGGCACAATCCAGCCCATCTGAGAGGGGAGTGACTAGGACTGAACTGTCATCAGAGGAAGAAAAGGTCAATCTCTGACTTTTGTCTTCTGGGTTTCTGGAGGTTTTCCTGTTGTTATTCTGTCTCTCACAGCTACAATAAACCTACCATTAAAATTATGGACTGGTCATTTCTTCGTCAGGGGGCAAACGGGCGAATTTAGCAGGGCATCAAATACTTTCCCCCCTCACTGTACCTATGAGTATTCCAGCATCCGTCTCTTTTTTTATGTGGTCCCTGAAGGCACGTCTTCTGAACTGCACATAAGTGAACAAACAGATTGCACGGAAGTGCTTTGCGAGGCCAGATAGCTCCACATGACCCAGAAAGTGAGGCACACGTGAATTAGTTTCAGACTGGGGACGGCATTTGCCATTGTGCCGCCCGCGGCATTCCTTTTAATTCTTCATTCTTTCAGATGACCCTGAGGCATGAGGATGGTGACAACAATGGTGAGCCCCCTCCCAGTGGCCGCAAAGATCGAAGAAGGTCCAGCTTTGGCTGCAATGAACGAAGGGGGCTGGAACGCAGGAGGAGCCGGAGGCATTCTGTCCAGAGTGAGAAGAAGACGTTATCTGCCCCTCCCAGCCCCTCTCCTCAAGCAAGCCTAGGGGGGAGCCATGGGCAGGGCGTCGAAAGCCTCAGCGAGAAGTGAGTGTGGGGAAATGCTCCTTGTTTCTCCCTGCTTTCTACCTTTCCGTTTCATTCTTGTCCCGTAAAGATGGGATGTGGGAGCCTGTAGTGCACATTCAAATGATGCTTTTCAGGTGTCTGATTGCACCTGGGAAGAAAAGCTTTGCAGCTGTTTTCCAGGTCTGTCTCCTTCCTTGGCAGATGGAAAATGGCGTTACATAGAAACAGCTTTCATATTATTAACAAAGCTGTCAATTCATTTTAGGAGTTTTGTCTCTCGACACCCGCTTAGGTTTTAAGGGAAACAGCTACTCTCTGGCACACATTAAATAGTTTTCTTCATTATCTCTTCATTTATGCTTTGTGGCCGTATCAGGATTGTCGCTTCTATACGTATCAAACTATCTCTGTCTTTGCCAGTGGTGGTGGTGGTGGTGGTGGTGTTGCTGCTGCTGCTGCTGGCATCTGTCTCTCTCAGGAGACACTGGAGGAATGTGCTTTTGCAGGTGAAGTCATCCTGTTGGAGAGTTACAGCGCCTGCTGTGGCTGTGGAGACCGATATGGGAGAGACATGTTTTGTTGCAGCCGGGGCAGATGAAGATGTCTGCTTGTGCTGACACAGATGCACCATGGCGTTTCTTCTCTCAAAACTCCTCTCAGCAATGATTCTTCATGCTGTGGATACACAACCTTTGCCAATGAGGGTGCGAGAAACTGCAAAGTCTTGCACATCTCCCGAGCTGCCAAGCATGAGTTTTTGAATCCACAAGGTGTATTCATCTAATTTTTCTTTTCTTTGCAGAGGGCTTATAGTGACAACAGTCTTTTTTCAGGTGTCTGAGTATAATCGGAGGAGTAAAGATGCTGCTCTTTAAAATGAATGTGACAGCATAACATCTCTGCCTGGTGTAATATCATTACGGGCCAAACTGGATGTGACACTTGCTGCTTTTGTTGTTCACAATTATTAGCACATGCAGAGGGGGTGATTTTTGTTGTGGCCAAGGAGAGGCCTCCCCCACTACAGTCCCAGTGAAAATTATTTATTGTTTGTATTACTTACTGAATTTATATATTGCCCTATACCCGGAAGTGTATGGGCCCTGCAGCTGCTATTAGCTTTGATTGTTCATTTCAGTGAGATGGAAGCTATACTTTCTGAAGATGAATTCAGATATTGTGTCTTAATGACACCCAATACAGGAACCACTCACGTGCCTCTTTGCTCACTTAATAACATACAAAGAAAACAATAATGTGGCATTCAGATCAGCTCTCACTGTGGTTGGATCTAAGTGTATGTGAATCTAGTGTATGTGAATCTGACTGTGAATGAGAACTCCTTAAATCAGGCTTCCTCAACCTCGGCCCTCCAGATGTTTTTGGCCTACAACTCCCATGATCCCTAGCTAGCAGGACCAGTGGTTGGGGATGATGGGAACTGTAGTCTCAAAACATCTGGAGGGCCGAGGGTTGAGGAAGCCTTCCTTAAATACTACATTATTAGAAAGTATACATAGATGAACCCCAGAGCAGTGTGATGACTAATCACTATGATATTGGACTTGGGCCAGTCAGACTTGCAACTCAACTACAAAGCAAGTGACTCTGCCACTAACCAGCTATTCCTGCAAATCTTCCAGGTTCTTCCTCCATAATCTCAAAGATTATTAGGATCTGAGGCTCCAGCGGCCTGGTACTCTTGGCTAAGCTTCTGTTGAGCCTTCTCCTCTCTTCTGTCCTGCTGCCCCTGAGTTCACTGAGTCCACCACCTTTGTAATGCCATCCATTTACCTATTTCTTCAAGCACTTGCCTCTCAATCAAATATTTTCAAGGCGGCTGGACAAGACGCCCTCCAGCACCTCACATGCTTCTATCCTGAAGCCTTCTGCTCCATTCCATGCTTCCAATAAGTAGTTGAGAATTCACAGAGAGGCTGTGAGGGATTTCCTCCATGCGTGCAGAGACGTATGTACACAGGCTTCATGCCCAAGGGAGGGGGCAGATTGTGTTCAAAGCTTTTGATCAGCATGTGCTCAAATTGCCTGCTTTTTCAAGCTTAGGCAATAAAACTATGGGTTGCAGCATTTAGCCTGGGCAAGTGGAATTTCAGTAATAAATTGACGGCAGAAGCAGGCGAATTTGGAAGGAAATAAAAATGATACCTACTTATGACTTATAAAACCTTCCTTTTTGATGGAACATTTTCCACTTTATGTTTGTTCACCTGCAAGGAGTTGAAGAAGACTGTTTTTCCAAGCACAGCGCAAAGGAGAAACAGATCTGATATTAAAATATTGAAAAATAGGGAACTAAGTAAAACAGAAAGTGCCTAATAATCAGCTCTCATAAATATTATATATAATGTGTAATATATAAAAATAGAGCTAGCAACACAGAGGCAGGTGTAGCCCCCGTTTACTTCAGTGGAATCAGGACTGCATCCAGCAATATTGAACAAATATTTCCGTGCAGTAAGTCAATGCATTGGTGCTTTAATTATTTCTCTCCTTTTCCTTTCCTTCTCTCACTCCTAGTTTTATTTGGTTCTGCTGAAGGTATCTGCTCATCTCATTTTTCTCTTCTATATTATGTGTTTCTGTCCATCTGCATGCCTCTTTCCATTGCTTTGGTCCTAGAGAGGAGGAGGAGGAGGAGGAGGAAGAGGAGGAGGAAGAGGAGCAACCAGTCACAGAACCTAATTCAGAGGAGGAGGGGGAGGAAGAGTCCTCTAGGCAGGTCAAAACCAGGTACTAGGGTGGCGCCCTTCCTAACACCTTAAAGAGTGCCTGAACTAAACATCTCACTAACTTTAATAGCTGATAACAGCCCTTCAGAATTTTTGCTCTGTCCTTGTTAAATGTATGATTGAACCCAGAAGCATAATATTATCTCTTCTTAAATATTTATGTTTAGCATCCTTCCTGTGCCCCCCATGGGTGCAGCTGCCCCCCTCAATAAGTACAAATCAATACAAATCTGAGGTTCTGCCCCCAAAAAAACAAAAGTCTTGTCCCCCTAACAAAAATCATGGCTACCCCCATACTGGTAGAAAGGTAGCTATTTAAATGTTTTGTTTGTAAATTGAACGTGCTTTCTTTATATTTTTTATCATTTATACAACACGATAATCTTTATTATCATTGCCCCATACAGAACAACGAAATTGAAAAATCTGCATAAGACATTCAAAACCCAACAAGCGTGCTATCCCAGCTATCCCAACCTGGTTAGCCCCCTAAAAACTCTGATACCCCATTTTTAAATACAATACACTCCCGTACAGACTCCTTACAATGTGTTTAAAACCAAAATCGCATTTGGGTAGAAACTGTTTCTCAGGCGGCTAGTCCTAGTCTTTATAAGCCTATACCTTCTTTCAGAAGGCAGAAGCTGAAAGAGATCATTTCCGGGGTGCGCACTATCCTGCGCTATCTCTGCAGCTTTCTTATGGCACCTGGAAGCATAGATTTGATCCAAGGTGGGAAGAGTGCACCCAATTATTCTCTCTGCAGTCTTTACAACTCTGGATAGCATTGTTTTTTCCCTGACCGTGCAGCTCCCAAACCTCACACACAGACCATAAGTTAATACACTCTCCACAGTACAATGGTAAAATGCCATCAACAGGTCCTTTGAGAGATGGTTTTTCCAGAAGATTCTCAGAAAATATAACCTCTTCTGTGCTCTGTTCATCAGGTCTTTGCTGTTTTCTCCCCAGGTTAGGTCATCTCTCAACTCCATTCCCAGAAATCGAAACACCGAGACCTGTTCCACACACTTCCCCTCAATAATAAGTGGCTGAATATTCAATTTACATTTCCTAAAGTCCACAATAATCTCTTTTGTTTTCTTTAAGTTAAGGAGTAAGTTGTTTTTCCTGCACCACTCCCCCAACTGCTCATATAAAATACATTTACATAAAATGATAGGAACATAATGAAATATTGTTGAAGCAGAAAAACATAGAATCCTGGAGCTGGAAGGGACTCAAAGGGTAATCTTTCTAGTCCAACCCCCTGCAATTCAGGAATCTCAGCTAAAGCATCCATGACAGATGGCCATCCAACCTCTGTTTAGAAACCTCCAAGGAAGGAGAGTCCAGAACCTCCCGAGGGAGATCCATCTTCCATGTAAACAACACTTATTTGACCCCATTTATTTGACACAAAGGGGGAAACCTACAGATAACAGTCCGAAAGGTGCACAGGGAGTTCTGTAATAGGGGAGAATTTTAAAAAGCAAGTGGTCCTCACTGACCTGGTGCAAAAAGATCTTGTCATCCGAAGGAGCCCTGGCTGCCTAGATAAAACACTATAGCCCCACACACTAGTTCAATATATGGATAATTTATATTAAATTGTTTAGGGAAACAAAGTGTTTTAATTGAAACTGGAGATAATACAGGGTCTGTTTTCAACGATATACACCCCTTTGAAGCTTTTATTTGGTACATTCATCTTTTCTTTCTTTCTTTCTTTCTTTCTTTCTTTCTTTCTTTCTTTCTGTTTTCCTTGACTATTACTGTGATTCATCTAACACAACATTAATTCCATCTTTTAATATAGTATAAAAATATTTATATTATAAAATTCACATGGAATGCTTTATTGTGTGGTTCCCCACCCCCTAACATTTCCCTTTAATTGTCCAAGAGTTTGCTACTGGCATATTACACCCCCCCACACACACACCCATAAATATGTCAAATAAATTTGTCAAGTGATCAAATATTTCACTCTGCTATTCGGTAACATTTAAAACGGATGTCTTAAAATCAACCAAACATTGTTTCCTGATTGGCTGAACAAAAAGTTATCTTTTAATATTCCTTAGTCTTCAATCCTATTATAGTAAATTATCTTCTGAACGGGTAAAATTGTTACAGCATGATATTGGAGGCATCATTTCAGCACGCCCCCATGAAACATCTGGAGCTTTTGGATACCTGTTCTGAGAGGCGTTTAGCAAGCTCCCTCATCCCAAAATTCTCACTCTTCATCTGATCTTCAATCTGCAGAGAAGAGACTGAGGTGCCCTAGAAATTCCTTGTAACGGTATTGCAGGGCGCCATTTGGCAATCGTGAGCTGTTCTCAGCTGCTTTTCAGAGAAATCTGAAGACACCTTGGGAAGAGATCCCAAGAGACCTCTCCACATTCCTTACCCTCTCAGGGAAGTTTATAAGCATACAAGGCATCTAAACTTCTCTTTTGTGTTTTCCCCATTAACCTTTCTATTCAAATGCTTCCATTAATGCCATTTTCTCTCCTCTCCTGTTCTGCCTTTCCTCCTTTCCTTTCCCAGAAGACTTCCAGAAGGACAGGAGGTTGGACATGGTTCACAGAGTTCTGAGACTTCCACCACCTCAGGTGTATTTTCTCAGGATGAGAGGCTTCCCGTGGGCTTTAGGGCAGAGAATTCACCCAAGAACTCATCATCCTGCCCTGTGCCTGATCCACTTGCTTCACACCATTGTTCTCTCCATTCATCACCCTCATCTGTATCCATCAACTCTTCCCAGAATTCATCATCCGTCACGCCAAAGGCATCCCCAACTGTCGATAAATTACCTTACGTCCCACACAGCCCCTTTCATCTGTTCTCCTATGATCTTGAAGCACCTCCAGCACCTGTTAAAGAGAAGGAAACAGAAGGGATTAGGGAACACAGGTAGCACTTCTCAAGAGTTTCATAAAATAGTCTGTGAGATAATTGGAATGTTATGCTCAAGAAATATTCTATATCCGGCACGTCCAACTCCCAAGAGACCGCTATCTACTCCCAGTATAAAAAAAACTGGCATGGATCTACCCATTGTTATTGGAGGGAGGATGAGCGTGCGGGGGGGGGGGGCGTGGAAGGGGAGAGAGGCAAAAGTTGTTGAGCTTTCTGGGGGGGAGGGGAGCCAAGAATTAACTACGGCTCTAACAAGTGCATAAAACAATAAGGCCAATTAAGGTCGGAAGCAAACTATTAAAAAACGCCCTTTAGATGCAACGTTGGGACAGAGCAAGGGCGGGAGCAGAGGAAGGAAACATTCATTATTATACATTGCTTTTATTCCCGCGATTGGTAAGGGTCATGCGATCGACCGTGATCAACCACGATCACTCAAGGATCTACCTGTCGATCGTGGCCGACCTGTTGGACATCGATGTTCTATATGAATGGTTACCATGCCAGGACATCATTTTGGGTGGTTTCTTACTTGGACTTCTCCTGTCATTATTTTGCCCATTTTACCTCCAAACTTTCTCCCAAGTAGCCATTTCAGATCCTGTGCGCAGTGGGGGATTGGAATCAAGCCATCCAAGTGTGCCCCTATAGCATACCTACCCCTGTTCAAAGTTGATATGTTTGCATTGGACCCCACACACATTCAGCTCAACACGTGCTTCAGTATTATGATATATATACATAAAGGTAAAGGGACCCCTGACCATTAGGTCCAGTCGCAGACGACTCTGGGGTTGCGGCGCTCATCTTGCTTTATTGGCCGAGGGAGCCGGCGTACAGCTTCCGAGTCGTGTTGCCAGCATGACTAAGCTGCTTCTGGCAAACCAAAGCAGTGCACGGAAACGCTGTTTACCTTCCCACCAGAGCGGTACCTATTTATCTACTTGCACTTCGTTCTTTCGAACTGCTAGGTTGGCAGGAGCAGGGACTGTGCAATGGGAGCTCACCCTGTCACAGGGATTTGAACTGCTATACACCTGTAATTATTCATTATTATTATTAATAATAATAACTATAAACCTCAAAATTTTGGCACTATCCAAAAACTAAAATAAAAGTTCAGTTCTCTCCCATAGGCACACAATATAATCTACGTCAGGGGTAGTGGCACAAAAGGAAGGACTGGAGATCAGTTGATTTGAGGTCATGTTATATTTATATGTGTAGGTTCAACGCAAGCTTTTCTTTCTCAGCCTTCCCTTACCAAGAGCTCTTTGGCTCTGTCTAGATAAGCAGTTCCTCACATGCTGAGATTCTTTTCCTACCGTTTCTCCTAAAATAGTGGAGGTGACAATTGGGAGTCTAGAGAGCCTCTCGGTGCAATTGTTCATGGTTTATTCCTTATTTTGTTATCATTCCTGCTTAACCTCCTCCGGACCATAAGCTTGATATCTGAACCATGTATTGTATTAGAATTCTGTTCTCCTTTTTTCTGTATGCCATAGCAATGTTAACTAAGGTACAACCAAGTATAAGTGAGCAAACTGCACTTCTTCCATACATATTTCATAGCTGCTCAGTGTGTATTCTTTTTTCCTCTGTCAAACACATCTGTAGTAATTGTTTCTCCTTTCTCCTGCAGTCCTTCTGAAAACCTGCCTGTGAACAAATTTTCTGACTCCTTCGATCCTTTTAATTTCCACTCTTTGTCTTCTCTTAGGTGGGTGATTCTTCTTCATACAGTATTCTTTCCTTGTTATGGGATGCTACTGAATTTAATGTCTTTCCTTTCCTTTCCTTTCCTTTCCTTTCCTTTCCTTTCCTTTCCTTTCCTTTCCTTTCCTTTCCTTTCCTTTCCTGAGCTTCAGCATTTTTATTCCTTATACCAGAATACTGTCATATACAGTGGTACCTCTGGTTACGAACGCTTCTGGTTGCGAATGCTTCAGGTTACAAACTTCACTATCCCGGAAGTAGCTGCTCCTGGTTGTGAACTTTGCCCCAGGATGTGAATGGAAATCGTGCGCCAGAGGCATGTGCGCACTGGGAGGCCCCATTAGCGAAAGCACGCCTTAGGATAAGAACGGACCTCTGGAATGAATTAAGTACATAACCAGAGGTACCACTGTAGTTCTGAAACCCTTGCTGGTCCAATGAAAAATAATATCAGATAAGACCACATGGTTAACACCATGCTTTATTCCCCCAATATCTGAAGCATTGAATTCATGGACACCAATACAAGGTACTGATGTACCTGGCCCAAAGCCGGATGGTCCGGGAATCAGCGTGTTTTTACATGAGTAGAATGTGTCCTTTTATTTAAACTGCATCTCTGGGTTATTTGTGGGGCCTGCCTGGTGTTTTTACATGAGTAGAATGTGTCCTTTTATTTAAACTGCCATCTCTGAGTTATTTGTGAGGCATAGGAATTCATTCATCCCCCCCCCCCAAAAAAAAATAGTCCGGCCCACCACAAGCTGACCCCTGATATAGTTCCTCAGTGCACCTGGGGGTAGAGTTCAGTGAATCTGACAATTCTGATTTCTCTCAGCTTTTGTTTTTTGTTTTTATGCCCTTAAGTTCAGTTCTCCACATTTCCACATCAGTTTAGGATATTTGTTTTTAAGTCTTTGTGAAGATTCATCATCATTCAGATACACATTTTTGTTTGCAGTTTTCCCCAATAGACACATTTTTATAAAGCAATTTCCCCCCCATACACCGGATGTTGGTGTGTTATTTTTTACTGTGTATTCATTTCTATACACACCTTGCTGCAGAGTATGCATTTGTGTGTGTGTTATTTTATTATTATTATTATTATTATTATTTATTAATTAAACTGCATTGCAAAATTTTAAGTTATGGCTGTGTTTCAGTTTGAGTATTGTGTTGGAAAGTGTGAATTAGGTATATTTGCCATTATATGTGAAATGAATCGAATTTCACCCCCATCGAATTTCACCCCCATCCCTGCCTGGGAGTAATTTGAATTGAATGTGTGAGATTTATGGCCAGATTAAGATTGGTTGAAGCCTTGGAGTTATGGTCCTGGTGGTGGGGACATTGCCGATGTGCTCAGAGTATTTTCATTGCTATTTTCTTTTATCAGTGTTGGCAAACTGGTTTTAGTGAGGTTTTGTAAATTACTGGGATAGGAATGTAGCGATCAAAGCATGGAAGACGGTGGGAATATTTGTTTTCCTAATTTTGTATCTTTGTAACACTCGTGTCTCACCATCACCTTTTTCCTGTGAATGCTATATAGCTCCAGATCTTCAATTTAAATAGTTTTTAATTTATAAATGTATCTAGTTGCCGAAACGTTTTGTTGGTGTTCGTTTTGCTCTAATTCTGTGTGGTTTGGTTTATAGTTGACAGTGTGTCAGCACCGGGGTTTTGTGCCTTTTAACAGTTGTGTGGCAGGGCATGTCTCTTATAGGGAAGGACAATTATGTGGAAAGCTTCACCTGCCGACATTCTGTCTGTTAGACGTCTTGTTATGTGTGTGCTCCCCAATTTATTTCTGGGCCTCTCACCCTGACCTTCAAAAGATGGCATAAAATTGCACGTGACAAAGTATGTACAGATTTTAGGAACATCTGTAGCTTTTGTGAGTTCTTGAGAGAGCCCAGTCCATGTATCCATTTATTTATAAGATTTCTTACCCAATTTTCACCATAAGGTCTGAATTGATATAATATACGTGGAACAGGAAAATAGGTGCTAGTGCTGTTCTGCAGATACTTGTACACGATCTTACCCACTTGTGGGGGGGGGGGGAAAGGCTATACATAAGTAGGCTTTATAGTAATGGTGCTGGTTGTATTTGTGTATGCGCGCACGCATGTGCAAGCGCCCTTTGGATTGAGTTTCAGTTTTCTCATGCAACACACCATTGCCTGGTCAGACCATGATGATAAGTCCCCTATGTCTTACCTGGAACCAGACTGTGCGAACATATGGGCTCCCAGGGAGAAGCTTTCTTCTGTTTTGCTCCTTATTTCTCTGCGATTGTGCATTAGAGAACTCTGTGTGTCACTTTTTGTTTCCTTCTACATTAAAAACAGGGGGCTCCTTTATCCTCTAACCCAAGAGCACATTTTGAATCTTGAGAAACTGCTGCAGGCACCAGTCACAAAATGGCTTCCATGGTGATGTGATGTAACACACAGCATGGTTGCCGTAGGGATGTGGGTGGGGGATGTGTTTGTGGGTGGAGGAGTAATGAGGAAAAGGGCAGAGGAGATGCAGTACTGGTACAGGAAGAAGGTAATCATCATCATCATCATCTTTTTATTATTTATACCCCGCCCATCTGGCTGGGTTTCTCCTGCCACTCTGGGCAGCTTACAGCACAGGTCTGCTTTCAGATGTCTTCTAAAAGTCAGATAGTTGTTTATTTCCTTGACATCCGATGGGAGGACATTCCACAGGGCGGGCGCCACTGCCAAGAATGTCCTCTGCAGAACCTTCACTTCTCGCAGTGAGGGAACCGTCAGAAGACTCTCGGAGCTTGACCTCAGTGTCTGGGCTGAACGATGGGGGTGGAGACGCTCTTTCGGGTATATTGGGTCGAGGCCATTTAGGGCTTTAAAGGTCAGCACCAGTACTTTGAATTGTGCTCAGAAACGTACTGGGTGCCAACGTAGGTCTTTCAGGACTGTTGTTATATGGTCTCAGTGGCCACTCCCAGTCACCAGTATAGCTGCTGCATTCTGGATTAGTTGTAGTTTCCAGGTTACCTTCAAAGGTAGCCCCACGTAGAGCACATTGCAGTTGTCAATGCTAATCTGCGAGGGAGCCTTGAAGAAAGGCCATTGTGCCTTAAGATCAGGAGGGAATCCTGTCAAGGAGAAAGGGAGAGAAGAGTACTGTGAAGGCTGATCAGAAGGCACTATGGTGACGGCCAATTGGTGCGAAGGGAAGACAGGAATTTCTTTATGTATGCGACAGCAGCGGCAAGAATACTTATCGGGAAATACTGGAAGACACAAGAATTGCCTACCCGAGAAGAATGGCAGAGAAAAGTGATAGACTATATGGAACTGGCTGAGATGACCGGCAGAATTCGAGATCAGGAAGAAGGGTCGATGGAAGAAGATTGGAAAAAATTTAAAACATATCTTCAGAAATACTGTAATATAAAAGAATGTTAGAAAAGGTTGGAGAAGAATATTAGACCGTATTGGCAGACAGAGTATAATGGAATAAGTAAATATGAAGTGTAAAATAAAGATAGAGGAGAATTAAATACTTTCGAATGTTAAAATAAGTAAATGAAAAGAAGGTTAGAAGGATTTGCTGGAGATACGATTCAAATTAGAATACAAAGCAGAGAGGTGAGAGGAAGTCATGGAAATAAGTAAATGGGAAGACGGTTCTAATGGTTTAATTTGGTTTTTTGTTACTTTTTTATTGTGATTTTTTGTCTTTTGTATTTTTCTTTGTACTGTTCGTTTTTTTCTTTTTTGTAAGATGTATGTGATTTGTTTTTCCTTTTCTACTTTTTTCTTTTTCTGTAATTTTAAAATTGGAATAAATATTCTTAAAAAAAAAAAAAAGAAGGCACTATGGTGAAGGCAAATGGGACAAAGTAAAGTGTAATAATAATAATAATAATAATAATAATAATAATAATACGTGTTATTTATATCACACCCTCCCCAGCTGAAGCCGGGCTCAGGGCGGCTAACAACGATAAAATAGTACAACATTCTAAAATCATTTCATTATAAAATTAATTCAAATCAAATTGATGGCAACCATTAGGCTAAAGTTCTGTGAAGATTGCCACAGGAGGGAGTCAGGCTGTGCCCTGGCCAAAGGCCTGGTGGAACAGCTCTGTCTTGCAGGCCCTGCGGAAAGATGTCAAGTCCCTCAGGGCCCTAGTCTCTTGTGACAGAGCGTTCCACCAGATCGGGGCCACAGCCAAAAAAGCCCTGGCTCTGGTTGAGGCCAGCCTAACCTCTCTGTGGCCTGGGACCTTCAGGATGTTTTTGTTTGAAGACCGTAATTGTAGTCAGAAAAACAGGAACCTGAGAAAACACTGGGTGGCAGAGAAACAAAATTGCAGCAGGGCAGAGATTATAGGACTGGGGCGGGGGGACAACAACCCATAAATAGGGTCTAGAGATGTGAGGGACTGTGCACTATTAGCAGAAATGGTGTGAGCAGGAAAGCAAGAGTTGGAGGATGAGCAGCGGTTGACCAGACAGCCAAGGATGCATAGATTTGGCAGATTTAAACTGGAATTCTGCCAGTTGTGAATTTTGTGACTGGGCAACAAAAACCAATCAGTGCTGAATATTACAAATGCATTTGTACTGACTGGCCAGGTTTTTTTTGCCTGTGGACCTCTAGCACACTATTAACCCAGGGAATAGTATGTTTAAAAATTGCATCCAATTGTAGTGCATTAATGAAAACAGCATGTTGTTGACCTGTTTATGAAGTGACCTTTTCCGCTTCTCTGTACTTCTGTCAACTTCAGGTACAGTGGCTACAGCAACAACTCCTGTTCTTCCACGTTACCTCATTCTGGATTAAGTACACCTACAACGCCCAATTCTCGCCATGCTGCAACGCCACCCGAAGAGGCCAAAATTGAGAGGTTGGTAAGAAAACAGCGTGAACAAAAAATAGATTAATTAATTGAAAATAAGTTAAAATATTGATATGCTTTCCTTGACCGAATCTGGTTTCAAAGTGGTTTATAGAGTTACATTCCTAGAAGAGTTCAGCAATGGATCCAGGCTGGTCTAGGTTTTGCTTCCCTGCACTAGGCAGTGGATTGGATTGGATTACCTTCAAGGCATCGTTCAACTCTTGCGATTCTATGAAAGATGTGGTGGTAGCGGCAGTGGAAAGATTTCAGACAGAAAGAATAATTTGCAAGTTGAGAGGGGGCTTGCCAGTGTATTTGATTGTTACCCATCCATTGCTGAAGGGTATGATATAAATAACAAATTAATTAATCATTACTGGCAGCCATTATCTTATTTCTTTCTTTTTTCTGTTTGATTTTTTGTTATATTTTATTTATATGCAAATGCACTACAGTAATACATAACTTTAACAGCATCACTATAAAAGATCACTTTTGTCTAGGAGTTTGTTTCGTGGGCTATTAATATATCTTTTTTTAATTAAAGATTTTCTTGATTTACAAAAGTCATTATCTTCTCTCTTGAACTTTTATTTTGTCACTGCTTAATAGAGCAGCAGCAAATCTCCTCTCAGTAGTCAGCACGTGCCCTTAGTGCCATGAAATGAGATCAGGATGTGGTTGCTGCTAGGAGGTTTTCTGCAGCAGTGAAACAAAGTTAACCTCCACTCACCAAAAAGTTCCCCACCTCAACCTTTGAAATAATTTCACAGACACATGCAAATTTCTGGAAGTGCCCCCCCAATCACAAAGTGTCAAATTGGAAGGTGTTGTTTCTACAGTTCTAGGGTCATGTGAAAAGAAGAAGAAAACGTTTTCTTATGCCAAAACTTTATTTTACAACATGCTGGAGTATTGCTATTCTGCAAAAAGGTATTTACACAGAGAAAAGGGAGGAAAGGTTTTCTTGTCCAGAGAAGTGGGTGATGTTATAATCTTATGAGTGTATTCTTGCAGAATAGGAAAACAAGATAATAAGCATAAAATAGAATGAAAAGAAAGAACATTGGCCAAAAGGTCATAAAATGCAAGAGAAACAGTTCCCCAATTAGGAAGTAGCAAAGAGTTAATCGTTCTATCCCCTCCTCCCCTTCCCCCCAAAATCCAATCCACTCCAATCCAAATCAGGCCACCCAGTGGCTTCTATTAGCCTAAGGTGGAGCCACTGGGAGAAATAATCCCATTCTTTGAGCATTGTAAGAATTATTGTAGAGACATTGTAAGAATTATGCCTCAAAAACACTTAAACCCATAATTGGAGAGGAACAGTGGTTAGTTGTTTAATTTATACTCAAGCTAGTATGTTAGAGTTAATGAACTTCTGAAACTGGAAGTGGGTGTTATGATCACAGTGCAGATGTGCAAGGCTCCCAATTCAGTTTAAAGTGCTTGGTTGATCCTTAAAGCCCTTCACAACTTGAGACCAGGGTACCTGAAGAACTGCTTGGACTCCTTTACAGGTGGGGTGGTCCCTTTTAGGTGGCACCACCTCAACTATGGAACGTTCTCCCTTGATGCTCACCTGGTATCTACCTTGAAGCCATTTGGCTGCCAGACAAATGTGTTTTTGCTTTCCTGAGCTTTTGATGCGGCCTGTTGTATCTCTGCCCGGCCAAGTTTGCGTTTGCTTTACGTTTGCTGACTGCTTTTATACAATTCTTTTAAAATTCTGTGGTTTAAATATTTTGTTATTATTGTAACTTTTATTCTTTGGGGGGGAAATGCTTGTTGGGTTTTGTGTGCCCCAGAAAGAGACAGACAGACTGACTGACACAGCCCAGCCCTCCATGGGTCCATGTTTTCCTGGGGAAGGGAGACCAGGCCACAGTGGTCCCTCCCTCTCCACCGGATGAGAGACTATTTACCAAGCTGCCACTTATCAAACAGCCTCCAAAATCTCCCTGAGATCTCTCTGAAACCTCCTTAGGCAGCATGATGTTGAAGCTCTAAGCATGGAAGTGTTTAGAATAAGCTGAGGCCACAAAGGGATTATGAAACAAGAACTGCATTTACTAGAATGAAAAAAAAAAGTATATTTCACTTTCATAAAATCTATGCACCACTTGACTAAAGAAGTAAAAACAACCCCCAAAGCCCTCAAAACAGTATAATACATGTAAATGTTAGAAAGAAATGAGATGCCTAATATAACAAAAAACCTCAGATATTTCCTTTGGAGAAAAAGCAGAGTAAAATCAGTTAAAGATATCCACTTGCCCATATCTGTTCAGTCCCTGAATTTACCTAAGCTCACAAGTCAGCCTTTGTTCCTTGAAACCTTGAAACCCCGAATCTTCTCTATATCATGTAAGATACCCTTGATCTGCTCACCTCCTGTCTGTCTGTGTGTTTAAATGTCACCTGTCAGTTGTGCTCCTCCCCTTGGGAAGCTTAGAGCTTTAAAATTTCCCACCCTCAGAGAGACATGTGTTGTTAGACACATCAACAGTGGCAGACGCCTATGCCTTGATGTCATAGTAGACTCAGGGCACATGCTAGAGCTTCAAGTTAACCATGCACTCCTCAACTAGCCATATAAGCAAGACATACATTCCCATTATATACACAAGCAGTCGAGGAGAGTAAAGGCTGATTCCTTCGCAGTGTGAATTCTGAAACAGCTCGTACCAGCTGTGGCACTACAAGGCTGGCTTCATTTCTCTGCAACCTACCCCACTCCCCCCCCCCCAAAAAAAAGAAATCATCGTGTTTATAAATGTGTTTATAAAATGTATGTTAGCCTTGGGGGATCCTACCGGACAAGTTCTAAGTGCAGTGCAATCTTACGTTGCCGGTTGTGGAGAGATACTGGCACATTTACAGCTCCACCTTTGTGACTGTGACTTCTTATTAAACAAAAGAAAAGGAAGCAATCTTGCCAGGATGTAACTGGATTTCTACATCGCCAGGAGAGATGCATTTCTGGGGACAAAGGGGCAAGTCTGTGTGCAAACACTCTTTTCAGTGATATCACTATGCCATCGGTAACATGTAGCGCCATCCTGAAATTAACAAGGGTATTGTAGGGTTCACACGTTTTGCAAAACACTGGAGGTTCTGTTGTGTTTGTGTGAGGGATGAAATGGTTCCTGAAAATTACTTGGCTTTGCCTTTTTTCTAAGTTGTTTGTAGCCATTGTCTGCCCCATCTGCTACTACTTCGGTACCATTTTTAGCCCTAATCTTTCCGCGCCCCCTTATCATTCCCTTCCTGGGATAAACCGAGCATTGGCGGACCTTGGGATCTAAAATTTCAATGGTGCCCTGTGCAAATCCTGTGCCCCCCCCCCACCTTGCATTCTACATCATCGTTGTGAAGCCCCTGAGGCTCTAATTTTAAGAAAAGGTAAAGGTAAAGGACCCCTGGACAGTTAAGTCCAGTCAAAGGCAACTATGGGGCTGCGGCGCTCATCTTGCTTTCAGGCTGAGGGAGCCAGCGTTTGTCCACAGACAGCTTTCCAGGCCATGTGGCCAGCATGACTAAACCGCTTCTGGCACAATGGAACACCGTGACAGAAACCAGGGCAAACGGAAATGCCGTTTACCTTCCCGCCACAGCGATACCTATTTATCTAATTGCACTGGTGTGCTTTCGACATGCTAGGCTGGCAGAAGCTGGGACAGAGCAATGGGAGTTCACCCTGTCGTGCGGATTTGAACCATCAACCTTCCAGTTGGCAAGCCCAAGAGGCTCAGTGGTTTAGACCACAGCGCCACCCGCTCCCTATTCCTGAGGCTCTATGCCCAGTGCGACTGAACCAGTTGTGCTCTCCTAAATCTGCCTCTGATCCAAGTCAATCAGGAACCATGTATTTAGTGTAGTCAGAACAAATGTTGCTGAGTGAGAATGAGGATTGTGCTTTCTGGACTGATCCCAAGGGTCCAACCAGTCAGAAGTGCATTGCCTCGCTTTGTTGTCATTTGTCATTTATCAAAGCATGGGAGAGATTGTCTTTGGGGAAGAGTTGTAGAGCAACTCCTATTATGCAGAAAGTCCTAGGTTTAATCCTCTGCCTGAAACCCAGGAGAGCTGCTGCCAGTTTGTGCCAAAAATACTGTGCTAGATGGACATATAGTGTAGCTTAGTATAAGGCTATTGGGATTATAGGGATGCGGGTGGTGCTGTGGGTTAAACCACAGAGCCTAGGACTTGCCGATCAGAAGGTCGGCGGTTCGAATCCCTGCAACAGGGTGAGCTCCCGTTGCTCGGTCCCTGCTCCTGCCAACCTGGCAGTTCAAAAGCACATCAAAGTACAAGTAGATAAATAGGTACCATTCCAGCGGGAAGGTAAAATGGCATTTCCGTGCACTGCTCTGGTTCGCCAGAAGCGGCTTAGTCATGCTGGCCACATGACCCGGAAGCTGTACACCGGCTCCCTCGGCCAATAAAGTGAGATGAGCGCCTCAACCCCAGAGTTGGCCACGACTGGACCTAATGGTCAGGGGTCCCTTTACCTTTATTGGGATTATAGCCATTTCCCTTGTTCCTGTGCCAGTTGCCTTGTTTAAATGGTGTATTTGCAAGGTTTTTTGTTGTTGTTTTTGCCCGTTTAAAGGAAGCAGCACAATTCTTGCCCACCGCCCACCTCCTGCCATTTGGAGGCAGTTTGCCAAGAGAGTAGAAGGATTCGCCTCTTTTAAGATGGGGAATCTCTTATAAAATGATGAGCAGGGAAGAGATTCTCTGCAGAAGCTGCCCCCTCATTCTTCTTTACGGCCTTTGGAGCTAGGCAAAGGTTTTCACCCCCTTCCACAGTGGCAGCTTGAAAAGCCAGTGATAAAGGGGGTTGCTTTTGTCGTCTGATGAACATTTCACAACCTTTTTTAGCTCAGACCTAGCTTGACAGCAGTCGCACAATGATATTGCATCTGTAATTTTGTGCCAGAAACAAGGTTTACGGGATATCAGGTTTTAGACCCCCTTATGTAATGTTTAACCACGTGGGATGTAACAGATTCGAATTCAATGCGCAGAAATAGTTGAAATCCCACTTGCCTTGATTTGCTGCCAGTGGAGCAAAAGCTGTCGCGTCTTGCGTAACTGAATATTTGTATGCACATCTAAAAACCAAAGTGTTTTAAAATAGTGGCAATGATCACCTAGCTTATTTTGTTTTTAGAGAAAGGGGCTACAATTCCTCCTTTCTCCCCAGCTAACCCTTTCATTCCAAACTTGGGATATTGCGAATGCCTTGATGAACTAGATCAAGAGAGCCTCCTGGACATCTGCTTTCACTTACAAATATCTGTAAAAATGCACCCACTAATTACAGGGGCAGCAATCTTGAGACTCCAAAGCAAGAATTTGATAAGCCCTTCTGAAATGGCCCATCTTGATTTCTTTTCCTGGAATTGGAGCTTTTAGGTAACGTCCTATAAGGAAAAAGGGACCACCCTCGATTTCAGAGAGTACAGTTACATGTGGTCCTTTGATTACATTTTAACAGATGGCTGTATCAAAGTTCAAATCACATAGCCAGCAGTGAGCCTTTTATTCCACTGTTGATTCTAGAAAAAGAGCCTCACTTTTTTATTTTATGTGTCATGCAGCGACCCCCCCCACCCCCCAGGGTTGCCCCTTGCAATTTCCTGTATTGGTCACATTGGGGGATCCCACCCAATTAGGAATCAAGTACTGAAAGGATGAGACCATGATACTGCTTAGCCAATCCGATTTAGGTATGTGATAATGTTACCAAAAGTGAGGCCAATTTAAATGAGTAAGCAGGCACGTTTAGAGGGAGGGCCAAAAAATAATTGAAACAGGGATGTAATTCTCGGCGCTTCAGAAAGTGGTCATGGAAAACATTTAGCAGTTTCAGTTCAGCCATAACAATAACTTCCTTCTTTGTCTTGTTTTAACTTGCATGTTTTGTCTCTGTCATTCCAGCGGGGTACTGCTTTGCCTGAAAACTGCTAATAAGCAGTTTCTTAATGGGCTTTTATCATTTTATTCTTGTGTTAGCTGTTTTGACTTTTTGGATTGCACACTGGTATGTAAATTATGGAAGGGTATTAAATAAAAAAAAAAGAATAATATCAAGCTATGGCAAAGGCATCTCCTGCCAAGCTAGCAGTTCGAAAGCACGTCAAAGTGCAAGTAGCTAAATAGGTACCGCTCCGGCGGGAACGTAAACGGCGTTTCCGTGTGCTGCTCTGGTTCGCCAGAAGCAGCTTAGTCATGCTGGCCACATGA
The DNA here is from genome assembly GCF_964106645.2 of Podarcis pityusensis. Classification (NCBI taxonomy): domain Eukaryota; kingdom Metazoa; phylum Chordata; class Lepidosauria; order Squamata; family Lacertidae; genus Podarcis; species Podarcis pityusensis. The sequence goes on along the minus strand of NC_138038.1, from coordinate 5,710,976 downwards.
CCCGGAAGCTGTGTGCGGACAAACGCCGGCTCCCTTGGCCTATAGAGCGAGATGAGCGCGCAACCCCAGAGTCGGTCACGACTGGACCTAATGGTCAGGGGTCCCTTTACCTTTTTTATGGTAAAGGCATAGTTGTAAGAAAGACATCTGTGCGGCAGTCGCCACACCCACCTTTGCAAAGCAATGCCTAAGTCCATAAGGGCGCATTTCAGATGTTGCCTTGCAATGCCTTGCTCTCTGAGCTTCCAACCGCTCCCTAGGAGCTGCGAAGTCATAGTGGTGGCACTCTTAGCCAGTGTCAGACAACCAGTGCCGGATTTACGTATAAGCTAAATAAGCTATAGCTTAGGGACCCACTCTCTTGGGGGCCCCCAAAAAAATTAAAGGGAAAAAAACACTGGGTGTACATTTCCAAAATATAAGTTAAAAAACAAATAAAATAAAACCTACACACAGTGGGTGGTGCTGTGGTCTAAACCACTGAGCCTAGGGCTTGCCGATCAGAAGGTTGGCGGTTCGAATCCCCGTGACGGGATGAGCTTCCGTTGCTTGGTCCCTGCTCCTGCCAACCTAGCAGTTCAAAAGCACGAAGTGCAAGTAGATAAATAGGTACCACTCCGGCAGGAAGGTAAACGGCGTTTCCATGTGCTGCTGTGGTTTGCCAGAAGCGGCTTAGTCCTGCTGGCCACATCACCTGGGAGCTGTACGACGGCTTCCTCAGCCAGTAAAGCGAGATGAGCGCCGCAACCCCAGAGTCGTCCGCGACTGGACCTAATGGTCAGGGGTCCCTTTACCTTTACCTTACATACAGCAACTGTGTTTTGTGTTGTGTAGGCTCCTATGATGTAAGTAACGGGCCCTGCCTGCTAGCCTGCTCCCTAAAATATCACTTCTTAATTGTATTTCAGTTCAACAATCACTCTGATAAAACACATACTTTGTTATGTGCAAATGGCTTTAGATACCTATTAGGTCCATAAATTACCATATAGCATATATTCAACACAAAAAATTGTTGTTGACAAAGGACAGCTGGACATATAAAGGGCCCCATTACCTTCAGGAGCTTAAGGCCTCATCAAACCTAAATCCGGCCCTGCTGTCAACCTTTGTGCTGGAATGAAGTGTGGCATCCAGCAGTTGCAAAAGACCAGCATCAGATTTAGGGCAGCACGGGTGGTTCCCCCACACAGGGTGTCAAGCCGAGAGGGTGCAAAATTGAGAAGGTCCAGAATTGAAAAGATCCATTTGGGGGAGCCAAATTTGGCCTGGTTCAGAGTGCCATATTAGCAAAGATTACCAAAGTCCACCCCTGAAAACAGCTTGCTTCAATGAAAGAGAAAGGTTTCCAGCGGTCTATGAATGAACTTTATTACGGTCATAGACCAGGATTAAGAAAAGCATATAGATAAAATAGCAGTTGGGATTTTTGACCGATAATTGTTAGGGCAAATGAGGACAAGGAAACAGGCATAAAACATCCAAATAAAATACAAGATTAAACACAGATAATGGGTAGATAAAAAACTAATAATTAAAACAGGTAAGAGCTAAGAACCAACAAAGACACGCAGTTAAAACAACTGTAAGAGCATAAGAACTAAAAAAACTCGCAGATAAAAAAACTATAAGAGGCTGCAGAGTAGAAGCCTCTTAAATAGAGGACACTCACAACGTTAAAAACTGCTGTGCAGATATGGTTAAAACAGGCAATTAAAACAATATACAACACTAAATTTAGAAACAATGTACAGCAATAAACTGTCCCAGGGAGTTGACTCAGAATTACCCATGGAACCGTGTTTGGGGCTTTTCATGCCGGACTATTTTGAGTTGGGCGATGGTCTGCGCCTACAGATCTGTAGACAGAATCTGGCGACCATCCAGGTCATCTTCTGATCTTTGCCCAACAGCAAAAGGTCAAATTTTTGCTTTTGCGGGAGGCCGGCGAGTAGGGGATCCATGATCTTACTACGTGCCTCTTTATAAAAGGGACATCTAAAGAATAAGTGTTATGGGCTTCCTATCTCCCCCAATGGACAGGTGCAAAGTCTCTGAGCATACGGGACCCTTCTAAAGGCTCCATCCAGGACCGGCGAGGGAAGAGCCGAACTTCTGGCGAGTGTAAAGGCCCTTCTTGCATCCTTCTTGCAGAGATATGCTGTCGGTGCGGCTATATATCTCTCGATCTCTCCAATTCTATAGTTGGGGCACCTTGCACAGCCCTGCTGTCTCTCAGTGTCTAATATTCTTTGCCTGACCGTAGCTTTTGCCTGGTCCAAGCCCAGACTTAGAAGGGCTTGAGGGGCAAAACCCAGTTTCTGGAGGGTGTTCAGGACTGCAGTCTGCCAGCCCGACTGGAATTGGTCACAGAGGATCAATGGGGCTATCCCTCGGGGGAGCAGGTTCAGTGTCAGCCATTTGTAAATTGATGTTAGGCAGGTGCTAGCCTCCACTCTCATCATCTCCATTTCCAGTCTAACCCACGTGTTTGATACACATCTGGGGACTTGGAGGAGAGCTCTAAGAAGTCTGGATTGAACTCTCTCAAGTGGGGAGAAAGCAGAGGAAGGCGGGCCCAAAAAGGAACCATAGAGGAGTTGTGCCAAAGTTTTGGCCTTGTATAATTTTAGAGCTGCGGGGACAAAGAATCCTCCTTGTGCGCTGAAGAATTTAAGGATACAATTTGCGGTTTTTTCCAGTGGTCTTTACTTTGGGGCTGATCAAATTAGTGAAATGACTGGTAATCCTTTCCCATTGGCCCTTAGTGTAATACTGTATTGGGCTCTTGTTGTTGTTGTTGTTTTAATCAGAAGCCCTACCAGAGTATGTGCAAAATGGTAATTCACCTTTTAGCATGAACCAGAGTGGCTGTAAGTCACATATGGAAAAGACAGGCTGCTGAGATACAGCAGGGGTCAGCAAACTTTTTCAGCAGTTCACTGTCCCTCAGACCTTGTGGGGGGCCGGACTATATTTTTTTTGGGGGGTGAACGAATTCCTATGCCCCACAAATAACCCAAAGATTCATTTTAAATAAAAGGGCACATTCTACACATGTGAAAACACACTGAGTCCCGGACTGTCTGTGGGCTGGATTTAGAAGGTGATTGGGCCGGATCCGGCCCCTGGGCCTTAGTTTGCCTACCCATGGGATACAGTATATATATTTAGAATGAGAAAAAGTAAACAGATGAAAAGCTATTTTATTGAAAAATATGAAGCGATGTGATTTCTCCTTCGTCTGCAGGCCGTCCTTGGGTGGTCTACTTACATCGTCGTATCGGCAGCACCAGGAGTCTTTGGCAGCGGAAAGAGAGAGGCGACGTCAGGAGAGGGAGGAGAGGCTGCAAAGGATAGAGCGGGAAGAAAGAAACAAGTTCAAGTAAGACAGAAAATTATTTGATATCTTAATATAACTAGAGGTGAAAAGTCATTTGCCGTATTCAATATATGCACCCTTCCATCCATCTTCCTAAATGGTAGCATCTCCACCCTGACCTTCATTTGCACATGAAGAGAAATTGTGGCATCTGATAAACCAGGCATAGGCAAACTCGGACCTCCAGATGTTTTGGGACTACAACTCACATCATCCCTAGCTAAGAGGACCAGTGGTCAGGGATGATGGGAATTGTAGTCTCAAAACATCTTGAAGGGCCGAGTTTGCCTATGCCTGTGATAAACGACCTATTTGTCTGGTTATTTCTCAGTTTCCATTCCCACAAGTCACAGAGTACAAAGTATGAAGTGCATTTCATAAAATACTGCTCTTCATAGCTTTGACACATTTAAATCCCTGTAGCCTTTCAGTTAGCTGGAGTATCTGGAGTCAGTTGAAATATTATTATTAATTTATTATTATTATTATTATTATTATTATTATTATTATTATTATTATTATTACTATTAAAATTTGTATACCGCCCTATACCCACAGGTCTCAGGGCTGTTCACAGGGTAATACCTGAATGAATGAATGAATGAATGAAACTTTATTTGTGTCAGCCATTGGCCATAGCAACAACAAAAAAATTGCAATATACACAGAACAAAATAAAAAGTCGATTATATATAATACCTTGTCTCCACAGTTTTCAATCCACTGTCAGTTCTCTTATGTCTATTGAACCACATTAATTACTTCAGAAGCTGTTTGTGACCACATACAGATAAATGCTTATTTAAAAACATGAAAAATCGGTTTTCATTGTGTGCTGCTGATTTATTTATTTTTCAATAATGGGATTTGCTTGGCAGAAAAATCACTATTACATTGATAGGATTAAATGTGTTCAACTGGTGAGACCTACTTCACCATCATTTCATTATGAGATCTGCATGTAAATTTGCTTAACATAGTGCAAGATGATGCCCTAATAATTTCCAAAAGAGAACAATAATTTGCTAGTTCTGTAATGAAACAGAAAAGCTCAATAACTTATCAGCGACTAAGAAGTCAGTAAAGTCAGAAGGAGACAAAAGAGTCCCCAGCCTCTGGCCTGTTAATGAAATGGTCATCTTCTATGTAAAAGGAATATTTTTGTATGGAGGTATCTGAAGGACAATAAGTTAGTGAGAACTAGCCCTTTAACTGTCACCTATCTAAGAATGGATTCTCAAGACTGCCTCCCACAGTGCAATTCACATAATCTTTGGAAAGAATCTCAGATTGGTTTCAGCATCACCTCATGAAATAAATACCTGAGTGTTAATTGTTGCCATTTCTATGGTGGCTGTACACCTGAACAAATATTTGTGTGTGTGTGTGTGTGATTTTATAAAAAAAAATTATTTTCTTATTTTTTTCACCTGAATAAATCTTAATAATAATAATAATAATAATAATAATAAATTTTATTTATATCCCGCCCTCCCCAGCCGAAGCCAGGCTCAGGGCGGCTGACAACAATAAAACAGTACAAAAGTACAGCACAAACAACACTCTAAAATCATTCATTATAAAATTAATTATTTTTTTTTTTTTTTAGATAATATTTATTAAAATTTTCAAAAATACAGAAAGTAAGAATTAAAATACATTCAGAACCTTATTTTCATATATCCACTTTCTGGGACTCCCCCCTTCCCCCATCCCTACCATATTCCTTTTTCATGTTGTTGGCTCCACAAGCTCTCGGTTCTAATTAAAAACTTAATTTGTTTAGACCATTATTCGAATTTAAAATTTCTACATTCCTCATCAATACCCTTAATAAAAAACAAAAGATTTCTTTCCCAGGGCCCACCCCATTTTTATTCCACAATTCCCCTTTTTTTTTTTTAATAATAAAGACACCCCACATAATAGAAATATCAGAAATAAGAGATGAAAGATATAATAGATGAAACAAAGCCAGTTCAAAAAAAGAAGTTGGCAAGCCTTTGGATTTTAGTTCTCCCCCCCTGTCCCCGGTTTAATTTCCCCCTGGCCACCAAACCATGTTATCCGCCTGGAATTCTTACAATCCATAAATCGCCTATTTCCCCCAACTCCTTGCTGACTTTTTTTTTTTTTTTTTTCCTTTCATAATTATTTTTAAAACACTTAACTTCAGATCTTTAATAAAGCTCCCCCCATTGTTCTTTCCAAATTGTAGTCCAGTTTCCTCTTGTTCCGCTGCTAAAACGTTCTAATTCAGAAGCTTAATAAGTCTGCAGGGATTATTGTTATTCAGGAACAAAAACTTGCGTTCAGTCCCTTCCTTTCTTCAATAGAAAATTCTATTGTCTCCTTTAGCTGAACACCCTGTAGACAAAATATTATTTCCGTTTTGCAGCTTTCCCAGAAGATAACCAGTCCTGTAAAATTCCAATGGTATTTTTCCACTTGCGACCATCTTTGTAATGTCCCGAAACTCCTCTAGGGGGATTGTTGTAACTTTGTTTTCTCTAGTCCAAAAGTCCGATTGTTATCCATGTTTTCGCCATTTTGTATCCAAGTTTTAACAAGTTGTAGCAAATTGTAACAAATTTAGCCAGCAAAGTTCTCATAATAAAATCCTCTCTGCTTTCCGACTTTGACAGCTACTTTGACAGCTGTCAAAATCTCCGACTCTTTTCACCAGGCTCTCTCTTCAATCACCCCGGTTCCCAGGGGGGGGGGTTACGTTTCTTCTCCCTCAGTTCGTCCTCCAGCACAGTTCTTATGATTCCCCATCGTGGAATTCTTAGTTTTTATCAGCAATACAAATCTTTTTGGACCTTGGTTTCCCCGTCCTTGTCTTGGAAGGTTTACAATAGGGGGGGGGACTGACTTCCTTTTTGGATCCCCCCCCGCTCGTGTCCAATTCGAAAAGAAATTCTTTTTTTTCCTCCTTTTAAACCCAGTTTCCAAATTACTCACGGGTTGTTGTTAAAAAGTCCGAATTTTCAATGGAAGAAGTCAGCGCTCTCCGCCGGATGGCATGCGGCTGCGCTCGGCAGGGATAGCAGAGGACTCAAAGCACCACGCTTCTCCCCGGCACCCGATCCGTAGCCTTTAAAAAGGCTCCTTCACGAGTCGGGAGGGCGCTGGCGGTGCCAGCCGAGTCTCCATGTCCACGGCCCTCGTGGCCGTGGTTTTTAAGGGTCCCCGCATCGCCGGTGCGGTAGGACCCAGCCCCTGCCGAGCAGGCTCCCTCCGGAGCTCGGAGGGAGTCCGCCATTCGGCGATGGCGCCAACCCGGAAGTTCATTATAAAATTAATTAATTCAAGCCACTGGCAACCATTGGGCCAGAGCTCCGCAAAGATTGCCGAGGGAGGGAGTCAGGCTGTGCCCTGGCCAAAGGCCTGGTGGAACAGCTCTGATATGTTTGATATGTTTGATATTGATATGTTTCACAAGACATAGAGCTCAGGTCAAAACTTGATGCAGGTTGGAGACTTAATGGCATTTGCTTAGAGCATGGCGCTCATAACGCCAAGGTCACAGGTTCGAACGTTTGTCCCACGCCAGGATTCTGTGACATATTCCCCTATTAAAAACATCAGTTATCAGCATAGTACCAAAGAAGTGTGTGTGTGACAATGTGTCCTTGACATTTCAAAATTACACCCATCATCACAGATTTCTTTTACCAAAGAATGTATTTTAATGTGAGCTCTTTTGCTTTAGCTGCTTTCATTTCTTTCACTGCTTGCTATGTTCTTATTTTCCTGCTTTTTATTTAAGTTATTTTCCCTGTAACTTTGTGCACCTCTGTTTCATAGTCGTAATTATCTAGACAAAAGAGAGGAGCTAAGACAAGCAAGAGAAGAGAGGTCGGTACTTAACACTGTTTTTGGCTCTTTTTTACATTTCTTATGTCATTTATTGAGAGATGCATGGTTTTGTAAACATGCTTCCAGTTAGACTTGTAAAGAATGGCTTAAATCAGAAATGCATGTGCTATTTCATTCTGGCAAGCACAGCCATGATAAAGGAAGATGTTCATTACTGAATAATGGGCATGTAACAAATAATTGTTTGGATTGCAGAGAGATAGAGAGAGAGAGAGAGAGAGAGGGAGGGAGAGAGGGAGAGAGAGACTTCTTAAACTATCAGCCAGGACTTTCAGCAACATCAGAAGAAGCCTATAGCGGAGAAATCTGCAAAAGAAGTGGCGTGGGAGGTCTGCTGAGACTAGGTTTGATTCAGAACTTCCACCAGACCTTCAGGTGGCTGTTGTCTGGCTGGAAAGGCGAAGGAAGGACAGCACTCTATTTTGAGTTTTGAGAAACTAAGAATCTCATGTAGAGAGCTTCTACAGCCATAGGTAAAAGTCACATAGCCTCAATAATACGAGAGCAAAGCGCTACCTGCAATTTTTATAGTAGCATTTGCAGAAAGACAGGCTAACATGACTGCCTCTTTAAGCAGATAGGACTTATTGATCATGTTGCACACTTTGCATGTGTTCCCCATCCTTCAGTCCATGCCAATGTCCAAACATAGCTCCTTCTAATAGTGAAGTCAGGCGGCGAGTTTTGGAAGGGTTACTGAGAAATAAGAGGTTTGATATCAAAAATGCTTGGGAGATCCCCAGGGTTTCCAGAAGTACAAAACACCATTTGAAAAAATACCTAAAACTGCAACCTGCCAAAAGACAAACAGAGGCTGGATACAATCAGTCAGGTCATGCGTCCGTAGCAGTGACCAGAGGAGGAATGACTGCTGGCAGGAGTGCAGAGAGAACTGCCATGGTGCATCTGCAGCAGCACAAGTGGGCACTTTCATCTGCCCCAGCTGCAACAAAACATGTCTTTCACTACAGGTCTCTACAGCCACAGCAGGCACTATAGCCCTACAACAGTTTGACTTCACCCTCAAAGGCGAACTCATCCATTGTCTCCTGAGACAGATGGATGCCAATCAACCATTTCCTTGCAGCTAGCTAGCTGGTGGCGCTGTGGGTTAAACCACAGAGCCTAGGACTTGCCGATCAGAAGGTCAGTGGTTCAAATCCCCGCAAGGGGGTGAGCACCCGTTGCTCGGTCCCTGCTCCTGCTAACCTAGCAGTTTGAAAGCACGTCACAGTGCAAGTAGATAAATAGTTACCGATCCAGTGGGAAGGTAAACGGTGTTTCCGTGCACTGCTCTGGTTCGCTAGAAGTGGCTTAGTCATGCTGGCCACATGACCCGTAAGCTGTACGCTGGCTCCCTCAGCCAATAAAGCGAGATGAGCACCGCAACCCCAGAGTCATCCGTGATTGGACCTAACGGTCAGGGGTCCCTTTACCTTTACTTCACCGTGTTTTAGATAAACGATCCTTTGGAGAAATGGTGGCCAACCTTCTTGACAAATGTGTCAAAGCATATGCAGCCCTCCCTCTCCATCCCTTGGAATGGTTTTCTTCTAACCTACTAAGGGAGGGAACAGGTGGCAGTACAACACAGAAGAGTCAGATAGCACTGCAGCCACGATTCCAAGCTGTAGGGAGACCCACTGGTATGCCTGTTTCAATCCAAATAGGCTACAAACCCCTGCTACCTGTGTCACTTATGAATCCATCTACTCCAGGGGTTGTCAGCCTGGTCCCTACCGCCCACTAGTGGGTGTTTCAGGATTCTAGGTGGGGCAGTATGGCACAAGCTGAATCTTCCTTCCATCAAGCACTGATGGGCGGTAAGGAAATTTTACCATCAAGAAAGATGCATTAGTGGGCGGTAGATATAAAAAGGTTGACTACCCATAATCTACTCATTTGGGAGATAAAGCCTTGTTTAGGTAAAAGCTTAGCTCTCATAGAGAATCACAATCTATTGAACTGGCTGCTAGAAACATTTCCTATTTTATAGCCATCCTTTACAATCACTTTCCAAAATCTGTGGGCACTTCTACATCACATGGAACCCTAATTGCTTAGCATTGAGAAAAAGCTTGACTGTGTTACTGAAAATGGTTTTGCACACCCTTGAAACCAGATCCTGCAACGCTGCATGTGGCATAATGTTTATGAAAGAGATCTTTGTATCTGCAATGGCTGTGCACTTGGAACTACATGTGTACCCATGTATTGACTATATAATTTAGTATTTACTGAATAACAGGCACTGTTATTTTCCGGGGTTGGTGGCAACGCAGCCTCATCCTTACTGGATGCAATGTTCACTAGCGCAACCTTTCCTTGTTTATATCGGCTCCTAAAAGCGTCCACCCCAAGGAGGAGGAGACTGCATGCTGTGCATTTGCATGATTCACTCATCTTGCTTTCCGGTCAGCTTCCACTGAGATCTGGCAATCTACTCCATCTCTGCATTAGGCGCGATTGGATCATTCCATCCCTCTTAATGCAAGATGCAGCAGAATCACCCACGCTCAGGGGAGGCTTCCCACTGCATTTGCATTTCTGCATTAGTCTCTTGCCAGTGTGTACCTCTTTTCAAACAGTGACACGCGGGAGGTGAGGTCCTCTGAGCCAGGTAATTTTTACTCTTTCACACTGTAAACCATTTCAGGTGTAAAACTGAAGCATGCTTCCAATTTTGATTAAGGGAAAAGATGGTGAGAATCTGAGAAACAATGCACATTATACAGAAGTAAGATCTCTATCTTGCCCCATTTCGTATTGTTATGAAATGCTTAGTGCAGTCAGATATTGGAAGCCAAACAGAGTCAGGGATGCAAGAAGTTAGTTCTGATTCACCTTTGTGAGCAGTTCACTTCTGAGTAGGGCAAACAGAGTTAGGAGCCTACTTTTACATCTGCATCAATTAATGTACTCCATGGGCAAATAATGGTGGATAAAATTAGCAGACATCTGGAAGACACACATATTCCGAAGCTATTTTGGTCTGAACATATAAAGAATTGTATGGAGAATATGATTGGTAGCTGGTCTTAATAAACAGTTAGCAAGTCTTGCCTGCCTAAAATGCAAAACAGATGTATCTTTGTTCTTTTCAACTGACTTTGATGAATAAACTATATGTGACGTCATATCCAAGCTATTGAATGTCTTGAGTCCGGCCGAGAAATCTTTTAGAATTAAAAAAAAAAAGTTTCCATTGTAGACGCTCAAGAGAACAAAGTGAATTCCAGTGCACTGCTCTTGGAGCAAATAGAAGCAGGTTCAGAGACTCAGACAGTTTTTAGTCCAAACATTTGTAAGTGGTATTATTTTCTGCAAGATCTATTTTCCTGCGAGGCACTAAAATTTCCTCCCCTTTCTCTTCAGCAAGACTGGGACTGGGTCTTTTAACATTTGGGGATCTGAGAGACATTTTTGTGAAGGAAAAGGGAAGAGCTGGTAAATGTTTCCATGGGGAAGAAGACAATTTTCTTCAAAGTGCAGCATCTGAGAACTTCTTAATATTATCCTTTTGTTTGACATCAGCACTATAAACGTTGCTGGGTTTTGCTTGTTTTTCGTGTCCCCCTCCCCCTGCTCTGGTGCCTTCCGTCCCGCCCCCCTCCCACCAAAGTTTAGCCCAGCAGTCAGTTTTGCCGTGTACCTCATGCGTCAGGAAGTCAGAACTTTCCTCGCAGGTGCTTCAGCTATAAACAAGCACCAGCAACCGTTTTCTCCTTCTTTACGAAATCCCTTTGGAATTTGACTTCCAGATACAAATACCTGGAGAAATTGGCAGCTGAAGAGTATGAGAAGGAGCTGAGAAGTCGGAGTTTATGTCGGGGCAAGAGTGACTTGTCCTTGAACCTGGGCTCCTCTTCAGTCCCAACCTCTCCCATTCCGACATCTGCGAGCCCCACTTCAACAGATTCTCAGGAGGAGCCCAAGTCCCCTGTGACAACTCGCAGGGCATCTCAGATCTCAGAAGGTAAGTGCCAATGAACTCTGAAGGGGAAATTGGCATCTCTTAATAATTGCTTCTCAGTTCTTTAAGCAGATACACCAGTATAGATTTCAAGGTATCGCACTTTCATAAAATGTTGATATCTTTTGCTGTCAATCCTTTCTCTTAGATATAGGTTTATACCTTACAAACAAATGGCAACATTTGGTATGCTATTCTGATTTCACCGATTGCATTTGGTGTTGTGATCCTGGTATATCAATGCTTACAAAGTCAAAACACTTAAAGTATGTGGAAAGTATGTGCTCCAGCTAAAATTAAACATGTTAGATGAATGGGCTTCAATGGGAGAGTTCAGCATGGGGGACTTAAAATGTTTAATTTTAGCTAGACTGCACCTTGGAATAACCATGCCTATGTTAGGCCATGTGTGTACCTTGGGTGGCTTTTAACATCTTGTCCCCTTGACCCCAAGAGCCAAGCTGCTTTTGGGAGAATTTCAAAACTGGTGACAGGAAAGTGGCAAACTCTCATGTACACATACCAATTCAAATGTTCCTGATTTTGTATTTTATATGTATTAGGTTTAAATTATTGTTAATCATCTTTTTAATTTTTAATAGGAAATATGGGATGAAAATATAATTGGAATTATTATTATTATTATTATTATTATTATTATTATTATTATTATGCTTAAGGAATCTCTGAAAGAGATGTGATGATTTGGTACCAAAATAAGTGGCAAGGCAATAGTGAATGGGAAAACAGAGATGAAAAGTTGTTTTTATTGGTGGGGGTGGCATGCATACAATCTTAGATGTATAGCAGAACTCTGTATAGTATAGGTTTATAATACACCAAATGCAATTATGTGGGTAAAAAGTGAAGAAGAAATCAGAAGCATTATCTAGCCCAAGTTAATCACTGTTAAATCACATTTATTTCAATGATGAGTTAAAGCACATGCCTAAATCGTTCCTATTGAGATCCGGGGGACAAAAAATACTTATTTTGGCTGGTTTATGCACATGATCAGCATCTTACGTAGTTTCTTTGGAAATCTGATGATGAATGCATTGTCTATATATGTGACTTCTGTACTTGAAGGTAAGATTGTTCACTTCTTCCTCAGTTGGAATCAAATCCTGAAAATACTTTATCTGTTATGATGCATGAATATTTCTGGGGCTGGTGCATGCTGAATGCCAGTTCTCACTATCATAGTATCATAGAGTTGGTACATCAAAGGTCTTCCCCCGCTGATTCAGGAAATCCACTACAACGGGTAGCCATCCAATCTCTACATTAAAATCTCTGGCAAAGGAGAGTCTACTGCCTCTTGAGGCAGACTGTTCCCCTGTTGAGCAGCTTGCACCACCTGCAAGATCTTCCAAGCTTTCAGTCTAAATTCTTTTCCTTGTAATTTGAGCTCATTGATTCAAGTCCTACCCTCTGGTGCAACCCAGAACAAAACTGCTCCAAGATCTATCTGACAGCCCTTCATGTACTTTGACTTGATGATGCTTCTATGACTTGGGCTCTTTGGCTTTATTGGCTGCTATTGCTTGAAGCATGCTGTTAAAGAACTACCATCTGAAGGGAGAATGGATATTGTATGCTGACTTAGGGTGTGCTGGCTGCTGTCAAACTTGATTTTAGTTTGCATGGTTTCTATTTTTTCTCAGTATTGGAAAGTTCCTGTAAAGATTGTGTATCTGTGAAATCACTTTTATTCAGAATGGCAGTTATTCAAACCCAGTGTCAGCCTTTAAAAGAAACACACACACACACACACACACACACACACACAACTCACCTCATTTCCCCCTACCATTAGGATTTTTCAAATCTCTGCATGGAGAGCAACTATCTCTTTTATGATGATTATTTTAGCATACGTCTCTGGGATTCCTTCCAAACATTACATTATAAAGTGGAGCTCTTTGGTATGTGTGGGGAATAGATTTATAACAGGTGCATAGGCTAACTCTCTGTGGTTGAGGTGTGGAGTTGCTTTCAGCAGATGGCAGGTGTTTAGGGCTTTTCCAGAGGAGCACCTGACGCAAATGAGCAACGTTGTGGAAATTTGCACAGATGAATGAGATAAAGACAGCAAAGGCTTTCAGTGTTAAGGGAAACATCCATCTCTGTAAAGATCTCTGAATGCAGATGGTCCATGCCTTGAAACTGCTGTCATAGGCATAATTACAAGGAACGAAACCCTGTTGATCTTAGTTTCCCAGCAAAAATTATTCACTTGAATGAATGTGAATTTTTTGGATTCAGAAAGGGTTACAAGTCCCATCTGAATGTTGGAGAGGTGCACTTACATTTCCATTGTTACTTTGAAAGGCTGCAGCACACTGAAAAATTAGGAGCAACCTTTCTCAAATCTTTTGTTTACCCACTCAAATCTTTTGTTTACCCTTGAAGACAGTCTGTTTTCCAAATACCGAGAGTTCACGCAGGTTCACGTACTGCACATTACGTATCTCCACCACACTTTTCAGCAGCATTTGGATTATTTGCATTTCCAAAACTTTGCTTTGTTTCCGTAATGGGATTTTGAGAAACTTGAAGACTACTCAATTCACAAATCTGGCCAGATTGTTTATGCTATAAAAAAGCAAAAACTTAATTTCTAAAAACCCTGCAAGTAATGTGGAATCTTGATTTTCTCCAGGGAAGATGGGATGGCTTGGTCCATGAGAAGGAAAGTCATGTTAGAAAACAAACGTTCCCCCCAAATAAGGGGGAAATTACATCTTCGGTTGTTGTACACACATGTATATTTGACATGCACAAAGCAATTCTATTTGTTTCCCCTTTTTCATACTAAAAGAGGCCACCTGCGTTATTTATGGGAAATGATTGAATACAAAATCAAAACTGCAGATGCTTCATTAGTAGTGGAATCCTATATATGTCTCCTGAAATGTCACTCCTATTAAGTTAATTGGGGCTTAATCCCTTGTAAGTAGGTGTACAATTCCAGACTAAGTGTTTTACTACGAAAATCCAGCAGATTAGTGAATAGTCTAAACTGTAAACTGAACCTTTGGTAAATAAAGGAAATAAACTATGTGAGACAGAAGTTCCTAGAATGTCTGACTGACTAATCTAGATGCGAAAACTGTAGACTGCTTAGAATTTTTGCTACAGTTAAGCCGTATAGCTGGATGGATGAATGAATGGATAGACAGACCTATTGGATACAGCTGCTGTGTGACGTGTTAGCCGTTTATTTCATAGGGAAACTCCTAAAAGGGTCTGACTAGCTTTCCCATACCTGGTCAGGTTAGGCGCCAATTGTGATTTCTGGGGCTGATGGGAATTGTAGGTGAAGGGTGGGTCAGACAAAAGATTATATAGTAACCCAACTTTCGCTGCCTTTGTAAGTTCACAAGCAGGTTATGAGGGGGATAGTTTTCCATTATTGTTTGTCCCCAGCATCTGGTAATCCGTGGTAGAGTTTGACTCCATTCATAGACTGTGAAACTCCTAGCGGGGAGGACTTGGCAAGTTTTGGGACTGTTGCATGTGGTGGAGGCAGTGAAATGCACCAGAGGACAGAAGTCTAGATTTTTCTGCCTCCTGATTCAATTCTAGGTTCAGAGAGAACTTGAGTTCCATTGTCCCTGTCAAGAAATGCCCCAAGTTTATAAAACTGCTCACTATTTTGAGTCAGACCCAACTCTGGTCTGATTCAGTTAGAGTCAGCCTGAAATACTAGTAATGTTAGCAAATTCTCAAGGGCTTTTAATTTGAATTTCTCCAAATAAGAATTTGCCACCAATACTAGCAATCAAAAGTGTACAGTTGGAATGGGGAACATGGGACTGTTCAGATGTTATTGACCTCTTGCTCCCATCAGCCCAGCTAGCATGGTCAGTGGTCAGGGATGAATGGAGTTAGAATCCAACAACATCTGAAGAGCAAGATGTTCCCCATCACTGATGTAGCTCTCATGATCTGTAGAACCACCTTCTGTGTATCTTGCTAGAATCAGAAAAGCTTCAAGTTCTCTGTTCGTGGGTCATCCCAAAAGCTTCAGCTGTATTTCAAATTGGCATTGCTATTTACATTGCCTTTACATGTTGAACTTGAATTTTGCTGATATACTAGCTCATATCTATATCTATATCGATATCTATCTATGAATCAGTTCATTTGAGAGGCAGAAAATTAAGAAGATATGTCAAATCACAAAATGTTTTTTCCTAATAGTCATCCACCTCTCAGGAGTTGTTTCTGAAAAATCTGAAGATAGACTTTGTTGCATGGCATTAGAAATTCATGTTTTGACCTCCCTTTAGAGCAGGGGTCAGCAAACTTTTTCAGCGGGGGCCCAGTCCACTGTCCCTCAGACCTTGTGGTGGGCTGGACTATATTCTGTAAAAAAAAAAAAATGAACAAATTCCTATGCCCCACAAATAACCCAGAGATGCATTTTAAATAAAAGGACACATTCTGCTCATGTAAAAACAAGCTGATTCCCAGGCCGTCCGCAGGCCGGATTTAGAAGGCGATTGGGCCGCATCCGGCCCCCGGGCCTTAGTTTGCTTACCCATGCTTTAGCGATTCAGGACATAATTAATCAGAATGTACTCCTGAGTAAGTAACCTCAAAACAGTGCTCTTGCTCACTTCTAGTAAATCTCAGTGGGATTTGTGCAGGAGAACTTCCTAATACCTTGTGTGTTCCAAACGCCTACTATTGGCTTAAACTAATTTTGTAGTACCTCATTTTTTTAGTGGTGTTTTTTTTCAGATGGTCCCCATTTTTCCACTATTAAGTTACACTGCTTAGGTTGGACTCCCTTTCCTTTTCTCTTCCTTTCTGGGTCATCTGAATTCTCATCAGAAAAGAAAAGATCACTGCAGTCTCCGTTCTGACACTGCGTACACTGCAAAAGTAGAACTGCCAGGCCGGTCAGAAGGAAAAATCTAGAACTGTATCATAGTTTAACCAAGAGGTGATTTCACAACTACACAAAATTAACATACATATTCACCTTTCTGTCACTTCTGCATGGCCATTCTGTCTTTGAGAACTGTGAGCTGCTTGACTGAATACCTGTGGGCGCCTTCTCGTTTCTTTACATTACAATATAGAGATCTTGCATGTGAAAATCTGCTGGTTTAGCTGAAAATGATGACGAAATTTCACTCTGTCAGTGATCAAATGAGGTGGAGGAAATCAACTGCATAATCAACAATATGTGTCAGACGCCAGTTAAGAGGCAAATTTATGCCACTTGCCAAACAGCTAGAAGCTAGATTTGTGCCAGATGCCAAGCCAGTGTTTTATGTAGCTATTCCGAAATAAATTGCCATGAGGGAACATATGCTTGCTGTCAACAGTGCATGACACTGCCCTTTCCAAAGCTGTGCTGCTCTAATAAAACTAACACATGTGTACCTTTCTGTGTGTAAACAGATGAAAAATCAGTCACTCTAAACATGTTTTAGGGATGCGGGTGGCGCTGTGGGTTAAACCACAGAGCCTAGGACTTGCCAATCAGAAGGTCGGCGGTTCGAATCCCCGCGACAGGGTGAGCTCCCGTTGCTCGGTCCCTGCTCCTGCCAACCTAGCAGTTCGAAAGCACGTCAAAGTGCAAGTAGATAAATAGGTACCACTCCGGCGGGAAGGTAAACGGCATTTCTGTGTGCTGCTCTGGTTCGCCAGAAGCGGCTTAGCCATGCTGGCCACATGACCCGGAAGCTGTACTCCGGCTCCCTCGGCCAATAAAGCGAGATGAGCGCCGCAACCCCAGAGTCGTCCGCGACTGGTCCTAATGGTCAGGGGTGTCTTTACCTTTACCTAAACATGTTTTCAACAACAGAGCATACAGCAACCAAAAATGATCTTGTTCTTTTTCCCTGTTGCTCCCTGCTTTTAAAGAGAGAAAGAATAATTTGTTTGGAGTCATTTCGTAACCTTTTAGCACCCAGTGTAGATGGGATTATTAAATATTTGTACCTAGATTGTTGAAATTTCACATCCACACACACACACACTTATAAATGCCTTAAAGTTTGAGCAGACTTTATTCAAGCAGGAAATGGCAGATTTCCAGTGTGTCTCATGAGCAAGGCCCTCCTTCAAGGGCTATTACATGAGCTCTGCCCTCCGAATGCCGTGCTCGGCCATTTCTTAAAAGCAGCCTCCGATACCATATAAAATATTTATTAAGGTTTAAACATTGCAAAAAAGAAAAGAAAGACAAAAGAGAAATATAAACAATAAACAGTTACAAGGCCTCAAAAACAAAATCAAATACAGCAGTACAAAACATCAACAATACAAAAAAAGAAGAAAACAAAACAAAAGCATTTAAAAAAAACCCAAAAGAGAACAAACAAACATACAAAAGAACCCCATATTTTCATATCCTTATCTTTCATTAGCTTATTTCCTCGACTTCCTCACACCTCCTTTTTCGTATTCTAGTTCAATTAAATATTCTAGCAAGTCCTTTCCCTCTTTCACAAATTTAGTTCCATAATTTAACTTAACGAAATTTTAGACTTAAATTTACATCTTTACCCAATGTCAATCTATTCATACTTAATTCTTTATAATATTTCTACTAAAGTCATATAACTTCTTTCCAGCATCTTTCTAACATTCAAAAAAGCAGCCTCCGATACCAAGACCCCTTTCTCTTTTCACTCACTTGGAGAAATGGAACTCACGAATGGAACTCACTTGACTGTGCGAAGCACGACACACTGTTTTTAAGCGAATCTTTCTCCATTATTCTTTTCACCAGTGAGTGCCAGTGAACCTGAATGCGCACCAGAACCTGAGCCAGAGGCAGAAACAAAAACAGAGCAGGAAGACGAGGCAGACTTGGAGCAGGGGGCAGAAAGACCCCAAGAAGTAGAGGTTGCAGAGGTGGAGCCAGGAAGCGGAGTGGCGCAAGGTCCAGAGCAAGAGGCAGAAGAAGGTGCAATACTAAGTGAAAAAGAGAGGCAGAATGAAGAAGTGAATGAAAAAGACAATTGTTCTGCGTCCAGCATATCCTCAGCAAGCAGCACTTTAGAGAGGGAGGAAAGGGAGGAAAAGTTGGCCAGTGACAATGAAACTGGTAAAGTGAAGTATTTTCTCCATAACAGTTGACCTTTTTTTTTTTTTTTGTAATTTGAAAACAGCAGCTTCATTTTAACATTTGTTGTAAGAGAACTATTGACCTGTTTTTGTTTACTGGTGTGTCCTCCATTGAAAGCCTCAGTTCCTAGACATTTTGGGCACAGGGTTCAGTAGAGGTTTTCTGCGCAGACTCACAGAAGAAACAGAACTTTAATTAAAAGGCATTATTCCATGGGGATAGTATTCTTGAAGTTCCCTTACTAGTTAGAATCTCGTTACAAAAACAGCCATGATTCACATTTCAAGACTCCTTTTAAGTTCGCCTTTAGGAGAGGGTCTAGACTTATGGAAAACCTTCCCTGCTATTTCCCCCTTGCTGAAATGTGATGCTGTATATTTGGGACACTTGTCTGCCGAAGAAGTTTTGCCATTTTCAGAAGCGTAGGTTTCTCTGAATTAACCGTTCACGTATTACTTCAGATCCTAGCATGACAGTTCACTGTTCCCCACTTTAAATCCCAGACACCTGGCTTATAATTGCATGTGGCTTCTGACTGAAAGGCTCAGAGACTGGTGCGCTTTTGCATATGGCGCTGGAGTAGGGTTCATCGTTGTTCCCTACTCAGTTGCTGCCTTCCTTGCTATCGTGTATCTCTCCTGATTCCATGGTATTAATACAGAACATCTTGTGCATCAAACTCCCCCTTTTCCTTAAAATGACAACTCTGCAATAACTGTTTGACAACTTATTGCTATGTTTGGAGGGCTTTTGTCCACACGATGCTTCTTCCATCCCTAGTGGTCACTCTTAGCAGGTTCAGAGTGAAATCACACTCACAGGTGGCCTTGCTTCTCATTACCCTTTCTAAGGAGATAGGCAAGAGTGCTTATCAATAGTGCCTCTCCTTGTTTTCTCTGCTGTCCTTCTTTTTATCAGATAATCGGATATTCACATTCACTTTTATGGGGCTGCAGTAATTAGGTGCAGATTTCCACTTTTCTCAATGTAGAATGTGTGTAACCTTGGCAGGCACTTCTCTTTTAATGTTTTCAGCATGCAGCATATGCAGCTCAAGAGGTATATGGGAAAGAAAATATTTCAGTCTCTAGAAGCTATGCAAGAAAATCAAAATCACATTTTGGACTCTAGTGTCCAAACCCACTCTACAAAAGTCCTGGACTATGATTAAGTTACTGCCCTTTTTAAAGGACTCTTTCTTTCTTGACACATACCCAAAGGATGTTATATTCTTCTTAATGTTTCATTTTGCTGTACTTTTGTAAGGACATGAATGTATGCAAGGGAGTGAAATAGTTAGTAGAGAGTTGCTTCACATCTGTATCTCATGCAGGCTTCCGCATTTGTGCTGTTTTTCATGGGTCTGACCTTTCTAAAATCAAGGCCCGGCAATGGGAGGAAGTGCACGGCCCCCCAGATCTGGCCCAGGAGCCAAAGGTTTCCCAACCCTGCAATAAGGAAAATGAGATGGCGCCTTGGTTTTGCAAGAGAATATTCTGACTCTTGTTTCCCGTATTGTCTTTTGCTCAATTCAGTTCTGGAAAAGGATTAAAATAGATTGGCATGATTTTGTCATTTTTAGCAGATACTACCGAGAATACTAGGGGACGCAGGTGGCGCTGTGGGTTAAACCACAGAGCCTAGGACTTGCCGATCAGAAGGTCGGCGGTTCTATTCCTCGCGACGGGGTGAGCTCCCGTTGCTCTGTCCCAGCTCCTGCCAACCTAGCAGTTCGAAAGCATGTCAAAGTGCAAGTAGATAAATAGGTACTGCTCCGTCAGGAAGGTAAACGGCATTTCCGTGCGCGGCTTTGGTTCGCCAGAAGCGGCTTAATCATGCTGGCCACATGACCCGGAAGCTGTACGCCGGCTCCCTCGGCCAATAAAGCGAGATGAACACCGCAACCCCAGAGTCATCCTCAACTGGACCTAACGGTCAGGGGTCCCTTTACCTTTACCTTTTTACTGAGAATACTAAAGAAGACATTTATAAGAGCGCAAGAAGAGAGGTTTTAGAAAGGCATTTTACTCATTTTAATGAAGAGATGAAAGGGGAGATGGGTACAAAATTAATCTTGTTGTAAATGAATTGAAATGCCCTCACCCTGCACCAGCTTGTTAGCAGGCCGAAAACGAGGGGCTTCCTCTCAGTGTGTTGGGGAGAGCTGCAAAGGGGAGCAAGATGTTTGCATCACTATTGTTGTAAGAACAAATACAGTGGTGCCTCGGTTTAAGAACAGACCTGTTTGCGAACTATTCGGTTTAAGAACTCCGCAAAACTGGAAGTAGTGTCCTGGTTTGCGAACTTTACCTCTGTCTTAGAACAGAATCTGAACGGTGGAAGGGCACCGGTGGCGGGGGGCCTCATTAGGGAAAGCGTGCCTTGGTTTAAGAACAGTTTTGGTTTAAGAACGGAATTCCAGAATGGATTAAGTTCATAAACCGAGGCACCATTGTACTTGATAAGAGGCTTCCCTTCTGAGTTGTTTAGAGGCTTTCATTCCCTTTGGGGAAGTCCTGAGACTTTTTCATTTTACCAGATGTTGGCTGGGAACACACTCAGTTTCCTCTGTGCTTCCTCAGTTTGTTAAGTATTCAGACATTTCAATAAACCAAATCTAAAGAAAAAAGGAGCTAATTGCCCGTCATGGGGATCTTCTGGGGTTTCATGAACACAAATGGGTGTTTTGAGTACAGCTGAGCTAGAAATTCTCAAGCAAGCTGTTTTAGCTGAAGATGTGGGCCTTTGGGGAAGATGAAATGTTTCATGTAAGCTCCCCCCTCCCCCAGACTTGCCTCCGCTTTTTATACTGCCTGTTAGTACCTACTCATGACTTTGATAGCAGTTAGCCTGCTTCTCTTGTTGCTGCTGAGAGCCATTCCCCCAATCTATTTTTACCCAGAAATTTCCAGATTGAGGGCACAAAGTGTTGCCCTTACTTTCATGTAGCTTAATCTAATTGGCTGTATTGCATTGGCATCATGCAGCAAAACCTCATTGCACTGGCATCTAGTGAAATCGCATTAGCTAAAATGCATTGACCTAGAGTCTAGGACTTAGGCAAAGAGATTATAAAGGGAGTCTGCATAAAATTTGGCTTATTGTAAGTCAGGAAGCATCCCAGAGTTTGGCCAGGCAGGCTCCGAAATTCAATAGCTCCCTTGCTGTCAAAGTTCAGAATTTCCCTGTGCTGTTCAGTAATACAGTGTTTTGTGTTCATGTATATGAGCTTACTGAAAGCCCAAAAACAGTAACTGGGCACAACAATATAAGGAAGTAGGGTTTTTCCGTTTTTAAATACATTTAAAATTTTCTTAATTTTCCAAAAACAGGATAATATAACAATAATACTAATAATTTATTATTTCTACCCCACCCATCTGGCTGGGTTTCCCCAGCCACTCTGGGAGGCTTTCAACAGAACATTAAAAACAGAATAAAACTTCAAACATTAAAAACTTCCCTAAACAGGGCTGCCTTCAGATGTCTTCTAAAAGTTGGATAGTTTATTTCCTTGACATCTGACAGGAGGGCGTTCCACAGGGCGGGCACCACTACCGAGAAGGCCCTCTACCTGGTTCCCTGTAGCCTCACTTCTCACAGTGAGGGAACCGCCAGAAAGCCCTCGGTGCTGGACCTCAGTATCCGGGTTGAACGATGGGGGTAGAGACGCTCCTTCAGGTATACTGGGCTGAGGCCGTTTAGGGCTTTAAAGGTCAGCACCAACACTTTGAATTGTGCTCGGAAACGTACTGGGAGCCAATGTAGGTCTTTCAGTACTGGGGTTATATGGTCTCGGCGGCCGCTCCCAGTAACCAGTCTAGCTGCCGCATTCTGGATTAGTTGTAGTTCCTGGGTCACCTTCAAAGGTAGCCCCACGTGGAGCGCATTGCAGTAGTCCAAGCGGGAGATAACTGGAGCATGCACCACTCCGGTGAGACAGTCCGCAGGCAGGTAGGGTCTCACCCTGCGTACCAGATGGAGCTGGTAGACGCAGAATTGACCTGTGCCTCCATGGACAGCTATGAGTCCAAAATGACTCCCAGGCTGCGCACCTGGTCCTTCAGGGGCACAGTTGCCCCATTCACGACCAGGGAGTCCCCCACACCCACCCGCCTCCTGTCACCCCAAAACAGTACTTCTATGTTGTCAGGATTCAGCCACAATCTGTTAGCCGCCATCCATCCTCCAACCACCTCCAGGCACTCACACAGGATCTTCATCGCCTTCACTGATTCTGATTTAAAAGAGAGGTAGAGCTGGGTATCATCCACATACTGAACACCCAGCCCAAACCCCAGCAACTTCATGTAGATGTTAAAAAGCATGGGGGAGAGGACAGAACCCCAAGGCACCCCACAAGTGAGATCCCAGGGGTCTGAACACTCATCCTTCAACACCACTTTCTGGACACGGCCCAGGAGGAAGGAGTGGAACCACTGTATAACAGTGCTCCCAGCTCCTCTTGACGGTCCAGAAGGAAGTCATGATCAATGGTATCAAAAGCTGCTGAGAGATCCAGCAGAACTAGGAAACAGCTTTCACCCTTGTCCCTAGCCTGCCAGAGATCACCGACCAGCGCAACCAAGGCAGTTTCAGTCCCATGATTAGGCCTGAATCCTGATTGGAAGGGATCCAAATGGTCTGCATCCTTCAGGTGTGCCTGGAGTTGTTCAGCAACCACACGCTCAATCACCTTGCCCAAGAATGGAAGATTTGAGACTGGGCGATAGTTGGCCATATCGGCCGGGTCCAAAGATGTTTTTTTAAGAAGTGGTTTAATGACCGCCTCTTTCAGTGGGGTTGGGAAGACTCCCCCACAGAGGGAAGCATCCACCACCCTGCAGAGCCCACCGCCCAGCCCTTCCTGGCTCGCTTTTATTAACCAGGATGGGCAAGGATCAAGGAGACAAGTGGTTGGTTTCACTCGTTCAAGCAGCCTGTCCACATCCTTGGAGGTAACAGATCAAAATTGATCGCATGCAGCTAGACTAGACAGGACTCTAGCACTCTCCCGCCCCAGCTGTGCTCCCATGGTGAAGTCTGCCTCTTTCCAGATATAAGCATAAGTAGATTTTTGATGCTCCTGATGGTTTCTCTCAGTTGTTCATTTGGACTAGGTACTTCAATTTCTAGAGTAATAAATTGCAAGGAGCTATCTGAATCTGTGGGTTGGGCCAACAGTTCTCTGTGAATGTACATAACCATTCTGGAAGTACAAGTGGTTACAAGATGAGAGCAACCTTATTATTGTTGGGGGTTTTTTCCTTTGTTGCCACCTATGTCTAGATGTGTGCAGGAGAACTCCTGAGTGCCCTAGATTATTGCAGAGTTAAAAGTGGAACAGGCCAAGTGTTTGTTCAACTATATTCAGATAGCTTTAAGTGAAGTTTCTGAAATCAATTACGTTTGCAATACACAGTTCATTAGTTTATTACGCTACAGAACAAAAAGGAACAAACCAGTTTGTGTGGGGTTGTCACCAGTAATTCAAGCCATAGGAGCAGAGCAATTGTACTGAAGGGCTGGACAGGCATGCAGAAGTACATGCACCACTACATTCGAAGCAGGGCAGAAGCGAAAGCAGCAGAGGGCCCCAAGGATCAGGCCCTTTGGAACTGTAGGATCCAAAGCCCCACAGATCCCTGCCAAAGTCTCTGGCGCACCCATCCCATTTCCAGGCCTTCTGATGGCTTCTGCCAGCGGCAGCACACCATCTACTTGACTTGCCTTTGCCTCAATCAACAGTGCTCCTCTTTGCGCCATCATACCTGTCCTCCCTAAGACTCTGGCCTGAAATTATCAATCCAGTTGAGAAAAACAGGCTTCAAATGTGTTTCCTTGCTTTTACAATTAACTTGACCAGTGTCCAAAGTCGTTGAGTGTAAGATACCAATCTGTTTACAGTTATCATCCAGTTGATGATGCTTACTATGCGCAGAACAGTTACCATGGCAGTATGTTTAGAACAACATGTGTGGACATGGGTGGCGCTGTGTCTAAACCACTGAGCCTCTTGGGCTTGCCTATCGGAAGGTCAGTGGTTCGAATCCCCGCCACGGGGTGAGCTCCCGTTGCTCTGTCCCAGCTCCTGCCAACTTAGCAGTTCGAAAGCACGCCAGTGCAAGTAGATAAATGGGTACCGCTGTGGCGGGAAGGTAAACGGTGTTTCCATGCACTCTGGCTTCCGTCACGGTGTTCCGTTTCGCCAGAAGCGGTTTAGTCATGCTAGCCATATGACCCGGAAAGTTTTCTGTGGAAAAAAACACCGGCTCCCTTAGCCTGAAAATGAGATGAGCGCCGCAACCCCATAGTTGCCTTTGACTGGACTTAACTGTCCAGGGGTCCTTTACCTTTACCTTTTACCTATGCGCAGAACAGTTACCATGGCAGTATGTTTAGAACAACACGTTGGCCATTAAAAACCTGGAGGGACATCAAAAGATTCAAAGCTACTGAAATTATATATGTTTTGTTTAGTTTTATTAATGAAAGGAAAAAAGCAATGTCAAATACATAGTTTTCTCTTTTTCGTTCCTTAATTAAGCTTTCACCTGAAAGATTTCCCAAAACCCAGTTTATGTAGGACCTAGGAATATGCTGTTTCATTTCTAACTCTCCCAGACAGCCCCATTCATTCCAAGTTTCATATGTTGTTGTGCATGTATTTATGAACAGGCAGAGGGCCTTCTCGGTAGTGGTGCCCACCCAGTGGAATGCCCTCCCATCAGATGTCAAGGAAATAAACAACTGTCTTGACTTTTAAAAGACATCTGATGGCAACCCTGTATCAGGAAAATTTTAATGCCATCCAGAGTGGCTGGGAAAACCCAGCTAGATGGGTGGGGTATAAATAATAAAATTATTGTTATTGTTATTTGAACAACCTCCTGACCCAGTTCCGTTCAATGTGTGGTTTCAGGTCCTTGGTTACAGACCATTCAAGATGTTGGTGTGAATGACCAGTGCAGCAACATTCTCAATAACAAGAGGTTCATGTTGGACATGTTGTATGCCCATAACAAGAAGCCCAAGGATGAAGAAGATAAAGAGCTGGAGGAGAAGGAGGAGGAAAAGGAGATGGTGGAGGCAAGTGAAGACTCTATCACTAGCCTGGCTAGCAGGATCTCAGTTCTGAAGGCTACCAAACAGGCCAAAGATGAAAGTGTCAAAAGAATGGAGATTGGGAATTTGGACAACCAGGGCAGCGTCAAGGCCTTTGCAGAAAGATTCAACAATGGTGAACTGGCCAAGACCTCCAACTTTCCTGAGAGTGATTTCAGTGAAAAGGTCTCTGAAAAAACACCAGTGCATCCTAAGAAGGAATCTGACTATATCTGGGACCAGCTCATGGCGAATCCCAGAGAACTGAAAATCAAAGATATGGATTTTACAGATTTAAGGGATGAGGATGATGTGGACATCTTGGACGTGGAAATGGGTTCTGGTGACTCCTTAGCTCCGCCTCCTCCACCCCCACCTTCCTTTTTAGGTTTGCCTCCTCCACCCCCTCCCTTGTTTTATGGGTGTCCTCCTCCACCCCCACCCTCTGGTAATTTATTGGCACCCCCGTCCCTCTTCGGCATTCCTCAGGGTTTAGGATCGCCCCCGCTTCCCAGAGGTCAGCCAGCCTTTATAAAAAAGAAAAAAACAATCCGTCTATTTTGGAATGAGGTGAGGCCATTTGAGTGGCAGTGCAAGAACAACAAGCGCTGCAAAGGATTCCTGTGGTCAAAACTGGAGCCTATTAAGGTGGACACTTCCAAACTAGAGCACCTCTTCGAATCTAAATCCAAGGAGCTTCCTGTCACCAAGGTATTTCTCTTGATTTGCATTGATTTTGATCATATTTTATGTGTCTAAACCAAATCTGCCAGCTCTTCATGATAAAATAATTCCAAGAATGATTGCAAAATTCCCCAATATAGTTAAGACAGTTTTGCTTTATAGCTTGCCGACCATGTTAGCTATTAAGAAATGCTCCAAAATAGGTTTGATTCCTTAAATGAAGTCAAATATTCTGTGCAACATCTGTACAAGTAGTCAACTGTAATTTTCTAGTTGATTTAAACTGGAAGAAAGGAAGCTTCAGTTTTCTTTACTATTTTCTTTGCCTTTTATCATTTAAGGCAGGCATAGGCAAACTTGGCCCTCCAGATGTTTTGGGACTACAATTCCCATCATCCCTGACCACTGGTCCTGTTAGCTAGGGATCATGGGAGTTGTAGTCCCAAAACATCGGGAGGGCCAAGTTTCCCTAAGCCTGATTTAAGGCCTTTTGGGCAGACAGATGAAAGGTGCTTCTAGATTTAGGGAGAAGAGAGCCTGAATCTGAATTCTAGTTTTTGAGGCCTCATTGTGCAGATGACTAATTTTAATGCGTGTTATTTGAGAACTGTTGTTCATAGTTTATTGTTTAAGCTGCAAGATGTTTGCAAATCCACCACATATTTTTACTTTGGTTTATATATGTAGTAGAAGTAGATGAGTGGGGTATAAATAATAAAATTATTATTATTTATTAACTTCTATATAATTCTGTATAGTGTAGGAATAACTCTAGTGCAGGAAGTAAGTCAGATGTGTAGTTGTTTGTAAAACCTTCTGTGTCCATTCCCCATTTGTATACACAATCTGTTTATATTACGGCCTGGTCCGCATGTCCCATTAAACCAGGGGTGCCCAAACTTTTTTCAAAGAGGGCCAGATTTGATGAAGTGAACATGTGTGAGGGCCAACCAAAGTTGTTGACCTTTTTTTTAGGATTTTACCCCAGGAAGTAAACTGCCAGAGGGGCCGGATTAAACTGACCGGTGGGCCAGATTAGGCCCCCGAAATGGACTTTGGACATGCCTACATTAAACCAAACCATGGTTTAATGTGAACGCTAGTGTGAGGGCCCACCAAACCATGGTTTAATGTGACAGATGAACTGGGCCTTCCATTGAAGCATTTCATTCCACTTGACAGATTTCCATCTGATGCACTCCAGTCACTCACACACCCTGTTAGTCTTTCTGCATTAGTCTGTTAGTCTTTCTAGACCAGTGACCGTGGATGATGGGAGTTGTAGTTCATAGAATCATAGAGTTGGAATAGACCACATGGGCCATCGAGTCCAACCCCCTGCCAAGCAGGAAACACCATCAGAGCACTCCTGATATATGGTTGTCAAGCCTCTGCTTAAAGACCTCCAAAGAAGGAGACTCCACCACACTCCTTGGCAGCAAATTCCACTGTCGAACAGCTCTTACTGTCAGGAAGTTCTTCCTAATGTTTAGGTGGAATCTTCTTTCTTGTAGTTTGGATCCATTGCTCTGTGTCCGCTTCTCTGGAGCAGCAGAAAACAACCTTTCTCCCTCCTCTATGTGACATCCTTTTATATATTTGAACATGGCTATCATATCACCCCTTAACCTCCTCTTCTCCAGGCTAAACATGCCCAGCTCCCTTAGCCGTTCCTCATAAGGCATCATTTCCAGGCCTGTGACCATTTTGGTTGCCCTCCTTTGGGCACGTTCCAGTTTGTCAGTGTCCTTCTTGAACTGTGGTGCCCAGAACTGGACACAGTACTCCAGGTGAGGTCTGACCAGAGCAGAATACAGTGGCACTATTACTTCCCTTGATCTAGATGCTATACTCCTATTGATGCAGCCCCGAATTGCATTGGCTTTTTTAGCTGCCGCGTCACACTGTTGGCTCATGTCAAGTTTGTGGTCAACCAAGACTCCTAGATCCTTTTCACATGTACTGCTCTCAAGCCAGGTGTCCCCCATCTTGTATTTGTGCCTCTCATTTTTTTTGCCCAAGTGCAATACTTTACATTTCTCCCTGTTAAAATTCATCTTGTTTGTTTTGGCCCAGTTCTCTAATCTGTCAAGGTCGTTTTGAAGTGTGATCCTGTCCTCTGGGGTGTTAGCCACCCCTCCCAGTTTGGTGTCATCTGCAAATTTGATCAGGATGCCCTTGAGTCCATCATCCAAGTCGTTGATAAAGATGTTGAATAAGACCGGGCCCAAGACAGAACCCTGTGGCACCCCACTAGTCACTCTTCTCCAGGATGAAGAGGAACCATTGATGAGTTCAGCAACATTCTGAGGCACGCATATCATCTCTAGGGTGTTGAGGCATCTTCTTTGGCCCCCACAGTATTTGTTGGAAGGGAGCCAGGCCCCCTCAGTGTTGAGGGGGTGCAGGAGACTGAGCGTGGAGCTGAGCATCTGGCTCCTCAGGATCTGGCTCCTCCAGAGCGCTCAGCCTCTTCCAGACAGTGCAACATCGAGCACACACATGACACGCAACACATGAAATGTCACGCAACGTGCAGCGGGCCCCCTCAAACTTGGGGGCAACTTGGAACCTCTATCTGGAGGACCAAAGGTTCTCTGTGCCAGCTCTGACAACTTTTAAACATCAGAGAAGTTGTATTTTGTAGACCCTGATGTTGGGAAAGACTGAGGGCACAAGGAGAAGGGGACGACAGAGGATGAGATGGTTGGACAGTGTTCTCGAAGCTACCAACATGAGTTTGACCAAGCTGTGGGAGGCAGTGGAGGACAGGAGTGCCTGGTATGCTCTGGTCCATGGGGTCACGAAAAGTCAGACATGACTAAACAACAACAACAGACATCCCAAAACATCTTAGCATATGGCTAAAGAGGTCTCAACTCAATATACTGAAGCCAGATCTCTTCCAGTAGCTACAGAGATGATAAAGGCTTCAATGTGCATCTGCCTTGGGGAGGGAGGCTGCCCCTTCCTCCTGCCCCTAAAGTTTATCTGACTGGGGAGGAGAGAATTGGTCAAACTACTGTTTTTCATATCTACAGGTTGCGTAGTTTACTTTAGTTTCTCTATGACCATAGTAAGTGCCTTGATTGTCCAACACTGCCTTTGATTCTGCAAGTGTGGTTGGAATTTGTACTTAAATTCAATAACCATATCAGAAAAAGCCATGTGCTTTCGTAGCTTGTGCATAAATATATCAAACTCTGGTATTTCTTCCGTTTTAGCAAGTTGAATGTCCATGGGCCAAAACTTTAAAAGGTTTTAACTGCTTAGGTTGTCATTATCTTTGATTAAAGTATCGTTCTGGATCAAGGGTGGTCATGATCCAGGCACAGTAAAGCACAATTAATCCCACTTACCTTAACGTGGGTGGGTTAAGCCCAGGCTTAACTTCACCCCATTGATGGCACACACAAAATTTACCATTTCGTGGCAGGAAAAAATAAGCCAAGCTTGATATTGGAGCCTGACTAGATAGCGAAAGAGAATGTTGCTTTAGTTGAGATTCCTTCATTGCATGGTTGACCCTGATGACACTTGGAGCCCCTTCGAATTCTATGATGCTATGAAATGCAGAGCCAGGGGGGGCGTGAGAAATGTTCCACATCTGACTAAAAAGAAATGTAATAGGTAATGGGATGGGAAACGTTACTTGATCCCTTTGCAATGAGGATATAAACGTCTGTCATAGTTGCTTCCTTTGGGTGAGTAGATTATAGATAAGGAGATAACATAGGCGTTATTCTTGTATTCTGTATGGAGTGTGTTTAAATGCTTTCATCTGTGGCCAGTATAGTAAACTAACTGCCTAGACAGCTTAATCAGGAACTTCAACTGTATCTGATGGATCAGAATTCATTGTAAATTTGGGTTACTATAGGGCATGCAGTAGTCAACCAACAGTATTGTAAGCATCACTGGTGTATCAGGGGAAATGAAACAGAACCAGTAAACGCAGGATGATGATGGCGACAACGATTATATTTATTTTTTGTACCCCACCCATCTGAATGGGCTGCCCCAGTCACTCTGGGTGGCTTCCAACAGAATATAAAAAAAATAAAAAAGACTGGCTAGCTTTTCAGATACCCTTTAATTCAGGGGTCAGCAACCTTTTTCAGCAGGGGGCCGGTCCACTGTCCCTCAGACCTTGTAGGGGGCCGGACTATATTTTTGGGGGGAAATGAATGAACTCCTATGCCCCACAAATAACCTAGAGATGCATTTTGAATAAAAGCACACTTTCTATTCATGTAAAAACACCAGGCAGGACCCACAAATAACTCAGAGACACATTTTAAATAAAAGGACACATTCTACTCATGTAAAAACATGCTGATTCCCGGACCGTCCGTGGGCTGGATTGAGAAGGCGATTGGGCCGGATCCGGCCCCCAGGCCTTAGGTTGCCTACCCCTGCTTTAATTGAATAACTTTTTTGAAGAAATGCCTGAAGTAACTGACATTATTGTTTGAAGTCTTGTTTATTCTGTTAAATATTACTCCAAGAAGACCCTAAGTAGAGCACAATAAGGCCAACATCTACATACAGTATATTATTTTTAATGTGATCCCCTTGAGATCACAAGAAGAACTTTTGCAGGAAGCTCTTAGAAATAGGAAATAATCAATATATTTTTGTGGAATTTTTAATCATATTAATTTTTTTAAATAGCCTTTAAAAAATATTAAATTATGTAACTTAAACTTCAAATTTAAAGTAAGTCCACCATATGCTATATCATATTAAAACCCATGAAGTTCTGAAGAGATTGGTTTTGAAACATCTCAATTCTGGGCTGAGCTTTTAAGGTTTTTGTGTAGTCCTGCAAGGCCAAAATTGACAATTTTTGGAAATTTCAAACCCTCATAACTCAAAAACAGAATGAGATTTTTTAAAAAATTAGATTTAGATTTAGTTCTGATTGTTCAACAAGTGTACAAAATTTTAAGAAAGTTGAAAAACATGAGGTTAAAAAAATCATGCAAAATTGGACCACTTGATATGGAAAGACCTGTCACTCATCTGACGGAGCAGGTTTCATATGCCCCCAACCTAAGGTGTGAGTACTAATTCTATTTAGGTTGTATGTGGGTGTGTGGGTGTGCGTGGATGTATGGAGAGTCTGACTGTAGATTGTGACATCCAGGTTAGTATTTGAAATTCTCCGGTAGGTTTCCTCCTTTTGAGGTGGCCCACTCCTTGCCCCACCAATAGGAATAAGTGACATGGATGACCCACTTATCCTCTCCTTGGAAGACACTTTTTTGAAGAAGCCATTTGCCATACAGGCCCCATGAAGACCTTAGAGGAATTACCGTATTTTTCCATGTATAAGACGAGCTTTTTTTGACCCAAAAATGAGGTTCAAAATTTAGGCTCATCTTATACACAGGTAGTGCTGAGGGGGGACGCGCAAATGGTTTTTTGGCGCGAGCCCAAGATTGTAAGCGGTGATTGGCCGATTGATTGTTTGGGGGGGGGATGCCGAAAATCGCTCACCCGCTGGAACACAGCACACAACCGCTCACGTCGCAGCTGCCTGATCGCCGCCATTAGCCCTCTTGCTTGCCACTGCGGCAGCCAATAGACGCATTCTGTTTGAGAACCAAGGTACGACTGTGCTACCACAAAGGCTCCTGTTTAGGCATTTAGTTATGCAATGTTGAATGTTATCTATTAACTCTGTTTTACCCTGTTTCCCCTTTGTTTTTGTCTAAACCAATTCATGAACCAAGAACATTGACCACTATAGATCAAATGTTGCAGATATTACAGCAGTCTTAATTGTGCTGTTTTTGTGATACGCAAATGACGTGAGAGGGCTTGGTCTATTTATTTGTATCGTTTATTACGATCCTTGTTTATAAAACCCAATAAAAAGTGACTCTAATAATAGTAATAACGGTAATGGCAAAGTTTTCCACACACAGTGGCAAAGGCTGCAAGCTGTTCTGAGCACTCTTCTGAAAACGCACAGATCCCAGCTATGTGTCTTCGCTGATGAGACACTGCCATGCCATCTAAATGGCCTATATTTATTGGTTCAGTAAATCTGAGCAGGTGCTTGACAGAGGCATGCCTGCGGAAATTGGGATGGAGAACTCAGACTCCAGTTAAGATCAGAAGAGGGAAACTGAGGTTTGCTCTTATCTTGCAGCACGTATTCTGAAATACAGCTGCAACAAATCTTATTTCTGTTTCGAAGTCTTAACTTGTGATTGCATGTTCAGACCTTGAAACCTCCCCCTTAAATAAATTCAGACAAGACTCAAATTTTGGTTTGGTTTTTGGCAGAATTTAGGCCACAACTTTATTGAGTAAAGAAAAGTGAGTGGTTGCATAGGCTCTGGTTCGACTAGCTCCCTGAACCCTTGCAGGCAGCGCTGACCCAGGGCGCCATCATAGGTCAGCCTAGGGTGAACCCCTGGAACAGCTGAAAGCCGAGGTCAGGCTAGTCCACCACCCAGATGTCCCCCTGGACTCAGGCATGGGCACAAGCCCCTCACAGGGCTGACCAAACCATCAAGTCCCTGGATTCCTTTAACAGAATACCTTTCACATAGGGATGGCGAGAACGTTCTCCCATCGCTATCACCTGAACCAGAGCCTATCCGCAACCTTACAAGTTGTGATGATTTGCAGGCAAAACCCAAATGTCAACAGCCAATCAGCCAAGTGGGGAAATTCCTGCCATGCCCCTGTCCCAACGATAGACGACACACGATGGCATAGCAAGGTCAAGCGCAACAAGCCCTAAAAGTAGGGAGAGGTGGGCAGGTGTTCCAATGCACAAGCCAAAGAGGAAGCTCTGGGTCACGTACATGGGTATATATAGGTCCCTTGATCCGTTTAGCCTGCGTCCCATTGGCCTGATTGAACCCAGCATCAAGAGACCTACCAATTAGGTGTTGTGGCTATTCAATCAAACCTACCCACAACACAGGGTTTGGTTGCCAGGTCTCACTGCAACACGTGCCCTCTTTAAAGGAGGACCCGATTTTCCACAACGTTTGACTCTAATGGTTACTCCCCCCATGTTGGCTGTCAATACATTTCTTATTAGCATTGCAACGAAGTCAAGCAAAGGTTGCTTCTGAAGGGAACTTGCAGCAGAAGTGATGCTTTTGAAGGTTTGGAAACCAGTAATGGCAGAGTCCATGGTTACCATGACTACTGTGCTGGCAGGGGCTGATGGGAGTTGTCTGCCAGAAATTGTGGTGGGTAGCAGATTGCAGGAGGCTAGCCTACAGCCTGACACAGCAATTCACATTTCACCTACTGAATTTCACCTATTGCTGGGCATCAAAAGAGAAAATCAGAGATGTCTGACACTGGCCAGCAGCAGCAGCAGCTAGCAGTTTTTCAGCATGACACATTCTGAGCAAGCCCAACCTGGGTACTGAGAATCTAGAACTTCTATAGCAGTGCTCTTAAGGGTCCACAACCGTTAACTCACCCAAGTTCCTTTTTGAGGCGTAGAAATGGGATTATGGCCCAAGTATAAAAATAACTAGCTAGATAGCAAGATTCCTCTCCCTTCACTATAGCTGCTCCTAATACCTAGTACTGCCAGTATGCACATATGCCATAGTCTTTTGAACCATCAACAGCCCTGGAGGTTGTCACCATTGTAGATTGATGTCCGTGTGGATAATGCAGTATAAAGTCAGGGTGATGCATGCCCTTAAAAGTGTTAGAGGTTGCCTGCCGAGTGTATAAGCTTTGTTAAACAAATAAATAAAATAGCTCCCTCCCCATTTTCCTCCCTCAGAAAACCGCTGCAGATGGCAAGAGGCAGGAAATCATTGTGTTGGATTCGAAGAGGAGCAACGCTATTAATATTGGCCTGACGGTACTGCCCCCTCCAAGGACGATCAAGACTGCGATTTTGAACTTTGATGAATATGCCTTAAACAAGGAAGGAATTGAGGTATTGAAGGGGGAGGGAACCAATGAGCAGGGCTGGCCCAAGACATTTTGGCCCCTGAGGCAAACCACAAGGTGGCACAGGCTCCCCTGACCAGGGAGGAAGGGGCGAGTTGTTAACATTGGGAACATGGGTGGAATAAAGATCTACATTGGGAACAAGGGTGAGAGGAAACCAGCAGGACCTCCTATTCGCCAAGAGGCCACTGGAGAGGCTGCCAGCCTGGGAAGGCTGCCAAAAAGGAGGCACGTTCGGCTTCCAAGGAGCGTGCTTTACCTGTTGCTGCCGCCATGGCAGCAGGAGATGCATTCATTGGAGGCCAGATCTGCTGCCTCTATGGATCCTGCCACCTGAGGCGATTGCCTCACCTTGCCTCACTGGTTGCCCTGAGGTTTAAGCTAAGAGCTTATCATTATTTATAGGTGTTTGGGGTTGGACGTATATCCACATTCTGCAGCAGTGCCAATCATATGTTTGGAACAGGCAGGGAAGAGGAGCCGTGTTGTGTTCATTCCCCCTTGTTTCCTGACCTCCTGAACACATGGTTGTGATCTCTGCTAGCCCATCGACCGAGCTTGTACAGGTGTCGTCCCTCATGCTGCCCCAGGGCCTGCACACAGAGCACCTGTTCGTGCAGATCGATCCTTAGTCAACAATGGACATGCAGGCACAAACCCCCTTCCTCCAGATTGTGCTGGTGGTAGCCAGCAGTTGTAGAAAATGAAAAGCATAGGTGGAAAATTATGAAGATGGTAATGTGATGCTTAATATTTCTCAACACTTGGGGCTTTGTGTCTTCAGAATGTATAAAAAAAAGTATTTCAACTGTAGTGAGCACAGATTAGATTGGATTAGCTGCCTCTGATTTTTAGCCTTGTGTATGTAGTTGGTCATTTTTCTTGTCTTTCTAGAAAATTCTCACCATGATTCCCACAGAAGAGGAGAAGCAAAAAATTCAGGAGGCTCAGCTAGCCAACCCTGATGTTCCTCTGGGCAGCGCTGAGCAGTTCCTTCTGACTCTTTCTTCCATCACTGAACTTTCTCCTAGACTTCAGCTCTGGGCATTCAAAATGGATTATGAGCTTGTGGAAAAGGTAATTCCTAGTTATCAGAAGCAGGCTGGTTATATGAAAGTTACTACAAATTTGCTTCTGAGATAGTAATCACTCAGAAAGGTCTGTTGACATAGAGTAAAACTCAAGCTACACGTAAGGAGATCTGTGATTCTTTCCTCTCCCTTTTGAAGCCTGAGCAGGTTGGGAGTTGGGAGTGAAGAAAGGGGTTTGCAGAGACTTGGTTCCTGTAGTTTCCCTATATTTTCCCCTCCAAGTGTGAAAATGTAGCTTAGTGAGGGGAGGGTTAATCTGAGAAAGAACAGGAGGGGAAAAGGAAAGCACACATTCTCCACTGCAGCTCACAACTTACCCAATTTGATTCCACCCACCCTCTGGGAACACTCCAAAGAAAGAGTAATAACATTGTTTATACAGTGGTACCTCCAGTTATGAACGGGATTTGTTCCGGAGGCCCGGCTGTATCCCAAGAACTTCGTAACCGGAGGGGCCCTTTTGTGCACCCACACGGCATGATTAAGTGCTTCTGCGCATGCGCGCGTGGCGAAACCTGGAAGTAATACACTTCTGGGTTTGCCGCGACCATAATCTGAAGAGTCTATAACCTGGAGGTTACGCAACACGAGGTACCACTGTAATTGAAGCCTAAATGTGTACACTTGGCTTCTGTGACTTGAGTCTCCCACTGAGATCCAGCAAACGAGTGTTGTATTCTGGAAAACCAGTTTCTAGAACCACAGCTGCTTGCAGAAGGAGCCGGTCTTTGTTGGTGGGAGAGGCATCCCCATATCTCTGGTCCTGACATGGAGATTTGTATGTGTGGCGCCAAGCCTATCCTAAGCCTGCTTTTGCTTTGCTTCTTTATGGTTGTGGCTGAACTCAGTGCCGATTTCCCCTTTTTCCTTCACACTGATATCTAGCTAATGGTATGAAGTGTGTTGATAATATAGCCCTCGTGCTTTTGATGTGGGGGGCGGGGGGGCAGGGCATTGTCCAGTAGATTCAATTAATGCTTGATGAATCGAAAGCAACTATTATTATAATTCATTGTTGGAGGTCTTTATTCTTCTTTCTCAAATGCCAAGAAGGAAAAAATAAATAAAAGAAGAATCATTCTCATGAGACCGAGTTAAGGAATTTGATGTGCCTGATTTCAGCTGGGATAAATTTGTGGAAGTCTAGTAAATCGAGAGTGAAGATCAGCACTCACTGTTTGAAAATTCCAAATTCTTACGAAGTGTGGAACAAAAGGGAAAATGGGGCCTTAGGCTAACTAAACCATTCAGGGGTACATCCTATAGCAGCCTTCATATTTCTCAGAATCATGCATCTTGCTCAAATTAAAAAGCAATTTAACAGGCATGTCCGAGTTTAAATGACTCCAGTTTACTGTTAGGGTTGAAAGTGGCACTAACTTTTGGAAGATCCAGTAGCTGAGGAGGGAGAGACGGCCTTGCAATTTTACATTCTATGGAGCATAGCTTGGGAATTTTTGTGATAATTAAAAACAGTGAATTGATACACGATATGCTACATTTTCTTTATTTCCTGTTAATGTCAGGAGGTTGCAGAACCACTTTTGGATTTGAAGGAAGGAATGGACCAGCTTGAAAACAACAAAACTTTGGGATTTATCCTTTCTACTCTACTAGCCATTGGAAATTTTCTCAATGGAACCAATGTAAGCTTTACTTTCACTATTGCCTAATTGTTATTGCAGTGGTTCTGACTGGATAGATGAGGACATATGAAGAAATCACAGGGAGGGAGAACTCTGAGAAGGAGGCAGTCTTCAGTTTGCTCTCTTTCTCCCTGCCTTGCATAGAACTTTTCTGAAGGGAAAAGAGAAAAGAAAAACATGGGTTGAGAGCATCTGCATTAGTACTGTGGTGCCACTGGGGGTGGCAGAAATGCTGGCCGTAGTGGCACCACCACTGGTCAGACTCGTCCTGCCTCTTTGCCTAAACTGGCTTTGCTTTTTAGTCACATGGAAATATGCTGTTACCTTGAAAAATACGTATGCAGGTGTAGAGAAGTGAGGCCCTGCAACAGCAAACAATAGTCAGGTGTTTATCACAGTCAACCCCTCAGTTTGTTTATTTATTATTAATTATTACATTTGTGAGCTGCTTTATCATGCCAAAGCGACCTAAGGTAAAGGTAAAGGGACCCCTGACCATTAGGTCCAGTCATGACTGACTCTGGGGTTGCGGCGCTCATCTCGCTTTATTGGCCGAGGGAGCCGGGGTACAGCTTCCGGGTCATGTGGCCAGCATGACTAAGACGCTTCTGGCAAAGCAAAGCAGCGCACGGAAACACCGTTTACCTTCCCGCTGGAGCGGTACCTATTTATCTACTTGTACTATGATGTGCTTTCGAACTGCTAGGTTGGTAGGAGCAGGGACTGAACAATGGGAGCTCACCGCATCGCAGGGATTCGAACTGCCGACCTTCTGATTGGCAAGTCCTAGGCTCTGTGGTTTAACCCACAGCGCCACCCGCATCCCCAAAGCGACCTACAGCCATACAAAAGACAATAAATCTCATATAGATTAAAACCAAGAGGAAAGAGAAATACATTAAAAACATCCCACCCACTTCTAAAATTGTCCACAGATAGTTAAAGGCCAAAGGCCTGGTTATACTGAAATGGTTTTTGCATGGCGCCTAAAGATATGTAACAAAGGCCTGCCAGGAGAGCCTCCCTGGAGAGAGCATTCTACCTCAGAAAAGGCCCCTTCTTGTGTTGCCACCCTCTCGTGGAGGACAAACCCTCCAACATTTCTCTGATGAAAATAGGGACCTCCTATTCCATAACAACAACTACTACTACTACTTTACTATTTAGACCCCACCCATCTGACTGGGTTGCCCCAGGCACTCTGGCTGGCTTGCAACATATATAAAAACATAATAAAACATTGAACATTAAAAAACTTCCCTATACAGGGCTGCCTTCAGATGGCTCAGGGGTCGGATAACTCCATACCCTCACAACATTTCTCCAAAAATAGGGATGTCCTAAGGACAAGCAAAATTGGAACCAAATTAGAAACTGGAATGGTGTCTGTAAATCCAGGACTGTTCCTGGAAAATAAGGACACTTGGAGGTCTGGGAGGAGGCACACAGAAGGGCCTCAGATGATGATTGCAGGGTCCAGGTCAGGTCATATGGGAAGAGGTGGTCCTTGAGGTATTGCGGTCCTGGGTCATTTAAGTCTTTGACAAAATACAAACGGTGATAGAAACTGCAGCAAAATAACACAAAGGTTTTACCTCTGCATGGCTGCATGGATGGCATCTATCTTTTAAGGGAACCATAGCAAATTTGCCATCTAAAATATTTGGAGGGAAAACAGTAAAATGGGACAGTAAAATGCAACACAGTTTAGAAAGGGGTGTTTCTGTTTGGGTTCTCTAGCTATTCCTTCCTATTCCCAAACCCATCTGGTTGTGGGGGTTTTTTGTCTCCCAGCCCCTACAATACTCAATCAGAGTGTACTCAGTCCTCAGTGGTCTGTTTGGGCTATTTT
Source organism: Podarcis pityusensis (assembly GCF_964106645.2). Classification (NCBI taxonomy): domain Eukaryota; kingdom Metazoa; phylum Chordata; class Lepidosauria; order Squamata; family Lacertidae; genus Podarcis; species Podarcis pityusensis. The sequence continues at coordinate 5,672,319 of NC_138038.1, read as the reverse complement.
AGGGTGAGTCCTCACTGAATTTGTTGTTTTTTGAAAAAAGAATTAGCTCCATTAACATTGATGCTTCCAGATTAATGTTAACGTGTAAACTATGTATAAATCTGATTTTGCAGCTGTTTAGTAACATGTTCCATTTTAACCAAGGGCCTCCTGAGAGCAGTCTTCTCTTTCCCATCAGACATGGTATATTAAAAAAAAAATTGAGGCATGTAGAAGTGAATGTAGCATGTTGTTTTTATTTCTTTTCTTTCCTTCGCATAGGCCAAAGCCTTTGAACTGAGCTACCTCGAGAAAGTTCCAGAAGTCAAGGACACAGTGCATAAGCAGTCTCTCCTTCATCACGTCTGTACGATAGTGGTGGAAAAATTCCCAGACAGCACAGACCTTTATTCTGAGATTGGGGCCATCACGAGGTCAGCCAAGGTACATTTTTGTGTGCAAGGAAATCTCCTTTTTCTATGACAGAAGGGATCTTTATCAGTTTCTGTAAGGAACAAAAAATGGTTTAAGTGTAATATCCAAGTTTTGCTTTCATGCTGCTTTTCTCCATTCTTCCTTATAAACCGTGAGCTTAGAAATATGACTTTGTTTTATGTCATCCACTTGGAATGTTTAGGATATAGGAACTTTCTCTGGCATTTTTCCTCATTTTTCTGTCAAATGGTTTTCTCATCAAGGGGTTTGGTGTTTTTTTAACAAGCAGCCTATTCCGAAGTGAATGCATTGCTTTTAAGCTATAAAGCAATTAATAGAATTTTTATCTGTCAGAACTATGCCACCCCAGCAAGTAGTTGAGATAATCTTTTAAGTTTTGGCTTCTCTTTTGTGTACAGAAAGCAAAGTGTGATGCCTTCTCAGTTCACAGGGAAACAAGACAGGTTCTTGGAAACGGTGCAATGCTTTTGCATGACACCCCCAGACTGTGAAATAAGCAGTTTAACAAAATCTGCCCTCCTGCATCAGCTTCTCAGCAATATTACAACACTGTATATCCATAGATTCTTTTAGAAGAAGAGAGGGCAAATTAGGCATTGAGATAGTACAAGCATCTATCAGTCACTAGCAGTATATAATGAAGAGCTGGGACTGTATAGATGAGAAAAGAGTAGAAGGGAGACTATATAACCCTATAAATGTACAATAGATTTTGAAAGAAGCAGTACTCACAAATAAGCCTTTCACGGGGATGCTTCTTCAAGATTCACAACTGCGGACCTTTTAAAATGTCTGCATATTGTCACAAACATATCAAACCATTGGCAGGCAGACATTCAGTAGGTGGTGAATCGTTATCCTGTTCCAGTTCCTTTTTGGATGTTTCTACATCAACTATCTCTGATCCTGTCTGTATCGCTGAGAGGAGAGGAGTTCCAAGACGGGTGTGTTCCTACAAACCTCTGTGGTCTAGAATACCCTGCAAATATCATTCAACTTCACAGGAGGTCCCAAGCCTACTTGAATTGTGTCACTTTGTCACCAGCGATTCTATTACACCTGCTTTTTGTTTTCCATAGACTTCCGCTTGCCTTCACCCATGGAACCTCTATATATGATTTCCTCATTATTATTATTAGTATTATTATTATTATTATTATTATTATTATTTACGATACAATATCTTTATTGTTATTGTCCCATACAGAACAATGAAATTGAAAAATATGCATAAGGCATTCAAAAACCCCTAAAAATTCTGAAACCCCATTTTAAAATACTCCTTATATTGCATTTAAAACCAGAATTGCATTTGGGTAGAAACTGTTTCTCAGGCGGCAAGTCCTAGTCTTTATAACCCTGTACCTTCTTCCAGAAGGCAGAAGCTGAAAGAGATCATTTCCGGGGTGCGCACTATCCTGCGCTATCTCTGCCGCTTTCTTATGGCACCTGACAGCATAGATTTGATCCAAGGTGGGAAGAGTGCACCCATTTATTCTCTCCGCTGTCTTTACAACCCTGGACAGCATTGTTTTTCCCCTGGCCGTGCAGCTCCCAAACCACACACACAGACCATGAGTTAATACACTCTCCACAGTGCAATGGTAAAATGCCATCAACAGGTCCTTCAGTTTCAATCTCTCAGTTTTTCCAGAGGATTCTCAGAAAATATAACCTCTGCTGTGCTCTCTTCATCAGGTCTTTGCTGTTTTCTCCCCAGGTTAGGTCTTCTCTCAACTCATTCCCATTTTATTATTTATTGAATTTCTATACAGCCCTAAACTCAGAGGTCTCAGGGCGGTATATAAATTTTGAGCATTTGCCTGAGCTGGTATTAAGAGAGAAAGGATCCACCCCACCCACCTGTTGGGGGAGGGGTGCGTTTCAAGCCGTTTGTGAGATAATGGCCTCCTGGTTGTGTAGCAACAGTTAGCATATCTTGCCATTGTTGTGACTGCGTCACAATGCCATGCGACGTTGCTAAGCAGCATACTCAGTCTCCGTCAGAGGAAAGGAGCCTTGCTGCTTTTCCCTGCCATTCAACAGGAGAGTTTTGGCAGCAGCCTTTATCAGCTACGGACACTGCGGTTAAGCACTCAGTTATCCAGATGTCAAGGTGGGATGAAGGAGAAAATGTAGATGTGGCGTATTCTCAGGTGATTTAGTTGTTTGGGCAAACTAGAATGTGGAGCAGGCTGTGCCTCCACAGCACTGGCTAAGGGCAGACCATGGCTATGCTAGCCACCATCCCTTTTGGAGTGCAGGGAGTGGGGAGGCAAAACTGGTTTCCCCAGCCACTCTGGGCAGCTCCTAACTGAATATTAAAAACACAGTACAGTGGTACCTTGGTTTACAACCATAATCCGTTCTGGAGGTCCGTTTGTAAACCAAAACAGGTTGTAACCCAAGGCACGCTTTCGCCAATGGGGCCTCCCAAATTTTTTTTTTTTTCATAATCCAAAAAAATGGGTTGTAATCCACAAAAAAGGTTGCAAACCAGGACACACACTTCTGGGTTTGACGTGTTTGTAATCCAAGACATATGCAAACCAAGGTACCACTGTACAGCATTAAACATTAAAAACTTCCCTAAACAGGTCTGCCTTCAGATGTCTTTTAAAAGTAAGATCGTTGTTTATTGCCTTGGCATCTGATGAGAGGACGTTCCACAGGGCAGGCGCCACTACCAAGAAGGCCCTATGCCTGGTTTGGATGCCTGAGTTTGGGTCCTATAAACTTTAGAATTCAAGTACCTCTCAGAAACATTTTGTCTTACAGTTCTTTCCAAGTCTTTCCAGTTGTTTTCTTCCACGCTGTCCAACCTTATTTCGTGTAGCTTTGTTCATTCCTATGATGCCTGAGGTCTTTTTCTTTGGAACTTTTCTGGACTTTTAGAAACAGAAGAGGCTTACTGTAGCAAGCCCCGTTCCCACTTCTCATAGCTGCCACAAATCAGTGTTCCTGAAGTTGGAAGCCATCCAGGCTGCTAAATGGCACAGACTCCAAAAAGAGGAGAAATCGTATTTAAGAGAAATTGGCATAAATAAGCTTTGGGCATTTCCACTGAGGGTTACGTTACAGTTTGGATTCCACGTGACCCTCAAAACTCTGAAGAAGTTAAACAACAGGGACTTAGATGTTTCACCTGCATAACTTTTCCTATGTGAACTTCGGTGAGAATAAAAATGAATTATATCCAGGCAGAGAGGGAATTCCCAAGCCACAAAAGTGGTACATAAGCAGAACATTCAGAAACGAAATTATGACTCAAGACACAGAAATGTTGCAGGCCCAAATGCGGACAGTTCCAACGATAAATAAAAGTGGGAGGCACTCAAAGTAACTGGTATGGCTGCATAAGGAGCTTGCAGATGAGCCGAGAGTTAAGAACGGCAAGGATAAGAAATGGAAGAAAGGGGAGATCAAAAAGGAGGAGTATATATGAGTTGCAGGGTGAATGTCAGGCAGACTAAAGCTCAGAAAGAGCTCAGGCTTGCAAGAGAGGTTAAAAATAATAACAAAAGGTTTCATTGGCTGTGTTTGAAGCAAGAGGAGGAACAAGCAAATGGTAAGTTATCCATGTGGAGAAGACAGAGAAATGCTATAGGGTGTCATAGAAAAGGCAGAACTGCTCAATGCCTACTTTGCCCAGAGTGGAAAGGAAAGTGATGCCCAACCTGGTGATAACAGAGTAAATGTTTATTTAGGGAAGTTTTTAATATTTAATGTTGTATTGTTTTTAACACTTGATTGGAAGCCGCCCAGAGTGGCTGGGGAAACTCAGCCAGATGGGCGGGGTATAAATAAATTATTATTATTATTATTATTATTATTATTATTATTATTATTATTTAAATAAATGGGCGCTGCAGCCCCAAATAGGAAAAGAGATGGCAAGAGAACATCTAAAGGTAAAGGACCCCTGACAGTTAAGTCCAGTCACGAACGACTCTGGGGTTGCGGTGCTCATCTCGCTTTACTGGCCAAGGGAGCCAGTGTTTGTCCGCAGACAGTTTTCCCAGGTCATGTGGCCAGCATGACTAAGCCACTTCTGGCAAAACCAGAGCAGCGCACGGAAACACCGTTTACCTTCCCGCCAGAGTGGTACCTTTTTATCTACTTGCACTTTGACGTGCTTTCGAACTGCTAGGTTGGCAGGAGCTGGGACTGAGCAACGGGAGCTCGAACCGCCGACCTTCTGATCGGCAAGAGAACATCTAGTCCCAAGAGAACATCTAGCTACTTTAAATAAATTCAAATCTCCAGGGCCCGATCAGCTGCACCCAAGGGTACTTTAGGAGCATGCAGATGTAATCTCAGAGCCTCTGTCTATAATCTCTGAGGATTCTTGGAGAACAGGAGAGGTCCCTGCACACTGGAGGTGGGCAAATGTTGTCCCCATCTTCAAAAAAAGGCAGGGTCGTGGTGGGGAAAACCCTGTATATTCATTTATTTTAAAGTTTTTACAGACTGCGGAAGCAGAAAACGCCTAAGTACCGTGCATAATAAAATTATTGCTAAAGCAGTTAGAATCCACAAAACCTTTTTATTAAAAAAAAAAAGCATCCCTCAATTGAATAAACTCTGCTTATACTCTGTTCACTTTATATTCTAAGTATACAAGTATCTTGCAGGCACAAAAGTGTTGCATCCAAACCAAAGGAAGCCCTTAGGCAGAGCTTCCAATTGTGTAGTCCTTTTTAAGACTCTGAATCCCTGAGTCTTATTCCCACTGTCTCACCAACATCCCTTCCCCTGAAGAAAAAGACACACGGAAACATTTTGGCCATATTACATTGCTAAATCAATTATCTGAGAATCATTCCAAGGCTTCTTCTTTTAACTTTTAGTGTTGCTTGATCCTTCCTTCCTTCCTTCCTTCCTTCCTTCCTTCCTTCCTTCCTTCCTCTTTCTTTCTTTCTTTCTTTCTTTCTTTCTTTCTTTCTTGTTTCCTGCGTGTACATTCTGATCCACATCGCCTTTTTGTATATTCTCCGAGTTCTTGGCAAAATATGCTCGGTTTGGAAAATAATATTATTCCGTCCCATCATTTGTTCACAAAAGATCCCTGAAACTGCTTCTTTTTCCCCAAGTAGAAAAACGGCTTGGGGTGGGATATGTGATTCTGAGCAGAAAAAATGGCGTCAAAGCAGTTGGTTTACCCACCAGCTCCTCCTGCCAGTATTTCCCACTACTAGTTGCAGTATACAAGTCTGCTTGTCGGGTTTTTTCAATAAAAAATATTTTTAAAAAAGCAAGAGATTACTGATATGGTTCCCAAATCTCCAGCGTGGCTCTGAGTCACAGCACAAAGCACAGGCTTCACAATTAGATGCTCCTTAAAAAACATCTATGCCAATGGTTTGACCCAGATTTTTGTCCTGAAGCACATATACAATTGAGCGAATATGTCCTCATTTTCTAAATGAGTCAGGATCTTGAAAGGACTTCATATTTCACGTTATTTACTATTCCTACTGAGGCCAAGGAATGAATTGTACTTTAAAGTTAGGTAGGAAAAATCCCATCACCAGACTGGCAAGTAAAGGAGACTTTTTTAAAAAAGAAAGAAGCCAAATACCTTATATTACTCATTGTGCTTTTGGGAGGCCATAATTTGGGCCATGAATGATAGACACTTAACCAGAGCAAGAGTCACTTCCTTTATCATGTGGTTTGGTATTAAATTTCTGAGGGGGAAAAAAGTTGCAAGAATTGTGGGGGAAAGGTGGAGCAAGCATTTTGTTTGTTTGTTTGTTTAATTTGTATACCACACTTCATCTGTAGACCTCGGGGCGGTTCACAGCATAAAAATACAAGATAGAAAACACAAAATACATAATAAAAGCAATTTATAGCTAGCCCTTGTAACATCTCTGCAGCCTGTAATATATTTATCCAGTGTTCAATCTGGCCAGCCTAAATGCAAGGAATAAGTGGGGTTCTACCTGGTAGCGGGACGCGGGTGGCACTGTGGGTTAAACCACAGAGCCTAGGACTTGCCAAGCAGAAGGTCAGCGGTTCAAATCCCCGCGACGGGATGAGCTCCCGTTGCTTGGTCCCTGCTCCTGCCCAGCTAGCATTTCGAAAGCACGTCAAAGTGCAAGTAGATAAATAGGTACCCTTCTGGTGGGAAGGTAAACGGCATTTCCGTGCGCTGCTCTGGTTTGCCAGAAGTGTCTTAGTCATGCTGGCCACATGACCCGGAAGCTGTACGCCGGCTCCCTCAGCCAGTAAAGCGAGATGAGGGCCGCAACCCCAGAGTCGGTCACGACTGAACCTAATGGTCAGGGGTCCCTTTACCTTTACCTTACCTTCTTGGCAGCAGTGTCCCTGCCACTTACTCTAGGGTGGGGCTGTGGGAAGGTTTGGGCTCTGTAGGTGCCCATTGCTTTCAACTTTACACCTCACAGCCCCAAACTCACTGCCCTAGAAAGCAGCAGGGACCATTGTGTTGACAGGGCAAGTCTGTGTCAGCTGGTTCCTTTCCTACAGAAAGAAAAATAGCTGGGATTTGCATGTTCTTAACTGAACCTGGCTTCTATTCCGTTGTAACGCAAACGGTAGCAGTTTGAGCATATGTGTTTCCACTCAATGTGAGCTTTTGTGTAGTTAAATCGCACAGAGCTCCCTGTTTGTAGCAACATAAACCAAGCTGCAGGGCTCTGCCACTTAAACACCTTTTATGGTTAATGAACAGGAGAACCCTCATCTCGTTTACTTTATTAAGGAATTTATTGGCTTCCCCTACATTAAGCTTTACTAGCACGATTACACTGTGTTGACACAAGGCTTTCAAAGTTCAAAAGATATCTTCCTGCACGGACGTACAATTGCACTTGTTCAAAAGGAGCTGTAAGGATTGACTTCCCTAAACAAAACCGAGGTCTGTTAGGCCTCCATTGCTCCCATTGTCATCAGGCCAGGAAAGCATGAAGCGAAAAGGAGGAATGGGTCAGGCAGCCATAGACTAGAGGGATTGATGGAGACCATTGTGGTCTGCTGGGATACACTTGGGTCCAGAGCTATCAGCACAAGTTAGTCTTAGAAACCGGGGCCACTCAGCCATGAGGCAAGTTGAGGCAACAGCCTCGGGTGGCAGAATCCACAGGGACAGTGTCAGATGCTGGTGGTGGTTGCTCGTGAGTAGCCAGGCAGGACTCCGACCTGTCTTTTACAGGTTTTATTGTGCAAACTATTTACAGTGCAGAACCACAAAGTTCATGTCCGTCTTAGCCACTTGCAGAATCCGGGAGTGGCCCCTTCCGGTTTCTCCCCCAACACAAGAACTTCGGCACCCCAAGGCTCCTCCTCCCCTCCTTACGTTTCACCCCTCTGCGCAGGCTGGGCGACGGAAGGGGCGTGTGTCCCTCCTGGCCAGCCTGGCTAGGTGAGGCGCTGGGGCTCTCAGCAGCATCCCCGAGCCCTTTCCTCGCTTGACTGGCCCCTTCCCCCTCTTCTCCACTGGAGGTGTGGCTTTTCCCATCGCTGGAAGAAGAACTGCTCCTCAGGAGCTCCAGAGGCTCTCTGTATCCCAAAGGCCCCCCTGCCTCCCTCCCCTGTTCCGATGGCAGTCTACTGACAGACAGCAAATCGGCCGCTAAGGAATGCATCTCCTTCTGCCGCAGTGGCAGCAACAGCTTCAGCATGTTCCTTGGAGGCTGGATCTGCCATCTCCTCAGCAGCCCCCTGCCCACGCAGCCTCGGCAGCGGATTCTTGGCAAATAGGAGGTGCAGCTGGTCTCCTCCCACCTTTGTTCTCAATGTAGATATTTATCCCTCCCCTTGTTCTGATGTGGATCTTCACCATAGAGGACAACTCCCAATTTCAACCCCCCCCCCCCCAAATCGATGGGCATTGCCATTCAAATGGGGTGCACATGCCCACGTCTTGTGAGCAGTTATGTGGGGTGGGGCTTACCTGCCTCCTCACACGCAATATTTTATTCAAGTTGGCACCCCTGATCTCCGCTCACCCCTTTTCTCCTGCCTGGAAGTAGGGGGCACCATTTTGTGGTTTGCCTCAGGTGCCAAAATGTCTTGGACTGGCCTTGTTAGGAGCACAGCATAACTGACTCAAAGGTGTTTTCAAATTGGCACCCCAGGTATTCTTAGCCAAAAAGCAGGCAAGGCTCAAAGCCTTCAGGAAATGGTCGGATGGAAAATGAGAAATTTATCCAGTTCTCCAGGTGAGGGAAGCAACAGGGAAGCCAGTCAGGTGGTCAAAACAGGAAGAGCCAGGCCAAAGGGGGGGGGCACAAGAAACAGCCGCCCAACTGCACTCACATCCATGCAAAACCTGCCTAGATTCCCAGGTGACTTGCTCAGCAACCAGCCAGGCTTCCAACTGGCCACAAACAACAACTAGGACTGAGGCACTGGAAGAAACAGGGCCAGAAAAGTTCAGCCCAGGGGTCCGATTCTTACAGTTTAGTAGCAGCTTCTTGGCTATTGACGTTGGTAGGCAGGTTGCAACCACAAGCAGTTAGCAAAACAGGGTGTCCTTGAGCCCTAGTGAACTGTCATATATGACTAGTAGACTGTTTTGTGTCTTGGGTCATATAATGTGGACTAGATTTTGTAGGATTTGTATGTGACGGAAAACAAGATGCTTCCTCAGTTAAATTATGAACTAATAATTTGTTACTGTGTACATATACAGTAGAACCTCGACTTACCCCTAAAGGTAAAGGTAAAGGGACCCATGACCATTAGGTCCAGTCGTGACTGACACTGGGGTTGCGGCGCTCATCTCGCTTTATTGGCCAAGGGAGCCGGCGTACAGCTTCCAGGTCATGTGGCCAGCATGTGGTTCTAGGGAACTAGAGCAGCGCACGGAAACACCGTTTACCTTCCCGCCGGAGCAGTACCTATTTATCTACTTGCACTTTGACGTGCTTTCGAACTGCTAGGTTGGCAGGAGCAGGGACTGAGCAACGGGAGCTCACCCCGTTGCGGGGATTCGAACCGCTGAACCACCACCCCTACCCGCGAACAATTCAACTCACGACTGCGGCAAACCCGGAAGTAAATACCAGGTTTGCCGCAATTCGCACACACACAGAAGCGGCTTCTGCCGTCTGCACATGTGCAGAACAGCGCTTCTACCAGCGACCTGGATCAACCCACGAATGGACCTCTGGAACGGATTCCGTACCTGAGTAGAGGTTCCACTGTACACTAATAATTGTATATAGTAATGATGGGGTGTGTGTGTGTGTGTGTGTGTGTGTGTGTTTAAAAATATATATAAATCTAATAATTTTTCCCCTTCTTGTTAGGTTGACTTTGAACAACTTCGGGACAACTTATGTCAAATGGAGAAACGGTGCAAAGCATCATGGGATCACCTGAAGGCCATAGCAAAGCATGAAATGAAGCCAACTCTAAAGCAAAAGATGTCTGAGTTCCTTAAAGACTGTGCAGAAAGAATAATAATTTTAAAAATTGTCCACAGAAGAATAATTAACAGGTAGAGTACCAGGGAATAATATGGATGATGTACCATTGAGAGGTCTCATAAAAAATGATGATATTCTAAGTTGTCTGGGCAAATCTGCTGAGTAGTAGCGAGTTTTTAGCAAAGCTGGGGTGAAGTCATCACACAGAGAGGCTCATAATTGAGCCTGAGAGAGTCAGCTTGATTTATCCCTGCTGTGTGCCTAAGAAGATACTGTTGCATTCCCAATGACAATTTCAGAAGTGCATCAGAATCTACTTCCTCTTCACCCCCAATGAGCCTCCAAACTCCTCCAATGAGCTCAACCCACTAGTATAAACAATAAATAAAACATCAAATAGTACAAAATCAAATTGAACAATTTCCGCATAAATCATAAGAATATCTAAAATAGAGATACAACAGCAGCTACCAAAAATCCCCAACCAAAACCCAACATGGTACTCCAGTCCAAGAATCTGTTCAACAGCCACAGCTTTTGCAGCTGGAGTCAGTCCTGGCCCCTCCCAAACCAGGTGGGGAAAAGGCCTGCACGGCAGGGAGCAGGTCTTCCAGGACTCACGGCCTAGATAGTCTCTGGCCTCTTCAGCAACTTCAGCTTTTGTAGCTGGAATCAGTCACAGCCCACCCTCCCAGATCTGGTGGGGAAAGGGTCTGCAAGGAAGGCTGGGAGCAGGTCTTGCAAGAGTTGCAGCCAAGATAAATTCATAATTCAAAAGCCAATTATCCACTGCATGCTCCTCTGACATACTCTGTCCTATAAACAAAGGCATTTCACCTAGATCATGCCATATTCCCTAAAACACCACCACTGCAACAATCCCTGGGGGGTTGAGGGGCTTTCCCTTACTTGTTGGACGAAAGCTGCAAATCACTCAATTCTGTTTTTCTAGGTTCCACTCTTTCTTATTATTTATGGGATACCCGCCTTACGCAATCCGCGAAGTCAACATCAATAAGTTCTGCAAAATTATTAGTGAGTTTGCCCTGGAGTATCGCACCACGAGGGAGCGCGTTTTGCAACAGAAGCAGAAACGAGCCAACCACAGAGAAAGAAACAAAACCAGAGGGAAAATGATCACGGATGTAAGTGGCAAAGTAAAATCTCATTCAGCAAAAGTACGTAAAGTTTTGTTGCCGGCAAATGACATACTATAAGATCCATTATCCAAACTGCTCTCGCTCTCATTTCTTCTTTTTCAAGGAACTCTTCTATGAAAGTAGAAGGTTGTGCCGCATAACTCATCCTCCCCAAACAGCACGACCTAAAGGAGCTCCTTTAGCCTACTCCTTTTCCAGAATTAGGGTACCATGATCATACATGGACCCACTTAATCAGCACCCAGGCATATGTCATCTCATGGCTGCATCCAGCAGTAAGATCAGGCGTGGGCCACAGGATCACATGCTCTCTTACCGGCAGCCCCTGACTTCACACAGGGGCATACGAAGGGGGGAGGGGGGCCGCCCTGGGGGGTGACAAGATGGCCTGCTGCCTCCCCCCAGTTGTAGAGCGGCAGAGGGCACACACACAGTCAGTGTGGGCGCTGCTCACGCCGCGTCCTCACAGCGTCTGCACAGGCTGTCACTCGCGCACGGCGTCCATATGGGTGTCTGTACGGGCTGCCACTCGCACACAGAGACCGTTTGGGCTGCCGCACATGTGCAGTATGTACGGACGCCGCGCATGCGTCATCGGGTGGTTCTCCCCGCCCCTCGGCGTCCCGCCTCAGTTGACGGAGAGGGTTCCTCAGGCACTGCCCGCAAATGCTGCTTCCCTTACTGATCTTAGCCATGTTTAGACTAATAGCAGCAACATTAACTACTGTTATTGTTGGTGCTGGTGTAACTGGCACAAGCCAGCAAGGGAAGTGGAGCAGGAAAGGGAAGCGGAGGTGCTGGCAAGGCAGGAAGTGCGTTGACTCCCAGTTTCTTAACAACAATTACAGTGGTACCTTGGGTTACATACGCTTCAGGTTACAGACTCTTCGGGTTACAGACTCCACTAACCCAGAAATGGTTCCTCAGGTTAAGAACTTTGCTTCAGGATGAGAACAGAAATCGCGCTGCGACAGCAGGAGGCCCCATTAGCTAAAGTGGTACCTCGGGTTAAGAACAGTTTCCAGTTAAGAACGGACCTTCAGAACGAATTTTGTTCTTAACCCGAGGTACCACTGTATCAGGAATAGGAAGGTATTCACATGCACAGTGGCACTTCTGTGGTGGAGAACAGGAAGTGTCCACCTGCACATGGACTGGTTTATGGTGCCAGGCAACGGCCATTCAATCTTATATATTCTCTTTCAGTGCAATTCTATTTCCCAAGCACCTAAGTCAAACAGAGCTGCACTTCCTCAAACTTGACAACACTAACCTCTCTCCTTCAGTGTCATAAAACACTAGCTAACCACTCATTAAAGGGTGGTTTCTGATGACTACTTATTATGTCATCTGATAGGAAGTGCCTACAGAGGGTGGGGAATACAGCACAAGATATTATGGGCTGTCCCGTGAATCCGCTGGATGAAATAGCGGAAGATCGTTGCCTCAGGAGAGTGAGGAAAATTCTCAGGGATGATTCACACCCTGGCCAGCACTTTCTTGATCTCCTGCCCTCAGACAGAAGATATAGAAGCATGATTAGTCGCACCAACAGGGTAAAGAACAGCTTCTATCCGTGGGCTGTTAGGCTGCTGAATGAAAAGATAACAACAGGGCAACTGACTTTCGGGTTTGGTGGGTATGCGTCAGTAAATGAGGGGAATTAAGACTAAGAGAGCTGAGTGGGGGTTGCTCGTGTAATCTCACTGTATACAAGTTGTACAAGTGACAATAAAGTATTTCAATTTCAACTATATGTACTGATAACCATAAATGCTATTTAAATGTAGGGGGGGGGACTGTGCTGGCACCAGCCAAACGTTAAGTAGCAGAAGTACAGTATTTTGGGGAGGTTGCTTGCACTCAATGGTACACAAGGTTCACCTCTGAATCAGAATCTGACGTAGGATGGGGAGGCTGGAGAGACATATTTTAAATAACTGACCTCTTATTTCATTTTTATAAACACTACAATTCTGATTTTCAGTTTTAATGATTAAAAATAGGTCTGTGCTTTAGAGTTTTAAGGTTGAAATAAAAAAAATTTCTACATGATGCAAGTTCTAATCGGAATTATTAATTTGAGATTGGAATAGATGTTACCTAATAAGGATTGCTAATTGGGCTGCAGGGAAAGGGATGCACAGCCTACTTTTATAAAAATAAGATTACTTTTTCTCTGTCAAGTGACCTTTAAAAATCCCCCAGGACTTTTAAATCTTCTTTTAAGTTGATGCGGTTTTATTCAGTCCAAAAAAAGTTTAAAGAAGTGCCAGTACTTAATAAAAGTTTCCAGCTGTCTTCAAAATCCAACTCTGGAGTCTCCATTAGATGTGAATGTTTTGTTGCATATGGAGCTACCTCTATCTGGGCTTTGGCATGGGCAGCACTGCTCTGATTAGCAGCATGGCCAAAACCTCGGGCAAGCTAAGTAAAAGAATACAATAAAAAAAAAACACCACCACTCCAGTATTATGGATCCAAATGGGCATGGGTTTAAATCACTGCCTCCCTATCATTTGTAGATCTTTCCTGGCAGTGATCTCTCAGACACTGGAAATTTGACTCATATTGAATAACTTGCAAACTGTATTGTTATTACACAAGGATTGTTTTCTTTTAAATCTGGCACCCCATTAAGAAAGTGGACGTTCCTCCCCCCCCCCCCAATAATATTATATACTTTTGGCAAAGCATAGCACTGCACATATTTTAAGTGGAAGGCAGGGGTCAGTGGACAGTCTGTTGCATGACCAGGCGGCGACAGCCCCAGCCCCCGGGGATCATAAGGAAGGAATAAAGACTCGGACAATGTATATGGAATTAAAATTAGGCTACAACTTTATTAAACTTCCGAATGTAGGAAGACCTTGGCTTAGGCCTTGGGCGTGTACCCTTCCCAGCCCCCCAGTTGGGGGAAACAGGGGCTCATCAGGGTAAATGGGATATGGGGGTGCTCTGCGAGACGTAAGTGTAGCAGGCAGCCCAGCACATATCCCCACAGGCAGGGAAGTTCACTGACAACCTTTCAGTGTCTGGCCACTGACACCCATATATATAACCCCTTTAAGAGGGGACCCTGGAATCACTGCTGCAGGGGGGTGAGTCACCACTTCATGCCCACCCCCCATATAGGGAAGAAAAGACTAAAGGATTCCACCCAAGGCCATAACTGCCAAAGTTGTGATGAATTGCTACGGGGAAGACAAAAACCTGCCAATGTAGGAAAATTTCTTCCCTGTCCTTCAACAGCAACTAGTCAATAACCACAGGAAGAAAAAGTTAACCTGCAAACAAGAAACATTAAACAAAGGGAGGGTAGGGAGGGTGAATCTTCAGAGCTGACTGTCTGGTTATTGTCGGCTCCACCCCCTATTTATAAATGGGGCTGGCCCCACCTCCCAGCAAGAAACTTGATTACTGAAGCTGGGCGTGAAGCTCCAAATAATAGCACTGAGAGGCAAGCCAGCCCCTGTTTGCCCTTAAGCTCCCTGGGAACTGTAGCACCATGTGCAATCCCGCAAAGGGCACCCACAATGTAAAGTGTGAGTGCTCATTATCTTCAGAACCTTCTGCATTCATGAGACATGCTTATTCATAATCTCTTTCTTTATACATTTTATATATGTATTATAGATGTGTGTGTGTGTGCGCGCACATAAATATGCAAGTATGTATGTATCATATAGTGCCGTAACGGCTCCATCAGCAGAGGATATTGGTTCATGCTTTGAACAAACGGCAATTGGCTTTTCCGTGGATTGCTATTTGTTCCGATTTAGCGCTAAAGAGTGAGTTTTCCAGGGGAAAGTGGCGAGGCAAAGGCAAAACCACTCTGCCTAGTGGAAGGGTAGACAAGCCCAAGGACAGGTTTATTGAGGGGAAAGCAGAGCATGAAATCAGGCAAGGCAGAAAATGAATGGGAAGCAACTTGTTAGATCCCTTAATTACTGTTACGACTTTAAGTATTATTGGCTAGTAGAAAAGAGTCCCAGGGAAAAATATTCATTCTGTTTCAAGGAGATAGTCTTTTAGCCTTAATAAAATAAGCAAGCTGGTGGAATTATCTCATGTGTGGGATGTAAAGGTGCAGTCAACATTCGGACAGAGGCCTCCATGTTCTAACTGGTTGCTGTGACAACCAGTTTATCGGTTGCTGGTAGTTTTGAAAGATAACTGCTCAGTTTCAGTCACCTCAGGACCAACTTCCCTCTGGTATAGTTTATTTGCTTTTTATGTAACATAAGCCTGCCTTCAGGTACAGTTCTGTAAACCTGAATGAATCTGAGAGTGAAATAGTTTATATTAACATGAATCAGATTTGTGTGTGTATTCTTTAAGAGGTATTCAAAGGGATTTTTAACCAGGAAGGAATCTTTATTAGTAGAACTCAGACGAGTCAGCAACAAGCTGATCACTGCATAAACTTATAAAGGGGACTGTTTAACTCTGCTAAAGTAAACCTTGCCACATCATGGACAAATACAGTGGTACCTCAGGTTAAGAACAGCCCTGTTTGCAAACTATTTGGTTTACGAACTCCGCAAAACCGGAAGTAGTGTCCCGATTTGCAAACTTTACCTTGGTGTAAGAACGGAAGCCTAACGGTGGACGGGCACCAGCAGCAGGAGGCCTCATTAGGGAAAGCGTGCCTCGGTTTAAGAACAGCTTCAGTTTAAGAATGGACTTCCGGAACGGATTAAGTTCATAAACCAAAGTACCATTGTAACCTGTCATGTTGTTCCCCCAAGGGGACACTCAGATTTGGGACACTACTGCCATCGTGCTCCAATCTTTTCTTTTTTAATGAACCATACCAAAAATCCTTTTTAAACTTCTAATAAAAGGTCTCTGGTGTGAGCCAGATAGGCAGAGGGAATGGTTTATAATTTATAACCTCACCAGGAGGATCAGGGATCTCAGTGGGATACAGTGCATCACACTTATTTCTGTTTACATGTGTTTGCATCACTTCCACAGATGTAAATTGAGATTGCCTAGTCCAATCTGGCAGTTCCCCGACCTCCTGAGGAAAATAATGTGCAGCCAAAATAGAAATGTTGTCTTTAAAATTGATGGTTGGATCAAAAAAACATTTGTCTATACTTCAGCATTTCTGTATCTGTGACACAGTATATATCCAGTCTGTCATTAGAAAATTTCGTTATTTCCATTATATGCCAGGTGCCATAAGAAAGCGGCAGAGATAGCGCAGGATAGTACGCACCCCGGAAATGATCTCTTTCAGCTTCTGCCTTCTGGAAGAAGGTATAGGGTTATATAGGCCAGGACTAGCCGCCTGAGAAACAGTTTCTATGCAAATGCAATTCTGGTTCTAAACGCAGCATAAGGGGTTTCTACAGTCTAGTGTATTTTAAAATAGGGTTTTAGAGTTTTTAGGGGTTTTTGAATGTTTTATGTAGTTTTTATGTAGTTTTATGTAGTTTTTATGTAGTTTTATGTAGTTTTGTGGTAGTTTTATGTAGTTTTTATGTAGTTTTATGTAGTTTTGCAATTTCATTGTCCTGCATGGGACAATGACAATAAAGACAATAAAGATATATTATAATCTGAAAAGATAGGAAGCTTTTCCTGAAATTCTGTCTAAATCTGCCTCCCTTTCTTCAGATAATCCCTTTTTGTCTTGAGAACTATGGCAAAAAGAATACTTCTTTTCTCTTCTTTGTGTCCAGCATTTTTGCACTAGACCAGATTGAGGTTAGCATAGAGAAAGTTTTTTTTTAATATCCGGATGTCACAAGAATCCCCATTCAAGATATATCTGGACAAAAGTCATAACACAGGAAGGGTGTATGCCCATGTCTACTTTATGAAATGTTTAATCCATGTGGCAGTTACATTAAAGATCAGAATTACAAATGAAAATTGTAATATGGAAAGCATATTACTAAGAAATAGTGTCTGGAGTTTGCCTTTTTCCTCCTCCCTCCAAAGTCCGTTTCCTTGTGTCATGCCTTTCACATTAGAAGTTTCAAGAGGGGGACTGTCCTGTTACTATTCTGGGAGTGTTTCTCAGCTGAAGAGTGGATTAAGAATGTTTTAAATAAACGTATCTAACCAAACAACAATGCAATATTAGAAACAAATATGCCACACTACAATCCACAATCCTTTTTTTTTTAATCAAGCATCCCCATTCATTTTGAAGGATTTACTTGTGACCCACTCCATCCCAAAGGCACCAAGTGACTGGCATTAATATTTACATTCACTTTGCCACCATTTAGTCAATAAATAGCAAATGGCCGTTGAAGCACACAAAGTCCCAACAACAGTACAGATCTTGTATGGTTTAAATCTCTTGACAGGATGTACAGATGATTAGAAGTACAAATATTTTACCTGTCCCCGAATGACCTTTTAGATTTCTGTCATTAATGCTAGGGGGTTACTTATATAGTGTTGTTTTCTGGAGGGATATATTTTTACTGGCAATGAATTAGCTTGCCATAATGAGAATAAGCAATTGGAGCATACCTACAGAGGTTCCGTTGGATAAAGGCTGGATATCTTTCAGTGTCGCTAGGCCCAAAGCAAAACAAACAGCTCCCTCGTGGAACAAAACATACCCTTAAAAAGCAATGCTAGCCTGCTGTCGTCCGTCTCTCCCACAGCTAATCTTTCTTGCATTGAGTGTGCCGAAAACACCATGAAAGACAAAACAAACGAGTCCTTCATTTTTCAATTGCGAATGTTTCTGGAACAAAGAAATGAAAAGAAATGGATGGATTCAGATAAAATAATATCTGAGAAAGACTTTTTGTTAATGATTGGGCGCGATTCAACTAAAGTTAGACATAACTGATGGCCAAACTAGATGCGATATAGGAGACACATGAAGTGTTTCCCATCTCCCCCCCTCCTAAATTTTAATTTTTTTACTTTGCTGTAACCATAGGGTGGACAATCCACATCTTATTTCAACAGTGCCACAGTACAAGGGATCTTTTAACCACCCCCTTTGGGATAATTTCACAATCGAAACAGATCACAGCTGCTTGGGGGGAGAGACTGCCCAGGGGTGAGATGTTGCAGTACCAGGCCACTGCCTCCATCAAACTTGGAGCCCTCTGCTGCGGCAGTAAAGCGTGAAGATCTGTAAGATGCAGGACCAGCTTCCTCTGCCAACTGCCATGGTTATAGTGACCCAGAAGGACCTCCAACCTCCACTGCCCTGCAGTTGGAAGCAGTTTCAGCCATTGCTGCCTTCTCTCCCAGGGCGGCCATGATGATAGGACCCAACTACCGGTCCTTTGCACAGAGGGTGCTGGCAGGCCCTTGCTGCTGAACCAGGCTACTATGTCTTGGCTGTTCATCAGAAGAAAGAACTGCTACTTCTCGAGTGTGCACTAAGACACCAGCAAGTGGGTTGTCACCCTCCACTCGCTTGAAGAGGCAGAAAAATGTCATCACTCCAACCTGATGCTTCCTGTGGACGAGCAGTTCATGTTTCTGCCCTGCTTGAATCGCTATGATTCTATCTATACTATTTGTATCGCCTTCCACAATATAAACTGGGCATCACACAACGAGGTCCTAACACTTATTAGGGAGTATTGAACACAGTGGAAAGGTAAAGGGACCCCTGACCGTTAGGTCCGGTCACGGATGACTCTGGGGTTGCGGTGCTCATCTCGCTTTATTGGCCGAGGGAGCTGGCGTACAGCTTCCGGGTCATGTGGCCAGCATGACAAAGCCGCTTCTGGTGAACCAGAGCAGTGCACAGAAACGCTGTTTACCTACCCTCCAGAGCAGTACCTATTTATCTACTTGCACTGGTGTGCTTTCGAACTGCTAGGTTGGCAGGAGCAGGGACCGAGCAACGGGAGCTCACCCTGTCGCGGGGATTCAAACCGCCAACCTTCTGATCAGCAAGCCCTAGGCTCTGTGGTTTAGACCACAGCGCCACCCTTATTAGGTGCTAACACTTATTAGGGAGTATTGAACACAGTGGAACTTTCTTCTTTGTAAACATCCGTAGGGTTTACGGACACTCCAGCAGAGAGAAGCCAGAACAGCACAAAGCCAGTCAGATAGCTCCTCCTTTGTGGGAGGTAGTTAAGGTAGTCAAGTATTTTGCAGGCTTTGCCCTAGATCAAGATGTTAGAGAAACTGTCCCATCACCCTTTAATGTGCCTCAGATTAAATTCTCACTGCAATGTCTCAGTTTTGACCCATTGTATCAAGAAAGGTTTTGACCTAAAATCCTCAGATTCCTCCTCATCATCATCATGGGCACCAGAGATTTCCACAACTGTATTTTGACCAGTGGTTGTGCATCCCAGTAGAACATTCCTTGAGGGCTGAATGTCATGCTAAGTCCCTCACATGGAGTTGCATTGCCATGACAGCAGCTCCCACAGAAGCTTTTACCATACGATTCCCACGTCACACTTTTCTACCAGTGGCATGAATATTCTCCACACAATCTGCAAGTTGAAAGATATTCTGCAATCACTGACACACAGCATTTCCTAAATATTTTCATTTGATAGCTTTAACAAGAGCTGGTTCCCATTAGATGAGTTTTGCTTAGATTCCAGCATTTTCTCCTGCTTTCTGCAGTCCCTTATGGTGGAACTCTTATTATTTCAAAGAGAAGGCTAGAGAGCCACTTTCTTAAATGGTAACTTGCTATGTGGAAGTGATTTTTATGTGAGATCGCTTTCACACAGGCAGTTCTTCATGTAAAAAACAGAAGGTATATGCAGGGTTGTGCTAACTCGGTGACTAAATGTTTGAGTCTGCAAGACTCAAAGGCTAGTAGCAGTAGTTGGTTTTTGCTTTCTGTTGCAGAGTAGCTTGTTTTCTTGAGTCCTTTGGGGTTCTTTTTCTCTTTGCAATTATGTGTGATGTGATTATGGCTAGATCTAGACACATCAAAAAGGTGTTTCAGTTAAAAGCATTGTAAATTTAAACAGGGAAAACAGGTAGAGAAAAATGGGACTCCTAGTGGCACAATGTTATATTGTACATACAGTGCATATAAATCACTTTTTCTTTACCAGTCTAGCTGAGTCTTTGGTTACTTCCAGTTTCTGCTGGTGAAATATTGAACTATTTGGACTAATACTGCCCCAGGAGCTGGGTGTGAAAGGCTGATGAAGAGATGGTTGGTTGTGCCTTGATGACCTTCTGGTCTGCTGACCCTACGTTTCCAAGAGGTGGCACTTAGCTGATATCATAGTGGGAAAGTTTTTTACATAATCTCATTAAAAAGAATTCTGGGAGAAACTGAGATAGCTGTAGCCATGAGTCCTTGCAGAAAAGCAAGCATGCCAAGAGTTACGTTGTGCTCAGAGCTCTCTATCCATCAAACCTCCAGGTCAACTTCTAACCGCCCAAATCTGTCGTGACTATTCCTGGCAAAGGAACTGCCTGCTTTTTCCATGTAGAGGATTTATGGTGCCACGATAAGATATATATTCTCATTTTGCCTCTGTCATGTCAATGCTTAAACAGCCCCACGATTGTTCATGTTTTGACAGTACTGTACTTCCTAAATGCTGCTTTCTGTCCTTTTCTACCCTGTCCTTTGCCTCCCTCTGGTAGACTGATGAAGAAGATGACACTGAGGTATGGTTCTGTGAAAAGAGCATGCCCTCTTCAGGCCCCGTGTGCTGTGAGATCTGCTAACAACAAAAACAGTCTTTCGTTATCATGCATCAAATATCCCATACCCCTCTAAATATCCGTACTATCTTTAACATGAGATATTTAGACCACAGTGTGTTCATAGTCCACCGTATGCAGTTTTTCATAATGGCATTGATAAAGAGCATGGCAGTGGTGCAGTCCAGGGTTGCGCAGCTCGAAAGCCCTGCAAACATCCATCCAGATTGTGGCAGATGATGGGGACAGTGGCGTGCCATAGCCCAATGGGGCTTGTTAATTCAGGATTCTAGTTGTGGCTAGTTCATACCTTTCTTTCATTCATTCTTTCTTACCTCCTTTTTTCCTTTCTTACCTCCTTTTTCCCTGAGGAGGGATCCAATATGGCTTACAGATAAAATAGGAACAGCTAAAAACATTGGGGAGGGAAACAAAAATTAAAAAGCCATTACACATTAAAACAATTTAAACTATATATCTCTCTGTGTAAAAGGTAAAGGACCCCTGGACGCTTAAGTCCAGTCAAAGGCGGCTATGTGGTGCGGCGCTCATCTTGCTTTCAGGCCAAAGGAGCCGGCGTTTGTCCGCAGACAGTTTTCCGGGTCATGTAGCCAACATGACTAAACTGCTTCTGGCTCAACAGGACACTGTGACGAGTGCCAGGGCACATGGAAACACCGTTTACCTTCCCGCAGGAACGGTACCTATTCATCTACTTGCACTGGTGTGCTTTCAAACTGCTAGGTTAGCAGGAGCTGGGACTGAGCAACGGGAGCTCACCCCGTCGCAGGGATTCGAACCGCGACCTTCCTATCAGCAAGCCCAAGAGGCTCAGTGGTTTAGACCACAGCGCCACCCGCATCCCTCTGTATGATCTACTAAAAGCATACCAGCACAACAAAAGCAGCACAACACCATCCCTTTCATTAAAAGCAGTCTGTCCCCCAAAGACTGTTGGGACAAGAAGATCTTACTTAATCTGCTGGCGGAAAGACAACAAGGAATGAGCTAGTCTAAGTCTGGGAGCAGCCACCGAGAAGGGCCAGGCAACTTCAGCAGAAGGGAGGGGTGCCTTTTTGACAGACTTGTCGAGAGCAGGGAAATCTTCAACTAAACATCCAGGAGTAAACTCCCTCATACCTAGTTAGCCTATCAGAGCACATGTTGCCACTGCAGTGTTGCTGTGCAACACCTTCACCACCATCCTGCTTGGCTAATGACTTTCTAGTAACAGTGTTAACCCTTTATGTTACACACTGAATGAGTGCTGCTGCTACACTTCAAACCGTAATTGTATTGACAGGAGCAATCAATCAGAATAAGTAGCATTGTTAAAAAGAGCCTCCTTCTAATTTCCTCCAGTTCATCTAATTGCTTTTAATTTTTATTTTTGTAACCTAAGATGCTAGGGAACTTAGGAGACAAAAACCACCCAAGTT
Source organism: Podarcis pityusensis (assembly GCF_964106645.2). Classification (NCBI taxonomy): domain Eukaryota; kingdom Metazoa; phylum Chordata; class Lepidosauria; order Squamata; family Lacertidae; genus Podarcis; species Podarcis pityusensis. The sequence goes on along the minus strand of NC_138038.1, from coordinate 5,650,251 downwards.
GCCTAGCATCTTGGGTTAGAATAAAATGCATTGTTGCCAGTCCAGGGCACTGTGGCCTTCAGATGGGTGAAAGCACACAAAGCAGGGCAGACAGAAGCCAGCAGAAAGAAGAAAAAGCAACCCCACCCACCATCAGACTCCAAAAGAATTTTTAAAAATTGATACAGAGCTGTGACAGGAAGAAAGAGAGGAAGCACCATTCACTTGAGTTTCTGCTCTTTATTAGCAGATGTAATATGATTATTGGGACCAAGAGAAGAGAAATGAATTAATTAATTAGTATGAACTATTACCGTATTTTTTGCTCTATAAGACTCACTTTTTCCCTCCTAAAAAGTAAGGGGAAATGTGTGTGCGTCTTATGGAGCGAATGCAGGCTGTGCAGCTATCCCAGAAGCCAGAACAGCAAGAGGGATTGCTCCTTTCACTGCGCAGCGATCCCTCTTGCTGTTCTGGCTTCTGAGATTCAGAATATTTTTTTTCTTGTTTTCCTCTTCCAAAAACTAGGTGCGTCTTGTGGTCTGGTGCGTCTTATAGAGCGAAAAATACGGTACCTTTTTACCTTTGAATCCATACCAGAGATACTCCAAAAAGGAGAGGGAGTGAGAGAAACTGGATTGAGGGAAAGTGTGGAAATTCCGTGATTTGTACTTCATAAGGACCATAGAGAATTAATAGAGGCACTGGAAGCTTGCTTACCACATTAAACATCTGTAGGGTTGAGCCTGCAGAAGCAGCCTAAACCATTCGCAAAAGCCTTCTGAAAAGTCTTCCTTGAGATTTCAGAGTAAACACCCAGTGCCAGGTGGGCCTCCACAAAGTTGGCTCAACCGCTGTCAAAAGAGTTTCCCATCAAACTTCAGTTGGTAAAGGCACTTAGAGCAGAAACTCAGATGTTGAACAAAACTCACACAGGGGAAGATGGCATGGGTGTCTGCAGAAATTTTTCGGGGTAGGGTGAGGAATGTAGATACAGTACTCCAAATTAACAAACACAGCTCACATCAGGATGAGAGGTCTGCCATTTCTGGTACATCGCATGACTTAACTAATTGGTGTTGATTTTAAAATAATAATAATAATGATTGCTAAACTCTGCATTTTGCTGCCTGTAAAATATGAATATGAATTATGCACTCCCTGTGGTGGAAACGGAAGGATTATTGTCCGTTTGCTAGAACTGCAGCCAGAGTAAGAGAATGTCTTTGAAGGACTGATTTCTTATATTTGCTAATGTTGTGTGATTTTATAAATTAAAACTGGTGGGGAAATTCTTTCCACAGACTGGGAAATTCTGTAGCAGCAGCAGCTCTCCTCCACCTCAGAACCAACCGCAGGGGCTACAATATGCAGAAGATGCAGTGGAACATGAGAATATGAAGGCTGTCTTGAAGACTTCCTCGCCAAGTGGGGAAAACACCACCGTGCTAGGAGTGCGCACCCGAAGTCGGGCAAGTCGAGGTGAATACTTCAGTTTTGTTTGGGATACTGGGGCCATATGTTACTGTTTCCTACTATTATTCCTGCTGGAGTGTGCTGGTCCGGGGGGGGGGTTACCGTGCGGAGTGGTCCTAGGTCGAGGGTATGGAGGCTGTCCATCAGGGGCGAAGCGAGGTCCAAAGTGAGGAGTTGGGCGTGGTCAGGAACTCTGGCAGGAGAGCAGGTCAGGGTGCCGGCAGGAACAGGTTACCAACGATGTTGCTCCCGCAACCTGAGACTGGGCTGGCTGGCCTTTATTTCCTCTGAGGCATAGGGCGGCCCCGGTTCACAGGTGACTCGCCTCTTCTGGCCTGAAGGCGAGCACTCCTCCTGCGAGAACTTAGTTCCCTCCGCCTCTCTGCCCTGAGCCTCTGCAGCTCCGGAGAGGCTGGAGGGTTACCGGACCCAGAGGCAACCTCACCTTCCCCTGACGGGGCTGGGAGAGGAGCACCTGCAGGCAATGGGTCCTCGATCACCTCCAGAGCCAGAGCGGATTCATCTGGTGTCTGCTCCTGAGGATCCGGCACAGGTGAGGGCCTTTCAGGCTCAAGCCCCAGCCTCAGCTCAGCCGGCCCTGGAGGCGGGGACTCCTGTGCAGGCTGGGATTCCTCAGGTTCAGCCTCTGAATCCGATTCCCAGGCCATCACACGGAGGCTCATATTTGAGAAACATAAGATATGCTGTGTACAGTTTATTGAGAAAATCTATAGAAAGCTATTGCTGTCACCCTCTGAGGAAAGTAGATATGAGTCAATGAAGCTTCAAGGCTAGAAGATCCATTGTCAGATTTCCTGCTATTTCTTTAAAAAAACAAAAACCTTGACAAAAAGGCTTTGTTGGGTAAGTACTATCACACAGACACAAACACACACACACACACACACACACAGACACAAACAAACAAACACACACCATATCATTCCTGGGTGAAGACTCCCTTCCCTGCTGCAAATAAAATATACCTTGCTATTTGACTTGTGAGGTGCAAAACATAGTATGTTTCACTCAATGAGGCTGCTTGGAGGAAGTTAGTCCATGGGATTTTCTAGTCCATGGGATTTATAGGAAGAGGGCAGGGCCAGCCCATCCATGAGGCAGGCTGAGGCAGCTGCCTCAGATGGTGGAATTCAAGGGGTGGGGCCCCTGCAGACACCCTGCCCGCCCACTGGAGAAGCGAGGAGAAGAAGCAGTGGCTTCCTGGTTCTGGCAAGATCTCACAGGGCTCCCACGAGATATTGCTTGAAGTCGTCCCAGCCACCAACACCACTTTCTCCCATGAGGAGAAGCAAAACGGGATGAGGCACCCCTGGAAAAGCAAGTGTGCACATCCAGTCCAAGGTCTTTGTGGGAGGTCCCCATTGTGGAGATTGTCATTTCTTCAGAGGGTGCTTGCTGTCTTGAGGACTTCTCGGTTTGGGGGCTCCATATTGGGGTCCAAGGTCTAACCGCTCTGAAGCTTGAGTCACTGGCTCTCTCAATCCAATTGTCTCTTCCCGCTCTTTGTCATGGTCCTCTGTTCAAAGTTGGGTTCATGACCCAAGTATTTTATATTGTGTGGCTGCCCTGGGATCTGTTGGAATGAAGGCTGGGATATTAAGTAGCCTGCCATAAATAAACCAACTGCTTGCAACTTCAAGGAGCAATTTCCACTGAGGAAGGATTAACTCCCCACCCCCAGTGAGCTACAATCCTGATAAACATCTCCTCCTCTGGCTGCTATTAAACATTTGAAAAGCAGTGGTAGATCCAATCAAGAAACTTATCTCATTAGGTATAGCTCCGTTACGCCCGAGATCCCAAACCAGACCTAGGAAAAGAAGCCACAAATCTCCATTCAGCTGCACATGTAGACGGACTCACTTTCCAATTTGGTTTGGTGTGCCATGACTAAATCCACTCAAGAATGATTTGTGATATTCATACAAAAATGAAAAGATCTCCCAAATAGTTATTTTAATTATAACCATATATTCACATGAGTTTCCACTAAAGCATTTCAACATATTGGGTAGCTGCTTCAAGCATTCTAGGCCTTTTATACTGAAGTGGGGATGCCAACCAACAAAGATGAGATCATGATCCTGCTTGTAATTTGAGTGAAGTATTACAGGAATCTTGAAGCCATGAGGAAATTCTTAACATCAGATGCTATTTTCAAAACCCGAAGCCAATTTAGAAGAGGACTGTCAACAGTCTTTGTTGCTGATACATCCATCCATTCCTGTTTCACATTTTCACTGCCAAATAATGGTTTTGAAATTCAAATGAGGGAGCACATCACACTAAGCCAAACCATGTCTCGGCACACACCCGCTTGCTCTCGAGGAGACCAAGATTTGGATTAGCGTGTGAGCTGAATCTGAGATTTTGGTTGAAGTCTGTTTTCCTTAATGATGATCTATATAACCTTTACATCATTGTTAAAGGTCATGGTTTAACAGGAGAGAACATAATCTTGGTCCCAGATTTGGGCGACACATTCAGGCAAGCCTTGCCTAGGTGCTAGCCTCTACTGACCTGAGAAGTGGGCCTGAGATCCTTGCTAGGAGCTGCTATCTTTATGCAGCCATTCTGAGCCAAAGTATGGCTTATGTGATGTGCAAACCACACTCTTGCTGTGTGGTGCAGACTAGCCACAGAGAGAAAGAGAAATAATTGTGGGGAAAGTTGTCGCTTTGTGTGACCATTGCTTGTCACAAAACAATCCCAGAAATTCAGTGGCTTGTGCTCAGTGGGCTCTGTCTTTCTGAAAGCTCACCATTACAGGTATATTCCTGCTTAAATCTTTATCCAGTTATATCCTATTCAATTGTAGCAGGATTAATGGAGAACACAAATATTGTGTGTGTAGCAGAGATTCATAATACAATCATGGGTATACCTGAAAAAAACCATACCTGTGGTTTGTGAGTTCACATTTGTACTCCCATCATTTCCCAGCTATTGTTCCCTCTTCAACTTCTAATACTGTGCACACTGGTTTAATTACATAAATTACAGTTTACAAATCTTTTGGATGATGGTGCTCCTGGGTAAGCCCCAAACCAAATTATTATGTGGCATAGAACCAACCTGATGAACTATTACTCTCATTTGACCTAGTTCTAGGCAGTTTTCTGGTGCTCTGCAAAATTCGACAAGGCATTTCACAGACCAGAGGTTAGTGAAACAGAACCTGAATCTTGGTGGCCGATATTATAAAATATTAGGACATGCTCTTACTTGTCGGAACCATCAGAACAACGTGGAATATAAAATCGTGGCGTGTTGCCAATTCCATTTTCCAGGTCGCGTTGGCTCATGGAACGCTGGCAATGATGATTCACCTAACGCTACGGATGATGCAGCAGACGAGATCATGGATCGCATTGTCAAGTCTGCCACACAAGTGCCAAGTCAGCGAGCAGTGCCTAGAGAAAGGAAGCGGTCAAGAGCAAACAGGAAGTCATGTAAGTACACCTGATGAACCAGTAAGGAGAATTGATTGTCCTTTTTGTTTTGTTTATGTACGTGTACACAGGTGCGTTGCATATGCTGTAGAAAAGATCTCTTGGAAGCCATGAATGCAGTCCTCAAAAGTACAGGAGGACAGAAGTAGTGTGCTCCCTTGAGCTGCTGGTTTTAGAAGGCTGCTGGGGTGGAGGGATTGGCTAAAATTGCAAAGAGTCAAGGAGTGAGACATGTGGATTTCATTAAGGGTCCTCCAACTTTTTCGCCCATGGTTTCACTACTGCATTTCTTTGATAGTTGAATGAATGTTGCTTTTTAAACTGTCATAGGCATGTCTGTATGCAAGGTCAAGACCTTTTATTCAGACAGAACTCTATGACAACTGAAGAAGTCTTCATTAGCATTCGGACTAAGAATAAAAAAATTCATTGCCCAGACCCTGCTGCCCCCGGTCCAAGTGCAAAGTTCCATGCATACAGTAGACAAACCCTGAGACTGGCAACTCCACAGAACAGAATTCTTATTTTTGATCCAGGGTTAAGTAGCATAAGACAGTTGTGTGTCCCCATACTTCAGTGTCCTCACAAGTCAATAGGGCATCTGCTCAGAAGTACACTCAAATTTGCACCAGCTTAGGCTCCGCGTTAGAAGAAAGGTGGAAATATAACCGTAAGAAAATAAAAATAAAATAAAAAACACATGTGAAGTGTTTATCGTCCTGTATTGTTTGGCCCTCGGTGAAGTTTCAGACATTACTGAAAAAGTGCTGCCTGCCAAAGACGCAGTCGTTCCTGATTTTGGCGGCACTTCAGAAGTTCAAATGGGAACTTGCTGTGGCTATATTTGTACCCGCAGCCTGCACATTTTCCTTGCCCAGTTCTTCTTTGGGACTTCTTGAGAAGCACCACCAGCTGAATGCAGTGGACCATTTGGCTAGCACCTCTTAAAATCCAGGGCCACTCTGCAAAACTGTGCGCACATTTAATTGCTGTATAAATGAGTAAGAGGCATACAGTTAGTCCTTCAGCTTTTTGCTTTGATGTATGTAAAGACACATTTTTAGAGGGTTTTAGAGGCATTGTAGCCTTCCCTGAGCCACTGAGATAGGGTGGAATAGAACTCCAATCAATAAAAACCAGCTCTCTAATGCCCTCTTCATTCTTTTAGCATTTTTGTGACGTTAGACCAAAAGAGAGACAGCAACAGAGAGTGAACAAAGTGCAACGAACTGGCAGTCAAGCTGGTTAATGCTGTTGCAGATTAAGAGTGTTTGCACCAAGCTGCCCTTGGTTCTCATTAGCTGGCATGTGCTTCAGAGCACATTCACTTCCCCCAAAGTGCTAAAGGAGGAGATCCTGCATGTGGCCGTTTCCTTGGAAAGGTAACGCAGACATTTGTATAGAGCGGGCAAACATCCCAGCAATGCAAATGAGCTGACACTGGGTTTCCTTTCCTTTCCACTGCAATTCTCAGCAGCCCTCCCCCCCATTGTGGACTTGAGGTTCTCCATACATTGGCATCACTCACGTATAATTTGCCCGTGTGCTTATTCCTTGCAGCTTGCCTTGCACTGGACATTTCTTCTGTAGCTGCTGTCCATTCTTATCCCCTCCTCTATATCAAGGCCCCATGGGTTTCTCATCTTTGCCAGGCCTCCTTTGCTCCTGGGGAACCGGGGAGCAAAAAAATGATGGTAATGAATATTCTAGATATTATTCCATGGTGCTGGTTCTCGTTTGTGTTGAGTGGAAGACATCAACAGGGAATGAAGACTCTGTTGATGTTTAGGCAGAAGCCCCTTTCCACTAACCTAATAAATCCCAGCTCTCTCACCAGCTTGATGTTCAAAATCTCAACATGACATTGAATTGAACCAAAGTCAGCTTCAAAATGGATCCATTCCTCAAGTATTTTAGGATAGCTGCTCCGGAATGAAAGTTTTATGCAACTGAACCACATATACCTGAAATGCTAGGTCAGCATCAATTAAGCATACAGCTCTTAGGCTTTTTGCAAGAGCGCTATTCACAAAGCCTACATTCTTATCCATCTCACAGTCCTAACAAATAGAGATATGTTACACTCATCAACCAATCTTGATAGTGTACTCTTAATGCTGGTGCAAACCAGCCTTAAGAAATCCAAATTTATCCCATCCATTTGAAACCGTGGAATGACTTCTCTCTTGAATATTTAAGCTCACATGAGATCTTGGCAGATTCGTTATTCCATGGACACATTTTGTGGTGCATGTGTATTTCTTTTTTATATATATAAATTTTTATTAGTTTTTTAACATACCATTTTCAACAATAATTAAACATACTTTTACATCTTATTCAATTTTTTTGAATTCCATCAGTCCTGTCTGAAAATTTTTCAATCTAATCTCTTAGTATGCATTTCTTATTTTCCCTGTTACATTTCAAACTCATAACCAATCTCTCTATCTTTTTCTACTTTGTAACACTTCGTATATTTCTCCTTACAAAACTTCTTGTGGTCCTACTAGCGTAATTTGTTGATTACAGTTGCTCTTCAAATAATTCATATACGTCTTCCAATCTTCTGTAAATCTCTGGTCCCGCAGATTTCGAATCCTTCCTGTCATCTTGTCCAATTCTGCATAGTCCATTAATTTTGTCTTCTTTCATTGGAATTTCTTCTTGCTTCCATTTCTGGGCTAACAATACTCTTGCCGCTGTTGTTGCATATAAGAACAATTTAACATCTTGCCTATTAATGTCTTGGCCTATAATACCAAGTAAAAACGCTTTTGGGTTTTTTTACGAATGTATATTTCAACATCTTTTTCATCTCATTATATATCATTTCCCAGAAGTTCTTTACTTTCTTACATTCCCACCACATATGATAAAGTAGTGCATGTGTATTTCATTTGTAAATATCTTTCATGAATTCCCACATTCTTAAACACACGAAGCAGTCTGAAATTGAAGTACTTAAGAATATGGAAACAGAATCATAGAATCTTTGAGTTGGAAGGGATCTTGAGGGTCATTTAGTCCAACCCCCTGCAATGCAGGAATCTTAGCTAAGGTAAAGGTAAAGGTACCCCTGCCCGTACGGGCCAGTCGTGTCCGACTCTAGGGTTGTGCGCTCATCTCACTTAAGAGGCCAGGAACCAGCGCTGTCCGAAGACACTTCCGGGTCACGTGGCCAGCGTGACGAAGCTGCTCTGGCGAGCCAGCACCAGCGCAGCACACGGAAACGCCGTTTACCTTCCCGCTATAAAGCGGTACCTATTTATCTACTTGCACTTAAGGGTGCTTTCAAACTGCTAGGTGGGCAGGAGCTGGGACTGAACGACGGGAGCTCACCCCGCCGCGGGGATTCGAACTGCCGACCATACGATCGGCAAGTCCTAGGCACTGAGGTTTTACCCACAGTGCCACCCGCGTCCCATACAATCTTAGCTAAAGCATCCATTTAATAGTTATGCTTGAAAAATTGCACTGCGTGATGGGATTTTTCTTATAGCATTCACAAGATATATAAAAAATCTGATTTGGTATGACAAAATTAAAATGTCTCCAGAATACCTTTAAAATACCAAATATTGATGTAAAGCACAATAATAATAAGTAGTCCTGCACGGATAAACACATGCTGGATTGCTGAAAGCAGTGTGGATGATGACCAGCTTGACTGAATTTTGAGGACAATAGAGTTTTTTTTATCCGCAGTGTTAGACCTGAATTCTACTTTAGTTGGATGTTGGTTCTGTCAGCTTCATTTTGTCCTTGTTCCTTCATCCCTAAATTGCTTGATAGAAGCATTGTGATACTTTGGTAGTATTAAAAATATTTTCAGTAGCTTACAGCGGCTGGCAGAATATTGGAAGTGTGAGGAGATTCCCTCAGTGTTAGAGTGGCAAACTAAATTTTGCCAATATATTGAACTAGCCAACATGACAGCGGCAATCAGAATGCAATCAAAACAAAAATTAAGAAAGGAATGGAAATGTGTTGAAGAATATATTGTACAAAATCATTCTATTAGAAATCTCTGGATACAGTAAGTATAAATTGAACCCATTAAGTTAAGAAGCTATGTTTTTAATAGATGATCATTCTAATGAACAAAAATGAAGACAATATTAGAGTTGTTTTTTAAGTAACAAGTTGGATATCACGCATGTGGGTGAAGGAAGTCACATGGGTATTTGGGTAAAAGGGGAGGTGGTTATAGGGTTAGGTGTGGGGAATTTGTGGAAATAATATATGTTATGTACAATGTTGAATGTGTATGACAATTAACATGTAACGTGAATTGATTTAAAATAAATAAATACATATATTTTCAGTAGCTTATCTGCAACTGACATCCACAGGGTAGGATATCACTCCGGGCTATATTGATATTGCCTTAATGTGTCTGTTAAAAACTGTAATTTCCCAGCATTTGGGAGCTTGAGTGTACATGGGAAGGCCTTAACACCTGTTAAATGGAAAGGCTTTTCATTCATTGAATTTGATTAAGTTTTGAGAAGGCTGCGCTTGCAACTTTCTCATCCGTTTGGGCTGCCAACTTTTGCTAGTCCGTTACCAAGCCCAGGCACCAGCTCAGCACATCTCTTTCCTACACCTGCCTTCAATGTAAAGGAGAAGTCAGGTGCATGTCATCAGCATACTGATGACAGCACACTCCAAAACTATGGCTGACCCCACTCAGAGGTTTCATGTAGATCAGGCATAGGCAAACTCGGCCCTCCAGCTGTTTTGGGACTACAATTCCCATCATCCCTGACCACTGGTCCTGTTAGCTAGGGATCATGGGAGTTGTAGTCCCAAAACATCTGGAGGGCCGAGTTTCCCTATGCCTGATGTAGATGTTACCGTGGCGGTGTGATACCAAACCCTGAAGAACCTCGCACCAGAGGCTCCATGGGGTCAAACAATACCTTCATTTTTTGGAGCCGGCCATCCGAATAGGAACACAAACCCTTCAAAGCAGTCCCTGCTGCTCCAAACTCCGACAGTAACTCCCAAAGAATACCATGCTGAATAGTACTGGAAGCTGCAGAGGTCGAGGTGTATCAACAGGGACGTATTTTCCTCTCTCTGTCCCGACACAGTCTTCATACCGGGTGACCAAGGTGGTCTCAGCACCAAAGGCAGGATGCATTCCAGACTGAAATGAAACAAGAAAGGCAGGGTCATCCAAGAGAACATGGCAATGGATGGTAACGACCCACTGAAGAATCTTGCCAGTGAAAGGGATGTTAGTGACCAGATCTTCCAGGTCCAGGGAGACCTTCCTAGTCTAGTCTCCTTGCCATCTTTTTCAGGCAATCTGGGACAAAGCTGTCTTGCAGTGAGGCCGTCACTTCCCAGGCCACCTGCTCTCTGCCATATTTTACAATAAATAATAATAATAATACATTTTTATTTATACCCCGCCCTTCCTGGTTTAAAAACCGAGCTCAGGGCGGCTAACAGCAAATATAAAACATTGATTAAAATGCAACTTAAAAACAGCATAAAACAGCATAGAATACGACATAAAATGCAGCATCAATATCAGTAAAATTCAAAAATTCAGGGGTCATTTTTTGGGGGGGAAACCCCAGTCAGTAGATATTGAATGATCACCAGGGCTAACTGGCCAAGTTGGTCCTACTAGGGCCAGCAAGGAGACCAGGGAAGAATTTAAATGTGGGGTCCCAGAAAGGGTTTCTTCATAGAAGAAGAAAGGGAAAAGGGAATAGAGGATCAAGCTAATTCAAATTCAAGGCCAGGTGGAATAGCTCTGTCTTACAGGCCCTGCAGAAGGAGATCAAGTCCTGCAGGGCCCTAGTCTCATGGGACAGCATTCCACCAGGTCGGAGCCATCACTGAAAAATCCCTGGCCCTGGTGCAGAATAGCCTGGCTTCCTTAGGGCCCAGGACCTTTAAGCTATTATTATTCATGGACCTTAGGGTCCTCTGCGGGACATACCAGGAGAGGTGGTCCCGTACAAGCCACCTTGGGCAAGGGACAAGAGCACAGGTGGTCACCCTCACCTGTCCGAGCACCTTGTCCATATCCTTGAGCTGTGCTAATTGAAACCAGTCCAGACAGCGGACCAGAACTGGACCAGACAGTGTTGTGGGCAACTCTTGGTCTTGATTTTGTACATTGGGATATTTCTCTGTTAGAATCCACAAATCGCTCTTCAGGAAGGGAAAGCTTTGATTCTATACTTGTAGCTGCTTGTTTGGCTGGTTATATTTTTGCGTTTAGTCTGGTAGCACCTTCATCCTTTCTTTCTTTCTTTCTTTCTGTTTTGTGACTGCTCAGTAAGGAGGACACTTAAGAGCGGACTGACACCGGAAGAAGCCAAAGCACTGGGTCTGATGGGCACTTCAGAGATGCAGGTGTGATAACAGCATCCGTGTCAACTCCAAGAAAAGTCGTTGTCATATACAGGCACAGGCGCACAGGCTGCCAACAGTCTTTCAGTTTAGCATTCTCCAGTCAGTTCCATTTGCTGCTTTCCCCTTCATCTTTTAGATTCATTTTCATAATACTGAAGCAGGCAAAACAAAAGGCAACACAAAGGGCTATAATAAAAAAAAGTGTGTAACAGACCAGTAAAATTAAGTCAGGGCTGTGGGGGAAGAGGTGATGTGGAAATTGCCTAATGCTGTTCTGTCTTGTTCATGCTGCATTGATGTGGTCTCTAAGAAGGTTTTACGTATTTTGTATTTTGTGAAAGGTGTTTATGTTCATTTTCCTCGTGACCTTTTGTAATAATTGTAAAGTACTATATTTTGTCAGTTCGAGGGCAGTTCTTTAAATAGGCAAACTAACTTCTGTCACAGTTGCTATGACCTCTCTGAAGACAATGTTGTGAAATAGAAACATGCCATGAATTTTTATCTCTCCACCAAAGAATGTAAAAATGTATGTCTACTTGTGTATATACCGAGTATGTGTGTGCATGTGTGCGTGCACACACAACGTGCGCACACGCGCACACACACACACACGCCTACCGAGTCCAGGTGCCTTCAACTTTCAAGCATTCTGTCCTGCATGAAGGGAAATCCTTTTTACAGGAACTCATTCCACTAGGACATTTTTATACCGGGACCTCTCACAAACATGTACATGCACATTCAACATAATAGCAGAGGTGCACAGGGATAGCACAGAGTACCTCTTGTCACTCAGCTGTAGAGATGTATATATAAATTATAGCAGTATGCCAGCAACTAGCCGGAGACAAAAGAGGATATGCTGTCAAGGTCAAGTAGGAGTTTTGTGCACATGCGTGGGCTGATTCGGCTATTTTCTTAATCTGATGTAGCAAAGCATAACTCTGTCAAGCCCACTGGATGAATTATACAAAGGTCCTGCTACACTCCTTTCCAGTTACATTTTCAACACCACCACAAACCATGAAAACAACAACAGAGACCGCAAGACAACAGGGAATAGAGACAGTTTCCGTCCTTGCACATGGAAACTGTCCCCCATCCCCCAAATCATGGGGATATTTAAACATCCAGAGACTTCCTTTCCGAAGTGTATGGAATGTAGTTTAAAGAATGTATTTGAGAGAGGTTTCTTCTGCTTATTTCCATGGCTTTCATGGAGCAGCTGTTTAGAAACATCCTATCGTGGAAATATTCAAGAATCAAACACATTCAGTGTTTCCCCTTTTCTTGAAGACTGGTATAAAAGGGAACTTTTTACGCTTAAACATACCTCTAAGCTAGTGGTACTAAAGAAGGCATAACGATTGCATCACTGTTACCATGCCAGCCAATGGCTCAACACTTGAAAAACAAACTTGAGAGAAAGTTGTACATCATTCTGGTGGATTCCAGTCACAGCCTTTACGCAGAAAGCCAAATATACTGGCTGTACAACTATAAGAAAAGAGTGTGAGAAATTCCATCTGTACGTTGTTTCTCTCACTCAACTGCTGGATTTTGTCCCATGAGTTACTGTTGCTATTAACTTTGACCTTGCCCCTCTAAGGGGATGTTTGTCTCTTGTAACAGCTACCGTAGGGCTCCTGGATAATGTGTACTCCCTCAATTTTGACATACTGTTTATTTAGCGATTCTGCAATGATATGGAAGGGTTGGTGTTTTTTTTAATAAACCCAGTCAGTGTGCATTTTTGACTAAAGAGGGAAAGGCATTGGCCAGTAAACTGAAGGAAATTGAATGTATTTAATCAATATTTCATTTATTTCAGGAGAATGAGGTTAGTCTCTGGCAGAGGGGTTCCTAAATCCTTGCTATCAAAAGCATATCCCCCACCTCCTATATCAAAGGATCTTCTTCCATAATAAAGTAGTTAAGTTATTGCAAATTTCCAAAATGGTTTGAGAAATGACCTGAAACACAGCTGGTAAACTGGTTGAAATGCTCAGGCACAAAAACAATAATTATGTTTACAATTGCTGCAGATCTTATGCTCTAGAAGAGCACACACAGTCATTTTACATGAACCAGGATTTTTGGTGGGGGGGGACCATCCTAAATGGTTGCATTTACCTGTCTGCTTGACAACATCCATTTGGCCATTTTTATGATTACTGAGATTTATACCTACTTTTCCATTAAATTCCCAGTGTAGCTTATGAAATTTCATTTCTTAAGAGGCACTCTTGTCATAAGCACTTCTGGTACTTATTGAGCCAGAACATATTAGGATTATACAATGATACATGTATATATATATTCTAGAGAGCAGGGGTGAGAGGTCCTGCTCCCCTGTTCCTGTAAAATATGGTGTCCTTAACTGCCTACTAGTTAGACAGTAGCCCAGTACTCCAAAAAAGCACATTTTATACATGACAGCAAACAAATGGACAACTGGTCCTTCAAGGATTGCCATGTTGCTCTTTTTATTTACCATTGGCAAATAAAACCCTCTCAGATATTTCACCAGAATATTTTTATAATGCCAGTTGAGTTGTCCCACAGGAAATGTTTTCTAGGTTGCTGGTATGAGTTGGGATCCAAACAGCCACTTGAGCTCACGCACAAGGATTTCACTGGCCCAACCAAAGTCGTGTCATTCTCTTTGAAAATCCAGTATCTATCCCAAACAACCATCTGTTTTGAAACTACTGTTTCCAAAACAGTTTGCAATGCAAAATAGTGGTGGGCCAGCCTTCTTTTTGTATGGAAACACTAACATATAACAATCCAGGAGCTCATGAAATGAGTTTCATTGAATCCTCACTACGATCACCCATTTATTAAAAGTTTGGCCATGGCTACTCATCTGGGATTGACAGACCTCCTCATGTGTTCCGAATGAAATGTGCTGATGATTCTAGTTTGCATGCAAGAAAGAGACACCACCAAGGGAACCTATACCTTCGTTTTGTTTGCCTTGAAGGTTTTCAGTAATGTACTCCAGTTCTCCCTTGCTGCCAAGGGACTGTTCACACATCTGCATGATGTTATGCTGTTCCTTTGATAAGGACATAGACAGATACTAGCATTTATCAGGTGCTGCCAAAAAATCTAATTGTTTCAAGGCTTTGAAAGTGAACAATATCCAAGTCTATCCTATCTTCAAACTGAAGGATAATCGTCAGTGGCAACAATAGCAGTAGCTTCTGAGCCATGCAGCAGAAATGCCCAAAGGAATTCCATGCAACATGCTTCAAAACGTACAATCACAGCAGAACCTACATTTTTCACTCACCGCTTTCTTAGTTCAAACATCTACATAACAGATTTCAGATGTTATGTAACAAGGGAATCTATTTGTCCGCTGAGCCCTACCTGTCATTTTCTCACAAGCCTTAATAATTGTTTTCTTGAGTTCAGAAAGAACTCTCAGCTAAAAATGGCAATGCAAAGAATTCCTCAGCATGAATAGTGTAACATTCGAAAAAATGCACCAAAAGTAACCAAGCAGTTTTCTTTAGAAGCAATGTCTATTTTGAAGTCACATGGTTCAGTCTCCCCTCCTATTCTGAATGTCGGTTGTAGTTGGCTAAAAGCAAAAATGTTGAAGGTGTGGCATGTGGGATGCTTCAGGTCACAGTGCGAAGCCTGGCAACATGATCAAGGCTATCCACTGCCTTTAACTCATACAGCATTCTGCAGAGTTCATTCTTCAAAAACGTTGCTAGCTCTTACTAACTTCAGCTGAACTTCTAAATCTGACCCCCATTTATTAAAAAATGTTTTCAGTCGATGGCCTTGAAATGAATTGCTTTAGGTTGAATATTTGCAGCTCTCCCCATCCCCATGTGCACTTTTCATTCGTCCATCAACACTCAAAGGTTTTCTAGAAAGCCATACTCAGGCAATTATTAGCCAGGAATGCAAATACGATTTTAGATTTGTAAACTGATGCAGTCCTGTTGCTGGACGCAAGAACATGGCAAGTAACATGCACAGTGCAAGCCTATATATGTCTTCTCAGATGTAAGCCCCGTTGAATTCAATGGACTTACTCCCCGGTAAGTGTGTTTAGGCTGGCAGCCTAGGTGGGTCAGGTTTCTTAGTTTTATATATATATTGTTGCTAGTAATATTCAGGGAAAGTCATGTAACGTTAATGAGACTTGGATTTTGGACACGATCCACTCGGAAGTTCTCCTGTGCAAGTTCCATTTGAGTGCTCTTTCCCATGCATTTCAGGAGCACATTCATTTGTGCAGGAGAGTCTTGCGGTGAATTCCCTATCCAGTCTTCTACACCTTTCAAATAGTTTTGGATTCCTACTCCATCCAGATTGTAAAGCAAAAGATTGCACTTTCACAAATAGCCTCCGTATTCTGTAAAGCACAGAGAGCTTTGTGTTTTCCTGGTCAAAATGAAGCATTTCTTTATTAGAAGTTGTAGTAAAAATAATTTCCACATTCATCAATTAATGTGAAGTGGGGGTGGGGTTCACATGTCATTACAGTACTTAACAATTCACTTAGATACATGACTAATTCAAAGGAGCATTCTAAAGACTATAATTTACACACATGCAAGGGGAGAAATCCTTTAATTTTGAAATACTTTACTTTGACTTTGCTACCTAAAGCATAGGTATGGATGGCTTACAACTATCCATCACTAAGTTTTAACAGCTGTGAAATACAAGATTTTTTTGTGAATGAAGAAGCCCATTTGTGATGTTGGGTTGCATTTCCCTTTTCAAAGGACTGTCTTTGGACTTCTTGTGTCTTTTCTGTGAACTGGGAATTTAAAAAAGATATAGTTCTAAAGTAGAAAAGGACACGTTTCTAGACAAAGAATTATTGTAAAAATGTGTAAATGTGACTAGACTTTGTTTTGTGTGTAGCATAGTGTAAAATAAGCTTTTTTTCCAGCAGTGTTATTCTATGAATTGTAATTTAAGAACAAGCCATGCATGGTCAAATATATATCCTGCAGGGAACACACACGCACACCATTGTTCATTTTGTTGTTTTCCTGGCTGTAGGCAAAGACCTGTAAAATGTTGAATTTAATATTTCATCCTCACAGTTTTACTTAATGAAGAACTTGAATTAACTCGCCCCCCCCCCCAAAAAAAACAATTTCCTGCATCCCAGCACACTGATAATATGTCGCAATCTTCATCCAGTTTTGGCACTACATTGAGTATAACAGGAGTTTCCTTTTAAAAATACTCAACACCTATCTCCGCTCCCAAATTACTCTTCTGTTTTAGATTTTAAAAGTTTGTGCCATGCAGGCTTAGAATATTGACCATTGACCTGTGCCCAGAAATCTCTGATATAATTTTAAAGTTCACTTCTACCGCATTATGTAAACACATCATGCAATAAAGCTTTCTAATGCACTGCTTTTTCTTTTTGTGTCGGGGGGGGGGCGTGTATTTGTATTAATTTTAGTCTTCATCCAGACCATCACTGAACAGGCATTGTTTCACTTTTCCACTCCCCTTTTCATGATGCAAAATGTTAAAAAGGAACTCTTGGTCTCATTGGCTGTCCCTGGTAAGAAGGAGGTCATCACAGAATGGTCACAGAAAGGTTGGGAAACATCTAACATATTTTGACTACAGAAAAGGGAATGGAATGGAAGAAGCTGCTGCTGGAATGAAGAAGATGGAGACATTGCGCTTGATGTAAACGGACCACTGAAAAGAAAGGAAGGCTCACAGGTAGTGATGGAGAATAAATTTATCAGTGGGATGAGGTGAGCAAAATATGTCCTGGCCACATGTTGCTTCCTCCTAAATAAGTGGCTGCCATAATTGCTTTGCCCCAGTATGCATGGAATAACATGAATCTTGTCATCTCAGCTAGAGTACAGTTTTCCCTTTCCACTACTATGTTTTGTTCACGTGTAAATGGCACGGTTGCTCGGTGCTTAATACCCTCTTCCTTTAAATGTGCTTCCACTTCCTTTCCTGTGCATTCATTACCCCAGTTTTCTGTGCAGAATATTGACAACTTCCATTGGAACTAGTTGCTGGTCTCTGCCATAAACTCTAGTTCTTCTTCTGCTTCTTGATATATGTAACAGTGCACCTGGAATAGTAGTTGTCCCTGCCTCCATCTAATGTATTGCCCTGAGGGACTTTATAATAATAATAATAATAATAATAATAATAATAATTTATTATTTATACCCCGCCCATCTGGCTGGGTTTCCCCAGCCACTCTGGGCGGCTTCCAAAAGAATATTAAAATACTATGCTACATCAAACATTAAAAGCTTCCCTAAACAGGGCTGCCTTCAGATGTCTTCTAAAAGTCTGGTAGTTGTTGTTCTCTTTGACATCTGGTGGGAGGGCGTTCCACAGGGAGGGCGCCACTACCGAGAAGGCCCTCTGCCTGGTTCCCTGTAACTTGGCTTCTCGCAGTGAGGGAACCGCCAGAAGGCCCTCGGTGCTGGACCTCAGTGTCCGGGTAGAACGATGGAGGTGGAGACGCTCCTTCAGGTATACTGGACCTTTGAAGCAACCATCCCATACTTCATTTGCAAACTCACCTGTTGCAACTTTGACTTTTTATTTTAGTGTGTCTGTTCTCTGTTTCTGCTTCCCAGATTTCCAAATCAAACTTTATTTATTTATTTATTTTTTAAATATTTATTGAGAAATTTTTTTTTTAGAATTACACACAAAAAAAGAAACAAGACAAAAAGAAAGAAAAAGAAAAAGAAAAACCATCATTCTCCAATTCTCCACTTTCAATATCTTCTTTCCTTGACCTCCTCCTCCTCCCTTTTCCTGTATCCTGATTTATAATAATCACAGCAAATCCTTTAAATCTTAATTTTTACCAACTTCTCCTAACCATAACATTCTTACCTAATTCTTTAGACATTTTTATAAGGGCCAAATAATTTCATTTCAACATTTCCCTAACATTCATCAATTTTGTAAAACAGTCCTAATGATAGAAATAGAAACTTAAGCAATCCAATCTTCATCCAGCGTCCCTTCCTCCTGGTCCCGGGTTTTGTCAGTCCTTTTTGTCCTATTAATCTAGCACATTAACCTGGCAATCTTATATCCAAGGCCCTCAAGTCTCTTCCATGTCCCTTCCACAGCTCTTCTTCATATTTTCCTTTTATTCGTGGGAACTCCAGCTTGGTAATGTTTTTGACCCTTTTCAACAAAACAGTCCCTTTTCCATAGTCCAGACTATACTCGATGTAGTATTTAAAAACATGTTTCCTGCTTGGCAGGGGGTTGGACTCGATGGCCCTTGTGGTCTCTTCCAACTCTATGATTCTATGATTCTATGTTCCAGATTCCCTTCAAAGTTGAGAGCCCCCACTGCTCCAGACATCTGACGGCCCCTTTCCAGACTCGAAAAGTCCAAATCTCCCTGTATAGGGGGGTCTATCCACACCCCCATTTCCAAACCAAACCAAATTTTTTCTTTCCAAGTCTGGTCTTTTCCAAGTTCATTTGTCAAATCCAAAAATGTATATTCCTGCTGGGCCGCAGCTCCTTCCGTCTCTGGCGCCCAAGATTCAGCAGAATCCTCATCTCTCAGCTGTTCTGTCATGGCACGCTCCTGTTTTAGTTCCTGGGTGGGCTCCATATAGTTTCCCACTACCTGTTCAAAGGTTCTGGCCGCATTCGTCATCAAATCCGTCTTCTGGCTTAGCTGATCCAATAGGGCATTTATTTTGCAGAAAGCACCCAACAGTGCTTCTGCAGACATTGTCCTGCAAGGTCACAAACCCTTTCCCACGGTTGTAATCAGTGACAGCTGCAAGCTCCCAGGGATTAGTTACAATTTCACAGTTCCCCTCTAGGGGGAAAAACTTCTGATTGTTCTTTCTCTTAAAAACAATAGCAACAAAGTTTCTTTTTTAAGATATTTTGTCCATATTTGTTCTTTTAAGATGCGAAAGGGAGCAATGGAGTCACTATGTTTCTCTTCTTTTAACTATCTATCAAAGACATTTGTTTCTGGTCAGTGAGCTTCAAACGTCAATTCTGACACCCCGCTCCAGGATCAGGACGGGGGAAAATTACTTTGCTTTAGATTCACTTCTGCAGGTTTAAACAGCTTGAAAAAAGCTCCCCCTTCTTCTCCTGCTACCTAAGGGGGGTTCAGCGATTTTAAATGATGAAAGTCAATCCTTTAAGAGTGATTTTTAAAGCTCTAGTTTGCGTTGTCTTTGCTTTGTTCTGGCTACAGGGAAACGGAAGGCTGACTTCCTGTTTAAACCTTTCCGTTTCAGTACCAAATTAGGGTAAATTTTTAAGTCCAAATTCCTTTCTATTTCACCAGTTCTTATTTAAAGTCCAGATATTCAATGTTCCAGTACTCACGGTTGGTTATTTTAGATGCCAAATTGTCCCAGGAAAAAGGCAGCGCTCTCCGGCAATGGCTATGCGGCTTCTCTCCGCAGGAAAAGCGATTGACTCACAGCACTGCGCCACTTCCCCCTCTTCGCTTTGGAGCCCGTTTGTGGGTTCCTTTGCGGGTTGGGGGGGCGCTAAGGATGCCCGCCGAGTCCCACGGTCACAGGCTTCATCCGCCTGTGATTTCCAGAAGGGTCCCCGCTTCGCCGCAGCGGAAAAGACCCAAATCAAACTTTTTTTAAATTCCAGGTTCTTACTTTCTTTTAGCAAAAACACGCCCCGGTTTCTTTTGCTTTATCCCCTTTTTGACCTTGAGAGTTGCCTCTGATTTTTTCCATTGTCTTTACCCCCTTAAATTTATTTTCTATAATTGCATTCATCCATTGGCTTGCCTTTAATGTATTCCAGCATTAGATCTAAGGGGTTTAATTAATCTCAATGGCTTTAATTAATGTACAAAACTGGGAAACAGCACAGCAAATCATGCCACTGTACTTTTGTCCTTTATTTTCCCCCAATCCCTCACAGCTGTTGCAATATCTATTAACACGACATTTAAATGTTTGTGCATCCCCTGTCTTCTGCTGAGGCTCATCTTGTACAATGCATGTAACAGGAATCATTTAGGGTTTTGCTCTGAGTACTCCTGTGATTTCTGGAGTGCAATCTACATACCTTTTGTCATGTCCTCCTTTCTTTCATGCATGAGATGATCATCTTCCAGCAGCGAGTTTTTTGGCTACTCCAGAACAATGTTTATTCAAGAATTTTGTATCTCAGTTAGTACCTTGTTCTGTTAGAGAGGTATTTTGAGGAGGGGGGAAAGAGTTCAAACCAGGCACCCAATACTATTTCCCAAAGTAGGCTGGTGGCAAATACTAGAACCACAACCACCACTCCCTTCATACCCCATTGCTTCTGGGTTACCAACCGAGTGGTTAGGCTACCAGATTTAGCCCAGGGACCTAATGTGTTATCACTGTGTTTGATATGATAATAAAATATACAATACGTTGGCAGATGATTTGTAAACCCCCCCCCCCAAAAAAACCTAGTAGCTTGCTATTTAAATACTCCTTTGTGGGTGGGAGTGGGAAATCTGCCTCAAGGCATATGCACTGAGCCCCTATCTGACTGTTTTAGCATTCCAATTTTACTGGTGCAAAGTTAAGAGAGCAAAGGGCTGCCTGCCAGCAATGTAGTAATGCTTTTTAACATATGAGTTGGTTGGCTAGCCACTTCTCCCTTCTCTTCTTTCACAGCAGATCCATTAGCAGTTTTAAATTCCAGATGTGCACTGACAACACATACATAGATTTTACTAACTCGAAAAACCCAGTCAGAGCTCATTTTTTGGTCTTAGGGAAGCCTGTGGACTCCAGCCAGAGAATAACTATGTCTGCAGATTAATGCATTAAACAGCTGTGCACTAGAGCGGTGGCCTCCTCCTCTGGTAACTACGTATCTTGCAAAAGCAGTTGAAATCACAGTTTCTCTTTCCCCTTTTAGCATTCCCTCTAATGCACTTTAACTTTTGAAATTCACTGTCCTTCTAAAGGAAGGATTATTGCGGCCTAGTGATGGATATACATCTAAAACGGGGGTGGGGAACCTCTGGCCTTCCAGGTAGCGTTGCCCCAGCTAGCATGACCAATGGCGAGGGATGATGGGAGTTGTAGTCCAACAACATCTGAAAAGCCAAAGTTTTCCCATGCCTGCTGTAAGGGAAAACCATTTTGGGGTGTTTTGCTGTTGTTTATTAACTGTATACCACCCTTCATCCGAAGATCACAGGTGTTGTTATGTGATCGTCTCTTACGGAATTTAGGCAAGAACAGAAACCAAGAGAGTCTGTTAACACAACCCACCTCATCAACAGCATTTGCACATGATGCTCACCTCCACGTTCCCAAGCTGATCTCTTTGCCTCTCAGAATCTTTTTCACTTGGCAAGAGCGCTTTGATTTCTTTCCGAATCCCCTTCGCAATTCTCCATGTCCTCGCAGAACCAGTATAACAGACTGAAACATGTCCCTTCCAAACCTAAGCCACAGACAAATGTTAACAGTAGTAGTGGGAGATTACATTAACAGACCCTTTTCACTTAGTCATGCGTACTGCTTGGTTGCTTTCATGTGTAAATGAGCAAGCAGGGATCACATACACAAGGTGGAATTTTCATAATTCCCCAGATTATTTCAAGCAATACTTTCAATACAGTCAGTTCACACAATTCAGCTTCAAATTGTCAAATGTTTAGCAGGGACATGATATGCATGAATGTGTGAAGGAGGTTATCTCTGCAGATTTTCTGCGCTAAAAAAAACCCGCCCCAAGGAACATACGCCCTAAATTTAGATGGGGAAGACAACAGAGGGAGATGTGAAGGTACCGTATTTTTCGCTCTATAAGACGCACCAGACCTCAAGACGCACCTAGTTTTTGGAGGAGGAAAACAAGAAAAAAAATATTCTGAATCCCAGAAGCCAGAACACCAAGAGGGATCGCTGCTCAGCGAAAGCAGCGATCCCTCTTGCTGTTCTGGCTTCTGGGATAGCTGCGCAGCCTGCATTCGCTCCATAAGACGCACACATATTTCCCCTTACTTTTTGGGAGGGGAAAAGTGAGTCTTATAGAGCAAAAAATACGGTAAATAGGGAATTAACGGAAGCACATACACTCAGACGTTGCTTTAGCTGAAGACTTGGGTGTTGAGTCACAGAGAAAGCCGGCACTTATGTGTTCAGAAGAGCGGTTCCAGGCATAAGGGGTGGCAAGTGAAAGTGAGCAGAGCAGGAGACCCTCAGATGCCTTAGGATGCTACAGTTGGAGGTCACAGGCAATGAGAGACTGGGTTTTGAAAGATAAAAGTGGAAAGTGAGTCTATGCAGAACCTTAAATATAACAAGGAGAGAAGTTTATGCTGTCATTTCAGAGCTCACTTCTAAAGTCCAGACTCCATCAAATGCTAGGCTAGGCTAACTGTGTCTCTATCCAACATTGCTTTCACTACATTTATTTTATTTCTTGCCAAGACTTTGCAAGCTGCTCACAGGTTTGGAATGCTGGAACTTGCTGTAGCAGAGATAGGGATGAAAGCAGGTGATCACGAGGCAAAAGACAGACATGAAGTCAATGCCGTGTCCCTTTTGATCCCACACAAGAAGAAGACATTCCAATAATGCTATGAAGTCTCCTCCAATCTTAAACTGGCCACCTTAAAATGAAGCAATGCTTTGATAACTTAATAAGCTACATACGCAAAGCACTCTAAAGGTGCCGCAGTGAAAACACTGAAGTTGAACAAAATTATGAACATTAACTTTTAGAGAACTCAGAGACTCCCTTGTGACCCTTTAAGGTGTGTTGCTCCTGCCTTCATATGTGTAAAGAGGGAGTTCTGTAATCTTGGCAATGGGGTAGCAAAAGAAAATGATTGTTAGAAAGAGACCCTGTATATCTTTTCAGTGACTGATTTCCCCCCATATAAAATTGCGGAAAATTACTGACCTCATAGAGAAAGTTATTTTTTGCAAGGCAGCTGTACTGTGATCTCTAGGTAATATGTCTGTCTTCATCTAAAATATAAATTTCATGTGTCTAGAACAATTCAGGAGAAACAATTTGCCCACATCTGAAACCAGTGATTAACCATCGTTATTTATTTATATAAAACATTAATTGTGTCGATGGCGATTCCGCTGAGGGTAGAATGGAAGATCCCTTAACCCAAAATATATGCTTTCAAAAACAAACTGATCTGTGTGTTTAGTATGGAAGATACTGAGAAACTCTTGGGTGATTTAGCTCAAGGGTATTTTGGAACTCTAGGAAAATACCCAACCATGCACAGTCAGTTCACTTTTACTTTCAGCATTGCAAAATAATATTTCATGCTTAGCAGGCTATGTTTTATGCAGAGAAACTTAAAAAAAAAAATTATAGCATTACCTAACATTTTATAGCATTACCTGACATTTTCAGAAGGTAAACTTTTTCAGAAGGTAAAATTAAAATTCTTTGGCTTTCCGAGAGCACTTTACATGCTTTTCCACCGAGCATAGATTTGCCCATCTAAATGTTGTCCAATCACAAAAATAATAGCAGATTTGAATTCCTCACACCCAAAAACGTATTTTTAAGACCCCTTGCTGAAGCAATTTGCAAACATTAAGTTTCACCACCTAAAATGACACACCCTATTACAGTAAGTCACAGCAACCCATTAAGAGATCTGTGGTGGGCAGATAGAATTGTGCAAGGCAACATTCCTGCAGTACACCCATGATTCTAGGCTCAATATCTTAGGAAGCACGCATACACTGAAGATGCATATGTTGACCCTTTCTTCTGCCCAGTTCAGAAGCCAATAGATCTCCTGGAGCAGGAACAGATCGTGCTATCCCTACACTGGCTTGTTTCTTCAACTTCCAGGTGGGAAGGACCAGGCTGACCCATCCCTTATCTCTTGGGGGGGGTGGAGGGAGGAAGGAAGCTGAGGCAAAATCCCTCCTTCTCATAAATCTGAAATGGTTCTGGAACAAGCAGATGGAGACAGCACCAGCCCACTCTTGCCTCTGCCTCTCCTTCAAAAAAGAAAAATAGAATGCTGTGTTTGTGTGCAAAAGGTGTGTGTGAGCCCAGTGGGGGAAAACAGGAGGGAGAGTGGGGCAGAGGAGGAGCTGGAGACGGACGTGGAGGAACCTGCAGGGGAAAGTTCGATTTAAACGTGAATTTGTGTGGTGTCATTTTCTTTCTGCTTTCAGTAGCTGTGTTGAATAAGGTCTTGACTTCTTTCCAGGATGAGATAGCCAATACAAAATAGCTGGCTAGTTCACTGTTGGCTGATAAATAACAGGAAAACCCCATAAATGGATACCCTTTCCCTTGACATCACATGTGTAAGGATGGTCAATCACTGAAATCCACATGGTTACATGCTCTTGCCCAAATCCATTCCGATTCCAAAATCAATGCAAAACAAGGATAACCCAAAGTTCTTCCCCTTATTTAATCCTGATTCCCTCTCCTTTTCTCCCCTTCCAGTCTTTCTATACCTCTGCTTTTTTGCAGATGGTAACAAATGTGTTTACTTTTAGCTGGACAAGAAATGGCTGCTTCATCCAACAGTGATGTCAGAACAACAGGTGGTCCTATTTGGAGAAAGAAAGAATTGATCCAAGCTTCTGTCTCTGCAATGATATTTTGTCTTTGCTTCTCTGTCTTTTCAAAATTGATATTCCATTCTGTAATTGGAGAAATCAAGGGTGATTGCATTCCTCACCTCCATATTAGTGTTTCCCACTCCTTTCATGCCCGGGATATAGTACTGGTATTGATAAACACTGGATGCAGACATATTACACTCTATTTTTTTCCACTCAGTCAAAAAACTTTCATGATCAAATTCCAGAACAGAGCAGGCACCATCGTCACAATTTTTGGGCAGTACCACAGTGTCCTTCGCTTTCCTTTGACTACTCCTAGGTTGGGAAATGTATGACCTGCAGACTGGGTGGAATCTGCTACTTCTATTCAACCAATTGCAGCAGGCTGGAGTCTGTGGCAATATTTGGGAGAATCCATTTACAGCCGTTCTCTTAGGGTGGAGGATCGAGACCCTGGGGTCACAGTAAATAACTCAAGGAAGGTGTCGACCCAGTGGGCGATGGCCATGAAAAAGGCAAATTCCATGCTAGGGATAATAAAAAAATCCTTCCAGTAGCACCTTTAAGACCAACTAAGTTAGTTCTTGGTATGAGCTTTCGTGTGCAAGCACACTTCTTCAGATACACTTCTTCAGATACACTTGCACACGAAAGCTCATACCAAGAACTAACTTAGTTGGTCTTAAAGGTGCTACTGGAAGGATTTTTTTATTTTGACTATGGCAGACCAACACGGCTACCTATCTGAAACTGGAACCATGCTAGGGATAGTTAGGAAAGGAATTGAAAATAAAACTGCCAGTATCATAATCCCATTATACAAATCTATGGTGTGACCACTTTGGAGGGATGTGTACAGATCTGGCTGCCACACCTCAAAAAGGCTATTGTCGAGTTGGAAAAGGTTCAGAAAAGGGCCACCAAAATAATCAAGGAGCTGGAAGGATTCCCCAATGGAGAAACAGCCATGTTTGGGACTTATTGATGCAGAGAAAAGGTGAGAAAGAGGTGCTATGACAGAAGTTTACAGAATTAGGCATGGCATAGAAAAAGTGAATAGAGAAAGGGTTTTCTCCCTCTTTCATAACACTAAAACTGATGGATATCCTATGATGCTGAACACTGGAACAGACAGACGAAAGTGTGCCAGTCCCATGGGTTACCCGAGAGGCAAGGTCCAAGTCCGGTCCGTGGTCAAAGGTGCAATGTGGAGGCAGTTGGTAGTAGCTGAAGCTGGGTGCAGGGCAGGGAGTCAGGTGAAGTCAGGAAAAGGCTTGCAAACAGGGAGCCAGGTCGGGTCAGGAGCTCAGGCAGGAAAGCAGGACAGGGTTCAGGCAGGAACTAGCAACCAACAATATTGCTCCTGCAACTTGGGACTGGGGCTGGCCGGCTTTTATCTGCCCCAAGGCATAGGGCGGCCCCGATCCTCTGGTGACTCACCTCTCCTGGCCTGGAGGCAAGCACTCCTCCTGCGGGAACTTAGTTCCCTCTGCCTCTCTGCCCTGAACCTCTGCAGCTCAGGCGAGGCTGGAGGGTTACAGGACCCAGAGGCAACTTCAGCTTCCTCTGACAGGGCTGGGGGTGGAGCACCTGCAGGGAATGGGTCCTCCATCACCTCAGGAGCCAGAGCAGACTCAGCTGATGCCTGCACCTGAGGATCCAGCACAGGTGAGGACCCTTCAGGCTGATGCCCCAGCTCCAGCTCAGCTGGTTCTGGAGGCGGGGAATCCTGTGCAGGCTGGGATCCCTCAGGTTCAGCATCTGAGTCCGAATCCCAGGCCATCACAGAAAGTTTGGACTAAACACCAGGAAGAACTTTTTGACAGTAAGAGCTGTTCAACAGTGGTTGGGATTCTCACAAGAGGTTGTGAACTTTCTTTCCTTGGAGGTTTTTAAGCAGAGGTTGGAGGGCCATCTGTCTTGTATGATTTAGCTGAGATTCCTGCATCGCAGGGGGTTGGACTAGATGACCCTTGGCGTCCCTTCCTGTTGGGATTTCATTCTCTCCACTGCTGATGTGTGATTGTTTTCATCACATGTCTGTGTTGACATTCCATACTATCGGAGTCAAGAGAATGGAAGTTCAGTTACGCTGTTCAGTCTTTGTTGTACTTTTGCTTTTTCTGTTCTCTCTCAGAGAAGAAGGAGAGAGGAGACATGTTTCCTTTGTTCTGTAACACTTGATCCTGAGAGCCACCAACACTTCCAACCCTACAGTTATAAGATTCTGCGATACTTCTTCAAGCAACACAATCAAACTATGGTACTTGTTGCCCCAGGAGGTAGTGATGGCCACGAACTTGGAAAGCTTTAAAAACTGGACAAATTACTGGAGGACAGAGCTAGTGAAGGCTACTAGCCATGATAGCTATGTTCTACCTCTACAGGTGGAGGCAGAAATGCTTCCAGATACTCGTTGCTGAGAACCATGGGAAGGGAGAGGGTTCTTGTGTTATGTTAAAGCCCTTCACAGCCTAGGACCCTCATACCTATGGAACCGCCTCCCCGGTATGCCCTGCGGAGGACCTTAAGGTCCATAAATAGCAACAACCTAGAGGTCCCGGGCCCTAAGGAAGTCAGATTAGCCTCAACCAGAGCCAGGGCCTTTTCAACACTGGCTCCGGCCTGGTGGAACGCTCTGCCTCATGAGACCAGGGCCCTGCAGGATCTGATTTCTTTCCGCAGGGCCTGTAAGACAGAGTTGTTCTGCCTGGCTTTTGGCTTGGAATCAACTTGATCCCCTCCCCCTCTTTCCTTTTTCCTTTCTCCTTCTGTGATGGAACTCCTATTTGGGGATTTCACTGGCTTTCTTCTGGCCCCCGTAGGACCAGTCTGGATAGTTGGCCTTGGTGAAGATTTGACGTTTTCATCCCCAAAAAGTTTTTGATTTGAGTTTCTACTGAAATGAGGCTGCATTTTAATGTTGTACTTAATCTTGTTTTTAAGTTGTATTTTAATCATTGTTTTTATACCTGGTGTCAGCCGCCCTGAGCCCAGTCTTGGGTGGGAAGGGCAGGGTATAAATAAAATTTATTATTATTATTTATTATTATTATTATGTTCTGATCTCTAGTTTCCCACAGGCATCTGGCTGGACACTGTGAGAACAGGATGCCGGACTAGATGGCCCAATGGCCTGATCCAGCAGCCTCTTCTTATGTCCTCATGGTCAGAGCATCCTAGTTTGGTCACACCAATGTGTGTTTCGCCACCCTTGGAAGGTGTGAGGAGGGGAAAACCAAACACCAGCACCGCCCAGCATCTGGGCCTAGGGAGGAGAGGCAGTTTGCAGTACCAGTCTGCTGCTAGTGCAGCAATCCATTTCCAATGGGGCTTAATGCATAGCTGTCAACCGTCCCTTATTTGGCGGGAAAGTCCCTTATCCCAGCGCCGTGTCCCGCTGCTGTCCCTTATTGATGATGTCCCTTAAATTTCCCGGGTTTCAAAGGAAGCAGCTCCTCTCCCTCCCTCCCTCCCTGCCGGCCAGGGAGGAGGGAGGCTCCAACTGTGTTGTTTGGCTGCGTTGCTCACCCAATAAGGAGTCTAAGAACGACTGGGAGCTTGCATGCCTTGTGCCGATCAAATAGGCCACGGTGCCTGGGGACTCGCCTTTGCTCAGCGCTTCCCAGCGGAGAGGTGACGGTGGTTTTCCTTGCTGCATCCCTTTTGCCGGGTTGCTGCGCTGTGGGAACCACCGCTTGAGGCTTCGTTTGGCTGCTGGCTGGGCTTCCTGCCTTTGGCTCGGAGGGGCTCAGAAGTTGAACATACCTGTGCTCGCAAAATCCCTTATTTTGGCTGCTGAGCCCTTATTTTCGAGGCTGCTGGTCCCTTATTTTCAAATCTGTAAGTTAACAGCTATGGCTTAATGCCATCACCTGAAAGTCATGGGGCAAGCTCCAGTGGATCTTGGACAGTCACATTCTGGAAGAGAGAGGATACCTGAGTGGCAGTGAGCAGAGAGGAAGAGAAGGGGTAGCAGAGATGAAGATTTGAAAAAGTCATTCAGCCGCCACCTCTAAATGATCTCCATCCTTTGCTCTCAGGGCTTCCACCTCCTTCCAACCTTGCGCTGCCAAATTGCTTGGATAGCATTCCCTCTTGCTTCACTTTGTTTAGCTATTTCTGCTTGTTAACTGTGCTGAGTCACTCTTTCCCCTTGGAGTGGCGCTGATGCGGAGATCTGTTTCCATGCTTCAGGAATGATTCCTCCCACAGGGGGCAAAAGGTATCTGGTCTGTTTTCTAAAGGTGGGCTATGAGCTAGTCTGCCTTGAGTTGTCACATTTCATTGCCTCGTGATAGAAAGTCTGGAATCCTTTCCCCCACCTCTCCTTCATTTGTAAAGTACCAGCATCCTCAAGGAATTTGCTGCATGAGGTTTTAGTACTGATCCCAGCTTGGGACAGGAAAAGCCATAAGGCATTTTTGTAAACCATGTGATGACTCAGTTATCCATTGCCCTGATCAGTATCAGCATTGAAGTAAACAGGCTGTCTTGTTCTGCTCTTGGAACATACAGGCTATAGGTAAAGGTAAAGGGACCCCTGACCATTAGGTCCGGTCGTGGCCGACTCTGGGGTTGCGGCGCTCATCTTGCTTTATTGGCCGAGGGAGCCGGCATACAGCTTCTGGGTCATGTGGCCAGCATGACTAAGCCGCTTCTGGCGCACCAGAGCAGCACACGGAAACGCCCTTTACCTTCCCGCCAGAGCGGTGCCTATTTATCTACTTGCACTTTGACGTGCTTTCGAACTGCTAGGTTGGCAGGAGCAGGGACCGAGCAACGGGAGCTCACCCCGTCACGGGGAATCAAACTGCTGACCTTCTGATCGGCAAGTCCTACAGCGCCACCCGCGTCCCGTATACAGGCTATAAGTAGCACTAAATTTAGGGTGGTGTGAATGGTTCCCCCACACAGGGTACTGAGCCGAGGGGGCACAAAATAATACATTTGAGAGCATGCACAGAACAGAAAGCAAGACTTTGCTTGAACTCTGTTGCAAAAGGTATTATTGTGAAAATAAGAAAGATTTGGGGGTCGCCAAGTTTTGTCCTTACTCAGGGTGCCAAAGTCCACTCCTGCTATAAGCCATAGCAAACTAAATGCCAATTGGCCCACGTTTGGCTCTGTTCTCCCCTCTGCATGCCCTGTGGGCCAACAGCTCTTCGCAGTGGAAAGGTCTTCTGCCCCTGGACCAGTAAGTCAGTACTCTGGAGTAGGACTATGGTCTCTGGGCAACGGTGATGATTCTGGGGTGGCCCCTTGCCTTTCAGCTGTGTTCCTTAGCTTCCTCTCTTGTGATGATTTCACTGCTCATCTGCTGGCTCTACAACAAGGAGGGGATCGATCCTGCCCTGGGCCACCCTGATCCAGTGGCATAGAATAGTTGCCTCCACCACGGCGCCTTAATTTTTAAATGCACTCTAATTGTATACGTGTTGAGGATCACTGGCCAAGGCCAACAGAACAGCTTGCTCTAATGATTACTCAGAATAAAGTCCCATTGCTTTGAGCAGATCTTCCTCCCAAGGAAATGTTCTTAGGACTGCAGCCTTCATTGATCACTGGCTGCAGCTGCTGTCCCCTGAGCTGGCTCCAAAGTACTGAGAAGCATGGAGTGGGATGGAGAGGGAAGGTGAAAAGAAGGGGAAATCTGTGGATTTCCCCCCCTGTGGATCCACACATAAAAGCTGAAAGCTGTGCTTAAAATCAAACAATGCTGTATTTACTGTAAAAAGAGAAGGGGGGGGGGGAATTTGGAAAAGGAATTTGAGATGTAACAAAAAAAAAAAAGAGTAGGATACAGAAACTACAAACCCCCCAATGTACACATTATTATTTTTCCCATTTATCACACAAGCCGATGTTCAATGGAACTTGCTCTCAAGTAAGAGTGCATAGTTCAGAAATAGTTATGCTATTTAGTCAGCAATAGGCTCTCTCTTTTAGTTTGGAGCTAAATGTACCGTATTATATACTGTGGATTGATGAATTTATTCACTCTTTCCAGCTGGGTCAATAGCAGAAAGTTGTTGCTTTTTTGTGCCAAAATTCAAACTATACCTTTATAGGGAAAATATCTTTCCTTCTGAGTTTTATTAGACTCTTTCCCAATTAGAACAGCAGGCAGACATAAGGCCAAGAAGTGCAGCTGTTCTGTGTCATCTGAAGGCACCAGCTACCCTCAGCAAACCTCCATAAGCTGGCTATTTCTCTTGTAAATATCACCAGTAAGGTTAAGAAGTAAAGAATGCTTTTTTTCAGTTAGAACGATTGTTTCATCCTCTTGTTGAATGCCACCCTCCATCTCCAATACTGACACAGAAATAATATGCACTGGGAAATTACATGTCATTACGTACTCTTCATTACCACGAAAGAAAAAAATGTACAGTGGTACCTCAGATTACATACGCTTCAGGTTACATACGCTTCAGGTTACAGACTCTGCTAACCCAGAAATAGTACCTCAGGTTAAGAACTTTGCTTCAGGATGAGAACAGAAATCGTGCTCCGGCAGCACAGTGGCAGCAGGAGGCCCCATTAGCTAAAGTGGTGCTTCAGGTTAAGAACAGTTTCAGTTTAAGAATGGACCTCCGGAACGAATTAAGTACTTAACCCGAGGTACCACTGTATATAAAAAGAGCTCAGCTGTCAATCTAAGAACCTTAACTATGACCACAACAATTTATATTTCTACACTGTCAGCTATATCACTATGGACAATTTGTATCACTCCTGTTAAGATTAGGCCAAACCTCCTTCGCTTTTTTGTCACTTTAGGACTGCTATTTGTTTTTCCGTTCTAAGCCCAACATGGAATGATAGCCAATGTGTCAACTTAATTACAGCGAAGAAGTAAATTCGAGGCACAAGCACGTCACCTAATCACAAAAAGTTGAAAAATTAAAACACATTTTAATATACATAAAAAGCACTCTCTTCTGCTGTTGCTAAGGCATGCAGGGAACTATTTTGCTGGAATTGCACTTTTTCAATTTTAAAAACAAACAAGCAGAAAACAAAACATTCTGAAGATCCCTGGGAGGGATACATACGTGAACTGTGCATCCTTAGTACACACTTTGAAATGAATATATCTATAAATGTTAAACATATAAGATTGATTACAACATCCTACACGCAAAGATAACAAGCTTCTTTAAAACATGGAGAGAGCCAGTTAAATGATCTCTAAAGAAGGGACACGGGTGGCGCTGTGGGTTAAGCCACAGAGCCTAGGACTTGCCGATCAGAAGGTCAGCGGTTCAAATCCCCGCGATGGGGTGAGCTCCCGTTGCTCGGTCCCAGCTCCTGCCAACCTAGCAGTTCGAAAGCATGTCAAAGTGCAAGTAGATAAATAGGGACCGCTCTGGCGGGAAGGTAAACGGCATTTCCGTGCGCTGCTCTGGTTCGCCAGAAGCGGCTTAGTCATGCTGGCCACATGACCTGGGAAAACTGTCTGCGGACAAACACTGGCTCCCTTGGCCCGGAAGCTTTACGCCGGCTCCCTCATCCAATAAAGCGAGGTGAGCTCCGCAACCCCAGAGTCGGTCACGACTGGACCTAATGGTCAGGGATACCTTTACCTTTAAAGAAAGAAAATCTGGAAACTTAAGAAGGTTCAGGATAATATATCTCTCCATGAAGAAAAGGAAACAGAAAGTGGTCTATTCTTATTAATTAATTAATTAATCAATCAAATTTGTATACTGCCTTTCATCCCAACAAATTCAAAACAAACCAATAACTCGCCCTCCATTTAACACATTTAAAAGGCAATAGAATGTTAAATAGCTGGTTATAGAGAAATGTTTTCGCCTGGCGCCTAAAGATATCTAATGAAGGCGCCAGGCAAGTGGAAGAGGCTACACAAAGAAGTGTCTCAGTTAATGATCACGGGGTCCAGGTTGGTTTACGTGGAGAGCGGAGTTCTAAGGTCCTCTGGTGAGAAATTAGTGAAAGAAATGAAAGGAGACCAGAACCTGACCATTTTCATAAACTGGAGCCAGAAAATGGCTGCAAATTTCATGGTAAGATACTAACAGCAAAGTTGTTGATCCTAAAATTATGCTTGTGTTGTGTATTGTTTGTGACAAATGTTCCTGGAGCCTATTTAAATATTTGCAGTAAATCAAAGGGTTTCAATAATTGGAAGCATTTGAACCCAATTGGATCCAAATGTGGGTTTTTTTAATGGAAGAACTTAGAAAATAAAATCGAAAGTGGTAAACTTATTGAGGATTCCCTATAAAAGGCAATTCAGAAAGAAAAAGAGAAATGGTCACACATTTTGAATGTTATTTTGACATTCTGTTTGTGCAAAAAATAATCTTACTCTTAGGGGAAGTACAGAAATTGCTGGCAGTCCAAACATGGGACTTTCTCTAAATCTCATTGAATTGATTAGCCATAATTCAGTGCAGTTGTCATAAAACGGACTTTCTACATATTTTACATAAAATACTGTCAGGGAACTGCCATCGGAAGGAAGGGAGGTGAAAGGGCTCACACAGGTTGGGAGAGACTCAGCAGCTGAAGAGGGAACCAGTAGGGGGAGAGGAGCTGAGCTGAGGGAAAGTGAGCTGGAGGGATGGCTCAGAGACACTTCCAGCGAAAACAGTGGGGAGGTTTCAGGACCTCCTGTAGGGACACCCACTCCTCGCCGGAAACTGTCACGCAGAGAGTCCAGAAGACGTGTTTCCGTTAAGGAGCTTTTATGTTGGAAGCGATTCCGAAAGCAACCACTGTCGGAATCTGCTAGTGACTAGAGGAGCCATGTCTGAGGGGCTCCGTCACAGACAGAGGTTTGTGGACTTGAACAAACTCTGAGGGGATACGATTTTACGCACAAGCAGCTCATCATCCCATCACAGCATTCCGACAGTCTTTGAAAGCAGCTTGTGCAGGAGAAGGCATCATGAGCAACCCAGCCGGAACCGGAGAAGCAGGAGCTGGAGCGGGTCCAAGCCTGGAAGAAAGGTACCGGGTGTTGGAGGTCCAGCTAGCGCTGCAGACGGCGAGGCTTGAGGAGAGGAGGGCTCAGGATGCAGACAAAAAGGGGAAAGCCACCCAGCTCGCCAGAAAGGTACCAGGATTGGTGCAGAAGTTTGGGGGGGAGCCCAAAGACTATCATGGCTTTCGGACAGAGATGCAATATGCCCTCAATCTGCAGTTTGATGAATTCCCTGACGAGGAATCACGAGTGGCTTTCGTGATTGGGCATCTTGAAAAGGGGGCGAGAGACTGGGTTAGACCCCTGATGGCAGCGAATAGTGACGTCCTAAAGGACACGATGAAGTTCTTTCGCGCCATGGATCTGATGTTTTCCAGCGATATTGAACAGGGAGTGGTGCGCAGACAGTTAATGGCTTGCAAACAGGGGAGCCGATCTGTCCGTGAGTACTGGACTGAGTTCACCATGTTGATCCATAAATTGGGGTGGGATCTATCGGCGGAACCCATTCAAATGCTCTTTGAAGAAGGGCTTTCTTCGGCTGTGAAAGACGAACTTTCCCGGGCGCCCAGGGCGGAGTCTATGGACCAGCTGACCAAATCAGCGCTGACCATAGGAGCGCGCCAGGAGGCGAGAGCATTGGAGAGGCGGGAAGGGAAGGGGGAACGTTGGAAGGAGTTCCGCATTCCAGACATTCCAGAGCCAACTTTCCCGCCGGCAGAGCCGATGGAAATCGGAACAGCGCGCGCGCGCGCAGTTTCAAAGCCCAGTGAGGGGGGAAAGAAGGAGGGAAAAGGCGCCCGGAAATGCTATCTCTGCCAACAGCCAGGTCACTTTGCCAGAGTCTGCCCCCAGAGGAAGGAATGGCAAGGGATGGTAGGAGCTGTGGAGGGAAGAGAGGAAGAAATACCGGAGCAAGTAAAAGCCAACGCCTGGCTGCCACCGTCGGGGCACAGCAGCCAGGCCAAAGAGCAGTGAAAGTGCCCACGCCAGAACCTCCTAAACCCGCCCTAGTGATAGAAGTGGCGCTAGAGCTGCCAAACGGACACCCTCTAAAGATAAAGGCGCTGTTGGACTCAGGCAGCTCCTGCAATTTCATGAGCAAAGAGTTTGCAGCTGAACACCAGATACAGACGATCCCTTTAAGCAACCCCCTGCAGGTGACCACGATCGATGGCAGGGAGCTGTTGGGAGGAGAAGTCAGCTTGCAGACCGTCCCAATGATAATGAAGGTGGCAAGGCACACCGAACTGATAGCGTTTAATGTGGCCACCTTGGGAGGAGCTCCCATTATATTGGGGATGAGCTGGCTAGCGTTACATGATCCGCTGGTGGGCTGGCATCAGAGAGTGGTTTCTTTTGGTTCAGCACATTGCTTAGAACACTGCAAAGAGGGAAAGGGTTTGGCAGGGGCCCAAGCCACCCTAGCAGGGACTGAAGTAACGGAGAACGTGAAGGTACCACGACAATACGCAGATCTCCGCGACGTCTTCAGCGAAAGGGAAGCTGACCAACTACCTCCGCATAGACCCTTTGACTGTCAAATCAATTTACTCCCTGGGGCACAGCTCCCTGTAGGCAAGCTGTACGCCATGTCAGACAGAGAGATGCAGGAGCTAAGAGAGTTCATTGACAAGAACCTGAAGAGAGGGTTCATCAGAGAGTCCAGGGCGGTGGGGGGCAGCCCAGTGTTTTTTGTGGATAAAAAAAACACGAACAAGCCGAGGCTGGTGTGTGACTTCAGGGCCTTAAATGCAGTGTCAGAACCAGTGGCTTTCCCTATGCCCAGGATTGACGACATTTTGACAAGGGTGCGGAAGGGAAAGATTTTCACAAAGCTGGACCTAAGGGGGGCGTACAACCTGATACGAATAAGGAAGGGGGATGAATGGAAAACCACCATGTTCACCCCTTTAGGGGCATTTGAATATTTAGTTATGCCCTTCGGCCTACAAGCAGGCTCCGCTTGCTTTCAATCGTTTATGAACCACGTCCTGGGGCCTTTGCTTTACAAGAATTGTGTGGCCTTCTTAGACGACGTGTTGGTGTATTCTGAGAATGAGGAGCAGCATGTGAGAGACGTCAGAGAAGTGTTGAGCAGGCTGCAAGCCAACCAGCTGTGGGTGAAACTGGAGAAGTGTCAGTTTCATACCAAGGAGGTGGAATTCCTGGGGTATCGCCTGTCAGACAAGGGATTGGCCATGGATCCCGGCAAGGTCCAGGCGGTGCTGGAATGGAAAACACCCAAAACAAGGAAGGATGTGCAGAGGTTCCTAGGATTTGGGAACTTCTATCGTAAGTTCATCCGAAACTTTGCCCACCTGACGGCGCCCATTACGGACTGTCTCAGCAGTAAGAAGAAGTTCGTTTGGACTGAGGAGGCGGAGCGAGCATTTGAGGAACTAAAAAGGGCCTTCGCCTCGGAACAACAACTCCTGCATGTGGATTTACAAAAACCGATGAGAGTGGAAACTGACGCATCAGACAGAGCGATTGGGGCGGTGCTTCTGCAGCCAGGGAAGGAGGAGTCAGAGTGGAGACCGTGTGCCTTTTTTTCGCGAAAGCTGAACAAATCCGAGAGGAACTACACGGTGTATGACCGAGAACTACTAGCCATTCATGAGGCGTTCCGGAGATGGAGGCACCTGCTAATTGGCGCACAACATAAGGTGCAAGTGTGCACTGACCACAAGAACCTAGAGTATTGGAGGACGGCACGAGTGCTCAACCAACGGCAAGTGAGATGGGCCCAGGAGTTCTCCAAATTTAACTTTGAGATTTGTTACGTGCCAGGCCCAGAGAACATTAGGGCGGACGCTCTCTCACGCAAACCTGAATATTTGGAGGGGGAGGGAGCACCCGAAGAGAGACATGTCATTCCAGAGGACCGCTGGGTGTGTGGGGCGGCATTGGTGGGACAAAGAGAACTGGTAGAGGAAACAGAGAATGATGAATACGCCCAGAATAAGCTCAGAGGTCTTAGGGGTGAGGGAGAGGAACCAGGGGGTTTCGAGGAAAGAAATGGAGCTTTGTATTACAAAGGGGCACTGTATATCCCTGAAGGAGACTTAAGGGGGAGGGTACTCAAGCAGTTGCACGACAGCCCCACGGCGGGGCATTTTGGACAACACAAAACCATGTGGTTGGTCACCAGGGAATTTTGGTGGCCTAAGGTGAGGGAAGATGTACGGGAGTATGTAAGAGGGTGTGAGCAATGCCAGCGAGCCAAAGGGGAGAGGCGGGCACCGGCGGGACTATTAGAATCCTTACCAACCCCAGAACGACCTTGGGAGGCAGTGTCGATAGATTTTATGACTGATCTGCCAAAGTCCAAGGGGAAAACAGCCATCATGGTGGTGGTAGACCTACTAACAAAGATGTGCCACTTTGTAGCCTGCTCGCATGCAGTCACGGCGGAAGAGACAGCGAAGTTATTTGTAGAACACATTTTTAGGTTGCACGGAGTGCCATTGAGGGTGGTCTCAGACCGAGGAAAACAATTTACTTCCAGGTTCTGGAGGAAGCTCATGAGCTTACTGCAGGTGGAGGTCAACTTTTCGACTGCCCGGCACCCTGAAACCAACGGGCAGGCGGAAAGAGCAAACGGTGTCCTCCAGCAATACCTGAGGTGTTATGTCAATGACAGAGAGAATGACTGGGTAGAAAAGTTGGCGCTGGCGGAATTTGCCTACAACAATGCCGAGAATGTGTCCACAGGGATGAGCCCCTTCTTGGCTAATTATGGGTGTCATCCCAGGGCTTTCCCAGGGGGAGAAGGGGAGAGATGGAGCGTCCCGGCAGCCGAGCATTTTGTAGAAGAAATGGAAGCAATCCATCGTCAGCTCCAACTCAACTTAGAAAGGGCGAAGGAAGAATACAAGAGGCAGGCAGACAAGAACCGAAGGGAAGGTGAAACCATAAGGGTGGGAGATAGGGTGTGGCTGTCAACCCAAGGGTTGCTGTTCAAAGGAGGTTGTAAGAAATTAAGACCCAGGAGATTGGGTCCCTTTGAGGTCATTCAACAGGTCAACCCAGTGGCTTTCAGGCTCCGGTTACCCAACCACATGAAACTGCACCCAGTATTTCACAGGTCGTTACTGTCACCGTATGAGGGGGGACGAGAAGGGATGGCCACTCGGGGACCGGTCATAGAAGAAAGGGAATGCAGCAGCCATGTGGCAGAAATCCTCGACGCCAGGTGGAAGGGGGATCAGGTGGAGTATTTGGTAGCATGGGAAGGAGAACCGGAGTCAGAAAACACTTGGGTAATGGCAGAAGATATCAATGACGAGGTATTGATAGAAACGTTCCATCAAAGGTTCCCAAGGAAACCTCAGCCTGTGGAGAGGTTCCGGAGGGAATACTTTGGGACCACCGATGAGGAGGAGGAGTTGGAAGGATTCCCGGACTCGGAAGGGGAAGGGGAGATGGACTCTGAGGAGGAGGAGTACTTCGAGACCAGGAACCGCAACAGGTGGAGAGAAGTGTTCGAGACATCGGAAGATGAAGGAAGTTCATTCCGGGGTTTTGCCTCCTCACCGCCCGTAGAGGAGGGGGCGAGAGGGGATGAAGGGGGCCCTGGAGGGGAGGTGGATGTCAGGGAACTGCCATCGGAAGGAAGGGAGGTGAAAGGGCTCACACAGGTTGGGAGAGACTCAGCAGCTGAAGAGGGAACCAGTAGGGGGAGAGGAGCTGAGCTGAGGGAAAGTGAGCTGGAGGGATGGCTCAGAGACACTTCCAGCGAAAACAGTGGGGAGGTTTCAGGACCTCCTGTAGGGACACCCACTCCTCGCCGGAAACTGTCACGCAGAGAGTCCAGAAGACGTGTTTCCGTTAAGGAGCTTTTATGTTGGAAGCGATTCCGAAAGCAACCACTGTCGGAATCTGCTAGTGACTAGAGGAGCCATGTCTGAGGGGCTCCGTCACAGACAGAGGTTTGTGGACTTGAACAAACTCTGAGGGGATACGATTTTACGCACAAGCAGCTCATCATCCCATCACAAATACAAAATGATTTCCTCCCATTGTTGGGGGGAAGTGTTCACGGTGAGATAATTTATACGATTAGAAAAAGAGTGTAATCATTGCTACCTGATTGTAAATCTAGATGTTTCTTACCATGACCATATTTGTCACATTATCAGCTACGTCCATCTTTATCCTGGAAACATTTCAATCGAGGAACATTTTGTAGAGTTAACTGAAACAAAACCAGAGTCAGGCAGTGGTTTAAGTAGACAAAACCATGAACAGATTAAAGCAAGACATCAATATTAAAGATGCCCAAAGACAAGGATACAATAACGGGGCAAATGGCAAATATGTGCACAATGGTATTGAAGTCCTCATATTAAATGATTATTCAACGTAAATTGTACTCTAGATCCACTGAAATTAGTGGCATGACTAAGTTAGGTTCGTTCATTTCAGTGGATCTACTCTGAGCAGAACTTACGTAGTTTGATGCCACACAAATTTGGCAATATTTATCATTTTGGTTCAACTGTTTATTTTATTTTTTATTGCATTTTTCTCCTTAGTCTCAAGGAGATATATTGTTTCATATAATTTCTAGGCCATTGACTGTAATAAGGTTGATGGCAATGATGAAGTCATAACAAAATAAGTCACAAATAAATAAGCATTGTGACAAAGAGGAACACTTCGGCACAGAGCAAATTTGATCACACAGAATTCTGTTGCTTCTTCACATATGGGAATCAGCATTAGGAAACTGCATCAATTCTTGCAAACACTGCTGTGCTGAAGGAAGAGAGTGTATCTCCCCTTCTGTTTTTATAAGGTACATATGCAAACCTTCTTGCTTGTCTAATATTTGAACTAAAATAGTAAATACATGAACAATAGTAAACATTATAGTGAAGTAGAGAATGCTTTTAACAGTCACAATGACCTCCAATTTTATGACTTGAATAAACTTGAACAGAGCATAAGTAAGGGAATTTCAAGAGGCCTAATAATGCAGTAGGTATCTTGCTCATTGGAATTTTTATTACTATGCCACTGATTAAATACATGGTGAACAAAATAGATTTACGGAAAGTAAATAGCCGGAGGCAGCAATAAAGAAGCAGAATAGCATCAGATCATTTCTCTGATACATGGCATAGTATTTTGACAGATGAGAAAGTGAAGCGGGGTTTTTCCCCCCCAGTGATCTTTAAACCAGAACCCAACAGAAATCAGTGGAATTTGGCCTGCAGTTAAACGGATGAAGGGCTCCAAGATTCAACAAAGGAAAATAAATGTTCCACTTTCATATTAAAGCTACTATCCTAAACATATTGATTTGGCAGTAAATTTAATTAAAACCAATGGAGCTTATGTCTGAGTACATGGGAGGGC
This sequence comes from Podarcis pityusensis, assembly GCF_964106645.2. Taxonomy (NCBI): domain Eukaryota; kingdom Metazoa; phylum Chordata; class Lepidosauria; order Squamata; family Lacertidae; genus Podarcis; species Podarcis pityusensis. Next base: position 5,610,052 of record NC_138038.1, on the reverse strand, counting down.
AGTGATGGGTAAGCATTTGAAAGAAAGCATTTCCTTACATCCCCCAACTGGGATATTTATGAAGTTTATTTTATCTATTTTCATATTATATCATACAATTGTCATTTTTTATTATTCAGTGAACCAGGAAAATTTCAACATCTATTCACTGTCATTATTTTATTGTATTGTATTTATTAACTGCATTTATATGATGCACGGTCCTCATTTAGACAGTTCCAACAATTAGTGCACTGTCATTGCAATTTATATCTTCCAATATCAACTTTAACCAACTGGTCTATTTTTTCCCCAGTGAAGGGGTCTTGGGAATAATATTTATTGGCCAGTGTTTGTGACTCAACGTTTTATTAGAAAGCCCTGCTGTCAAATGATTTTTCTGCTTTCCTCAAAGCCCCTGAAAGAAAGGTAGGTCAGACACACAACATTATTTTACTTCTGGGTTTCCCTTTGTTGCTACAACTTCTCAGATGGGTACATTATATACCGTACTTTTTGCTCTATGAGACTCACTTTTTCCCTCCTAAAAAGGAAACATGTGTGTGCGTCTTATGGAGCGAATGCAGGCTGCGCAGCAATCCCTCTTGCTGTTCTGGCTTCTGAGATTCAGAATATTTTTTTTCTTCTTTTCCTCCTCCAAAAACTAGGTGCGTCTTGTGGTCTGGTGCGTCTTATAGAGCGAAAAATACGGTATATCTAATGTGAGAATTTGTAACAAAAGGACATACATTAATTCTCTGAGCCTTTGTAATTTCACTCCCAAGTCCCCCATCTCAGATTTGGGGGGGGGGGATAACTACCTACAATTAATACAAGAGTAAAAAGCTGCAACAACATCTGGAATACAGATGCTTTTTATAGACATTATTATTTGAATGCTCTTTACCAAAGACCTTGTGGTCACGATCTTCTTACCATTTCCTCTACAATGATAGTAAGACTACTGTAACTCTAGAATAAGCATTTTGAGAATGGCACTATTGCCACTATCTAAAAGCAAGTTGCTGAGTCAACCTTATGATTTATCCTAATTTCATGGCAAATTGCTTTGGCCCTTTGGTAACCTAATAACTTAAAACAAATAAACTAGGGGCTTCTGTTCAGAAAGCTTCTGGGCATCCATTTGCAAAAATGTGCTGATGACTTTGTTCTTCATAGCTATTTTACAGATAGAATCAGCGTGTTTATGGGTTAATCCAGACTTAGTACACCTGTAGAAATCAAGGGGACTGAAGTTAGTTACTGTGTGTTTTCCTCTTGATAAAACTAGCTGCTTGTTTAAGCATTATTGGGTTACACCAATATGCTGGTTTGCTTATTCTGCATTGAATAAGCTGTCTCAAGTAAGGATGGTTGAAATACTTTGGAATGAAAATTCATGGGCTGCGGTTGTCCTCCTGAGGCCCATCCAACAAACCTATGTGTGAGCATGGAGAGAAATTTACACAGTGACGAAAGACCCTTTGAATTTTCTGCTGCAGTTCCTTGCCCTGGTGCTGAAGGGGCAAGCTATTCTTCGATTTCTATCACAAAATGAAATCCATTTATAAATACACACTAAGTCTGGGGCAGGATTTCTAAAACTGAAAGTGGTAGGCTGTGGCGTGCTTTTTGGTGAATCTGGAGGCCATGATGAAAATAGAGAATAAATACCACAGTAAAAAATAATATATAACTTTTATTAAAGCCATTAATTTAAATACTGCTGCAAGCCACCGCAGGGTTCCAGGTGCTTACCCAGGGTTCATGTTTACTTTTGGGAATAAGGCACAGCAGAGACTGTGGCGTCTTTACGATATATGGTTTATTTGCATATATATGGAGGCGTTCACAGCATTAACATCCCAAAAGGGTCTTGCTACTTCCATATCAACAGTTTGGGATTCCAGCAGAGGTCTAGTCTCTCTCTCTCTCTCTCTCTCTCTCTCTCTCTCTGCTTGCTGCTTTGCTTCTAGGTTACACTGCTGCTTCCCCCTCCACACTAAACTCTGGCTTTTTTCATCCTCACTATCTGCAAGTTGTATGCATAATTACATGTCTAATGAGACTCTGCTATGAGCAACTGGTCTAGTTGAGACCTTTGGGTATAGGGCGGTGTATAAACTGAAAATAATGACAATAATAATAATAATAGTTCTAAAATAAGTTTGCCTAGGATTGTAGTCTAAAGCACGTACTTTTTTCTCCAGCTGAAATCAAAAGGACTTAAAGGTAAAGGTACCCCTGCCCGTACGGGCCAGTCTTGACAGACTCTAGGGTTGTGCGCTCATCTCACTCTAGAGGCCGGGAGCCAGCGCTGTCCGCAGACACTTCCAGGTCACGTGGCCAACGTGACGAAGCTGCTCTGGCGAGCCAGAGCCGCACACACGGAAACGCCGTTTACCTTCCCGCTAGTAAGCGGTCCCTATTTATCTACTTGCACCCGAGGGTGCTTTCGAACTGCTAGGTTGGCAGGCGCTGGGACCGAGCAACGGGAGCGCACCCCGCCGCGGGGATTCGAACCGCTGACCATGCGATCGGCAAGTCCTAGGCGCTGAGGTTTTACCCACAGTGCCACCCGTGCCCCTATCAAAAGGACTTAGACATGCCTAAATTTAGCTGGATTGCACTCAATAGCTCTATTACCAAGAAAATCTGAACACTGAAGGCAAGCATTAATAGTGCAATTTCACCATTCCAGCTTCTGTTAAGAGTTTCTCTTCATTCATGTCCATTTAATAAATTATCACTGCAATCCCATCCTCCTCTAGGGGGTCCCAGGATTAAGCCACAAAACTCTCAGCAATGTGTCAGTCACGTGACTCATGCACTGCACAGATTAATTTGTGACTTTCCCTGGAGCTGGGAAATGGTTGTTAACTGCTGTCTGGGTTATCCAGTTCTGGAGAATTGTTTCCTTCATGCAGTCCGATTTCCCAATAAAAGGTCTCTTTCTCTTTTATAGGTCTTTTAAAATGTCTTTCCTGCAAAATGCAGCAGATGCCATTTACATGTGCACAGGAGATGTTTCTTGTTTAAATAATGTTTCAAAGAGCTTTAAAGGGCTCTTTGGATATGATGCAGGGCCACCAGGGACACAAGGTTTGGTCTTGCACACTGGCATTTCTGGTGCTTTTTTAAAAAAAAGAAAAAGAAAAAAAGAGGTGCCGGAACCCACCATGAACACCTCCCTTGTTCTCTTATAATGGCAATGACACCCACCTGAATGCTGCTGGACCTGAGTTTTGGCTGAAAAAAAGTCCTGGACATTTCACACATTGTAGTTTGCTAAACTTTCTGCTATCAAGCATTATTAATAATTACATTAAATATTGTAGGATTTCTATCTGTAAAATGAGTAAATGTGTTCTAAGTAATAATAATAATAATAATAATTTATTATTACGGTCAAAGACCAGCTTGTATTAAAATATTATTAAAATAGAAATTACATAGAAGAGGGGCCAATAGGCACCCTTGCCTGACTCCCTTAAAAGTTTTAATGGGGTCTGTTAGGTGTCCTGGGAGGCTACACCTGACTCTAAGAGCCGTATTTGCATGAACTGCCTGGATTAAAAACAGGAGCCTTCTGTCTACGGTGGTACCCTGAAGTCTATCCCAGAGTCTAGTTCTGGGGACTGTGTCGAAGGCTGCTTTTAGATCTACGAAGGCAGCGCAGAGTGAGACCTGCCCTCCTGATTTATATTTTTCTATGAGGTGTTGTAGCATTAGGCAGTGATCTGTCGTGGACCTTCCGGGTGTAAAGCCCACTTGTTCTATTGCCAGAATGTCTTCATTTTCTAACAATTCAGTAAACTTTTTAAGTAGGTGCTTTGTGTAAAGGTTACTAATCACACTTAGTAAGCTAATCAGCCTATAGTTTGATGTGTCCCCTCTATTGCCCTTTTTATAGAATGGAACTATTATGGCTGTTCCCCATTCCCTTGGGATGTAACCAGTCTCCTCTATGCGGGTAAAGAGAGGCTAAGAAAGGCGCCCACAAACCCTACTGTGATTTTAGCATTTCTGGCATAATGCCATCTGGGCTGGGGGCTTTAGTGTTCTAAGTACCTCATTCCTGAGTAATATGCTGCCTATATATGCTTTATACATATAAGCTGCAGCTAGGTACACCTTTTTGGATTATTCACTTCTGGAGTCGTGACAAAATAAACATGATCTATGTTGGTCAGGTATCATGTATGTGTTTATTGCTATTTTTAGATAGATTAGGTGGTTTCTATAGGCTGCACCCCTTTACTTATGGGCTTTGCCTCCCGGTGCATGAGCTGGATCCCTTTAACCTCTGCTCTTTCTGGGATTCTGTCCTTTGGCACAGGATTGTACCCATATGCAGCTTTATTTATCACATTTATAGCCTGCCCTTCACCAAGTCATCCCAGGATAGGTTTCAAAAACATCAGAAAAACAAATACAGGTCGCATTAAAAAAATCTCATTTTATATTAAGGTAAAACAAGAACATAGCAAAGGCTTGCCAAATTTATTATTTATTTTGGCTCCAATCCAGCTAACATTTGTTGTGACTAATTCTTACTGAAATGCTTGAAAGTGACCAGGCTTGATTTAGTTGCAACAACTTACCTTGGTTGTAAGTCTATTGAACACAGTGGGCCGTACCACTAAGTAAACTTGCTTAGGACTGTGCTAAACCTTGTTGTATTTATATCAATGGGACTCAGTCGTTTCAGGTGGAGTATGAGCTTTTCCTTTACAGCAAAGAGCCCTTGGAGAATAACATTCATGAATAAAGCCTGAAAGGCTTGTAACACCCAGGAAAAGTTGAGCATCTCCATGTGAGAACAATAAGGCAGGAAAAACTGACAAAATAGTAACCCGGTGAGGAAAGCAAAACAGAACATACTGTTCTTTGATAGTACTCTATGTGCATTCTATGGATCTGGAGATCTTGGCACCTGGCGACTTCAAGAAATTTACAGTCTTGTGACATGTTGTACAGACAGGTAATCGGGGGAGCATGCTCATTTTTTTTCCATTTGATACAATGCAAACGCTCCCAACTTTCTGACAAAATTCCCTTTAGTGGATAAGACCTTCATGAACTTTTTTTTTTAGTGGTAGGGTGGAAAACTGCCATCTCACTCTGCAGAATTCTCTGCTTACAATATTACTTTTTAGATCCTCTATTTTCCATCCATCTGTTACAACTGCCCGGGAAACAAATGACTTTAAGCAGATTTGTGGTGCTGTGACATCAAGGAGAAAGAGGTAAATCTCCTGTGCAACGTAATAAGACATCTCACACACATGAAGGGGGACAGAGTAACTAAATCTCCTGCCATAGGGACTTTTCCCTTATACTAGTCTATAGCAGCTTCTCTCAACCTTGGGTTCCCAGATGTTACTGGACTACCACTCCCATCATTCCTGAGTGCTGCCCCTGCTGGCCATGGTTGATAGGAGTTGTAGGCCACCAACATCTGGAAACCCAAGGTTGAGAAAAGCTGGTCTTACAATATCACAGCTGGGAGTGTTGTTGAGGTTTTGTTTGATTTTTCTGCTTGATTTTTGCCTGCTGAAATGGAAAGGTCTTTGCTGAGTGCCTGAAGTTCAACAGGGATGATTGTAATGCTGCCATATCATTTGCAGGGCTGCTATTACAGAGATGATGTGTATGTGGTCCTCTTTGGATGCTCTAAGGCACTATATAAACATCAAGTATTATTAAAATTACATAATAAAACAGTAATAAACTATCTATAAAAGCATAATTATCTCATCCTTAAACCCTCTTCTAAGCTAGAAAACTATAGCAGTAAGAACTAACTAACTTGCTGATAGACGACTAGTCCTCCCTCCCTTTATTGTCTTTTATTAACTCTTCTGTCGATGGTATTTGCATCCGCCAGGATATCAGGAATCCTTCTGGAGAGATTCCTTAACATGAAGCCTGACTCTAATCTTCTGTTAGACTCCATTAACTTGCTCCTACCCACCATAATTCCTTTACATATTCATACTTGTACAAACAGTGACCCGAGTCTTTGTTCTTTTTACTGATGTGTGCTTTATTTTCACAATCTCTTGCTCATTCACCTTTAAAACTGATTTTTTATATATAATAAAAAACTAAATAATGCAGGGAACATCCATGAATACACAAAAGACCTCCTGCAGCAAAAGTTCATTGTAATCACACAAGGAGTCCGGAAGAATTGCCCAGTGTGGGGATATGGCTGGACACACATCCCTGAAGCCCCACTCTATTTTGATGACAAAGTCTGAAGAGGGCTCTCAGATCTGGTATTCCAATCCCCAAGTCTCTAGACTCTCATGAAGGGCTGTTGACCATTCTAATGCCTTTTGTGGGAACTTCAGAGTGAGAAAATGTTGCTCTTCCTGGAGTCAGAAGCGCCTGAAGGTATTGGCACCATTAAAAAAAAAACTACACAAAAAACCTGCTGTACCCTCTCAGGTTTCTCTGAATCTGACTGCATCAGGGTGCTGAGAAAAGTGAATTAAAACCTGTTATTAATTCTATCTAATGCTAATAGTGACCTCTGCTGTCTGTAACTATAACGACACCATTGTCCCATATTTCTGTCCTTATTCAAAATGTAAAAAACCAAAAAACAACTAGAGTTCCAGGCTCCCTTGGTACCTTCCAACCCAATATTCTTCCCATCCAGGTCCATATGCTGCCAAATCCCCCTACCTGTGTAAACCCTCTTCAAGCATTGTCACTAGAAGAGGAACCACGGGTAGAGCAGGGCTTCTGCTAGCCTTTTGCGTGATTAGTGAACTTCTGCAGTGAGGAGCTTTGTATATCCATGGTGATTCCCCATATAATTGAGAACAATGACATCTCAGGGTTTTCAATCATGCAAGGAGCATGACTTAGCTTAGGGCTGGCCCAAGACCATTTGATGCCTGAAGCAAGATGTGCCACTGATGCTTTACTGCACCACAGATCACTGCTGAGGCTATTCCACACCCTTTAAGATAATTCAGATTCCGTCCTGGGACAATCTGTTATGTTATTTTTGCTGCAGTAACTATTGCCCATGTAATTTGTATAAGCAGCACCAACAGTTATAAAAATTAGCAATGCATAGTATCTGTGGAGTAATCATACTGTTACTTACAGTGGTACCTTGGTTCTCAAACTTAATCCGTTCCGGAGGTCCGTTCCAAAATCAAAGTGTTCCAAAACCAAGGCACACTTTCCCATAGAAAGTAATGCAAAATGGATTAATCCGTTCCAGACTTTCAAAAACAACCCCTAAAACAGAAACTTAACATGAATTTTACTATCTAACGAGACCTTTGATCCATAAAACGAAAACAATAATCAATGTACTACACTATAAAATAAATAAAACAGTATTGTAGATCATAAGAATTAAAATTTTCTTACCTGCACTGATGATATTGTTTGGATGCGGGGGTTTTTATCCATTTCTGCAGTCACACAATGATTGATCAGTAGCTGAACTGGGTTCCACACAATCACAAAAACAAATTAACTGGAAAAGCCTCAAAAACAAAAACGCAAAATAAATAGCAAAAACAAAAGCGCCAAACTTAATCTGTTCTGGAAGTCCATTTGACTTCCGAAATGTTCAAAAACCAAGGTGCAGCTTCTGATTGGTGCAGGGGCCCTGGAAACAATAGCTGACAGCCACATCAGATATTTGGCTTCTGAAAAACGTTCAAAAACCAAAACACTTACTTCTGGGTTTTTGATGGCGTTTGAGAACCAAGGTACCACTGTACTTTCTAGAGAGGAAAGTGCAAGGAGCTGGGGAAAGTGCTTTTAAAAACATTTCACTCAGCATCCACAAGAGGGTTTCAGCTTGCTCCCAAAAGAAAAAAGACTAAAAAAAAATCCCCCCCCCCACCCAGTTTTCAGAGGACTCATATCGCTAGTGCTACCCTTTCACTGCTTGGCCATGCTCAACTCACATACCAAATATACTGTTTCTAAGAGTTGGCAACTCTTAATCAGGTTCTAGCTCATGACATCACTAAGCCCCACTCTGTGACATCACCAAGTCTAATCTCTTGCATTTTAAGACTTTGGGATGCTGGGAATCTGGGGACACTATATCCAGCTGACTTAAATACGCCAAATCTGTCACACAAGCAAGACAAGGCTTTTTGAGACCCAGTGTGGTGTAGTGGTTAAGAGCGGTAGACTCATAATCTGGGGAACCGGGTTTGCGTCTCCGCTCCTCCACATGCAGCTGCTGGGAGACCTTGGGCTAGTCACACTTCTCTGAAGTCTCTCAGCCCCACTCACCTCACAGAGTGTTTGTTGTGGGGGAGGAAGGGAAAGGAGAATGTTAGCCGCTTTGAGACTCCTTAGGGTAGTGATAAAGCGGGATATCAAATCCAAACTCTTCTTCTTCTTCTTCTTCTCTCTTTTACAAGAACAAAGGTGACTGCCATGAAGGTAACAAAACTACCATGGAATCTCCCTGCTGAGTACTGTGGGGAAAGCCTTTGTCTGTGTACTGCTCAAGGGATTAGTCACTTGCAGGCAGGGTCTATCCCAGGTCAAAATGCGGCTTTAGAACTCAGAGGTCAACCTCACCAGCCAAAAAAACCCTCTTTTTAATAATTTTTGTAATTGTTTTTTTCATAATTTTATACATTTTAACATAACCATTTTGAACATTAAAGTACAGTGGTGCCCCGCAAGACGAATGCCTCGCAAGACGGAAAACCCGCTAGACGAAAGGGTTTTCCGTTTTTGAGTTGCTTCGCAGGACGAATTTCCCTATGGGCTTGCTTCGCAAGACGAAAATGTCTTGCGAGTCTTGAGATTTTTTTTTCACTTTCCCCCCCTTTATCTAAACCGCTAAACCTTTAATAGCCTTTTAGCAGCTAATCCGCTAAGCCAATAAGCCTTTAATAGCCGCTAAACCGCTAATAGAGCTAATCCGTTAAACCGCTAATAGGGTTGCTTCGCAAGACGAAAAAACCGCTAGACAAAGACACTCGCGGAACGGATTAATTTCGTCTTGCGAGGCACCACTGTACATGGATCCTCAGGATTTTTGCATTGGGCTACCCCAAACTCACCGTCAAATCACATGCCTGTGGCCACAGCATGAACCACAAAAATCATACATCCACTGTTTCGTCCAGATTATTTTTTTTTCTTGTTTTCCTCCTCTAAAAACTAGGTGCGTCTTATGGCGCGAACAATACAGTAAGTGACATCTGCAAGACCTTCCTAAGGAGTCATGACCGGTGACATCCTGCCCCAAGAGTGTCAGGCAGATAACCATCTCAGTCCCAGTGCCTACCCGCCCCATAGTGGGACAAGACAAAGGGGTGTGTTGGACTTAGGGACCAGGGAACTGCCAATGCCTTCCTTTGTACTATGATGGAGTAAGTGTGAAAGGATATACTTGAGTGACAGGGCCATGCCTGTATCTCAGGTTCTACCTGAGACCACACCTTTTTCTGTGACATCTCTATGAAGTTTTGATGATTCACCCTGTATTATGGGGAACTTTAGGGAGCTTTAAAATACGGATGTAACTGTTGTCTGGGGCTTCCAGCTGCTTCGTCTTTGCAGCAGCAGGAATTCTTGTTGCAACAATAAAGATCAGGCCTGCAGGCCGTTGTCTTGCTTCTATCTCCTGGCAGAAGTCTCTTGCTTGTGACCCCCGACCTGAAGCTATGGGAGCCAAGGTTAGGTGATTGCAGGGTGCTCCAAGGACTCTCAACAGGATGCCCACCGAAGTGCCGCACGATGACCATGTCCTTCCACAGGAACATGGAATAGCAGAGTCCTGTATGATGGCTCGTCCATGGATGTCTTACCTTCTCCTTTCGGGCACCTACCCAAACCATAATGCCTTACTCAGAGGCCCTGGGCGGTGTTCTTTTGAGCGTACTGTACTTCCCAATTTCATATATCGAAAGTGAGGGAGCTATGCATGCCGCCCAGTGCCGGATTTAGATAAAGAGAGGCCCTAGGCTACTCCACTTGTGAAGCCCCTCCTAATCCCCCACCCTCATGACTAAAAGAAAGTGTTATTAAAAAAAATGAGTGAAGCCAAGGATGATGACGGGTATTTAAAATTCTGCAATTCACAATTTCATCAGAAAACTCAATCAAAATTTATTTTCTAAGTTTGCCACTTTCAGTGTACAGAATGCTCAGTACAGAATGCTCTTGAGACATTGTGGCCCTTAATTCATTTTTAATTCTTTTGAGTCTTGAAAAACTCCTCTCTCCCAAGCAGTTAGTGACCATAAAGCTATAGCTGCAAGATTGCTTCCACATTAGGAAAGGCCATCTGAATTTTTTCCTTGTATATAATTTGATAAAGGTCTGTATGAGACAGAGAGTGCTCTGCTGTAAGCCTATGGCTTTGTGTCACGTACAGGTGAAAGTGCAAAAGTTCATCAATAAGTTTCAGGTCAATATCTTCTGAGTATGCTTCCATCAACAGTTCAACACCTTGCTGAATTTCTTGCTTAGATGCTATCAGGGTAGCAAAAATGGAAAGCAATTGTGCAACATCACTGTATATGATACTACTTCTTTTTAAATTGGCTTCAAGTGCATCTACTATAGGAATAAAGGCTTTTCTCCTAAACTCATCTCTTGAAGAAAGTGCATCTAAGGCATCAGATGCACTTGTCATTTCTTTGCCGTTTCCTCACTCTTTGCTTCCTTGTTTTGTAGTTAACATTTGGCAAGGTGGCTTTTGCTTCTTTCTCAAGCTCATCAAAATCTTCTCTAATTTTCCTTTAAAAATCCAGAAGTTTAACTGTGCAAACTTGCACAAGAACTCAGTAACAGGCCTGATTTCTGAAGGGCTTGGCTGACCTTGTGAAAATGACCTAGCATATATCTCTTAAGATTTTGCAAACTTTGGCTGTGAACTAGCGCCCCACAAAAAAATTCAAGTTGGGCCCCAGTTTCAAACTGGGGCCCACTGGCTGGCCCTGAATCTCATAATTACTAGGCCCGAGTTGCCCTGCCCTTGCATGAAGTCTTGGGTTTGCAATTTGGGGAGATGTTATGTACTGAGTTGAATAGGATCCAGCAGTCTGATTGGTCTTGGAACAATAGGCTTCAGAATGCAGCAGTCTGATTGGTCCTAGAACAATAGGATTCAGAATGCAGCAGTCTGATTGGTTCTAGAACAATAGGATTCAGAATGCAGCAGTCTGATTGGTCCACAGGAGCCACCCAATCCAGCTCCAGGTGGAAGTGAATCCGCAACCTGATTGGCCTACAGGAGAATCCGGGGAATTAGCCAATCAGGTGGGGCCCATTGTGTAAATAATGTATATAAAGCAGTCATTCTTAGGGAACTTCCATTCCTCCTCACCACTATGAGCTGAATAAAGAGCATGAAATATCCACTCTCGACTCCGAGTATATTTCAGGAGAGGAGAGACTGCCTGCTGTGGGGTGGGTGGGCTGGGGAGGCCCCTTAGATTTAGAGGCCCTAGGCTTCAGCCTACTTAGCCTATACATAAATCTGGCACTGATGCCGCCCTTCCGAATTTCAAATATAAAGGTAAAGGGACCCCTGACCATTAGGTCCAGTCGTGACCGACTCTGGGGTTGCGACGCTCATCTCGCTTTATTGGCCGAGGGAGCCGGCGTACAGCTTCCGGGTCATGTGGCCAGCATGACTAAGCCGCTTCTGGCGAACCAGAGCAGCACACGGAAACGCCGTTTACCTTCCCGCCAGAGCGGTACCTATTTATCTACTTGCACTTTGATGTACTTTCGAACTGCTAGGTTGGCAGGAGTTGGGACCGAACAACGGGAGCTCACCCCGTCACGGGGATTCGAACCACCGACCTTCCGATCGGCAAGCCCTAGGCTCTGTGGTTTAACCCACAGCGTCACCCGCATCCTATAATTTCAAATATAAACGCAGCCTAAAAGGATACATGCGTACTCGCATCCAGGTATATATTCCCCCACATATATACACCCACCCACTCATGTACACGTGTCCCAAACACGCAACTCCATATATACATCCACCTGCACCCGCCCCCCCCCTCAGGTGAGGAGCCTCTGAGGCGACACACCTGCCGCCTCTCCCCACCCCCCACTCCCGCAGCAACCGTCCTTCCCGCGCTTTGTGGCATCACGCGGAGGGGGCGTGGCCCTGCGGCTGCGGCGGGGCGTGCGTAGCGGCTGCTCCGCCGCCATTTTGTCTCGGTGAGGCGTTTCGCGCTCGCGGGGAGGAGGAGGAGGAGGGGGAAGGCGGGAGGGGCGGCGGCGGCCTGCTTCTCTCTCCTGCTCCCGGCGGCGGCGGCGGCGGAGGGTTCCGTTTCAGCTTCCCTGGAGAGCTTCAGGCGAGGCGAGGCGATGTCGGCGTTCTCGGAGTCGGCGCTGGAGCGGAAGCTGCTGGAGCTGAGCAACTCCCAGCAGAGCGTCCAGACCCTGAGCCTGTGGCTCATCCACCACAGGAAGCACTCGCCCCTCATCGTCGCCGTGTGGGAGCGGGAGCTGCGCAAAGGTGAGGCCGCGGGGCGGAGAGGAGGGCGGGAAAGGTCGCGCAGGTAGGCCGCGAGCGGGTTGTGAGGGGGAAAGGTCCTCAGGTACCTCGGCGGCGGTGGCGGCGGTTCCCTCTCTTCCGCCTCCCTCGCGCCGGGCCTCGGAGGCCGCTCTCGCCTCAGCAGCCAGCCGGAAGGAGAGAACGGGGACCCGCCGCCGGCCTCCGTTGCGGCCCGGGAGGAAGACGCTTGTGGGACGGCGGAGGGAGCGGTGCCGGCGCCCCCTAACCTTTATTTCGGTGGGGGATAGGAAAGGGGGCGCGGCGACGAAGGGCCGCAGAAGCCCCGGCGAGGCCCGTTTCCCCTGATAGGAAGTACTTTGGAACTCCCTGCCACTTGAGATCGAGCAGGCGCTCTTTCCGGCGCCTGCCGAGAACGCATTCCCGTTTCGACGAGCCTACCCACCCAAGAGGGTTAGAAATGCGAGGTCATTTTACTGTTTTGGCATTGTGACTTTTGCGTGTTTTAAGGTCTTTCTTGGTTTGCCTTAACCACTTGAGGGTTTGTTTGTTTTTGGCTTTGACAGTCAAGAGGGATGTAGATTTTTGTTACGTGTTAAGGTACTGTGCACCACAATCCTAAATTAAGGCTCACACCAGCCTTTCTCGACTTTGGGTTGTTATATGCTGTTGGACTACAACGCATCATCCCTGGCCACTGGTCTTGGTAGCCTGGAATGATGGGTGCTGTAGTCCAGCAACACCTGGCGAGCCAAGGTTGAGAAAGGCTGGTTACACTCACTGGCGGAGGAATGGGAGTGTGGAGGGAGCGGACCGCCCCGGGCACCATTATTCCAGTAGGGTGCCATCGCAGTGGGGCCCCGGACACGCGCCGCCCCCGTGTGCTGGGCGTGCATCACGCCCCCAGGATGCACATCACATGGGGGGGGCGCCAGCCACGCCCCCGTCTGCTTTCTGCCCCCGGTAGTGGAGCATGCAGCTTCCCAAAAGTGGGTCTCCAGCTGTTTTGGGACTACTGTCATCCCTAGCCACTGGGTCTGGTAGCTAGGGATGATGGGAATTTTAGTCCAAAAACAGCTTGAAACAGTTTTGGAAACCCTGCACCAAGGTTCTTTGTATGTCTGTTAAGTCTCAGCCGTTGCTGATTTCAGTATGTTACTCCCAGATAAGCATGTTTACCCTCCAGGGACAGACTGGGAGGTTCCACCCAAAATTTAAGAGGGTGTGGAGCCCTTGTAAGGAGGGTTTCCATAATAGCTGTTGATGGGGGTATGAAAATGACATTGTGGGTCAAGGTGATTGTCTTTTATGGGGGGGGATAAAAAAAAAATCAGTTGTTGCTGGTCTTGCAACATTTTGTTGGAAGCTGCCCAGAGTGGCTGGGGGGACCCAGCCAGATGGGCGGGGTATAAGTAATAAATTATTATTATTATTATTACCATTTTCTGATATCTAATTATAATGTTTTTATTGTGGGGAAGGGGATTTGGAAGAATGGAGCAATATTCAGTTCAATCTCTATGCAGCAGGTAGCAATACAAAAATGCTATTACTTTCTAAACATAATTTGAATCGCTTGATCTAAATGGTGGTACATAAATATTACAAAGGTACAAATTTTGACTGACCCTTGTAACCTAGACAGTTTAAGGCAGATGTACTGTACATAGGATTGTTGTACTTGGCATTGCACTTCTGTGGGAATTCAGGCAATGTTCATGCTCTCATCTGTGGCTCCGAATATAGGGAAGACAACTGGGCTTATTTTGGGCACAGTGAAACTGGGATGCTTTGAACACCTTGGCCACACCTGCTTGCCAAAATGGTCAGCTGTAACATCCCTTGGAAGTTGCTAGAGAAGCTTACACTTAAAATACAATAGTAGACAACTGAAGTGTTTGGAATTCTTTGGCTGCCTGAACAGCTAGTCCCAACCTTGCTCTCGCTTGGAGATATAGGTGGGAATTTCTCTTATCATTGTACTCTGCACTACTATGGGGTTATCCCAACTTCAAGCAATAGAGGAAAGTTTGTTTTCTCTTACCAATTTTGCCAGTGAAACCAGTGGTTAGTGGAAATGTGGATGCCTGATCAGGGTGAGGTGAGATTAGATGTGAACTAGGAATTCCTTGTATTTCAACCATAGTTTTGCAAAGTACTAGGAATTCCTGGAGAGACTGTTGCCTCAAGTTCATTGAGATGCTCAGAATCAGAAGTATAAGTGAATCTGCAGGCGGCAGATGAATTGGATTTTATGCTAGCCCACCAGTCGTGAAACTTCCAAGTATCAACCAAAAATGAAGTGTACTTGAGGTAATGTTTTTATTAAGAAGGTTGAGACTGGGAACACCTAGCAAATGTTCTAGTGTGGTGGTGATATAATTAAAACCTAAAAAGGGGCCAGATCCCAATATTTTAAAAAATACATTGTCGCTGTCACAGTGGACTGCTGAATCGGTTCACCTCAACAACTACTTTATACATTTTCACAAAAAGAAATAGATGTAATACTGGCTTCAGACCTTGTTTTAATGCAGGGGTCAGCAAATTTTTCAGCAGCGGGCCGTTCCACTGTCCCTCAGACCTTGTGGGGGGGGACTATATTGGGGGGAATGAACAAATTCCTATGCCCCATAAATAACCCAGAGATGCATTTTAAATCAAAGGACACATTCTACTCATGTAAAAACACGCTGATTCTGGATTTAGAAGGTGATTGGGCTAGATCCGGCCCCCGGGCCTTAGTTTGCCTATCCATGTTTTAATGGATGTGAAAAGCTCATGAAATAACTTATCCCTCTGGGGTTTTTAGTTCTTATATTTTCTTCCATTTGGGGTTTAGTTCAACTGTAGTACGTTTTTGTGCATCACTTCCATCTTCCTTTAGCAATCATATGCCCTACCATATTGTGGCAAAACTATGTGGCTATCATTTTAAAATGTTTCTTGTTGGCACAAGTTTTTTTATGTCAAGTGCAACTTTGGAGTTATCCCACCTTGCACCTTGGAGTGTGTGTGTTACATTACTTGATTACTTGGAACAATTGTATTTATTACTGTCGTGTGTTGCCGAGAGCATTTTTAGAAAGGCACCTAATTTTAATCATTTTTAGTATTTCATATAAATATGTTTCAAAAGCTGTATTGCAGGGTTTTATTTCAATATTTGAAACTAAGAATTCCTAAATAAAAAAGTACTGTAGCTTGGTTTTAGCATTATAATGACTATGGGTTGCATCCAGCCTAACTTAGTTTATTTCGTTCAGAGGTATGTGCAAGTAACTTAGGTTGAATTAAACCCAATATTGTTAGAATTTAAAATAAATATATTATTAAATGTAACCTTGAATCTGAATTGCTTATGTATTTCTGATGTGGGTGGCTCAATTTGGGTTGTGGTAATTCATAATTATCACCAGAACTGAACTGATCCAAGTGTGTGCTTATTTTCTTAATGCTTTTATTTCTGAAGGCAGAATATACCATCATAATGACCAGCCATCTGGCAAGTTTTCTCTTGCCAGAGTATTTATAATTATTTGCTTGTTAGATTCACCTTACCTTGGCTTTGTGCACTCCCCAGTTCTATTTCCAATCCTCCACCTGTGCAGCCATGAGAAGTTTGGGGATTTATACTTCAGATTTCAGTTATCCACAACTTAGTGTGCTTAATTTTAACAATGTTTTGTTTGCATGTGGCAGCTTCATAAATGATGGCCTGAAGCACCTTGCTTTCAAACAAGCCATCATTGATATTAAAAACAGTTTGCTGGGTTCAGATGACACAAAAGCTTTCAATCTAATTTTGGTCATCCTGCAGGAGGCCTGGGAAAAGTTAGGTTCAGTAATGAACCACAAAAAAATCCTTCATTATTTGTCTGGAGCAAGACAAACAAGCAGCCTATGTTTGGATGCAACACCTAAGTAAAAGTGTGGCTTGGTGCAGCAGAACTGTGGCGGAGAACAATAGTCATAGCCTTTGTTCCATGAAACTACATGTTTGGTCCAGTGTTAGAAACTGAGATATGAAAGCTAGGAGCTAAATGGCATCTTAAACCTAGGTTATGGGCACAACAACAGAATGTCTAGGCACACTTTTATAACAAGACTAGAAAGTTGAAAATGTATGAACTGCAGCTAAAATATTATGTTCATTTTTCACATGGTCTAGTCCTTCCCCTGCCCACCCCCCTAATATTCTAAAGAGGGTCTGTTCTCCAGTCTTCAGAGAGTAGCTGGAAGTGGGGAGGCAGAAAAAAGTCATCCTTTCCTTCCACTTTGTAGTTTTAATCTGAAATTTTAGGTTCAGTACTGCACCCAGAGCTCAGAAACTGCTCATGCTAATGAAATTCCCTGTCACAAAATGCGCCTCGAACAATGGGAGTTTCGAACACTGGTTTGGTCATCTGTGCCAAGCCATGATTTTGTTTAGTGTTTCGTGTGAACCAGGTCTTCTTAGTTTTCTCTACCAATTTTAATGTTCAGCTTCATCTCATAAAAAATCCCAAACTTCCTTGTGTAAAGCTAGTTGATAACTGAGTGTTACCCTTTAGTGACTGCATGCAGATTTGTACTTAGTAGGTTTCAAAAACAAATATTTGAAAAGCCCTCAAACTAAGGGCCAGAAGCCCAGACAAAATGTTTCTGTCTGGTGCCAAAAGCCGGACAAAGAGGATGCCAGGAGACCATTCTGCAGGCAGGTAGCCAACACTGAAAAGGCCCATTCCCATGCTGCTACTCTCTGGACCTCCTGTGGTATGGGCATACAGAAAAGGGAAGGGCCTAAGATGACAATTGCAGGGTCTGGGTCATATAAGGAGAGGAGGTCCTTGAAAAATAAAAGTTATCAACATTTCAGTAGCTTTTCATACAAATTGCAGTACTTTGGCTCTGAATTAATATTTCATTCTTAAAAATGAATTCACCTGGTGTATTTCTTAATTTTTATTTAATAAGATGGAGTCTATGTAGTGTAACACTTAGCTGAGGAAATCATCATTTGATCAATAGCCAGATTGTTTTGTTTTAATTTTTAAAGATATTGCTGAGGAAAGGAGAGAGATACTTTGAGGAATTAGGATTCTGTTTTTGTTTCTGCATCTAATGTTAAAGTTGAACAGGACACAGCAAAATAATAGATAGGATAAAGACAGTGATTCCTCCTCCCCACATGCTAGACAGCACAGGTCAGAAGAGTTTTTGCACTTTATCTGTTAAAGAGTATGACTTGGATGGATCTGGACACAGTCATACTTCACGTAGTTTCATTGAAAGGAATAGAACTTGTGTATCATGAATTTAGTTTCATTGAATTTATAACATTCCTACCACTCTAGCAGTTATGCTAATCTTGGACAACAATCTTACACAGGTGTAAGTTCCTGCATGTGAAAGAAATAATTTGACAGTTCTGATTACTGTTTCCATTCCACCCCCTCTGACTGTCACTGTGGGAAATGCGAGTGATTTTAAGATAGTGCCTTATGATAATAGAACCATAATATATATGTGTTGCTGTTAGCTCAACAGCCAGTTAATATTCTTCTGTAATGACTAACACAATGGCTTAAACAGTCACAACAAACCTGTTGTATGATATGTTGCTAGGGCTGTGAAACTGGTAATTCCTCCTTGAGTGATTGTTGGCTAATTAATTTTGCACTGAAGGAAGTATCAGTTCCTCAGTCATCAATTTTGCAGAATTTTTCAATATACAGCTCATTATATGTTGATACAATGTGGCCTTTGAATAGTTTTCTTGTATTTTCTCAGAGTCTAAGAGCATAGTTATCACAGAGTTAAGTGATCAAGTTTATGTCCCCATCCCAGAGGAATTATGGCTAACATTCGGTTGGTCCAGACAGAATGGTGGTAGCCATAGTTAGTGCTGATGAGGGAAAGAAAGTTCAAGTAGGAGGATCACAGAAGCCTGAGGGGTTTTCCAGATCTGAACATGCATCCGCACTGAGCCTTGGAAGGGCAGGGAAGTAAATAAAGGGGCTTGGCTTCTCTGGGAAAAAATGTATGGCCTAGGTAATTAGAATCATAATTAGGCTGGAATGTAAGTTCACCACTAATTAGTTGATGCTATCTTATCAGCAGAATTTGGTACACAATTCAGATTTTTTAACAACCATCATGCAGGGTAGAAACTTTTATCTAATAGTTATGATTTTACAGTTACTAACTTCTGCATTTGGATTCTTAAGCGTTGTCAACAGCTTTTAGAGTTAGGAATCCAACGCTTGCTGATCTCAATACAGAATTTATATTTTTTCAACATCTGCCAAATCAAACTCAGTGCCAAAGGTCACCTCAATTCCGACATCCCAAATACAAAATGGGTGTATTCTTGTCCCTTTTCTTTTTAATTTATTTTTTTCAGATCTTCCAGAGCACATAAAAAAATAAATTAAAAAAATCACATCCCGTCAAAATCCAGTTGCACTTTTATTGTACAGTCATACCTTGGTTATCAAACAGAATGCATTCCAGGAGTCCGTTTCACCATTTGACTCCCGGAACCATTCAAAAACCAAGTTGCGGCTTCTGATTGGCTGCAGGAATATCCTGCATCCAATCAGAAGCTGCGGAAGCCATGCCAGGCTTCCAAAAATAGTTCGAAAACTGGAACACTCACTTCTGGGTTTCGATTGTTCAGGATCTGGTTTGTTCAGGAGCCAAGGTGTTTGAGATCCAAGGTACGACGGTATGCGGATGATGCAGCCTTATTATCACTGATGAGGATAGATCTGAAACGTCTTTTACTGTCCCTGGTTTTCTATTGTGAAACCAATAAACCTTCAATAAATTATGAGAAGACAAAAATTCTGGTCTTCTCTAATTCCCAGAAATTACAGAAATGGAAAATAAGAGGATAAGAAATCCAGCAAGTCAAGATGCACAGATACTGTGGGATTTTTTTCCCCAGAGCAACTCAGGTTGATCCAACCATCGCACAAGTGCTATAAAACAGGCAAAGTGTACCTCCTCAGCAGTAGCTCACTTTTATTTTCAGAAAGATAACCAATTTATACCAGCTACTATTCAGATTTTTCAAACTAAAGTGTTGTCCCAGCTACATTTTGAGATCCCAATATAGATACAAGCATATAATAGTCATTTAGATAAGATACACTCAAGTTTCTTGAGACATATCCTGGGGCTCCCAAGTTCAATCAAGTATGAGACAATGCGTTCAGAACTAGGTATACAGACAATGGAATATTGGGTATGGGCTAGCACTATAAAATACTATTTGCGTTGCCATTTTCATTGCCAGCCTTTGAGTCTGCTTTCTGACTTACTAAAGGACTCTTATAAATCCAGATGGTTCGAACTCTTACATAGCAGAATTAGATCTATTGGTATTGACTTGGAACTGCTGTAGAATTCAAATGAGCAATATATTTATCGCAATAGTCAAACCAGATGAAGGGACACTGAAAAACAAAACATCGAGTCAGCTGTAAATAAAATTTGCTTCCCCTAGTTATATGGATTAAATGCAACAGGATCACTTATATTTCAAAATAAATAATTCCAGTCCAGCCTTTACATTAGCCTAACTGAACGTTTTCTCCTCAGCTTTTTCAAGGGCAGACATTTAAACATTTCCAGAAATAATAGACATTGCAGATGTTCTTTGAATGTGCCAAACACTGTAGAACATATTCTATTCTACTGTCCATTGTACAACTAGCTACACAGATGTGTGCTATCCCCTTTTTGAGGAAGTGTAATATAGTGAAAATATCAGATTTTATCTGTCTGACGTTAACCTGGAAGTAACTGCAAGGGTCCTAAGTTTTTGTCAATAGTATATCTTAGAGTGGTGAATGGCACTATTTAGCGGGAAGAAATCCCAATGAATTCCTTGTTATTATATATTTTAAATGTATATATTTTAAACTTTTATATATGGATGTTTTTATGATGGAATATATTTGTAATGCCTAATAAAGGTTTGGCGAAGTAAGTAAAGTAGAGCTGTCAAAACAAGCAGAATTTTGATATATAAAATAAATGAATTTGCATATAGTTGCTGATCTTATTCTGCTTCTGCTAGTCATGGACAGGGTGCTGGAAATATGTTTATTACAGTGGTTGCACTCATCCCCCCGCCCCAGTTATATTCAGTGTGACGTTTGCATTGGTATTCTTCAGGGCAGCCTTGTAAATAAGCTTCACAAAGGTTATTTGCCTCGAACATGTTACTATCCAGTGTGGTCGGCTACTCTGTGCTGGGTATGGAAGAGGATGCTTCTTTTCCTTGGCACCTATTGGTTTCTGTGTGGAGCAAAAAAGAGTGCAGAACATCCCATCTCCTCCTACAAGGGTTGGAAAATAGAAACTTTTATGTAAACAAGCTTGGACACCCAATATACAATCCACACCTCTCTTAAGGTATTGAATATTCACTCTTAAAGAGTGTTTCTCTGGAGGGTGTAAAGTACAGCCGGTGCGGGTAGTAGCCTGCGGACATGGTCTGGCCTTCTGAGAGTCTGGAGGGCACCATCCTCTTGTTTAAGAGAACAATAAGAGAGAGAATGAAGAGTCTGAATACACTGAATTATAACTATCAGATAATCCTTTCTCTGAGAGACTTTTGTAATCTCTGTTCTCTTTTCAACATCTGGTGAAAAATTTTATATTTTCCCCAGATTCTTGTATGTCTCTTATGCCGCAAATTTTAACTGCTGGCTGTGATTTATTTTTATTGTTTAGGTGAGGGGCTGTATTGATAGGGATCTGGGGAATGAAGTGAAGGAACCATTGAAAGCCTGCTTCACAGTTTGCTTTATATTTTGCAGATAAATACACTCACATTTGCACTAACTGGCATACTGTAGTTTTAACAGAGTTGGATGTAGCCAAGACACCATCTAAGCATGTTGGAATGGAAAGGCAACGCACAGTAGACTTGCAAAGGCGTTTGTGAGTGTCCCCCCACTTCCCCCTTTCACCTCTGATATGGGGGATGGAAAGAAGTAGTGCAGGGAAACTCACAAAGGGCAAGGGATTTTGACAGGTGAGTTGCCCCTCCCACCTGTCAAAGTTGACCAATGGGAGTCAAAAATATTCCCCACCATAGTGATTAGACCTAGTGATCAGGGTTAATTATAGTCCAGTCTCTAACCTTTCCCCTTTTGAGTAAATTACTGGAGAATGAGGTAGCTTTTTCCGGTTTTTTCTAAAGAGGATACTGATAATCTGGATTCCAACCTGGTTTCAGGATGGATACATATGTTAGGGAATGAACTGGATGAGTCCAAGCCAGTTGTATTTTCTAGAACTCTTGGTAGCTTTCAGTATCATCAGCCATGGTATAAATCTGAGTTTAGGAGGCACAATCATCTATATCAGGCAGGCACGAGGAGCTTCTTGGCCACGAGTCAAACATAGGCCACCAAGGCTCCTCATGACTAGAGATGGGAAGACCTGGGGAAAAACGGAAAAATTGGGGGGGGGGACCAGGTTCTTCCCCCCCCCAGCCTTTTTTCATGGGGGGAGGGTGGGGAAAAACCTCCCCCCCCCATTTCCCCGCTTTTCCCCCAGGCCTTCCCATCTCTACTCATGACGTCAGATGTGGGGCAGGTAACAGTGGGGAGAGGCACACTCCCAATGGCTGAGTACTGCCCTTTGCAAGTGTCCTCACACTTCCCCTTTAAACTTCTGGCACTAGGAGTTTAAAGAAGTGTGGGATGCCTTGCAAAGTATAAAGCTGACAACTCCCCTTGCATGACAGCTAACTGCTTTGGGACCCCACACAAGCGATGTTGACAGGGCAGGAAAACCCGGCTACCAATCATGTGAAGTCATAATGGCATGTGATTGTGACTGTGAGTTCTGGAAGACATGCTCCCTGCATTGCAGGCATTTTTCCACCTGGCCTGAGAGGACAGTGGCTGGACTGACTCCAGCTACAAAAGCTGAGGTTTCTGAACAGACTCTTGGGCTGAGGTATTGTTGTAAGGGGCAGTGGTTATTGTTTTTATTATTAATTTTTTAAGATCTTTATTTTAGTTCTTAGTATTTACAAGGAAATTGTTCTGTTGGGTTGTGTACTTTCTGATGTTTTATTTATTGTTTATGACCACTTTTGTTATGTTTGTAATTGTGTATTTTTTCACATTGTAAAGCACTGTGAACATGGAAAGGCGGCATACAAATAAAATGATGTAGGTATGTATGGAGCCAAAGGGTTCCTCACCTCTGATCTATAATAAACCGCTGGGGGAGGTCATCTGATGGTTTGGGCTGTGCTGTCAACTTCAAGCCATTTACATGTACCTAAACTTCTCTTTCCCATGTAGAAATCTCTAGGAGCTTGTGGAACTATTGAACAGGCCTATGAAAATGGTTGTACTGGGTGAGGGTGAACAAGATGGAACATATTTCAGATAAAATGGACTCAGTGGGGGCTGGAAAGCCAGCCAGACTGAGTGGAGGTGTACACTTCTCTTGATTGGCGTTGCACTACTAGACTACTGTAATATGCTGTATTTGGGGCTGATTTTAATGGTGTTTCCGAAACTTTAATTGCTGCAAAATGTGGTAGCCTGGATTATGTTGGCAGTTGGAATACTGGTTGTTCGTGCATTTTGAAGCTCAGCACAAAGTGCAGAGAAAAATATGGCCTTACACTATTTCTCACACAGAAACTGAGGTTTCTGATACACCTTAAGAGAGCTAATCTGCACATCAGATCCTAAGGAAGGGACACCCCAGAGCCTTTGACAATTCGAATCACAAACACACTGTGTTCACTTTTACCCCTACCGTGAACATGGTGTATGTTGGCTGGGACATGGGGCATGTGTAATCATTCTTGTAGTAGCATTTCGGCTGCGGAACTGCCTCCGATGAGAGAGCTGTTTGTCCTCATTGGGTGCTGTAAAAATAAAACACACAGATGATGGATAAATGTCTCAAATAAATACAATTGCATTGGTCAGTAATAAGCTTTTAAATATTCCACATGAGTACATGAAGAAAAAACTAACCTTAATGCCACATGTAACACTCTTGTTAAAGGTACTAGGGATAGGTTAATTTATTTATTTTATGTATGGGTAAGTCAAGGAAGTCAACACAGTGTGTGCCCAAGGCTATTATGTTGGATTAGGATCCTTATTTGTGTACCTGTTTTTAAATCTTTGCTTACTTATAAAGTTCAGAGGGTAGCTGTGCAGAAGTTCCTGTTTGATATGGAAGCAGGGTTATAATTACGAATCAATGATGTGAAGTTTCTGGAAATTAATGAATTGAAATATTTTCATATGCAAATTAGGATAAAACATATTACAAAATTTTCAGTTTGCTTTAGGAAACTTTCTCATACCTTTACAGGGTGATCTAATTTACCATGCTTATTTCCCCTGTTGAAACTGCCAAGCTCATCTAATGCTATATTTGCAATTGGCATCCATTCATTGTTAATGAACTTACAAACGTATAAGAAAAATAAAGCACTAGGGGGAAAATCCACCCCACATCACAGCTACTAACATTGGGAAAATCCTTATTGTCATTTGCTTCAGTATTGTTATAACATCCCTCTCCCCCGCCCTTTCTTTTCTTTTTTCAGCAAAACCGAACAGGAAGCTTACATTCTTGTATCTGGCCAATGATGTAATTCAGAACAGCAAAAGAAAAGGACCTGAATTTACAAAAGACTTCGCACCAGTCATAGTTGAGGCCTTCAAACATGTTTCCAGGTACAATTGTTCTCTTCCCCAACCCCATGGAAATTATTTTTATTGGAATATTTGGGAATATTTATCACAGCAACTCAGTATCGTACACTCCCCTTTTATTAGATTTTTTGAGGGGATGAAACTACTGAAAACTGTTTGTTGATTTTTAGCATACCTCAAAAGTGGCATGAATAACAGATGTACTTTGCTGCGATAATAACCTGAAAAAAGTTAATTGACTTTAGATTTGAGTATTACTGTTTATTTAGCTCCAGTTGTCCACTTCAATATGTGTTTTATTCATTCATTATGTTTCTAATCAAGGCAATGAAAGATAGCATTTGTAAAAGTGGATTTTTTTCCATACAAAAAAGCAGTAGTAGAAAAATGGTTTGCAAAGCCGTCTAACAATATCATACATAGTAAGTTAATTAGAATATTGAAATAAATTTTGATGACAAGGCTCACAAATTAGTCTCCATTAGTGTCGCCATTGGCTTATAGGAATGAGATGTCATGGTGAGTCTTTTGTGTTGAGCAGTAGTTGTAACAAACATGAATGTAACTCTGCATAAGTGGAGCATGTATGAATTGAATATCAAAAAATCTTTGTTGTATTGACAGGTTATAGGTTTATAATTCACCATGTAGGAAAGAGGAATGTTTTAGCTGTTACTACTTCTTTGGCAATCACTCGTAGCTGAGTAAGATTGTCTTACAACTGTTTCCAAACAAATCAAAAGAATACATTAATATGGGGATTTCAGTTTAAACTTCGTTTACACAGATCTAGTATCATGGCCACAAATATTTAGATTGGTAACAAGTAATCAAGGAACTGTTCAGTTCTGTGTATCAGGAAGGTATGATGCTTTCAATTTCTTGTGAAGTGTTGCTTAGTAGAAAAGTTTTTTGGAGATACTTTTTTTCTCTCTCTCCACCTTTATGAGAATACCCCCCCCCCCCGAAAGCCACAGAGTGGTTGGTCTTATCATGCTTTACAGGTTTTAGTGAGCTATTTCAGCAGGATTGTTGTATCTTAGTAAATTGGGAGATAAATTCTGTCTACCTAGCTGAACATTCAGCTGTTTAACTACCCCAACATTCTATTGTGATGTGGTGACTTGAAATTTCATACATGGTTTGGTTTGAATTCTGGTATCTGTTAACTCTGCCTTACCTTGCCATGTATTAGTGCTGTATTTGCTTTTTCTCCCTACCACAGCGAGACTGATGAGAGTTGTAAGAAGCACCTGGGTCGAGTGCTGTCAATTTGGGAAGAAAGATCTGTTTATGAAAACGATGTATTGGAACAGCTTAGGCAGGCTTTGTGTAAGTAAATTTCAGCTCGTACAACTTTACTTTTTCTGGTTCACATATCTTTCCAGCAGATTTTTTATGTCTCTAATTTTATTCTCTCTAATTTCTAGATGGCGATAAAAATCCAAGAAAACGCCCATATGAACAGATAAATGTGGAAGACAATAATTGCTCAACACAAAGCTCTCCATGTGACCCTCCACAGGTAGAAATAATCTGTGAAAGTGAAAACGTAGCTGGAGTGTTGCTTCCAAGTGTTGGATTTACTATCTCCAAACATTTGATTTGGTTTTTTTAAAGCAGGTGTGTGGAATCTCCAGCCCCTGAGCCTAATTATGTCTGGTACAGTTCCCATTTTGACCCGTGTAGCAATTGCAAAAAAACAACAACCAGTGCTACGAGAAGGACTTTGAATCCAAGTTGCCTCCCCTCCAGAGGGAGAAATGCTCAACTTAAAAGGGGCTCCCTGTGACCTCTGATTGGCAGTTATAGTATCCTTCTTTCCATGTTGACAGGTGTCAGCCAATTGACATTATGATAGCAGGTGATTGACAGGCTGATCCTACCCATTTCATAGAATCATAGAGTTGGAAGAGACCACAAGGGCCATCGAGTCCAACCCTCTGCCAAGCAGGAAACACCATCAGAGCACTCCTGTCATATGGTTGGGTTTGGGTGGTAGATTTAGAAATGTATCCTGAAAGGGACTGCATGTGGGCACATTTTCCTGCTATGGTGACAGTCTGGGTAGAAGTGGCTAGTAATAATCTTTGCTCCTTCAGTATGAAGCTTTACTCCAATATAATTGCTGGTATTGAATAACTGCCTTGTATAGATCTTTGCTGCATAGATGGATATTGTTGCAATATTGCCCATCTAATATGTGTATTGTACAGAAATGAGTCTGGATATGGGGGGCAGGGAGAATGTTTCGTCACACTACCGTGTTATAAATTCATAGGGCAAAATGTTTTTAACCTTTCAGCAAAAAGCATGATAAATAATGTATGAAGCCTTTGCAGTAGTTTAGATAGTATCCATCTTGTGAATAGTACAGTCCTTAAAACATTTGAAAAGATGAATAGTAGTAAGTTGCTTGGAGCTGAAATTCTTAGGAGAAGAAGATTTACTTTCAAATCAATATCTGTTAATCCTGGGTATTGTCAAAATAGGTTCTTCATTGTGATTGCCATGGACAAGTAGATCTAGGGAAAATGGAGAAGCAGGAGTCCACACAGTTGTAGGGAAATGTTTAGTCTATTTTGTATTAAAATTTTATGTTCTCACAGTGGTCATCATCGTTCCCTTTGTTTCCGATGTTCAGGCTGTAAGTGCTGTTGCAACTTGGGGGAACCCTGAGATTTGCAGTAGTGCACAGAAATGTTTCAAGGAAGTAGCCTAAGTGGGGGGTGGGCACCAAAACCAACCTAATAAGGACTAAACACATTCAGTAGCCACAGAATGCTGTCTATCTGGGAAAGAAAACCTGCTTTTTGGTATAAGAATGACATGGAGCATCCAGGAAAAAGCAGTGGCTGGTTTGATGGAACCCTCAATAGGAGCACTCCACACTGCAATATTTTGATGCAGGTCCCACTATCTAAAAAAGAAAATCAGCGCTTTAGGTTCTTGTCTCCAGTACTGTTGCATTATATGTTGATACTTGGTTGTTTTTTAAAGTATACTTTCTCCCTCATAGACTGCAGATCTCATAAGAGCATTGCAAGAGTTAGAAAATGCAGCCTCTGGGGATGCAGCAGTTCATCAGAGAATAGCCTCATTACCTGTAGAGGTTCAAGACGTGTCCCTGCTTGACAGAATAACAGGTAAGGGAAGTAGTACCATTGGCAGACATGTCGCTCATGACAGAATGTTAGGACTTGGCTTGCCAAGATGATTTATAATGTGTTGAATTATGAATATTGTTTTTCTTTCTAGACAAAGAATCAGGAGAGCAGCTTTCCAAGATGGTAGATGACGCATGTATGTTGCTGGCGGATTACAATGGCAGGTTGGCAGCTGAAATAGATGATAGGAAACAGCTAACTCGGATGTTGTCAGACTTTCTGCGATGCCAAAAAGAAGTCCTCTCAGAGAAAGAGCAAACATTGGAAGTGCGTGACTTTGTTGTGGTAGTTCTATTCTCTAGCTTTTCTTAATTAAAATGCTTGACCATGTTTAAACTTCCCTTAAAGTTTAGATCTAGGTATTAGATCTGTTTTCTCTATCTTTTTCTTTCCAGCAGGTGACTAGGAGGGCTTCTGTCACTTGAAATTTTATTCACCATTTAATGATTAAGTATTTACCGATAATCTTATTGTATATACCAGTCTGGGGGGTGGAGGGAATAGGTGTTAAGATTTGACATTTAACATTTTATAAATTTCAAATGACTCCTTGGACATGTTTGATATTGGTATATATATTTAGTTCATAATTTCCCAGTGATTTATTTCCCAGAATACATTACAGTGCAGTCCTAACCATGTTTATTCAAATGCAAGTCCTATTTAATTCCATGGAGGTACAGTCCCAGGTTAGGGTTGCAGCCTTAGTTGCACTTGGTTCTCACCAAAAACAATGTGACTTTGTTAGGACTACTGCATTTTTCGCTCTACAGGACGCACTTTTTCCCCTCCAAAAATGAAGGGGAAATGTGTGTGCGTCCTATGGAGCGAATGCAGGCTCCTCGGCTTTGCGGCGAGGCACCTGACCTGGAAGCTGGAGGAGGAACAGAAGGGTCTCCTTCTGTTCCTCCTCCCGCTTCGCAGCGATGCGCCTTCCCAGCAAAGCCGGAGGAGGAACAGAAGGGTCTCCTTCTGTTCCTTCTCCAGCTTCGCTGAAGGGCGCTGCACCTTCTCCCTCTCTGCGCAGCACCTCTCCTGTGAAGGAGAGGCGCTGCGCAGAAAGAGAGAAGGCGCAGCGCCCCTTGAGTTGCGCGCCTGTCATGCGAAGCCGGAGGGGGCACAGAAGGGTCTCCTGTTCCTTCTCCCGCTTCGCAGCGACGCGCCTTTCCAGCGAAGCCGGAGGAGGAACAGAAGGGTCTCCTTCTGTTCCTTCTCCAGCTTCGCTGAAGGGCGCTGCGCCTTCTCCCTCTCTGCGCAGCACCTCTCCTGTGAAGGAGAGGCGCTGCATAGAGAGGGAGAAGGCGCAGCGCCCCTTGAGCGGCGCGCCTGTCCAGCGAAGCCCGAGGAGGAACAGAAGGGTCTCCTTCTGTTCCTTCTCCAGCTTCGCTGAAGGGCGCTGCGCCTTCTCCCTCTCTGCGCAGAGAGAGAAGGCGCAGCGCCCCTTCAGCGACGCGCCTGTCCTGGCTTCTGCCTTAGCCCTGCGCAGCCTCTTCGGGCAGGGGGAGCCTTCATACCGCTGCCCTGAAGAGGCTTGGCGCGGTTATCCCAGAAGCCAGAACAGTCACACAGTATCCCAGAAGCCAGATCCCTCTTGCTGTTCTGGCTTCTGGGGTTCAGAATAAGTTTTTCTTGTTTTCCGCCTCCCAAAACTAGGTGCGCCCTATGGTCCCGTGCGCCCTATGGAGCGAAAAATACGGTAATTTTTCCCATTGATTTCAGTAGGACCGAAGTTGAATTCACTTAGCCTAGATCCAACCCATAGTCTCCACTAGCAAGTCTGCACAAGAAAGCTTTTGGTGAATTAAGCTAGATGCATATTTGTGAATCTTAATAGGATACACATATGACTTTAAAAAATGAGTTTTATATGCTGGTGAAGCAGGTTAATGAAATGAGGATTATTTATTTTAATTTTCTTTTCTCAGATGTATATAACTATTATTCAGTAGTATATTATTATTATTATTATTATTATTATTATTATTATATAAATATATTCTAATGAATGTTCCAACAGCCCTAGATGACAGCTCTGTGTTCCTACTATGGTGGTGCTTGTTTTTTGAGGGGTGGTAGTGGAATAGCATTAGGATATTACCTAAATTAAGGTAGTTTGTCATGTCGAGTTATGTGCATACTTGGTTTTCCCCCCTTCAGTTAGGGAAGTAACAATGTTAGTTTTAGCAGAGAGCTATTTATAAGAGTTGCATCTATACTGACAATTTCTGTTTTGGTTTAATAGCTTAAAATTAGATCCGCAGTACATAATGACCCCTTCCTAAAATTAATTGTGCCTTAAACATAACAGCAATAACTTGTTACAAAGTAGAACAAACCCAAACATTGTTCATTAAGGTTCCTCTAACCTTCATGTGGGTAAGTATTGTCTTACAGATATTTTTTTTAATCCAGCTTCTCTAACAACTATCTAGCTTTTGTTTCAGGTGAGGAGCATGGACCATATCTTCTAATGGTGGCATCTTCCATAAGTAATGCATCCTGCTAAAAATAAAATTCAGAATCAAAATCCTGCTTTGTCTCATGTTTTTGAAGATTGACAAAACATACCTGCAGATACCTTTTGATGATACTAGGCATATGTTGCAGACACCATCTAAACAAAATGGAATACCTAAAGCAAGCCACATAGCTGCCAATTTAATATTAATTTGCTGTTCATTTTTGCTAGAAATTTGAAGGCTCAATTTTATTGAATTTAAATTACTAATTCCTCAAGCATTCCTGATAGATTGCAGCTGTTTAGAATTAAAATATGCATATTGAGCCCAAGAGCCTTTAGCAAGAATGCTTGAGTTCACTTATTGCTAGCAACAGAGGAAATTTTATGTGATCTGTTGAGGTGATGTTTACCCTGTGCTGAACTTAATCTCTGTTGACAACCACTATATCACATTAGCAGTAGCTGATCCCTTATAGTCATAAGTACTATATTTTTATCTAATTCAGTATTCTCTTAATAACAGCAGCTGCTTGCGTTTTGAGTAGCTCACAAACGGCATGAAGGCAATTCTCCCTCCTTGGTGGTTTCTCCCCAGATATTTAGAGGTGCATTGCATTGGAACAGGGTGGTTCCATTTAGCTTCCATTTTTAAGAGTCATTGTCCTATCTTCATGAATTTAAACCTTTCTAAAGCCGTCACCACATCTTTTGATAGTGAATTTAACACATGATGTCCCACTATGCTGAAGTTAGCAGGTCTGAGCCTAATCAGTGTTCGGATGTGCACTGCCTTGAGTTATATAATGGAATAAAGGTGGGGAGTGGAGAAAAAAAGGCAGAAGGGTCTTTTCCTGGCTAGAAATTCACCACATGTCATGCAATCAATAGTTGCCATTATCTTAATATATGGCCATATGAATTTGCCCTTGTTGCATGTACCGTTTTGGCCCAAATATGTCACACCTGAATATAAGCTGCACCTTTAAAAGTCAAGGGGGGGGGGGAGGAGAGACAATACCCGAAAATAAGCCGCTCCCTTAAAATTCCGCAGGCACTCACACCCGTTCCATTTTACTCTGTCTGTTTCAGCAGTGATACCGTAAAAGCCCATTTTTGTAACGTCGCAAATTTAAGCCGCACTTAAGAATTATCTAATCAGAATTTGGGGGGGAAAGTGAGGCTTATATTCAGGGCAATACGGTAACGGTTGGTTTTTTCCAACTTTGGCTCTATCGTGGTACATATACCAGGAGTGGTAAGATTGATCTAACTGATTTGCATAGCTGCAATTTAACAATGTTAAATGTGCATGCATCCATTGAAATAAGTCAGCCTAATCATTTGTGCTCCCATGTGAATAGCAAGCTGAAACCATTCTTTCACAACTTAAAACCTGTGAAAAGGGATTGTAGTGCCTGTCAGTCAAGCATGAAGAGAGGGTTTGCATAATACAGGGTAAAGAAGAAATTCCATCTCTCTGTGGGGCCCTTTGTGGAGTCACTTTAGTGGAGGTTGGGCCACCCATGTCAGAGTGATGGTCCAATTTTGCAGCTAACACAGCAGTTGTGATAGAATTTAACTTCATTGTGATTAAAAAATAGAAATAAAACTTTCACACCTTGCTCTCTCAGTGCGAGCAGAATAACTTAGGAGGTTTTGACAGTAAGCTATTGTCTGCAAGTGTGGCATGACATAGGAAAATATAAATTAATGTGAATGGCTATTAGCTATTAACATTGGTACATTTAGGGGCAACATTGGGTGGAAATGAAGGCTGCCTGGTGAACTCAGTGGTAGGCCATGGGAGAAGCCCATCTGTACCCGGATATCTCCATGTTGGAGGCAGTTTTCAAGGGCCAAGTGGGAACTCTGAAAAATGGCTGTTAGTAGGCACATGCACATAATTAAGTAAATAAGTAAGTAAATATTTATACCATGCTCTCCCCAGCCAAGACTGGGCTCAGGGCGGCTAACATCAAATATCAAATACATTAAAACAAACAATTGATTAAAATACAGCTTAAAAATTAGAATCAGGATAAAATTAAATGACTGCCCACGAATCACAACCATAGGGGTCAGCTATCCATGTTTGTCCCACATGAGCCAATAAAAGGGCTAAAGAGGTAACTTACAGGGTCCCATAGAGGGGGGTTCAAACGGCCCGGACAGAAGGCCAGGCAGAACAGCTCCATCTTGCAGGCCCCGTGGAAGGATGTCGAGTCCTGCAAGGCCCTGGTCTCCTGTGATAGAGCCATAAATATACATTAATCAGGTGGTGGGAAGAATAAACAGAATCTTGTGCTGATAAATCAAACTTCCGTGTAGGATAGACTATGTAACTTCTTAAACAATTAGTTTTGCATGTTTCCTTCCCCACTTTCCTCCACTTTGGATTCTTGTGGCTCATGTCTTGTCATAGATTATAGGAAGTGGAGTGGAGAAATGGAAAAATTGCAGCGAGTAGCATGCTAGGGACAGAGGATGTAGAATTCCTTACAGCCCTTCCCAGGATTTCTGTATCGTGCATGTTCATGATGCATGGTACAAATCTGTTTCTTCTGGCAACACATCTGATTTTTGCCACCTCCAAGAAAGGCAACCTATTTTTATTCATCTTGTCATTGATTATCATCTAGACAGACTTCAACTGCCCTTCCCCGAGCCCCCATCTTTCTGTAATATCTTCAGATTCCTTGTTTCACTGGGTGGTATTCCATGTTTCTGCATGTAGTGATGACTCCTCCCAAATGAAGATACTGCACTATGTAGGGTAGTTTCTGGTAGGTAGCTGTGTTGGTCTTACGTAGTCGAAATAAAAAAATTAAAAAATTGTCCAGTAGCACCTTAGAGACCAACTTAGTTTGTTCTGGCTATAAGCTTTCATCAGAACAAACTTAGTTGGTCCTTAAGGTGCTACTGGACAATTTTTTAATCTTTTTATGTAGGGTAGTTTTTGGCTTCCAGGGGTTATATGTTGTCATATCAAAGCTGCAGCCTAAAAAGTTTGAATTCAGGTTGGTAAAGGCTGACAACCGGTTCAGCATGCTTCTGGATTCAGGTCAGTTCCAGTCCATATAGGGAAGTGTACGATTCATACTTCAAGTTAGTGTGAACCACTACAAGGTTGGAACAAGTTTCCTTTTCCCCAGACCCACCCTCTTCTTCTGATCATAAATTTTTAAAACTGATTTTTGTCATTGCTTTTACACAGTTGTAACCTGCCCTTGGTATTCATGGTAAAGTGCAAATAAGAAATTAATAACAATTTACCTAATTTTGTAACTCATAAGCTCCATGAAGCATGTATGAAATAAAAATAGCATTCAGTATTAACAGTTGTACTAAATTCCAGTAAATTATACCCTTAACCCTTGAAATGGCAGGCCTTCTGCCTTTTACTTCTCAGACTCTTATAAGGAACTAATGTAGAAACCAAATCAATCCCAAAGTACAGTCGTACCTTGGAAGTTGAACGGAATCCATTCCGGAGGTCTGTTCCACTTCCAAAATGTTCTGAAACCAAAGCACGACTTCTTATTGGTTGTAGGTAGGTCCTGCAGCCAATTGGAAGCCGCGGAAACCCCATTGGACGTTCCGGTGCCAAAGAACGTTCGCAAACCAGAACACTCACCAGTTTGCGGCATTCAGGAGCCAAAATGTCCGAATACCAAGGTGTTCGGGATCCAAGGTACAACTGTATGGAATTGTAGAGTTGGAAAGGACCCACAGGGTGATCTGGTCCAAATGTAAAACAAAAAAAATGTAAAATGTACATATGAGTAGGAATAAAGGCACTTTTTCAGGTTGAAGCTAGTGAGTATACTACCGCACACAAACCCTTTAGTCTGGTAACAAATTAATCTTTATGGTTCATAGAATTATAGAGCTGCATGGAAAACAAATTTCATCTGTTCCAACCCCCTGCAAGATTCTTTTGTCCAACGTGAGGATGGGAACCTATGCCCTTTTAAAATGTGGGATGGGAGGGGAGTTATTGGGTTGCACTGATTACAGTGGTACCTCGGTTTTCGAACATCTCTGTTGACGAACATTTCGGTTTTCGAATGCTGTAAACCTGGAATTAAATGCTTCAGTTGTAGAACATGCCTCGGAAGTTGAACACGCCATGCAACTTCCACTGAGTGCAAGATCCTGAGACCTAGCTGTCGGCTATTGAGGTTTCGGTTTTTGAATGTTTGGAACAGTCTTCCAGAATGGAGTTCTTTCGAAAACCAAGGGACCACTGTATATATTTTGTGGTTTTATATTTTGATTTTGTTCTGTGAACCGCCCTGAGACCTCTGGGTATAGGGCGATATATAAATTCAAATAATAATAACCCACAACTCTGAGATTAAGAGTCTCCTGCTCTGTTGACTGAGCTATCAGGGAGATCTAGCCAAATAATGATTCAGGCTTTCTTCTGGCACAGGTTTTTGGTTCATTTTAGCTCCCCACATATACTTTGCCACATATACTTTCCCTGTGAAGGGAATAAGCTCATCTTTTTATAGTATAAGGCAAGTAAGGTTGCATTTGTATGTATACTGTGTTTTAGGTAGATTATGCCTTGCCACTGATTATTGCGCAGTTGTAGCCTTAGCCTCTATTCTCTCCCCCTTCTGAGTCACTTAGCTATGGAAGGCTTTCAGTTGTATCCAGTACAGTGCTAAGTAACCATCCTGCCAGCACAAGGATTTCTTTTTGTGCAGCCAGACTTCTCCCACTTGCCTTCCCCACCCCCTCCCTAAATCTGTTTTAGGGGTTCGCCCAGTCCTCCAGAGCAGATTTGTGAAGAGCGTGGCAGGAGGGAGGAAGTTCTGCTCAAGCAGAAGCCCTTGTGCTGATGGGACACTGGATTGCAAGCCTCGGAGGTCATGGGAAGTGGAGGCTGAGAAGAATACCTAGACTTTCTCTCCACAAGTACACCAGTGGCTGCTTACCCAGTCACGGGGTGGGCTGTAGTTGTAGCCTGTTGTGGCTATCCCTCTCGCCCCCTTGTGGGCAAAAGGCCTTGTGGATTGCCCTATAGCCTACCATCCACAAATTTGAACTGCCCTCTTGGGCAAGTTGGGGGGTGGACCAGAGTGGGGAAGTCTTCAGTCCGCTGCTACAACACTGCCTCCTTTGGAGGGCAGGTGCTCAAAGTGACTGCAGTCAGTCTGCCATGCTCCACCAGGGGCACTCTGGAATGGGGCTGATGACACTTAAGCCAAAAAGCCGAGTGCTGTCTATGGAGCATGATATGATGGCAGTTTCATAGCATCATAGAATTGTAGAGTTGGAACAGACCCCAAGGGTAATCTAGTGCAGCCCCCTGCAATGCAGAAATCTCAATACATAGTCCCCCGTCCAGTTTGAAACCATTCTGGACCCTGCTTAGTTTTGCAAACGTGATAATAGTTTTATTGTGCTACTAGGAGGTTTATCCTGCTTGTTTTTTCTCTAGAGCCCCAGATGATAAGACATGGCATAAACCTGAGCGCATAATAAGCCCCCTGCTGGATTAGTCCAAAGGTCCATGTAGTGTAGCAGTCTGTGCTCACAGTGGATTACTATATTCCTGTTGGAATCCCATAAGCAGGATATGAGTGCCCTAGCCCTCTGTGATCTCCAGCCATTTTGCCTCTGATACTGAACATTTTACATAACCATCATGAGTAGTAGCTACTGATATGCAAAGTCATGGAGAATAAGGCTAATTCTCTTTAAAGCTGACCCAAGTTGGTGATTATCTTGTGAATCCTAGCATGGAGGCAGTTGCATACATGCCATGGCCTCATGGGCAGCATTGAAGGGCTACTGACCCTAAAGCAGAGGGGGGAGCATGTGTGCCCTGGATGTAGAACTGCCATAGCATTGCATTTGTTTGTTACCCATGTGCTCATCCAGGAGTTGTCAATACTTCTCGCTTTCTGTGATAGACAAGTTGCATGCTTGGTTTGCTCTTCTCCATAAGCACCTCAGGGAATAATAGTAGATACAGCTCACTAGTAAATTCCTAGCTGGCAGTTCTGTACAAGGGATTAATGCACGGATACCCAAATTTCTGGCTCTGAGATAGACATATATGTAAGTTCTTTCTAAATATAGCAAAGAATTATTATTATTTTAAATGACCAGAGGATCAAAGCTGATAGAATGTTGCTAGAATAAATTTCTTCTCAAAAGACCAAGTAGCCCATTGCATATTATTTATCTTTTAAGTATTTTTAGGTGTTGACCGCAATCCTATTTTTGACTAATGCCATTTTCCCCGACATTTTCCACTCTGGCCCTTAAAATGTATAAGAAAGCAGTGGCCCTTCAGATGCTGTTGAACTCTGTCATCATTCCCTGACCAAGCTGACTGGGGCTGCTGGGAATGCAACAACATCTGGAGTGACACACGTTGACCACTCCTGCTTTAAAAATACAAAGCAAATGCATTTTTGTCACAAAGCAAATACATTACAATCTCAGTAAATTGTACATGCTGAGTGTTCGAGATTTATGAATGGTGGGTGGTTTGTGGCCTCCTTACAGGTGGCCTGAGAGACCCCCACAAGGATAGACTGTTGAAGGCTCTTTCTAGAGTAAATAAAATTTAAAATCCACCTCTGGACTCTGGTGTAACTATTAAAATGTGTCAGGGTGAAGAGAAAAAGGAAGCATTGTCAGGTAAGGGATAGGAGTTCCTGGATTTCCATTTCTATGGGCTATCAGTCAATTCAATACTATAACGAAATTGCAAATTGTAGCTGTTCTTGGTAGGCAGCTTTTGGTTTTGATCAGGACTGTTCTGCTTTCTTCCCTGAAGGCTGTTGCACGCTGAGCCTTTCCTCCATGTGGTTTCTTAGCAACAACAGTTTGGTATACTAGCACAAGCTCCCCCTCATGCCATGCTTTCTTCAGCTATTGGCCTTCCCTTTACTAGGCCGCCCCGCCTGTACTTAT
The DNA here is from genome assembly GCF_964106645.2 of Podarcis pityusensis. Taxonomy (NCBI): domain Eukaryota; kingdom Metazoa; phylum Chordata; class Lepidosauria; order Squamata; family Lacertidae; genus Podarcis; species Podarcis pityusensis. Next base: position 5,573,317 of record NC_138038.1, on the reverse strand, counting down.
GGAATCATGACCTCTTCCCAACAACAGGATCAAAAAATGTACCCTGCACATGGCAACCACTCAGATCCATTCCCTGCCACCTGTCCTTGAAGCCACATGTGGTGGGTTGGTAGAGCCTAGCAAGAGCTGCATTGTTGTTGAGCACCTTGCTGATCTCAGAGGTTGCCAGAATTGCATTTATACCCACCACTTCTAGATTTGTAGGAATGATTATTCTACCCTGTCTATTCAAGCCCAGCTGAGTCAAAGAGCCAGCAGTCTTTCAAGCTGCCTCATGTAGTCAGTGGAGGTCTTCTGAGAACAAACCAGAATAGTAAACTTCATTGCAGCAAAATGTAAGAAGTGTTGGTTTGAACACCAAAATATGGCTTCAGAAGCCAGATTCTTTTAATGCAGTGTCTTTCAATACTTTTATCCTGTTCCAGTTTGTCTGTTGTTGCCTCAGGGCTGCTTGAAGCTTTTAGAAGTGTGTGTGAGGGGGTGATCTTCATTAGTTGTCATTAAAATACTAGGTGAGAGCCAATGTAATTTAGCTCTTTGAGTTGATTTCTAAAGCTTTCAAAATATTTTAGATTGGTCTGTAAAAGAATGCTTTCCTGATGTTAGACTCCCAACTCTCATTAGTTCCAGCTAGCGTAACCAATGGCCAAAGATGGTGGCAATTGGACCACAGCAACATCTGCACTGCCACAGCCCCACTCTAAAAGTATTTAAAATATGTACTGTACGGCCTCCTCTTCGCTACCAAAAAGGCATCCCACAGTGGGTTTCAACCATAAAGCATTAAAAACAAGCATAGTAAAAGCAAATTAAGAAACATCAGTGAAATTTCATCACATCCAACTGAGTGGACAGCAAATCGCCCAGAGGCCTGAGTAAATAAATAGGTCTTTAGCTGGCACAGAAAACTAAAAACTTAGCACCGGCCTTCTAGGAAGGGGGTTGCACAATTGGGGTGCTTGCACTGGGGGTGCCCTCTTCCATGTCACTGCATACTGAATTTTGGGCACCACCAGAGGGATATCCTCTACAGATCTTTAAAGCACAAGCAGGACTATATGGGATGCAGGTTCTCTGCCAGGTTTCTATGTCCTAAGATGTTTAGCTGTTTTAATGTCAATACAAGCACTTCGAAGCTGATTCAGTAGCAGCGGTAGCCAGTGCAGTTTCTAGCAGGCTGCCATGTTCTGCACCATGTAGAGTACATTGCAGTTGTCCAGACCTAGGGTTGTTAGTGCATGGGATGAAATATCCCCATCCAGGAGCAGTAACAGTTGCTGCGCTAACTGAAGCTAGTGTAAGGTGGTTCTCACCAAGGAAGCTACTTGTGCCTCCCATAAAATGCTGAATCCAGGTGAACCCACCAAGCTATGTTCCTGTTCTATGAGAGGGAGGGTGGCCCAGTTCTGAACAGGCAATATTCCCAATTTCCAAACCTGGGAATGCTCACTTACAGTGCTTATCAGGATTCAGCCAGAGCTTATAGGCTTTCATCCAACTCAACACTGTGTCGAACCACTGACCAGAACCCAGACAGTGTCTCCTGACTAATGAAACTGAAGGAGCTGTATTGACATGTTCCAGCACCTTGCCAGAGGAGCTGAATCAGAGTGGAGAGGCATAATTTTTGTGCCCCCTTCTGGGCCTTCACCCTTAGCAGGGAGTCAGCCTGTCCAACCCCTAGGTATGCCCCTGCATCAGCATCTTGGTGACATCTCACTCCAGATCTAATGAGCACTCCTAGTAGCTTCAAATAGATATTAAACAGCACTGTGGACAGAATGGGACCAGGCACCTGCAGCATAACTGCCATAGAGCTGAGGTACAATCTCCCAATTCTATTTTCTGGAAAATGGCCCTGCAGGTAGAAATGGAACCACCACAAAACCAGCAATGTCACTCTTTTCAACCCTCCTAATAAAGGACTTCCATCAGGACAATCAGAGCTGATCTGGTTCCCAACCTGGAATGAATCCAGATAATTGGTTCCATCCAAAAGCATTAAGAGCTATCACCCTCTAGAGCAGCGGTTCTCAACCTTTGGGTCCCCAGATGTTGTTGGACTACAACTCCCATCATCCCTGAGCTCTGGCCTTTCTAGCTAGGGGTGATGGGAGTTGTAGTTCAACAACATCTAGGGACCCACAGGTTGAGAAAGGCTGCTCTAGAGCACTTACCCTTAAAAAGGAATTCTTGCAACCAAGCGATGGTTGTCAAACACTTCTGGGTTCTACTTGGGTTTCTTGGGGAGCAGGCAAACTATAGCCTCCATGAGGACTGCAGGCACCCTCCCCTCTTGCACAGATGTATTCACCACACATTGGAATCACCTGGTTAATCCCCTCCGGCTGGATCTAAACAGGACAAAGGTTGAGAGGATGTGGTTGGCTGAACAGCCTCTAGCATCTTATGCACAGCCATTTTTCATTTGTTATGTTTATGTCCCACCCTTTCTCCAAGGAGCTCAAGAAGATGTACATGGTTCTCCCTCTCCCTGTTTTATCCTCATAGTGACCTGTGAGGTAGGTTAGGCTGAGAGACCGTGATTGTCCCAAAGTCACCCAGTGAGTTTCATAGCTAAATGGAGATTCGAACTTGGGTCTCCTGGGTACAATATTCTAAGTACTACACCACATTGGCTCACACTGTTGTTCTTTGTGACCTATTAGTGATTATACAAGTTAACCAAACCATCAGTTAATCATTGTACACAAAGGTCCCGATACAGCTCTAGCCGTGCATAAAAACATATTGATTTGCAGCTAGTTTTCCCAGAACGTACATGAGTATGTGCATTCAAATGCTCAACACATGGAATGATGCATTGTGGAAGGACACTGGATGAGCATTTGGATCAACATCCAGTTTTCACCTGTGATTTTTGATCAAATGAGTGAAAAGTTGGTGAAAGCAAAAACTGGAGGGTACTGTGTTATGTCATAGAATAGTTTCTCTTCCTGCTGTTATCTCTGCAGTTTGAATTTGTTTACTCTTCTCCACTCGCAGCTCTAGCTTTGGGGCAATGACAGCTCCTAAAGCCATAGCTAAGAAGGACTGTGAGTTCACATACAGCACTAAACTACTAAACTACGTAGTGTTTAAAAAACCAACTACGAATGTGGTTAATGAGCAACCTTTAACCATAGTTATTAAACCATAGTTAAATTGCTGGGCTGGGTTTGCACATAGCACTAAGCTATGGTTTAATAAATCATGGATTAGCATTATGTGTGAACCATGCCACTTTGCGGGGCTGCCTTTGAACTGTGTTCAGAAGCTTCAACTGGGAATAAAATGTAGCTGTAAGAGTTTCAAACAGAACCTGTTGTAGCAACAGATAAATGTCTACTGGCTTCATGTTTGCTTCTGGAACCAATTCAAAGTGCTGATATTATCCTTTAATGCTCTATACGACACAGACTAGGATATTTAAAGGACCCCTTCCACACGTACACAGTTGCTCTTTCTTTGGTCTGCACAAATGCACATGCTACTGATCATGCCTTTAGAGACTAACTGGGTGGGTACTGAGGACTGACCTTTTCTATTGTCACAGCCAGATTATTGAACTCTCCTTCAGGCTGTCCACCTGACACACACCCCATGTCCACTTCTGTTTTCCTCTGGTTTAGTTTGTAACTTCTCTGCTGATATAAATTCTGCTAGGATTACAATTATTTTGTACTGTATTTCTTTGCTTCATATGCATTTTTTCACTGCTTTTGTATTCAGAGAAAAGTGGGCTTATGAATACCAATTGTTGGGCATTGTGAGTAGAGGAGTAATATTATGCTCCTGTCTTGCTTGTGGGCTTCCCTTACTCATTGTTAGCTCCTGGAAGAACAGGGTGCTGAAGTAGATAGGCCTTCTGATCCAGCAGGGTTCTTCTTAATTTTTTTTAATAGAAATTGATGCTCCTTAGATTAGGATCGCACTTAAACACATTCTACTTAAGGTAAATATTGGAGAGCAAAAAATTGCTGGGTTGGACCAGTAAATGAAAAAGGGACATTTTTTCCTATACAGTCATACCTCGGGTTAAATGTCCTTCAGGTTGAGCGTTTTCAAGTTACGCTCTGTGGCGACCCGGAAATAACAGTGTGTTACTTCTGGGTTTCGCCACATGCGCAGACGCTTAAAATGATGTCACACGGAAGCGGCAAAACACGACGCGCAGTCGCGTCTTACGTTCTACTCAGGATGTGAACGGGGCTCCAGAACGGATCCCATTCGCATCCAGAGGTACCACTGTACAGTGATACAAATTTATTCTAAGCATTATGTACTGTGAAATATCCATGTGATCTGCCAGCCACAGATGTCAGGGCATAAATGGAGTGAGAGAATATACTAATGATTTTTTTTCAGTGGCAAGTAGCATGGCTTTATTTGGAAGCCTAGTTAAATAGTTGGCTAGTTGTAAGCCAAGTATTGTCTAAAGGGCTTCTCAATTGAAACACCATCCAACAAAGCAGAAAGACAGTTGGATTATTGCAGAGTTTGTATAAATAAAAAGATGCAGCACATAGTGTGCAGTCTATAACCTAGCTACCGCAGAGATGATTCCTTGTTATATAAAATTGTCCTGGAGGAAATAGCTTCCAGACTGAAATGTAATATGAGACTAATTCATAAGGCATTAAGTTGGATTCTGATTACTTTTACATTCCTCTTGTTAGTAGATATTTGGCAGAACAACCATAAACATAACACTGTCCATCATAAAGTCCTTCCAGATCATCCCAACCTGTGCAGATCATGGGACACCGTTGAAATAATTCTACGCTTAATGCAGTATGTTTTCTAAAAAAATGATTTGAATAAAATGTCATATTTAGGGGAGAGGCCATAGCTCTGTGGAAAAGTACATGCTTTGTATGGAGAAGGACGGTGGGGTTCTTACCATTTCCAGTTAAAAGGTTCTTGTGTCACAAGACTGGGAAAGACCTCTGCTTGAAGCCATGGAGAGCTGCCATAGACATCATTGCTTCAGTTGTTTCAGTCAATATAAGGCAGTGTCCTATATCCATGTCAGTTTTCAAAACAGACAAAATCAGTACTGACCACTTATATCCTCTTTCTTTAAAATGAAAAGAACATTGGAGCAGCTTAGGTGGAGATCCAAGTGGTATCCAGTCCAGGCACTGAGTAGGCCCATGCCTGCTTCATATCAGTAATGCTTCAGCATGACATAGTCCCAAATTACAAAATAAATTCCAGATTGCTAATTTGGAATTCCACATGGTAAATCTGCTTTTGAATTTACTGTCACTCCTGCTTACTTCACTCACCAATCCCACCTACTGGTCCACCCCATTGCCACCTTCCTTCTCCCCAAACCTGACCATATGCTCCTTCCTTTACACCTGACTAATCCCTGCTCTCTTACACCTCACCCACCCCCTTGCCTATCCCCTCACAGTTCACCCAATCCTTCCACACTCACCTGGGCCACCTACCACCCATTCTGCTCACTTGCTCACCTGCCTGCTCTTCAGTTATGACGCTGCAGTTGCCGTGGCTGCCTGTTGGCTATGAACTACAGCATGGCAGCCTTACAATTTTATTATATAGCAAGAAAATTGTGACACTTGCTGTGCTACTTATTCTACTTAAACCTTCTATTTATTTCACTAATTTTCAAAATATAAGCATAAAAAGATAAGTTGGAAGGTGAAGGGCCTAAAGGTTCCTGCCCCTTTAAAAGTTGCACAGAAGTGAGGATGTGCTGGCAGAGGCAAGGACAAGTGACACGTATATTCAGGCCTGCATCAGGCTCCACATACATATAAATCTGCTATGAAGGATGTAAAGAAAATCCATGCCCAAAAGCTATACCTTGTTATTTCAAGGTCTGCGCCAGAAATAGCCAGCGTGGTGCCGTTCATATATTTGTGGATGGCAGCTCCCATCAGCTTCAGCCAGAATTGTCAGTGCTGGAGAATCTTTATCAGATCTTGAATTGTGCCATTGGGGAATACGACAGATTCATTTCCAGGAGAGGAAATTGCAGATTGTCTTTCTGTCAGCTCTCCACTAACACAAGATGGTGATTTATAGTAGCCAGACATTGGTTATTAAATCACTCTGGAAATAAGAGTGGTCAAGGGAACAACCTCAAATGCTCTGATCAAAGCCATTTTCTTCTGTCTGCACCTGGGAGCTGAGTTGTTAATAACATCAATAACATCAAAAGTATCCAGTATGGCACAGGTACTTTTGGATCTCCCATTGACTGTTGGTATTGTTCGACAGTTGATGGCTGAACAATTTAAAATGATCAGATAAATATTAGATGGGGGGGGGACAAAAAATGAATCATAGAGATAAATGAAAAATGGAACGAGCTTACCTAGAGATTTCAGACTAAATTGATGAAAAGCTGACAGGACTGGATGATGAATCAGCAAAATTGGAGAAAGCAGATGGTGACATGAAAATGCCTCTTATACATGGGTTTGGAGGAGAAGAGAAAGGTAAAATCATAAATGGAGAGATGGAGAATCATCTGGATTTGGTATTGATGGAATTGAGTGGAAAAAAGCTTTGAGAAAGCTTCAGTCCTGGCTTTTCTTCAGTTCTGGAAGAAAGAAAGTATTCTGCATACTATTTGGAGCAAATTCAGAGAACGATGCTATAAATTTATGCTACTATCTCTGGAAAAGACTGGAAGAAACAGAAGTGTAAAGCCCTGGAGGAGCAGATCAGGATAAATGCAGTAGGAAATGGAAACACAACAAGAGATGAAATTTGAATATACAGAACTGGGCATGAATTAAAGGATATATAACAAAAGAATTATGGAATATGATTCCAATATGTGATTGCAGTGGAGAGATTTTAATATGGGCATGGAAGGAAGAATTTACTATTAATGAATATGGAGGCATGGTGGTGAGAATTATGGAGAGAAAGTGGATTTTAAAGAAAAGACATGGTTGATATTTACCGCCACTAGTAATAATAATTCAGGAACCCCTCTTGGACTTTTGTGGGGAAAAGAAATGAAATGTTTTTGAGAGACTTCAACTGAAAAGAAACATTATTTAACAGAAAGTAGAGAAGACTGATTTTATCTTGGACTGAATGTCTTCTTTTTTTTATGCAGCTGGCAGATAGAAAATTGGAAGTCCTTTTATTTTTATTTTTCAACTTGCTTCTTTCTCCTGCCCTTTTCTCCCTCCCTCCCTTTGTATCACTTCTTCATTTTCTTCTCTTTTCTTTGGCATCCTCTGCTCTGGGCCTTCATTAATGTCCAGGGATTGTATAGCCAAGCATGTGGTAGATGGTTAAAGGAAGTCCCTGGGTAAAAGGCAGGGAAATGTTGGTCTCCCAGGGTGAGAGGCTGGAAGGAGAAAGGAAAGATCCCAGATGCGAGCTACTACCTTCTGTGGCTGGAAAGGGTCAAGAACTCCCTTTAAGAAAGGACTCTGGGTTCTCCATGCCCTCACCACAGCAAAAAGACTGATACTGATGAATTGGAAAAATAAAAATGCAGCTCCCTTCTACGATTGGATTGAAGACTTATACAAACTCACAACATATGAATAATTTGCATGTAAACGCAGACTTGCCATGGAAAAATTCAATGAAATTTAGAATCCATTCTTACAAATACTGTAATAGGTCACAAGTACAATAACAACCTTGTAAAGTATACAGTTTTGGGTTTTCCCCTTCCCCGCTTTATTTTCCCTTCTACACGGGTTGTGTTTCTCTTTTTCTTTCTCTTTTATTTACGTCTCACAATGTTTAGTGCACATGTAATTATGTACTTTTTGAACTTTCAATTAAATAAAAAGAGAGGACTGTATTCGACTTAGTCTAGTTGTATTTTTTTGTAGCGTCTTTTTTTTTGTTTTGTTTTTTAGATTAGGCTTTTATATCTTATAGTATTATGAAAAACTTTTTTAAAATTCTTATATTTCACCCCTCCCCCCAAAAAGAAATAGACAGCTTCACCTATCCCTACTTCTCAAAGAGTTGGTGTGTATTTTAATCCAATTTCTAAGCTTTTACAAAGCATTTTTATATGCAGATCATTTTTTTAAATTATTAAAAGCCACATAGAGGCAACACTCCACCTTTTTACAGGTCCTGTTGTTTGTCGTTAGCTTTCTTGATGAGCAAAATGTCAGAAAGTGGTATTTTTCTCTCACTTGTGCTATGCAGTTTCACTTGCTTAATTTCTGCATGCTAAAGACACAAGTACAGGGCTAGCAAAGAAACCCATTGCCTCCGTAATTGCTGACTTTTCATATAATGCAGTGGTGGCCAAACTTGGCCCTCCAGCTGTTTTGGGACTACAATTCCCATCATCCCTGACCACTGGTCCTGTTAGCTAGGGATGATGGGAGTTGTAGTTCCAAAACAGCTGGAGGGCCAAGTTTGGCCATCACTGATATAATGCAAGACCAGTCTAGAAAATCATTGTGAGAGCATAAAAATCCACCCTATCCTGGAAAAAATGTTGCTTTTTTTGCATGAGGAAAAGACAGTCTGTACTTGAGGACAGAACGTGAACAACTAAGAGAAGCCCTGCAAGGTTTGACAGGCAGCCTATATGAGTCTGCACACTGGCTGTGAAGTAGTTAAGAGGGGGAAATTGCATTTTGAGAACCGTTTGAGAACAAGTAGTGAATGGGATAAGTGTGGAAGGGAGTCTCTAAAGTTCTTCTTGTCTTTCAGGAATACAAGCGCAAGTTAGCCAGAGTCTCTCAGGTACGGAAAGAACTCAAGTCACGGATCCAGACCCTTCCTGACCTTTCACGACTCCCCAATGTCACAGGAAGTCAGGTGCATCTTCCATTTGCAGGAGATGTCTATAATGATGATTGACATTCAGATGTTCCCCTGGAATGAGGAATTGGGCAGATGGATTGATATTATTTTTGTATATTTGTTGAGAGTAGCACTTCAGTGTTTTAATTTATAAGAAATGTCAAATGTTGCTTTGTTTACTATGTTACTGAAACTGTGGTGAAGCAGGTACTATCTAAGAGGCAGAATCTCTGTGTTATTATGTTTAAAAGAAAGAGTGATTATTACAATTTAACTTTTGTACTCACTTTGATTAGATCCAGGAGAACATTGTTTCTATTTTGCTTTTTCTTATGTGATCTTTATTGGATATAGGTCTAATAATTTAAACTAATCATATAAGACTCTGCACATAGTAAGTGAAGAAATGCAAAAATAGGTCTTTTGACTCCTGCAATTTGGGTTGAAATGTGACAGTAATTTTTTTTCTTCTCCAAAAAAGTCATTGTCTTAATGTCCTTTTAAAAACTTTTGAATACAAATTATATTAAAAACAGATGTTGAATGACCAAAAATGACCGTAGTTAAGTGAATTAGAATGCTAAATGATTTAGAATTTTAATAGTAATCACGCCTCCTCTCTGAAGGTTGATTTTTTTTATATAGTCAGCAACCATATGTTTGCATTGTAATCATTTTCTACATAAATCCAAATAGAAAAACCTCATCTTAGAGGACAAACAGGCCAGTGAGTGTAATCCTCATCTGGAAGGAATTGGAATGGTTATATAGGACTGAATCTATACTTTTTTACAATTAACTGTGCTTAGCGGTAAAAAAAATGTTTAGAAGTTCAATCCTATAGCTGTCTACTCAGAAGTAAATCCCACTGTATTCAGTGGCTTAATCTAGATTAAGTGTGCAAATGATTGCAGCACAAGAACATAATTCTGTAGTGTGCTTTATTCATTAGCTGGAGCTCTGAGCATCTTTTCTCTAATGGGGAACTCATCTGATGACGTCAGCTTGGAAGCTTACTGCCATGTTAATTGCAGAAAAGCTCCAACAAATCACTCCCAAGCCTGGAGTGTTAACATGGGGAAAGTTTATTCCTGACTACTCAGGGTGAGGAAGTTCACACTGATATATGGCCACTGCCTTTCAGCATATTTACCTATTTGCTTGCACATACAGCTCTCCATTTTGTCTATGGGCAGTGGAGTCTAAAAATGGGGTGGTTCTTACCATCTGGGGCCAGTGTGCACATTTGCTGCAGATGCTAGTCACAAAATTGCAGTGCATGGTTTAGGAAATTGGTTGTGGGCATGCCCCCCATCAGCAGGAAAAAGACATCTACTATTTGTTTCATTCTTGTTCAATGATGCTCTCAAAAATTACTTTAATACATTAAGGATGTTTTCCAGTTAATTTGACCCGCCTTAAAAAGGTAAAGGTAAAGGGACCCCTGAGCATTAGGTCCAGTCGTGACCGACTCTGGGGTTGCGGTGCTCATCTCGCTTTACTGGCCAAGGGAGCCCGGTGGACAGCTTCCGGGTCATGTGACCAGCATGACTAAGCCGCTTCTGGCAAACCAGAGCAGTGCACGGAAACGCCATTTACCTTCCCGCTGGAGGTATTTATCTACCTATTTATCTACTTGCACTTTGACGTGCTTTCGAACTGCTAGGTTGGCAGGAGCAGGGACCGACCGAGCAACGGGAGCTCACCCCATCGCGGGGATTCGAACCGCCGACCTTCTGATCAGCAAGTCCTAGGCTCTGTGGTTTAACCCACAGCACCACCCGCGTCCCTATTTGACCCGCCTTACACCACCAAATTAGGTCAAAGTTGCAAAACTTAAAGCCCCAAATTGGACATTATGTATGTTTGGCAATTTATTTTACACATTTAATGTACATTTCCACTGTCACTTATTTGTTACCAGCGGTCAGCATGGCTGATCATATTCTAGGGTCATTGGCAATCTGAAAAGGCTACCTCATTTATTCACCCTGGGTGGTGAATTCATCCCACCCCTCAAAGACATAGATTTTATGTTGCAATGTCAGATACAGAAGTGATTAGCAAGTATGAGCACTCCTTTCTATGACTATATTACAATTTAAATATAGGAAGTGGCCTTAAGTGACACCGCCCTGCTACCTGGCAAACATTTAACTCTTAATCGTCACCTCTAAAATTAGAACAGTGAAGTTATTCACATTTCCACCACTGAAAAAATGTTGAATGCTAGTGGCAGATAAAACAAATTATTTCACAGGAAAAATGCTATTTTGAATATAGCTACTTAAATAGGTGAAAATATAATACCTCTTTCTGGGAAACTCAAAATAGTTTAATGCAGCTTGCTGCTGCTGCTTCTGTCTTATTGTAGCAGTTTTGGATTATACTTAAAAAGCATTTCATTGTCAGTTTTGAATGCTAAACTGAGGTGCATCCACTTCTGTTACCTATATCATGTGCTGTTTGCAAAGTTTGATCCAGCAGAGGTAAGCACATCTAAGACCGATTAATTTGAACGGAAAAGGAATTATATGCTTAAATTTCAGGCAGAGAAATTAGTGGGGAATAAAATTGCTCAACTTTTGCATCTTGCTGTAATATTTATGGAAGATAACTGCAAACTATAAGGGGGAAAAACACTTTGCTTGTATTTTGAACAGCTTGTGCCTGATAGTTTGAAGTTTTATTGTATTATCATAGTCCTAAAATACTGACAGACACATGTCAGAATGCAGCAAGATGAAAGGTGGTTGGTAATCTCAGTTTATGTTTCACATTTAAAAAATGAGGGGAAGGAGAGGGATTTCATGGAGTTGAAAATTCTCTATGCTGTTAGGACTTTTCATGGTTCAGACACACTGTAATATTTCTGCTTTTTCTAATCCATTCCATTCCAGACATCAGGAGGTTATAATATCCAGATTTAACAAAGCATATAATTATAATTTCTTTTTCTCGAAAAGACACAGGAAAATTCCACTCATACCACGCAGAATTGCATAAGTTTAAAATATAAACCTCAATTTGTTTTGCATCTGCTTTTTTGCATGCAATGTTTAGCCACAGATTAGTGTTACGTATATGAGCCTTTGGCTAATGCACTCCCACCCCTTAATTGGAATAAGCCAATTTGTGACTAGTAATGATGCCTGCTGGTTTCACTAAACCATAGCAAACCGCAGTTTTTCTAGAACTTCTGCCTTGTTCTTTTAGAATGGCAATAGTGTCCATCTGAGAGGTGCTGGAGCTGAGCTCCTGTGAGCTCCAGTTGAAGAAAAGCCCTGGTAGACAGTAAACCACAGTTCCATGTTTGAACATAACAAAAAGATACATTTGAAAATGGAAGTGAAAGCTACCAATTTTCCGTTCCCTCCATGAGCATTGCTTTGATAAGGAGGGGAGAGCAGAGTCTGAAGCTTTTGCACTTAATTCTAACATACAGTGGTATCTCTGGTTACGTACTTACCGTAATTCGTCCCAGAGGTCCGTATTTAACCTGAAACTGTTCTTAACCTGAAGCACCACTTTAACTAATGGGGCCTCCTGCTGCCGCCGCGCCACCGGAGCACAATTTCTGTTCTCATCCTGAATCAAAGTTCTTAACCTGAAGCACTATTTCTGGGTTAGCGGAGTCTGTAACCTGAAGCGTATGTAACCCGAGGTACCACTGTATAGTTTAGTGTTATGCCACTGAGCCTTGCTGAAACACTTAGTTGTAGAATTCATTTTTCTGCATGTAAATATTTTTCTTCAAATACGTGCACCCTTCTTTTACCAAAATATAGAAATTAATAAGTTCTTTGGAAAATTTTACTCTACTCTTGGCAGGTAGCTTTCAGGCAAATGTTTATGTTTCAGCTTAGTTTTGCCAACTTGAACCTTGTTTTATTAGGAGCCATTGATCCTAGTCACATGCCATGGAAGTACATAAAACACAGCTCACTGTGAATAAATATTGTGCTTGTGTATGCTGCTGAATCACTCCTGTTTTACTCTCCACTCTTAGGAGCACCAAAACACTAACCCTAGTTTACTTACTATGACATGTGTACTCAAGACATGTGTGCTCATAGGTTTGTTTCTTCTAAACAAAAAACGACAAGTAAGCCAAGAACAAGCCTTGAGGTCCAGGTTTCAGTAATTTGCTGCCTTACCAAAATTTGAGTTGTTGAAAACACATCCTCAACACGGAATATTTAGGCCAAACATTCATTACACTGAGCACACACCCAGAATTAGAAACAAATCATGTTTATATTTGCAACCCCTTACTACAGTGGTACCTCGGGTTACATACACTTCAGGTTACATTCACTTCAGGTTACAGAATCCGCTAACCCAGAAATAGTGCTTCAGGTTAAGAACTTTGCTTCAGGATGAGAACAGAAATCGTGCTCCGGCGGCACGGCGGCAGCAGGAGGCCCCATTAGCTAAAGTGGTGCTTCAGGTTAAGAACAGTTTCAGATTAAGTACGGACCTCCGGAACGAATTAAGTACTTAACCCGAGGTACCACTGTACTGTGTCCAATATAATTTACTTAAAATGAACAGGAATCACCACTAAATCAAATACTGCTGGTACAAGCATTTCCACTTTTAAAACTTGGTTAATATTTTCATTATACAGTGGTACCTTGGGTTAAGTACTTAATTCATTCCGGAGGTCCGTTCTTAACCTGAAACTGTTCTTAACCTGAAGCACCACTTTAGCTAATGGGGCCTCCTGCTGCTGCTGCCGCACCGCCGGAGCACAATTTCTGTTCTCATCCTGAAGCAAAGTTCTTAACCTGAAGCACTATTGCTGGGTTAGCGGAGTCTGTAAACTGAAGCATATGTAACCTGAAGCGTATGTAACCTGAGGTACCACTGTATTACAACTTCACACACCTCACTATTTTCCTTTGTGTGTTGTGGGGAACTCATTTATAAATAAGCACTGGCTGAAACAAATTTTCCCACCTATTTGGAAGTCAGTAATTACAAATGGAACCCTGCAACTAAATGTTACCATGTTGAAAGTTCAGGCTTTCAGCTACTCCATTCCACCTTATTCTATCCACCAGCCCCAGTCCTCTCCTACTGCCTTCAACAGTCAGTACAGAGCATGGTAAGTCCTTTCCCCACCCCATTATTTAAGGGATTTTTGAGATAGAGTGGACCCACTTGTGCCTGGTCCCACCTACACTGAATTCTTTCATTTTCATTGATCTCTCTGCGGAGTGCTCTCTTCCACCCCTGGGCACATTTAAGTGACCTGTCCAGACAACAGCACACAATTTATCTACGTTTCTCTGTCTTCCATTAAAAACTTCCCTGAACTAAGCCTTCAGATGGTTTGTAAAAGTCAAATAATAGTTAGTATCTGTTTGACATTTGATGGGAAGGTGTTCCACAGGGTGGGCGCCACTACCAAGAAGGCCCTCTACCTGGGTCCCTGTAGCTTCACATCTCGCAATGAGGGAACCACCAGAAGGCCTTCGGAAGTGGACCTCAGTGTCCGGGCTGAACAATGGGGGTGGAGACGCTCTTTCAGGTATATAGGCCAAGGCCGTTTAGGGTTCTAAAGGTCAGCACCAGCACTTTGAATTGTGCTCGGAAACTTATTGGGAGCTAGTGTAGATTCTTTAGGACTGGTGTTATATGGTCCTGGCGACTGCCATCAGTCACCAGTCTAGCTGCTGTATTCTTGATTAGTTGTAGTTTCCAAGTCACCTTCAAAGGTAGCCCCACATACAGCGCATTGCAGGAGTCCAAGCGGGAGATAACTAGAGCATGTACTACCCTGGTGAGACAATGCACAAGCAGGTAGGGTTTCAGCCTGCGTACCAGATGGAGCTGGTAGACAATCGTTCTGGATGCAGAACTAATCTGTGGACAGCTGTGATGCAGAACTAATCTGTGGACAGCCTCCGTGGACAGCTGTGATTCCAAAATGACCCCCAAGCTGCGCCCCTGGTCTTTTAGGGCAGGCATAGCCAAACTTGGCCCTCCAGCTGTTTTGGGGACTACAACTCCCATCATCCCTAGATAACAGGACCAGTGTCAGGGATGATGGGAACTGTAGTCCCATAACAGCTGGAGGGCCAAGTTTGGCCATGCCTGCTTTAGGGGCACAGTTACCCCATTCAGGACCAGGGAGTCCCCCACACCTTCCTGCCCCCTGTCTCTCAGAAACAATACTTCTAACTTGATGGAACCATTCCATTCTATTCCCCCTCTCGCCTTTTTGCCAGGGTTTTATTTTATCCTTTCTCAATATTCTGTGTCATGGTTATTATGGGACTGTTTGCAGGGTCTCTCTCCTCCCCTCCTGCAATTCCTACTTGTGTGTACCTCAGGATTACTGTGAGTCTGCTGGAACTTCTCTCTTGTTGCATTGGTGGTAAGCACAAGAAGACACTCAATGTTTCTTCTTAATGTATAGGTGCTTATATGATGCTTCCACAGTTTTATATTTGAAAACTTCATACATGTTCTAACGCATGTAACATGGTTGCATTAGTTTTTGTTTAGACCTCTTGGTTCCTAAAATTAGGATCACAAGTTACTCCTACAAAGTTGAATTCACTCTTATATTTGGAGCAAACCTGCTTTAAACAAGGACTAAGGCTTTCATCGTTCAGTCACTGATTCCCAGTGGAGAAGAAATTAAACACATGCTGAAGACCATCTTTTACAGTTGGTGACTGACAAGTGTAGTTCATGACACTGGCCCACTATACCACTCAACTGAGTCAATCCAAATATGTATAATAGTAATCCGTTACCAATTATCCGAGCTGTTTAAACCATCACAATAAGTCTGTCTTGGCTATCTTACTAGTTGCAAGTCTAGATCTTTGGACAAGATCTAAAGAGCTGTTTAAACTCATGCCGTGGGTTTGCAGTAGCCCAGTTAGTTTGATTTCCCCACTTTGAGTAGCTGATCCCTATGCCGTACGAATAAATCTGCTTCCAAGACTTCCCTCAGTTTCAAAAACAGTTTGCTGTGTGGTGGTGGAAGGGGAGTTAGTGCTCTGCAAAAAAGAAAAGTCTAAAGGTATTTTTGGCTCACCGAACTGGTTTCACAGTTCTTTGAAGCCTAGCCTGTCTTCATTTTTTGTTCATTATGAACATTATAGTGGACATGTGTTTATGTGAGTATTACGAACTATTAGCACTTTTAACTTGTGTGCAACAATTCAGCTGTTATATGTTAAGCATAATTCGTTATTGAACATTGTTGACTGAATTTGTAAATTCCATCTTACTAAGAGCACATGTTTTCATATTGAAAATAAAGATTAAACATGCTATTTGTACTGTTTCATTCTGTGCTACAGTCCATGTGATTTCAAGCCCCACCCCCAACATACACTTAAGAGTTTTAAACCCAGACCCTTAATATATTTTGGGTTGCTTATTATACTTTTTAAATAAAGTATACGGTGGGTTAACATTTTCAGAATGGTAGGGAAAAAAAATATTATGAAAAGGAGGTGGCTTAAAAAGTTTTGCATCTCAAAGAATGCCATGCCCACCAACTTGAAGGAAATGAATTTGCGAAACTCCTCCCCTGGAAGAAGAGGAGTTGGCCTGCTGGGCAACTTCACCCAATGGGTAGCGGTGGTGACCGGCTATTTAAGCTTGCTCTGCTCCACAATCTTCCTTCTTTATTTGGCCCCCACTCTTTTGCAGTATGTGCCTACAGGCTAGTCACCTGTTTTCCCTAATTGACTGGGGTCTTCCTTTTTTTTCACCTACTCCATACTGTTGGGTGATGTTTTTTGGAGTGGTGTTCCTTCAATTTGGCTAATTGGCATGTGGGCCGAACAGGTGAGAAGATGTCAGAAATAATGGAACATTTACCTGAAGCAGTGTTGGGTTGTGGGCATCCCTTAGTCACTGTTGTCAGGCATGGCCTGTGGGTTCAATCTGGGGGTGCCCTTTGACCTGACAGACACAATGGGGCCATGGTATCCTGACAGAAACAATGGGGCCATGGTAACCGGACAGACACATGGTGTGCCTGTTGGACTTTCATACCCAAGGTCCACGCAGCAGAGAGGGAGGATCTTGGGAAACCTTGCTGTGTGTATCCAGAATGCAGCTGTTAACCTGCTCAGGTGATGGGGGTAGAAATTACCTTCATCCACTAATGAACACTTGCCTGGACCTAAGTTGATTTGGTTACATTGGTTGAATCCAACTACCGTATTTTTTGCTCTATAAGACTCACTTTTTCCCTCCTAAAAAGTAAGGGGAAATGTGTGTGCATCTTATGGAGCAAATGCAGGCTGCGCAGCTATCCCAGAAGCCAGAACAGCAAGAGGGTTCACTGCGCAGCGATCCCTCTTGTTCTGGCTTCTGAGATTCAGAATATTTTTTTTCTTATTTTCCTCCTCCAAAAACTAGGTGCGTCTTATAGAGCGAAGGTGCGTCTTATGGTCTGGTGCGTCTTATAGAGCGAAAAATGTGGTGGTTGATTGGTTTTGCAGATCCTCAAGTTGTAATATTTAAGAAATATAACCTATTTGTCCACATTTGGTTGTCCTGACCGCCTTCCTGGTGTGCTGGCAAATGCCCTGTTTCGTACATTTAGTCAGGAGAGAGGCACTGAAATAAAAAGCAGAGGAGTCCCAGACTCTCCATGGCTTTCACCAAAAGCCACATGTTTACAAGTGAGCAATTATGGGAGTATTTGGTTTGCATCTATTTACCCACCAGTGTTCTTTTCCTTTGTTTGATATTTTTTGGGACAGACTATTGATAAGGTAAAGGGACCCCTGGCCGTTAAGTCCAGTTGTGGATGACTCTGGGGTTGCGGCGCTCATCTCGCTTTATTGGCCGAGGGAGCCGGTGTACAGCTTCTGGGTCATGTGGCCAGCATGACTAAGCCGCTTCTGGCGAACCAGAGCAGTGCACGGAAACGCCGTTTACCTTCCCGCCAGAGCGGTACCTATTTATCTACAGTGGTGCCTCGCAAGACGAAATTAATTCGTTCTGTGAGTTTCTTCGTCTTGCAGATTTTTCGTCTTGCGAAGCACGGATGCACCCTGGTACTGTATTATGAACATTATTACAGTACTCCTTTTATAATGGGATAGCGGGCAAAGCACAAAGCGGGTCGCTCCCCAGCAGGAGGAGTTTCCCCAGCCTGGAGGATCTGTTGCCGGGAAGAAGCAAAGACACCCCCTCCCACCTCCCCACGAAAACAGCCCCCCTTCCTCTGTCGCCAAGCCTTGCCGCGTCTTCGCTCCGCCAAACTGCGTCCCACATCAAAGCCCCAGCCCGCTCCTCTCCCTCTCTCTCCACGAGGTGCCAAAGGAAATTCGAGCCCAGGAACCGAGGGCGGATGCACGAAGCGCCCGGCGCGGACTCCCTTGCTCCCCCCGTTACCTTGCGCCACACCGCCGGGCTCCCCACAGTCTCGGCAGCTGCTCCCGGCTTCTTCCCACCCCCGCAAAGGCGCCTTAGCGACGGCCCAAGCGCAGTGGATGCCTCCTCCTCCTTGGTCCCCCTCCTCCTGCCTTCGCGCAGTTAGGGCAAAATGGAGCAGCCACGTGGGGGGGGGAGAGAGAGAGGCAGAGGCGGCGCAGAGACCCAGCCAGATCCGCTGGATCCCAGCCCACCTGCCTCCTCTGTGCCCTCTCCAGAAGAGGATCCCTCTGCGTTGTTCTGCTAGATCCCGCTTCTGTTGCGCCCAAGTCCTTTATTTGTTCTTTGGCTCCTTCTGCAGTCTTTCTTTCATGCGCTTTTACGCACACGCTCTGTCTCCGGAGTCTCTCTCTCTCTCGTATCGGGTTACTCTGCTCAGAACTCAGGACTAATTGTCGTGCTCGCGATCGCGCTTGGAAGAGATTTGCTCCCGCTCTTTTCTTGCCTTGCGTTCATTCGCGGAGCGAGACGCTCTCCTTCCCCAAGGCTGAAACTGGAAAAGGTAGGTCGCTCCCTCGCTCGCTCCCTGCCAGCCCAGTTCCCGCTTCAAACTTGGTACAGTATTAACGGTTTTAAGAAAAAGGAAACAAACTCGCAAGACATTTCGTCTTGGGAAGCAAGCCCATAGGGAAATTCGTTTTGCGAAGCAACTCAAAAAATGAAAAACTCTTTCGTCTAGCGAGTTTTTCGTCTTACGAGGCATTCGTCTTGCAAGGTACCACTGTACTTGCACTTTGAGGTGCTTTCAAACTGCTAGGTTGGCAGGAGCAGGGACCGAGGAACGGGAGCTCACCCCATCGCAGGGATTCGAACCACCGACCTGATCAGCAAGCCCTAGGCTCTGTGGTTTAACTCACAGTGCCACCCGCATCCCTTCCAGACTATTGATACTGTCCTTTAATTAGACACACTTATGGTACACCAATTCTTTAATGATAGTCAAAGTGACAAGAAGTGGTGTGTGTGTGTGTGTGTGTGTGTGTGTGTGTGTAGCTTCAGGGCTAAGCAACCTTTTCAAATGAGTGTAGTTGAAGTTGGCACTTGGAGGTGGAAATCAGTGTTAATACTTCAGATGCGGAAGTTCTGAGATGGAAGATTGCATACAAGAGGAACTATGATTATAGATAAATGCTGTGAAATTCATAAGCCATATTAAGTGCTGAAACAATCCAGATAAAAAGCACCTTGCATATTTTAAAGAAAACACATCTCTCTATGCACATACTCTCATGTCTGAAGACTTTGTTGATCCCAACAGGATTTTGGGAACTGGCTGATTTAATGAAAGGGCTGAGTCCGGTGCTGTTTTTATTGCAATTATTTGTATGGTTTTAATGTAGATAGATATAAAATTCTATCCATGTTCAATTGTCGTTGTCTTGCCCCCCACCCCACCCCCCCAATGTTTTAACTGTTCTTATTTTTAGCTGTAAGCCGTCTTGAGTTCCTGCCAGGGAAAAAGGTGGGGTATAAATAAACCACGTATTATTATTATTATTGAAATAAAAAAAAATAAAAAAAATTATCCAGTAGCACCTTCTAGACCAGGTATGTCCAAAGTCCGTTTCGGGGGCTTAATGTGACCCACCGGTTGGTTTAATCTGGCCCCTGTGGCAGTTTATTTCCTGGGGTAAATTCCTAAAATCCAATAGAAAGCTCAACAACTTTGGTTGGCCCTCACTTCATCAAATCTGGCCGTCTTTGAAAAAAGTTTCGACACCCCTGTTACAAACCAACTAAATTTGTTCTGGCATAAGCAGAAGTGGGCATGCACACGAAAGATTATACCAGAACAAACTTAGTTGGTCTATAAGGTGCTACTGGACAATTTTTAATTTTTTTTAAAAAAAAAATTATTTCAACTGCGTCAGACCAACACGGCTACCTACCTATTATTATTATTATTATTATTATTATTATTATTATTATTATTAAAAGCCATACCAGTAAGTAGCCTGGCTGTAGCATTCTGGACTTTCTGAAGTTTCCAAACCCTTTTCAAAGGCAGCCCCACACAGAGCACATTGCTATTTGCAAGATTTCAGCTCTGCTCAGTCATATGTGGGTGGCAGCGTTATTTTTAAACTTACAAGAATGACTTTGTCTCTAACCCAATGAAAGCTCGCTGCAAATGTGTAACCTCACAGCAATTTACTAAAAAAAAAATTGCCATACCTTTCCCCACATAGACAATTAATGTGCCGGAAAATCAAATGCACGTGTGATGCCACTATGGAAGATACACCTGGAGGAGGCCAGGATTTCATGCATCGTCCCAGGCAACTGTTGCCAAGGAGACAGGAATGTTGTGCAGGGAGGCAGGTAGCAGCTAACCTGTAGGGAGGCAGGGCAGTTGGGCAGGAGAAGAAGAGAGATGAGGTATCCAACGGGAAGAGAAATAAGTGTTGCTAAGATCCTATGGAGAGTATTCACTGAGAAGAAGCTGTGATCAGATGTTGGAATCTGACATTGGTCCAACTAGGTAGTGTTAGATCCGGGAATTAGGGATGGGGGGGGGGGTGACTTTAGACTGCAATGTGTCTTCTTCTATTACTATTATTACACTTCACCTTTTCCCTTGACAGGGACTCAAGGTGGCCTATAGATAAAAATAACAACAGCTGAAATCACAGGGAAATAACAATTAAAAAACCATTAAACATTGAGTGGATTAAAACTACACACACACACACACACACATCTAGTAAAGGTAAAGGGACCGCTGACCATTAGGTCCAGTCATGGCCGACTCTGGGGTTGCGGCGCTCATCTTGCTTTATTGGCCAAGGGAGCCGGCGTACAGCTTCTGGGTCATGTGGCCAGCATGACTAAGCCACTTCTGGCCAACCAGAGCAGTGCACGGAAACGGCGTTTACCTTCCCGCCAGAGCGGTACCTATTTATCTACTTGCACTTTGATGTGCTTTTGAACTGCTAGGCTGGCAGGAGCAGGGACCGAGCATCGGGAGCTCACCCCGTTGCGGGGATTTGAACCGCCGACCTTCTGATTGGCAAGTCCTAGGCTCTGTGGTTTAACCCACAGCACCACAGCAAAACTATACAAATACAATAAAAACAGTCCAGCGCACAGTGAAGCACACGACTAGATTTCTGTTCTCCTTCCTGCTCTCTTCTCCACCACTCTGTTTTTTGTTTCTGTGTCTGTGTTACGTACGTCAGAGCAACAGGCAGCAAAGAACGGTGTGCCAACCCCGATTAGAAGCAGAGGAAATGATCTCGAACATGTGCCGCTTCACATTTTAATCTCACTTGAACCTTAGCACCTTCGTGACTACAGGAATAAAATAAGAGCTTGCTTCTTCTGCCCTGATACTAAACGCATCGACCTGCAAATAGAAGAACAATGAGGAGTATATTTTCAAAGTGAAGGTAATAGCCATGCAGACATGCCAAGCTATTCAGTCAAAACCTCAAACTTGTGACACTTGTGGCAACTAAGCGTACACCTTGCTGATCCTCTCCTACAGGTGAACAGAACATGGATTTCATATGGAGGGTTTGAACAGCTTGCAGTTCACCTTCATTCCCTTGTGTGCATTTTCTACTATTTAGTCTTTGTGCCTTTAAGCTTAACGATCGTAAGTGTTGGGTGAAATATACAAAACAATTCACATTTCACTACGTCTGTTTTGACATTAGTCTTCTTAAGTGTATTTTATACTTCAGCAAAGTAGCTGTAAACATCATGAATGCTGGGGGTGGGGGGGATGCCAAGGATCATTTGACGGCACATTTGGGAAGGAGGACGAGATAAAAAATTAATAATAATAATTTGGATGGATGTGAACTGTAGGGAAGATACGGAGAAAAAGAGGGAAAAGTATTGCTTAAATACATCTGCCAAGTCCACACACTGAATATATAGCACTTTCTGATTGGTCAAAGCACTTCAGTTTAGTAAATTTGAGGTGGTTTTTTAATTATTATTTTTAAAAGGCTTGTTGTTTCATTTTTTCCTCAAAATCAGTGGGATTAGGAGTAACTTGAATCCATTGGTTTGAGTCGTACCCTCCGGAGTAGGGGTAAAACAAGCTTGCTCCCTCTTCCATGTGACAGCCCTTCAGATATTTGAAGGTGGCTATCATATCTCCTCATTTGCAGGCTAAACATAACCAACTCCTTCAACCATTCCTCATAAGGCTTGGTTTCCAGACCCTTGATCGTCTTGGTCACCCTCCTCTGCACACATTCCAGGCTGTCAAAATCCTTCTTAAACTCTGGTGCCCAGAACTGGACACGGGATTCCAAGTGTGGTCTGATCAAGGCAAAATAGAGTTGTACTATTACTCCCCTTGGTCTGGACACTAGACTTCTGCTGATGCAGCTTAGAATAGCATTGCATTTTTGGCTTAGATCTGTTTCATCATCTGCCAATGTGGAAATATGTGTATTATGGGACTTCTTTATGTAGCACGCAACAGCTGTTTATATCTCAGCAATTAACATATTTACTAATCCTTATTTACCTTCCTTGCATGTTCTCTTTCAAAGTTAACGTGTTTCGAGAGGGGTAGCCCTATTTGCAAAAACTGCAAAGAACATTGAGACACCTTAAAGACAAGGGTTAATGAAGTTCATCACAAAGCCATCTATGCCTGCAAACCCAACCATGCCTACTCAGAAGTTACCCTCACTGGATTCAGTAGAGCTTACCTCCTGGTAAGTGGGGCTAGGATTGCAGCAGCTCTCACTAACTTGACTTCACAATTCAGTATAACAGACACCCGCAACCTTTGGCCCTCCAGATGTTTTGGACTACAATTCCCATCATCCCATCAATTTCCACTGGTCCTGTTAGCTAGGGATCATGGGAGTTGTAGGCCAAAACATCTGGAGGGCCAAAGGTTGGGGATGTTGCAGTATAACCTAGTCATCCTCTCTCATTTCCCTCACAGAGGAATCAATGAGGGACAGTTATGAAAATAGCAATAACAGCAATAATAATTGGAAGCCACTCTGAGCTGCTTCCAACATAATAAAAACAGCAAAGCATCAACCATTAAAAACTTCAAAATACAGGGCTGCCTTCAGAAAGTTGTGTACTTGTTTATGTGTTTGACATCTGATGGGAAGGCATTCCACTGGGTGGGCACCACTACCAAGAAGACCCTCTGCCTGGGTCCCTGTAGTCTCACATCTCGCAATGAGGGAATGGATAGAAGGCCCTCAGAGCTGGACCTGGGTCCAGGCTGGACGATGGAGGTGGAGATGCTCCTTCAGGACCGAGGTTGTTTAGGGCTTTAAAGGTCAGCACCACTGAATTGTGCTCAGAAACATACTGGGATCCAAAGTAGGTCTTTTAGGACTGGTGTTATATGGTCCTGGTGGCCACTCCCAGTCACCAGTCTAGCTGCCGCATTCTGGATTAGCTGCAGTTTCCAAGTCACCTTCAAAAGTATCCCCACGTAGAGTGCATTGCAGTAGTCCAAGCGGGAGATAACCAAAGCATGTACCACCCTGGCAAGACAGTCTGCTGGCAGGTAGGGTCTCAGCTGACATACTAGATGGAGCTGGTAAACAGCTGCCCTGGACACAGAATTGACCTGCAGCTCCATGGACAGCTGTAAGTCCAAAATGACTCCCAGGCTGCGCACCTGGTCCTTCAGTGGCACAGTTATGCCATTCAGGAGTCCCACACACCTGCCTGCTCCCTGTCCCCCAGAAACAGCACTTCTATCTTGTCGGGATTCAACCTAAATCTGTTGACCTCCATTCATCCTCAAACCACCTCCAGACACTCACTCAAGACATTCACTGCCTTCACTGATTCTCATTTAAACAAGAGGTAGAGCTGAGTATCATCCACATATTGGTGAACACCCAGCCCAACCCTCCTGATAATTCACTGGGGAACAATTTTTTACTTTTTGAATGTTGTCTAGATTTCTACAACTGATTTAGGGTATTTTTGCACTTTCCAACTTCTTCTAAAATGCTCCACACAAGCGTACATGTGAACAAAAACGTAAAAAAACGACATGTGGCCATAGCTCAAAAACTTGACCTGATTGAGCAAAACCGTGATTTTTGGATTCAGCGCATCAGATTCGTCCTAAATCAACTGAAAAAACGCAGACAACAAATTTGTTGTTGACCAGTGAATCCCTCCCTGTGTCTTCATATACATGTTGAAAAGTATGGGAGAGAGGATGGAGCCCTGCGGCACCCCACAAGTGGGTGTCCCAAGAGTCCGGACAATCATCCTCCCCAAACTGGAAATAAGTCTCACTGAATTCAGTGGGATTTACTTCTGAGTAGGCATACTTAGGTTTGCAATCTTGATGCATATAATATGCCTTTAGCTGCCCCCCCCCCCCGATGTCAGAAATCAGAAGAGCAAAGAGGCACCTAGATACTGTGGCAGTCCCTCTCTCAGTCAAAGGCAAATACCTTGTGTTATTGACTTCCCTGTGTGTTCTCTTTCAAAGTAAAAAAAAGTAGTTAAAGGCCGATCAATTAGCTATCTCCCCACAGGGTTCTAAACCCCTTTTCATCTTTATAACAACATCAAAGAAACATGAAAAAAGACATTAATTACGCATAATCTGCAGACTTAAATTAAAATGCTGTGGACAGATGTGGATGGCATTCACTTCAAGGAATCCCATCCCTGAACACTGAGTGAACATGCAAACACAGGGAATTTCTGTATCTGTGTCTGCTTAGAGCAGAATTCTCCAATATCCCTATTCCAGTATTATTCCCCCCAAAAATTGTTAGGTGTGGGACTGGAGAGGAGTCCGCCAGCCGCAGGAAGTTCAAACTGCAAGTATACCAAATACATCCTTCTCTGTTGTGGCATCACAATTTTTGGAATGATCTTCAAATAGTAGCCTGCTTGGCCTAGTGTTTTCTAGAGGTTTTTTTAAAATAAATAAATAAATAAATAAGATTTATTTCACCTGCTGATGGAGGATCTGAAATTTCATGCTGATTGTTTGTGAATTTTATCCAGTAAAGCTGTTTTAAATTATTGTTTTCATACGGCTCTGTGTTGCACATCGCTTTGTGTATTCTTGAACAGAAAATGTATAAATAGCTTCAAGGCAAAAATGTCCCCTCCTCTTTGGAAGAACATATTTGATTAGCAGGCTTGTCTTACCATCTGTTTCTGTTGATCATTTTAGGCTTACTGTGGTTAGAAAGCAAACTGTAAATCAAACTGGTATTTTATCATCCAAGGTGGGGAAATAAAAACGAAACCCAGAAAAATTTGGTCCCTATGTATTTGCTCGTTATTGATTTTAGGCAGGACCAGGAACCAGAAAATAGAAGTGGATGGCTGCTATCAACATCTGTTGCATAGGTACCTTAACTTAAAGGCCAGTAGAGGGCAATAGAGATGTTCCATTTGAGATACATCTTAAGAAATTTGCAGTGATAATATGTTTACCAAAAAAGGGGGGGAAATCAGGATGAAAAAGAGTAGTAGGGAAGATAGCTTATTCACTTTAGGAGTGAGGATCTGCCTTTGATAGACCACCGAGAGAAGCTAATAACCAGCAGAGAAAGGACCCTTCTCTTCAAAACGTGTACCTTCATTAGGACATTTGGCAAATGGTACAGAGAATGAAGTCCAAAGGAGGACTGAGAGATGCCAGGATGATTTGGTGGGAATGGAACCGAGGAAAGAGGATTTCAAAGAGCCTTCAGCTGACGGAGGTGAGAAGACAGATGCATTTGCTTTTGGGGGAGATCAAAGGCAGCCTGAACGGGGCTGACTGGGACTTACCTGTACGAAGCTGAGAGAGAGGGGTGGAGAATGTCCTCAGAGTGTTGCTTATGACAGAGCGGTCAGCTGTTTAGATGGTCTTCCCTCACTGTCTATGTTAAGAAATATGCCAGTGCTGTGAATGGTTTGGTGTTACCTGGACTGATACGTAGTTGGCACTTCAAAAGGCTGAGGATTTTGTGCCAGTTTTTGCAAGAAATCACAGGTTACTATGCTTTGAGAGGGCTCCTTTCTTTCAGCCGCAAACTTTGGAATAAATGTATCCCTGGAGTTACTTCTCAGCATTGGAAGCGTAAATCATAGGCGGTTCCTATTAACCCTTTTGTGTGAGGAAGGACTGTCAAATGAAGAAAAGATCCCAGAAGGAAAAGAAGAGCAAGGATTAAGACACAGGAATCAAAGGGCGAAGAGCCAGGGGTCAAGTTGAGAAAGAAGCACAACAATTCAGTGTCAGCCGCCTGGCTCAGTGGTGGAACGTTTGCTTTGCGTGCAGAAGAAAGGCAAAAAAGATGGGCTTTGGGCAGTCGTCAAGGATCTAACGAGAATAATTGCCTGGGACAAGAAAGGTAACAGGAAGCCAGCTTGAGTTAAGTTCTTAAACTTCATTTATTTCAATTGGAAAATGCAACTGTTTACTGCAGGTTTACTACAGTGTCCATCCACCTGAACTGGTCAGGGGTTTAAAACAGATTTTTTTAAAGTTAGAAGGGGACCACATGGGTCATCTAGTCCAACCCCTGCAATGCAGGAATCTTTTCCCAATGTGGTGCTTGAAGCCATTACCATGAGATTAAGAGTCTTGTTTGGAGAGGGTCACAGGCCCTCCATCCCTGATTTACTGGATCATAAGTTATTATGCATATGCAACTCCTTGGTCTCTATGGTTCTCCAAAGTGCTAGGAGACAATCTTACCATGCATACCTAGGGAAACGAGTCTAGGGATGCAGGGGACTAGAGAAGTTTATTGCTTGTCTCCACCCAGAGTTGAGCCCATGCTCAAGACTGCACTTATATACACAGATGTGTCTTAGTCGCCATGCATAGGATTGGGCTACAACTCCCATTGAAATCAGTGGAGATGTGCCCAGTTCCTATGTGAGTTTACGTGAAAGTAAATCCCCCTATATTCCCATGCCCTCATTTGCAGGGGGGTGAGCAGAGGGTGGTAGCAAAAGGGATTGTGTGCTCATGTTAATGAGGATATGTAGAAGTCATGTAAGGAGCATCACTAAAGAACCATCAGCCTCAAAATTGAGGGTTTTTCAGGCTACCTCTCCTGTTCCGCCTGTGTCATTTCTCTAACAGAGAATTGATATCTCTGAAGTATGTGATTCCTGCCCCCCGCACAGCCTGTTGTTAGGAACTCAGTTGCCCTGCCAACTTCATGAAGGTGACTGGGAACATTTTCAGTGCCTGGGGCTTGACTAGGTAACCCACAAATCATTGAATGATGGACAAGAAATTGCAAGTTACTAGTTTCAGTTCAAGCCCTCTATTTCTCCTCTTTTCCTTCTATTAAAAGGCAGTTTGTTCAGCTATCAAAGAGTAAAGAGAAATGAGATAGTTCTGAAGTATATCCCACCCCAACTTCAAGGAAATTCAGATTCACGTACATTTAACCTGTCAACTTGGAACCACCAAAAACAAAATTTACAAACAGCTGACTACCCTGCGTAGTAGTCAATGTCAAATTTCATACAAATTTAGAAATAGATCAACAATAATATACATGACGGTGTAAGGAAGGTAGAGTTTAGCTTTTAAGACTTTGCCTTGGCAGCTACTTTTAAAATAAACATTATTTATATCGATTTTCTGATTAAAGCATGCCAAGAATACAATTAATGCAAGAAAGAAAACAATGGAACTAACACAAAACACAACTTAGGTAGATAACTTGTGGTACAGGCATTTAGCTGCAAGAAAACAGAGGGACATGTCAGCAGGGAAAATACTCCAGTGTGTAACAGATCAAAGAATAATTAATCTCAGTCAAGACCATTCTCCCCAGCTACTGTTAACTTTGAAGGGATGCTTCAGATGTGTTAAACTTCCTGCAAGTAAACCAACTTCTACAGGAGTCCACAAGTGTTCATTTGACTTGCTAGGTAGCTGATAGGTGTTCTTGTCCTTGCTGGCATCCATCTGTCTTGAGAGACAATGGAGTGTGTCTCTGGGAGTGAATCCAAACCAATGGAGAATCACAGCATCTGCTGTGGCTGCAGAGACCAGTACAGTGGTACCATGGTTTATGAACTTAATCCGTTCCGAAGTCCATTCTTAAACCAAAGCATTCTTAAACCAAGGCATGCTTTCCCATAGCAGCAGGGGACTCAATTTACAAATGGAACACACTCAACAGGGAGCGGAACATGTTCTGCTTCCAAGGCAAAGTTCACAAACCAAAACACCTACTTCTGGGTTTGCAGCGTTCTTAATCCAAGTTGTTCATAAACTAAGCTGTTCTTAAACCAAGGTACCACTGTAACTCTTAAGTGCTGCCCCTCACATTGCTTTTGCTGTTTTAGCAGCATCGAAATGACTTCTCTAGTATGGAGGTCCTAGGCTACCCAGACGGCCTCACTAAAGCGGTTCAAAGGAAAGCAGAGCAATATGTTTGGCACCAGCTTAGTGGCAGGAGTTGCCGGAAGGAGGCGTACAAGGTGCTATCCAACCGCCTTAGGGACTCCACTCCAGATTTGTGTAGGGCGTAGTCCTTAGCCTTTTCTTCTCTGAAGATATCCAGCAAGGCAGAGGAGGTCTAGGATGATGAGCCCCATCTGCCCCTCACTTACCTCTACCGCATGGGCAGAAACTGCCTTATTGACTGTTGGACCCACTATTACTTCAGGCAAAGCCACCGGAGCCTGTCTTCGCCTGCAGGGGAAGTTCCTTACACACTGAGAGGTTGGCTACCCTCACCTGGCTACCCTCACCTGATTTAGCCAGCCAGTTGAAGCTGTTCCTGGGGTGTGGCCACTGTTGCATGCTGACAGCTTTTAGGAGCCCCAGGTGAGAGCTGAGTGCAGGGTGGGGACCAAAGGTGGACAAACTACCCCACCAGGAGCATGACATGTCCCCCACCAGAGGTACTACCCCTCCCCTAATACCCCTGCTTGGTGGTCACTAGCAATCCCCTCTCTTGCCTCCTCTGGCGTGCACAGAGGGTGCCAAAGAGAGGCAGAGGCTTCTTTCATTTTTGAAGGTATAGTGAAGGGGCTCCTGCTGTTTCTTACTAGCTAAAACTGAGTGGAAATGAAACTGCTAAGGAATGGGTCTGAGGTGTCTGGTATTCCTTCTAGTCAGAGGGCTGAAGGCTCTGGTTTGTGCATGTCTGGGCCTGCCACTCCCATCAGCCATGCAATGTCAAGTGGAGACCGAATAACAGCAACTTGTATTAGGATGGGTGACAATTATTATCCCATCATTGCAGAGCTGAGAAATAATGGCTTCCTTAAGGCAGCTATAGAGCTTGTGGTTGCAATGGTGCTTTTCAGCCTGGGATTTCCCAGCTCATACTCTTTTCT
Organism: Podarcis pityusensis; assembly: GCF_964106645.2. Lineage (NCBI taxonomy): Eukaryota > Metazoa > Chordata > Lepidosauria > Squamata > Lacertidae > Podarcis > Podarcis pityusensis. The sequence continues at coordinate 5,543,836 of NC_138038.1, read as the reverse complement.
TCCAAATTATTTTTATTCATTTTCCAAATTATTACAAATCAAACCAAATTAATTTAATTTAATACAATTTCTTAAAATCAGGTTTCCCGCTCCTGTTCCAAACATGTGATCCTCATCATTTCCTCGCATAGACACATCATTTCTTATTTAGAATCCAGTTGACATCCTGCACTTGCCATTAAACCATTCTTCCAGCTGGCCGCTTTTTTCACCTTACAAACACCACCTCTGTTGCATCTTATAAATAAGTAATCCATTTCATGTGTGTAGTCCATCATATGAGGGGACGCGGGTGGCGCTGTGGGTTAAACCTCAGCACCTAGGACTTGCCGATCGCATGGCCGGCGGTTCGAATCCCTGTGGCTGGGTGCGCTCCCATTGTTCGGTCCCAGCGCCTGCCAACCTAGCAGTTCGAAAGCACCTCCAGGTGCAAGTAGATAAATAGGAACCGCTTACCAGCGGTAAGGTAAACGGTGTTCCGTGTGCTGCGCTGGCTCGCCAGCGTGACCCGGAAGTGTCTGTGGACAGCGCTGGCTCCCGGCCTATAGAGTGAGATGAGCGCACAAGCCTAGAGTCTGGCAAGACTGGCCCGTACGGGCAGGGGTACCTTTACCTTTACCTTTTAGTCCATCATATACTTTGTTGTTCCAGACCTGGTGTGCTGGGAGAGTTAATTACTATCTTCCATTATTCAGTTCTTTGCAGTGTTTACCTGGATGGTACATGGTCACATTCTATTCCTTCCACTGTTCACCGACTAGTCCAGCCCCTGCAATGCAGGAATCTTTTGACTGCAGCCAATCAGGAAGTAAAAGGATGATGGAAACAAAATTCTTACTGTGCGGAAGTATCACTGAGACCTACTCTCTTCCTGCCTGGGAAGACTATGACTTCCACATAGCAAATCCATTATATTTTTTCTCATTGGGTGTCTAAGGTTGTCAAGTGCTGTTCCTTTAAAAGCTCAGAGGCATTGCCACTTTACAATATTCCCCCACCCTCAGTTCCCCCACCTGTGGAAGAATAGCAAGGCAGGAATCTACACTCTGCTGCTTGTGCTACTAAGTTCTTAAAGAACTGGGCAGCACCAACCCGAAATGGCTGTTTAATGGTCGCCTATTTCCACCTGTCATGCTTCTGTATTTTTTAATAGCAAACTACCATGCAGAAACACTAGGTCTCATTTTGTTTGTAACAGTGGACAGAAAGGCATCTAAATAAGTGAAGCCTAAAATTTCTGCATATGAGACTGCTTCTATGGGCATAGGGTTCCTGGGCAGAGGAATAGGATGGCAACTTTAGGTAGGTCAGTTGTTCTTAAACTGTGGTCCTAAGACTACAGGAAAATGCTGGAGAAATAAGTTGGAGGTCTTTGTTCCAGAGCAGTAGTGATAAACCGTGAAGTGCTCTTCATGACAGCTCTGAACTTTTGACCAATGCAGACATGATGTCTCAATTCTAAGTCAGCTTTCCTGTTGGAAATACTTGATGGCAATTGTGGGGGACTCGAAATCTCACTCACCATCTAGTGACATTGTGGTTGGTCACAATAAGAGGATTTTGGAATTTTCCAAAATAGAAGCGGCAGCTTAGCCCTTAGCCATGCATGCTAATGTAACCTCTCTGTTCCTCCACTTAGCTAGGGCTGTTCTGGCACCTGGAGCGGCGCACATGCTGTGCACCCAAGGGTGGGGCCATGGGGTGGGACGAGTGTCCCAGGAGGCAAGATGCCCATGGGGGCAGAGCGAGCCGCCCATAGGGAGTGCAACGAGCTGCCCATGGCTGGCTGCTTCCAGGGCAGGGGGGAGGGTGCTGCGTCGCTTTGCCAGCAGCCTTCCTCCCTTCCCTCTTCCTTTTGACAGCTTGTGAGAGGCTCCCCCCCCCCCCGGAAGCAGCCCAGGAGCAGGGACCTGCCCACGACTCCCAAGCCTCCCACAAGCTGTCAAAACGAAGAGGGAAGGGGAGAAGGCCGCCGGCAAAGCAGCGCAGCTCTGCCCCTTCCCCCGACGGCTCGGGGTAGGCTTGGGAGTTGCGGACAGGTGGCGAGCCGAATGTCACCCCCCTCAGTGATGACACCTGGGGCGGACCATCCTCACTGCCCCCCTTCCTCTGCCCTTGCCTATACAGACTGCCTTCAGGTGTCTTCTAAAGGCATAATGGCAAAAAGAAATACAGTCATACCTTGGGTTACAGACGCTTCAGGTTGCGTTTTTTCAGGTTACGGACCGCTGAAACCCCGAAGTACCAGAACGGGTTACTTCTGGGTTTCAGCGGTCACGCATGTGCAGAAACGCTAGATTACACTTTGCGCATGCCCAGAAGTGCCAAATCACAACCCTTGCATGCGCAGATGCGCCACTGTGGGTTGTGAACACTGCGGGTTGCGAACGTTTATCCCGCACACATCACGTTCGCAACCTGAGCGTCCACTGTACACTATGAAGATCCAGGCAGTGTGGTGATCAAAGGAAAGGAGTAAAACTTTTTGGGGGGGGGGAAATGGGGTGCCAAGTACTTCAGCCATTTCTTCCACTCTCCCCCCCCCCCCAACTCCCAGCACTTTCTTTGCTGGCTTCTTCAGACTGCCAAGATTTCAGGACACCCTCCCACATACACAAAAATGGGGAGAGGGGCTTTCCCTGACTTCACATGAGCGCTGTGTATTTTAACTGAGGATAGAGGGGAATCCTCTTTACTAGCAAGCTCTCTCTTTCTTTTCTTATATTTTTCTAATATTGCAAAATAGAGTCAGCTTAATTGCAGTCGATGGATAATGCCCTAGGGTGGGGATCCTGCCATTGAGACACACAGAGTAAATGAGAGATCCTAAAACAGGGAAGGGAGGAAGGGGAGACAGAGAGAAACCCCCTCCGGGAGTCTTTCCTGCCTACTCACAGGCAGCTTACTGGGCATCAGCCTGGCCAACCAGTTGGAGAAGTCTAGGTAGAAGCCTTGGACCTGCTGTTTGATCATGAACCCAATCCCAGTATCCACCATGAGAGCGCACCATAGAGATAGAAAAATCTTAAGACGGATCATCACAGGCATACTTCCTGGCTCTGCTTCAAGAAACCTGGACATTTTGGCAAATTCAAAAAATCCCCCCGGAATGAAATTTTACCCCTGAAAAAGAGGGTGAGTCCGGGAAGATCCAGATGTATGGAAATCCTAACTTATCTTATTTGGTGTGTTTGTCTCTGAGAAAAAAACTTATTAATTGAGCAAGCAGTGGATTGGTAAATAGTGCCTCAGAAGATGACAACATCCTTGCTGCAAAACAAATAGTGGTGTTTGGTCCCAACTGTTGCATGTTGTAAAGGCTACCCAGATTTTAAACAAAAGAAAACCTCAGTCTGAAGAGGTTAAATGGTGCTATGTTTTATGGAACTTTGATGCATGGCCAATTTTAACTGTTTTGTTGTGGGCTATACGGTCAATGTTTTCCAAAACACCTGTTTCAAAAACTGGGATATACCATATTTTTTGCTCTATAAGACGCACCAGACCACAAGACGCACCTAGTTTTTGGAGGAGGAAAACAAGAAAAAAAATACTCTGAATCTCAGAAGCCAGAACAGCAAGAGAGATCTCTGCTTAGTGAAAGCAGGAATCCCTCTTGCTGTTCTGGCTTCTGGGATAGCTGCGCAGCCTGCATTCACTCCATAAGACGCACACACATTTCCCCTTACTTTTTAGGAGGGAAAAAGTGAGTCTTATAGAGCAAAAAATACAGTAAATGAATTTGCACAGTGCTTCAGTTTGGACATCACGGAATCTCAATGGCCCTCATTTACCAAAGCAGCAGGGGAGTCTGTTTAGGTTTTTAAAAAACAACAACTACTGCAGGGCTTTCAAGGAGGCTGTAAGACAAGACAAGGAAGTTCTTCACTGAGAATAAACCAGTTCAGTCAGGTCAGGAATGCTATTGGGCTATGTTTATTCATAGAACGCATTGAAGGTTGTGGAATCAGAGCTATCCTGGGATATGCTTTACTCTGGTCTAATCAAATTGGCCACTTCCACCCAAAGAGCAATGTTTTAATTTGCTGATGTGTTACTTTCTGATCCCTGAAGACATTTCTCAGCCTACATTCTTTAATACATTCTGTTCCCGGCCTGCCCATTACAGTCTCTGCTTCTAGCAGCTGTGTAGATCTGGACATCATCCCTTCTCCAAAGTGATACAGCTGGTTGATTGGGCATATACAGTATTTTTCACACTGGGAATGGAAGAGGCAAAATGCACTCCTGTGAAGCAGCCCGGTATAGTTTTGTGATTTGCCAAGCCTCATATGGCATGACAGTCCCACAAGGGGTTCAAAAGGGGAGGGGGGACGCTTCTGACTTTGCTATCTCTGTGGGAGCACAAAAAAAATGAGGGTTCTTAAGTACCATGGACTGTGAGCTGAGCTGAGCTTGATGGGTCTCCTGTTGAGCAAGACTGTTGTAAAGAGAGAAACTGCTTCTTAGAATAGTTTTTCAAACTTTCTGCTTTCAGGTCAATGTGGGGATGTACCTATCTACTGAGGAATCCTTCCATGTCTGCCATAGAATTATGGGACCTTTTAGACTTCTGGAAATAGGGCAAGTGCTCGAATGGGTATTCTCAATTCATATAAATAGTGTAAATTGAGAGACAGTTCCAGACATAGGAGACAACTGCTAGGGGCAAGGTCCTTTCGCACCCCTCCCCATAAAATATTTGAGGGGGCCAGAGCCCCGCAACATTGATTGGCATTGCCATTCAAATGGTGTGCATGTGCCATGCCATGTGATCGATTCTGCAGGGCAGAGCATACCTGCCCCTCCATATTTTATTCAAGTTGGCACTGCTACTTGCAGACTTGGATGGTCAGTTTTGCACTGCCAAAAAGAGAGAGAGGGGATTCAGAAGTGCGTACAATTTTCAGGTTCAAATTTATATGTATCAATGCAAATTTAGGCATCATCATTATACGTAGAAGTGCAAGGGATCTTACCATTGTGGTGGTGATCTGGCTGGCCATGCGCCTGCTGAGTTTGCTCTCCAGGTGCTGAAATTGTTTATTGGGAAATTTGTGGATCCTGCTTTCCCTTTTCAGACTTGAAACCAGAGTTTGATCAGATAAGTCTGAAGGACAGAAGACACCGCCAAACAGAGGACTGCCTCTGATAGTCTTTCAATAGAGGATTGTTGTTGTTTAGTCGTTTAGTCGTGTCCGACTCCTTGTGTCCCCATGGACCAGAGCACGCCAGGCACTCCTGTCTTCCACTGCCTCCTGCAGTTTGGTCAAACTCGTGTTTGTAGCTTCGAGTACACTGTCCAACCATCTCGTCCTCTGTGCCCTCCATCTTTCCCAACATCAGGGTCTTTTCCAGGGAGTCTTCTCTTCTCATGATGTGGCCAAAGTCTTGGAGCCTCAGCTTCACGATCTGTCCTTCCAGTGAGCACTCAGGGCTAATTTCCTTAAGAATGGATGTGTTTGATCTTCTTGCAGCCCATGGGACTCTCAAGAGTCGCCTCCAGCACCATAATTCAAAATCAATAGAAGATAGTCCTCTGTAAAGTAGGATTCAGGACTGCCCTATTCTCAAGATACTGCTACATGATACTTTGTCTGCATGTACATCCCTAAATGTTCCATCCACCCTAGAGGGCAACTCTTAGCCATGCGGGTGTGGAAGGGACAATTCAGGTAAGCATATCATTTTAAAGGCCACAATTCTACACATATTGGACAAACAGGTTAATTATTATTAATTTTATCAATTCTTAATTTGGTAGTTTGTGTGAATACACCTTCCCCCCCCCCCCCCAAGATGCTGTTGCACAATTATTGCATTAACATCTTAAAAAGGTAGATTAAGAGTGTTCTATATAAAAAAAATTAAGAGTGGAAAGTAACATGTTTCATTTTTTTAAAAAAAATGTGTTAAAATGCTTCCCCCCCCCCCATTTAAGTACTATTGCACAATGGGACACGGGTGCCCCTGTGGTCTAAACCACTGAGCCTCTTGGGCTTGCTGATCGGAAGGTTGGCGGTTCGAATCCCCGCGACAGGGTGAGCTCCCGTTGCTCGGTCCCTGCTCCTGCCAACCTAGCAGTTCGAAAGCACACCAAAGTGCAAGTAGATAAATAGGTAAATGGTGGCGGGAAGGTAAACGGTGTTTCCGTGCGCTGCTCTGGTTTTGCCATAAGCGGCTTAGTCATGCTGGCCACATGACCCAGAAAAACTGTCTGCGGACAAACGCCGGCTCGCTCGGCCAGTAAAGCGAGATGAGTGCCACAACTCCAGAGTCATTTGCAACTGGACTTAACTTTTCAGGGGTCCCTTTACCTTTACTATTGCACAAACATTTTAATTTTTAACTGCAGATGAACATGCAGTGATGGAAATGGTTTGAAAACAAAACGAAACAAAAAATCTGATAAAAAATTGCCAATCCGAGGGGAAATAGTGAAGATGAGTTGATGCAGATACATAGCTCATCTGCCTGATACACATGGCGAACTTCAAAACTCACACCTCTTTTTTCTTTCTTTTTTTAAAAGATGTTTGCTAAGGCAATCTCCACCTGCTGTTTTTTCTGATCGCTTGTTCTGTAGTCTTAGAAAGATGGAAGAAACAAAGGGGAAACACAGAAGACGAAAAAATTGGTGATAATATTATATATAAAGCCCTTAAGAGAGAATGGCCAAGCCATAATAATACCAGAATAAAGATCCGGTGTGGAAATGCCAGGCTATAGTTTCACATTGCAGGGCAAGATTAACAGCAGCGAAGAAGGTAGTTTGCTGGAACAGCAGGGAGAATCATGGCTGGGGAGAGAGGAGCAGCATGTCAGAAAGATTGCCCTAATCTGGATATCATTACAATGTATACATGCACTCTTTTCTGTTTTTTACTGCAGAATAAAGCCGGCCACAGGTTTGGCAAGAGGAGCAGGGTTGCCCAGGTGTGTGAAGGGGGAAGGGTCTATTCCTATTTCATTCATTTATCATGATTATTATTTTCCGAATTCATAATATAAAACTCTGCTGTTGGATTTTTTGGTTCAATGCCACTAACAATATTTCGCTGCAGAAAGCAGCAGTGACGCCTGCCTTTCCTGCACACATTATTTTTAATGCCTTTTAAAAATGAGACACCTGGAATCAAATATACAGTTACTTACAATAAAAGAACAATGCTGCCGAAATAGTTTCCTCACCAAAGTAATTTTTATCATCCCAGGAAGCCTTCCGTTTACCCTGCTTCTGCCTTCTGATACCGCTCTATATATTAAACAGCTCAAGTTGAATCAGTTGCAAACCAGAAGTTCAAATAGATGCTTATTATGTTTGTGATTCAGCGTGGTGCAATATCTAGGAACCTACCATCGCTGATGACTCCTGCCATTTTCCCCACAGGGGGTGGTAGGCAGCTGAGGAAAGGGGGGAAACACAGAGACACAAACGTATGGCAAATGAGCCCAAGCCTCTAGGACTAGGTTTCTTGGTGGGATCCTCGCTCAGATTCATTTTCCTGAGTAAATTATTTGTGATGGCCTGGGAATCTGATTCAGAAGCTGAACCTGAGGAGTCCCAGCCTGCACAGGAGTCCCCGCCTCCAGGGCCGGCTGAGCCGGGGCAGGGGCTTGAATCTGAAGGGCCTGCACCTCTGCCGGATCCTCAGGAGCAGACACCAGATGTATTCACTCTGGCTCCGGAGCTGATTGAGGACCCATTGCCTGCAGGTGCGCCTCTCCCAGCCCTGTCAGGGGAAGGTGAAGCTGCCTGTGGGTCCAGTAACCCTCCAGCCTCTCCTGAGCTGCAGAGGCTCAGGGCAGAGAGGCGGAGGCAACTGAGTTCTCTCAGGAGGAGTGCTCGCCTTAAGGCCAGGAGAGGCAGGTCACGTGTGGGCCGGGACCACCCCTGGCCTCAGAGGAGATAAAGGCCAGTCAGCCCAGTCCCAGGTTGCGGGAGCAACGTCGTTGGAAACCTGTTTCTGCCAGCACCCAGGCCTGTTCTTCTGGAGTTCCCGACCACGCCCGGCTTCTTGCTTTGGACCCCACTTCGCCCTTGGTGGACAGTCTCCAGACCCTCGACCCAGGACCGGACTCTGACCTCGCCTCTCAGTAACCCCCCCAGGTCCAGCACATTATTAGTGACACCACACTTCCATGAGCTGGGGAGAATCTGAAGGGCCATTGCTGCCTTTGGAGGAGAGGGCACTGGAAGCACATGACGGTGCGCTTGCAATATCTACGAATGTGGACACAGAAGTGGAAGCAAAACCATTAACGCTCCTCCCAGGAGCCAATACGTTTCTTCACATCCGATCCCCAGGGTGAGGCACTCGAATGTTCCCCGTGGGGCATGACTTTGGGGGGGACATTTAGGGCTCCACTCGGCAGACCTGAGCTGGCTCACCACATTTTGAAGTAAGTGAATGAAATGCTTTATCATCTCAAGTCACACACAAACACACCGCTGAAATATACTCGGAGTCGAGAGTGGATTTCATGCTCTTTATTCAGCTCATAGTGGTGAGGAGGAATGGAAGTTCCCCCAGAATGTCTGCGTTATATACATTATTTACACAATGGGCCCCACGTGATTGGCTAATTCCGGGATTCACTTGTAGGCCAATCAGGTTGTGGATTCACTTCCACCTGGAGCTGGATTGGGTGGCTCCTGTGGACCAATCAGACTGCTGCATTCTGGACGCTATTGTTCTAGGACCAATCAAACTGCTGCCTTTTCGATCCTATTCAACTCAGTACATAACAACCGCCATAAGACCATCAATTCCATAGCCTAAAGTTATCTAAATGCACTGCTCAATGCATTGACCCTTCATCTGCCTTGGTCCAGAAACAGCTTTTCAAAGTGCATACCTCGGTCGCCACCTCTTTAGATGAGAAAGGTCACCTTTTCTAAAGATCATAAGAATATCCTGCTGGATCAAGCCAATGTTCTAGCGAGCAGAGCATGAGCACAAGAGCAGCTCTCTCTCCTCCAGGGGTTTCTGGCAACTGGGATTTGGAACCACAGTCATCACGGCTAGCAGCCATTGATAGCCCTGTCTTCCTCCTAAACTCTGGTCACATCCAGCACTTGTGTCATTTTAAAAGTCAAGGAGACCCTCCAGGAAGTGTCGTTTTAGGATGTTGGGAATTGTAGCTCGGTGAGGTCACTACACTTAACAAAACTCAGTTCCCAGGAATCCAACTATCAAAATGGTATACAGTGGTACCTCGGGTTACATACGCTTCAGGTTACAGACTCCGCTAACCCAGAAATAGTGGTTCAGGTTAAGAACTTTGCTTCAGGATGAGAACAGAAATTGTGCTCCGGCGGTGCAGCGGCAGCAGGAGGCCCCATTAGCTAAAGTGGTGCTTCAGGTTAAGAACAGTTTCAGGTTAAGAACGGACCTCCGGAACGAATTAAGTACTTAACCCGAGGTACCATTGTACAAGTACTTTCAGTGTATGGTGTGGGTGTGACTTCTGTTGGCTTTCCGACATCACACAAGCCAGAGAAATATCTGTTGCCGGGGAAAAAAATCTTTTGTCAATTGGCATCAGCTAAACAACATGAAACATGTGCATTGTTTTGTCAAATCCCAGACTCTGATCGGGCATTACAAAACCACAGTGATAGACCTAGTCACAGTAATCAGGTGGCACAACAAAATTAAGGTTGCGTCGTGAGTGTTTTTTAGGCAGCTTCCCTACTTAGAAGTAATCTAACTAGGGCCCTGCGGGACCTGACATCTTTCCGCAAGGCCTGCAAGACAGAGTTGTTCCACCAGGCCTTTGGTCAGGGCACAGCCTCTGGCAACCTCCTCTGGCAACCTGCACAGAACTTTGCTTAACGATTGCCATTAATTTGATTTTAATTAATTTTTATAATGAAATGTTTTAGAATGTTGGATTATTTGATTGTTTGATTATTTGATTGTTGTTAGCCGCCCTGAGCCTGGCTTTGGCTGGGGAGGGCGGGATATAAATAAAATTTATTATTATTATTATTATTATTATTATTATTAATCTTACAAACGCAAATGGTGCTGAACTCCATGTGCAGTGCTCTGGTAGAGCATGGACAGCAGACACTGATAGTCTGGCCACAGTGTTTTCCACTATGGTGAAGTGTCTTGTATTTCTGCTAATTATTCCTGATTTTGCATTAATAATAATAATAATAATTCTATTTATACCCCACCCTCCCCGGCCAGAGCCGGGCTCAGAGCAGCTAACACCAGTAAAATTACAATAAAAACATAATAGGAGGGGGGGGGAACAATTTAAAATACAAGTTAAAAATACAATTTAAAATGCAGCCTCATTTTAATAATAGCCCATAGATCAAAACCATAAGGGGAGGGAAACAGAAGGGTCAGACTGAGTCCAAACCAAAGGCCAGGCGGAACAGCTCTGTCTTGCAGGCCCTGCGGAAAGATGTCAAGGCCTGCAGGGACCTAGTCTCTTGTGACAGAGCATTCCACCAAGTCGGAGCCAGTACTGAAAAGGCCCTGGCCCTAATTGAGACCAATCTAACCACTTTGCGACTTGGGACCTCCAAAATGTTGTCATGCATATAAATTAGTATACATACATTTTATGCAGATCTTCATCCTCTCTTGCCCTCTTTTTATGTGTATGATGTGTTTCCTCTTTTTATGGGATGCCTAAATGCCCTCCCTAAACTCTGGCCTCCTAAGAGGAAAGAATACAAATGTGATAGATAAGACAACCTGTGACTTTCAGTCCCTGGTGACTTTGAGAACTTTTCAGTATTGGATATCTAGACTGCAAACACATTTGCTTGTTTGAGCCCTTGCACCCTGCTCCCTTGCCTCCTGGTTTTTTTGCTCCCAAGGAGGAGATGGGAAGTATTTGTTTCTGATTTTAAATAGGCCACAGAACCCCATGGCAGCTGTCCTCAGAGAACTGTACATTATTTGAACTATGGTTAGTGAGAACAAGCCAGGATGAAACCATGTTCTGAAAGCATAGTTAAAACCAGGGCTTTTTTTCCAGCTGGAACTCACTGAAACTACTGGTAAGTTCCAACCCCTCAGGTTGCTGCTGTTGCCATAATAAGAGAACAAGGGAGGTGTTTGTTATGTACTGAAGTTCTCACCCTGGGCCAGCAGGGGGATACTGTAGATAGTTATGCAAATAAGGGATCAAAAGTGATGTTCAGTGATTGGATAGTTTTAGAAAATTGTCACAGTTACATTGTACTGGAGCTCTATATAAGCAGGCTGACTGAACCCTTCAGTTCAGTTCTGTTCTGGCCTGTGAATAAACAAGAGCTGTTTGAAGAATCGCTGTGTCGTCTGATATGTTCACCCACAACTTAACAGTGTTCATGGTGAGTTCCAACACCTTTTTCTAGAAAAGTAACACTGTTTAAAACATATCACATTTTCCTGGATTCAGGTTTTATATGGGACTTACCTGTTGCAGTTGTGTTGCAAATAGTTTAGGAAGAATGGAAAGTGTTGCAAATAGTTTGGGGGAAATGGAAAGAGAGTTAGCAGAACCAGAAACTCAAAATATGAGGATATGCATATAGCTAGAATGTTTTTGCTGTTGCATGTGTTCAACTGGTTTTCTTGAGTGTTTTCATTACAATTTTTAAAAGAAGCTTACACAAAGCATTGCCAAGCTTTTTATGAGCGAGTGATGGTGTGTGGACTTGCTGAGAATGGGGTGAAAAGAGAAGTTGGTGTGCATTTCATAACTGCAAACTCTGGAACATTGATTTATAGCAATGCAGTACATTCTATTTTCCCCGTTCCCGTTGCCTTGGTAATTTTGTTCTCTGACATGCTTATTCAGGCAAGAGCTCACAGTTCCAATCTGATCTAAGTCCAAGTCTTCCAAGCATCTAATTAGCTTCAGACATCTGCCCACCTGGAAAGAAATTAGAGTCATTCAGGGGAAGCAAGTACAATAAAAGTGGGGTCTAGTGTTTAAAATGCAAATGAAGAATTAAGAAGAAAGCAGCTGAAGCCCCTGTTAATCTTCAATCTCAAGAATTGTTAATCTCGTCATCCTTCCTAAATGCATCAAAAATTCATCTCAAATATGATCTGTCATAATTATCCTGTGGAGGCTTAGATTGCTGTACCAAATAAAACCTGTACCATTAGCCTAGGCTCTAAGAAAAGGTGAATTTGTAGTCTGTGAGGCAGCTATGGCACATTTGTTTACTAAAAACGCATTTCTGAGGGCCAGGAAATAGGATTCCTACCCCACAACACCTTCCTTTTCTCAAAATACCAAAGATTGGATCTCAGGTTGTAGAGACATACACTGCAGGGTTCTGCATTTCTTCTTCTTGGCAAGCTTCTCTCTGGACAAAAAAGATGAACTTTCAGGAAGGAGTCTCCACAAACTGACGTTTATCCAGATATACCATATAAAAGTATAGAAATATTTTCTGTGGCTGAGTTTAATACAAACTAAAGAATGGAATGTTCCTGGTGGTTTTAGCAGTGTGGCATTACTGATGTCGGGAAGCAAATAAGGTATGAAGATTTTTGGATAAACTCTCACTCCTCAAGAAAGATCATCTCAAAGTAACTGTTTTACTACAAAGGAATTTCAGAAATAGACTGGAAAGAGAAGCTGCTGAATTGCAACTCATTACCAAACTTAAAACCATGGAGAGACCTGGTTTGAACAAAGACATTGGATTCTTATCCCATTATACATGACTAAGCCATTTCTCACCTTCTCACCCCTTGCCTTTTCCTGTAAGACCTATTACAGTCGTTAAGAGTCGTCAGCAGGCTCATCTCAGCTATCTGCCAATCTCCAATTCCCACCACCCTTCTGAGTAATACCCCTCCCCACCTTCTCACTATATAGAAGGATCTGGCAACTTCTGTTTCAGTGTATCTGAAGAAGTGTGCTTGCACACGAAAGCTCATACCAAGAACTAACTTAGTTGGTCTTAAAGGTGCTACTGGAAGGATTTTTTTTATTTTGACTATGGCAGACCAACACGGCTACCTATCTGTAACTCAACCCCTTTGTGTTAGATAGCAACCCAACATCGTTATCTGAATCTTATACAGATCCATGGCATAAAATCTTCTTATTCTATGGACAAACAGCTACTGCCAAATTCAACACATTTGCAGCTAATCCCCATTGTATGCCCCAAGTTGTCAGTCAGTGAGTTTGAATGGAGCTCAGGAAAACCCCAAACAACTAAATGAGGACTGAGGGTGCTCAATATGCTGAGTCTGGAAAGTTGAGTCAGTGGCCAGCAAACAGGGGTGCCAGAGGCAGAACTCTGAATCAGACCCAAACCGTCAGGAGTTGCTGTGGCTTGAACTGGGAGCCTTTGGTGTGTCCTTTGTGATGAACCAACAACCTGCATGTCTCTGCATTGGCCGCTTTAACATCTTAAGGCAGGTTTCCTCAACTTCGGCCCTCCAGATGTTTTTGGCCTACAACTCCCATGATCCCTAGCTAGGAGGACCAGTGGTCAGGGATGATGGGAATTGTAGTCTCAAAACATCTGGAGGGCCAAGGCTGAGGAAGCCTGTCCTAAGGCCATGGACTAGCTTTGTTCACACCAAGCTGGTCACTAGGTCCTCTTGGGCAGTTGGAGGAACCTGAGAGGGCTTCCTGCTCCAGGTCCTCCTGGGCTTAGTATGCTCCTACACCTTTTGGTTGTCTTTCAGTGCTGACTTGTGGCTTGCTCCTCGTTCCTAGATTGTCAGTCAGTTTGGACTTGATCTTTGAGCCTGACTAGTGGCTTGTGTCACAACTTCTCATTCTTGACTCGCTCAGACCCAAGTCCCCTGCAACACTGAGCTGTGTCACGGTCCCAGTGGAGCCATGAAAGGTCTGCTGATTGCAGGTTGGCAGGTCTTGCACAAAGGCAATCCTCCCTTAGGGCAAATTTCCCATCTTCCATACAAATGGAGACAAAGAAGACTCCATTCTAATTCATTACTCTTAAGTGTTCAACCATTAGTAATAGGTAGAGAAGTGGGAATCAATTTTATACTTGGAAATCTAGCAGGAGCACTGAATTCAATAGGCACTTAAGGATTAATAGGTAGAGCTATCTTGCCAGTTGATTGTCAGTAGGAATTGGCCAGGGGCTCTGTGGTTGAAAAAAGAATGCTGAGCTGCTTTCTAGATAACAAAAGCTATAAAGGGTACACAGATATTAGAAGCAGAGTGCCAGATCTCACTTTTATTTTGATACATGTCAGCTCAGCAACATGGTTTCTCTTATTATTGAACAACAGGTAGAGATGGGGGGTGGTGAGATGGATGGGGTTCTATCAAGCACCTATCCTATCATAAATTATGATTTCTACAATGGCTGGATAATCAGTTTTTGTCTGTATTATTTAAAGCTTGGATTAAGTGAGTGGCAGCTTTGGCACCAGGACTTCACCGCCACCCCCCAGTTACCCCCCTACAACAACACCCACATACAATATTGATTCATGGAAAGCTTGCGACTTCTATCAGCCGGTTGATTTTTATGAGGATAGTATCCCATTGACCATAACCTTATTGCAGATCTGTTTGGGAGACAACTCTGTTCTTTGGCTTTAAGTTGCCAACTATGTCCATTTCTTCTCTGCACATCTATTTTTAAAAAAGGTACAAGACAATGTGAACAAATTATCATGGTTTCCTCAGGTCCTATGAAAGGGATAGTTTCCTTGTTGTATAAAATTTTGTTAAATGCTACTTTTATTTCAGATCAAAAGCATAGGTCCTGGTGGGAACATAATAGAGGAGTTCAGATAGACCAGGAGTCAGCAGACTTTTTCAGCAGGGGGCTTGTGGGGGGATGGACTATATTTTGGGGGGGGGGGTGAACGATTTCCTATGCCCTACAAATAACCCAGAGATGCATTTTAAATAAAAGGACACATTCTACTCATGTAAAAGCACACTGATTCCTGGACCATCCACAGGCTGGATTTAGAAGGCGATTGGGCCAGATCCGGCCCCTGGGCCTTAGTTTGCCTACCCATGAGATAGATGAAGACGATTGGAAAAAGCTCTGGCCAAAGTCATCTCTTTCAGCCCAGACCAGGGAATTTGCTCTAAAACTTCCAACATGGTTGTTACTTAACACCATGATTAATTCATTTTCTACATAAGGATGCTTCTGCCTTATGCCGGATGGGGTGCCAGGATACTGAGACCTACAGACAAATGTGGTGTGACTGTCCCAAGATGAAAGGGTTCTGGACCAAAGTGTTTTCTGAGATCCCATTTGATAACAAGATAAATGATTAATCCTTTCCCTCATCTGAATCTTTGAATTTGCTTGTAGATTTGGACCGAGACTTGAATAACAAGGAACTTATTTCATATCTTTCAATAGTGGTCTGGACTAATGTTTAGATCAGACTCCTACCAGGCTGATTGCCATCTTCTTTTACTTCTTTTTACAGAAGTAAAAAGACTTCTTGTTTTGTTTTCTGCGCTGTTGATGCCCTGTTAACTAATAAGTTGCTTTAACATCCCTCCTTACCAAAGCACTATGATTTGCAGTAAGAAAAGGGAAATGCTAGTAAAATTATCGCGTTTGGGAGCTGTAGCTGTCAACCACAACACAACCCCACCCTCCTTTTCCTCCCCTACCCTGAGATTTTCCTTATATGGGGAGCATGGGGAATGTATACCACTTTTCAGATTCTGTAGTGAAATGCTCATCTCTCCATATTTGAAATCACTGTGTGTGTTTCTTGAAAAGGCAAGAGCTTGGGTTTAAGTGGAACTAAATCTACAGAACTTTCTTTATGTACGCAACAACAGCAGCAAGAATACTCATCGCAAAGTATTGGAAGACACAAGAACTTCCCACGCTGGAGGAATGGCAGATGAAACTGATGGACTATATGGAACTGGCAGAAATGACTGGCAGAATCCGTGACCAGGGAGAAGAGTCGGTGGAGGAAGATTGGAAGAAATTCAAAGACTATCTGCAGAAACATTGCAAAATTAAAGAATGTTAGAGTGATGTTGGATTGATAATAAGTGGCTTCCAGCTGTACAGGATTTAAAGTTATATATAGATTAAGATTAAGGATTAGGATTAAAAAAGTTTAAGGAAATGGAAATTTGGTTTTTAAGAGGTAAAATTTTAATGTTATATTATATTAAGATTAAAGATTGGGATTAAAAAAGAGGGAAAGAAATTGCTGGACAAAGAATTTGAACTGGAATACAAAAGAGGGAGGTATGAGGAGGTCCAGAAAATAAGTAAATTTAAAAATGGAGATGAAAAGGTGATATTGTTTTTAACTGTTTTTTTTTCTTTTTTTTCTTTTTCTTTTTGTTCTTTTTTGTCTTTTTTGGATTATGTATTGTGTATTTTTGAATTGTGTATTTCCTTTTTATGTTTTTATTGATGTGTTCTTTTTATTGGAAACTTTAATAAATATCATTAAAAAAAAATTAAGTGGAACTAAATCTACAAAGCCATCTTGCTTGTTGAACTCAAAAACTTTAAAATTCTAATTACAAGGGGGGAAACGTAATTGTAAATAGAATTATTATATGAGGAAAACGTGGGTGGAAAAATGTACAATTGACCAACAAGTAAGTAGGAAAATGCATTGTTCAAACCTGGTGTGTGTTCACTCCTCCTCAGTTGCTTTCATTGATCTAGTTCCGTTGTTCTGTAAAACAGATTTCAGCTGGCCCCTGTAACCCTCTCAGCAGCTGCTTGCAGGAAGAGGGGGATGCCATAATTCTCTAAATTAGGAACCTGCCCCATTCTTTTTTTCCTTTTGTACTGCGACTATTAGACTGTAAGCCTGAAGGCAGCGACTGCCTTTTAAAATTTCTGTACAGTGTAATTTTTTTTGGCACTTTAAGAGTGATGAAGATATAGTGACAGTCTGTTTCTCAGTACAGATAGCAACTCTGCCATTTGAGCCAGGATTGCTGTGAGATGCCCTCCGCCTCCCTCACAGCAGCAGGGGTTACAGACCACTGCAGGGAACTGTGAACTCATCAATGCAGTTTAGAAGCAGCCAGTGACAAGTTTCTCACCTTGTGTCTTAAGAAAGAACAGATATCAGCCCCAAACATGTTGCTGTTTGCAATCCAAATTGATCATATCTAGAGATGTGAAGTCCTGGGTTGGGAGGGGGGTATTAGAGAGAGACTGGGAAAAATGGGGAAATAACAGCCACACACCCTTGTTCAGCAGGGTTGCCATGTTTTGAAGAGCAAGAAAGAGGACACATTTGCCGGTGGCCGGGGAGGAAGTGTGGGACAATGTCTCTTCAAAATATACCAAAAAAAGCGGAGCTGGTCCTTTCCTGCATCATGCAAAATTCACACAGGATGTATATGTTTTGCACTTGGTTGTCTAGTACTGCGTATGCAATATAAAAAGTAGCCCACTCCTGGACATTTTGGCAAATTTGAAAACTTCCCCTGGACAGAAGGTTTACCCCTGAAAAAGAGGACATGTCCTGGAAAAATAGGACGTATGGCAACCCTGTCCAGGCCTTCACATCTCAAATCCATAAAAAACAGCTTTGGCCTTCTATCTCTTAGTTAAACTCTAGCATGATCAACCAATGTGTATACTGTGTATGCCAGTGAGAATAGAGCAAAATTGCGCATGCCCTCCTGCATAACCTAAAGGTCTTGCCCCTTCCCATAATATTGCTCCTTTTGTATTGTCTTAAGATACATTTGGAGCATAAAACATATTTCTTTTTCTTGCAGTATAATTAGAAACTCTCCTCTAAGCCAGCTGCATTATTAGATTTGCCAAAGCTGAGATATTTTTTTTTGCCAAAGTGGAATTGAGAAATGAATTGCTACATTTCTTGGTTTCACGTTGCATTTGCTTTAGATCTTATTATTGACACTGACTCAACTGGAAAACGATAACAGCCTGGTTCAGACATACTCAAGGCTGCATGCGAGAAAGGAGCAGGATCATGCCCTCTCACCCACCAGACGTATGCCTTTCATTTTTTAAGGATTATGTGTGCTGGACTTCATGTGTAAATGTTATGACTATTATGGGCAGCTGCACAGCATGTCTCCATGCTGCCCAGGGTGTGTGTATGCCCTTGCCTGTGTGTGCCCATGCTGGGGGGCAGGGCAAGGGGCAAAGGACAAACAGAAGTCCACTGCGCCTGCCCAGCCCCTGCCACCACTTCAGTGATGCCAGCCCCGAGTGACATGGCTGTTGCACCCTCCTTGCGCAGCCCTCCCCAGACCCGAGCCTTGCAAAGCTTGCACAAAGCTGGGGTCAAATGGTGCACAGTTGTCGCGTCCCCACACTGCCCTCCTTCAGAGGCTTTGCAAGGCTCGGATCTGGACAGGGCAGCCCAAAGGTGAGGCTGGGATTGAAAAGCTGCTGTGTCCCCATGTTGCCACCCATCCCAGCAACCTTGCAAGGCTGGGATCTGAGGAGGGTGTTGCTGTCCGCCCAGGAAGCCCAGCCAGCCAATGGCACTTGGTGGGCGCAAAGTAGGCGCCCCACGCTGGTGCCTCAGACCAGCAGCCCCCAGCCTGGCCACGCCCAGTGTTCCTCTCTACAAGTGTTGGTTTCTCCGACACCAGGAGAGGAGCACCAGGCTGTGTGAAGGTGCCTGATTTGCGCCCCCTGAAAAATCTGCGCATGGGGCCACAGTCCCTCTGGCACACACCCACCCATGCTATGCCACTGATTATAAGCAATAAAGTGTATCTGGATGTTGCTCCACTCCATGTAGCTTCTAAGTTCATCCAAGCTGGTCCATGACTCTGAATCTCTTTCCAAAAGTTGCAGTATTGTTTGATGTGACAATATCCTTATACACACCCCAAATACCCTTCAGGCACTATACCGTTTTGTACCAGAGCTGTCAGGATTTGGCTCATGAAGTGCTCTAGAAACATTATTTTTGGGCTGGAAGCTAGAGCTGCCAGTGTGGTGTAGTGGTTAAGAGTGGTAGACTCGTAATCTGGGGAACCGGGTTTGCGTCTCCGCTCCTCCACATGCAGCTGCTGGGTGACCTTGGGCCAGTCACACTTCTTGAAGTCTCTCAGCCCCACTCACCTCACAGAGTGTTTGTTGTGGGGGAGGAAGGGAAAGGAGAATGTTAGCCGCTTTGAGACTCCTTAGGGTAGTTATAAAGCAGGATATCAAATCCAAACTCTTCTAATAATTTATTATTTATACCCCACCCATCTGACTGGGCTTCCCCAGCCATTCTGGGTGGCTTCCAACAAAATATTAAAATGCAGTAATGCTTCAAACATTAAAAGCTTCCCTAAACAGGGCTGCCTTCAGATGTCTTCTAAAAGTCTGGTAGTTGTTTTTCTCTTTGACATCTGGTGGGAGGGTGTTCCACACTGTGGGTGCCACTACCAAGAAAGCCCTCTGCCTGGTTTCCTGTAACTTGGCTTCTCGCAGTGAGGGAACCACCAGAAGGCCCTTGGTGCTGGACCTCAGTGTCTGGGTAGAACGATGGGGGTAGAGATGCTCTTTCAGATATACTGGACTGAGGCCATTTGTATACGTACCCCCTGGCTAGTCAGAACTTCAGACAGCACACAGAAACACCTTCTGAAGCTTTGAGGCAAATTGTTCCGATATTGTCTTCTTAGTGACCCATATTTAGTGGAGAAAAGACCAACTTTTTGCCCATGTGCTGCATTTCATGAATTTCTGGGGGCTTAAATTGAGTCCCTAGCAAGCACCTGTCTTAGGTTGCAATCCCGTTCCTGCTTACACAATGGTGCAAGCCCCACTGAACTTAATTCTGAGAAAACAAGTGTAGGATGTTGCCGTCAAGCTGCAGTGAATTTCTCCACTTGTTCCTTGGCCCCACACCCAGAAAGAAAGACAGGGTGCCACATATTAAGAACCCCAACTTTATCATTTGCAGGGATCTCCAGTGAGGAAAGATTGACTAGTTCAGTCCTGGCAGCCATGCTTAGCCAGGGAGATGGAAGAGTGCCCTCATGAGCAATTCCACCACAGCTCTCAGTACCACCAAGATAAGATGATAAGCTCTCCTTTGCCTGCTCAACAAAAGACAAGAAGGCTTGACTGCTCTCCTTCTCTTGCTGCCCAACACAAGAAAGCATGAAATCTCCAGTATCCAAAAGATGCCCCCTTCCCAGCACTCAAACCATCTGGTGGTGAAGGGTAGTGTAGGTATCACTACACCAGGGGTGCTTCAAGATGCTAATTTATTTTTGCTTCTCCACACTACCTGTCAGGAGTGGTGTAGCTACGGTGCTAATCGGCCAAATAATGCACCTTGGAGATTAGATGGACTATGGCATAGATGGAAAAAAAAATGATGCCTCTTTCAGTCCTGGGAGACACCCCAGAAATTCCTGCTCTGCGCCATGTAGCAAGCAACTGGTGAATCCTATGCTTTGAGTGGTAGGTGGGTGTCATGGCCAGGTGAAGGGGGCTGAGTCACTTCTAAGAAGGCCCCTGCCAGTCCTGCTGGCCTCTATAGCGGTGGGGTAAACTTGTCCCTTTAGGACCGGGAAGCGCTTAGTCCTTAAATTCTGCAGAAGTCTCACAAAGAAAGACTTGTTCTGTATATGCCCGGTGAATGTTTTTGACAGCACAATGACTGCCTATTGTCAAGGATAATTCTGACTCCCTGTGCATAATTTATTTCCAGCGCTCTTGTTTTCTTTTGTGACGTGAGCTATGAGGTTATTCTAACGCTAATCATGCACAGTAACTGACTTCTTGCCCTGAGCAGTGGCAAAGAGCATAAATATTGAATGCCCTGACTCTTTTGTCTCAAAACTCTTTCGATAATTTTAAAATAAATGAATGAGCTGAACAATTGTCTGTCACCATGGAGTCAACAGTTCTCTAAAAAAACAGAAAACAGGAGTGCTAATGAAGCACAGCAAAGCGGTCTCAAAATGTATCTTCAAATACCATGTCCAATTTGTTTAACGTATAATGAATGCAAACTTTTACTATTGTTTCCTAAGGCATCGGCACCTGCCACCTTTTGAGGGGAAAATCCCCTACATCTGGGGAAGGGTAAAGCGTGTAATTTACCAAGCAAAGCGAAACCTTTGGTTTAATTCACCCACTTGGCATTTCTTACTTGTTAATGTGACAGCTCTGTGGAACACTGAGATAGTGGAATGACATTTGGTGCTACTATTCATGATACAGTTTTATATTCCAAGTTCAAATATCGGTGCAACCTGAGTGTGTGCACGCAAATTTGTCACAGTATTGCGTCAGGCACAGTTGTAGCATTCAAACACTCCTGATGCAGTGATAGAGAAGAATTACTTTGGCTTGTTGTTTTCCATATGAGTTACTGCTCTGGGCTTGACTTCTTCCAACCAGGACAATAATTCTAATATTGTGCATCACCCATAAAAAATTGCAAGGTACAAGGAAAGCACAGATAATATGAAACATGATGTATACTCAGACCATTGGCCTATCTACCTATCCAGACTGCACATCATGTTTCACCTTGTACCTTGTTCCATCCCTCTACTCCGCAAATAAGTGTTTCTGTAGGGCAGATTCTGCTAAGTGCTTGATATCCCAAAGAGATAAGAACTACTATTTTGCACTCTTCTTGGTTAGCTAATTAGCATCTGCTTAGTGCTGCCTGCTGTTTAGCATTTAGCATTTTTCAACACTAATTATGAGAGTTACTGAACATGGTTCTGGGATTTCCGTTACTCAATTTGTGCTAAGTTTTCTTTATTGATAACTTTGTTTTAATGGGGTATGAAGCAAAACAAGAACAAAGCATTAGCAAGGAACCCTTTAGAAGATATAAGAATTGCAGTTCCACTTCTCGTTGTTTAAAACAGGCGTTTATACAATAACTTGGCTTACAGCTTTGAGCCCATCTGTTGGCTTTCTTGGAGGCTAATCTTAATGGAGAGTGAGCCTATTTCAATGAGATGGTTTTCAAGAGAGGATAGTTTTTCAAAGATATTAAAGGAGGAATGGAGGAAGAATCATTTACAGTAGTCTACACATACATTTCCTTTGTCTTCCCACCAAATAGGTTTTGCAAGTTTTCAGGCACTATGAACCAAAGGCAGGCCCAAGAAATTTTGCTGCCCAAGGCAAAGGACATCCCATGCAGGCGCGAACGAAGGCTAACCAACACCCGGGACGGGGCAAACCGCCGGCTGCACACACGTGGCATCGCTATGTAGGGCGCATGTGCGGCATTCCTACATACAGTGCATGCGTGCGACACTGTGCATGCATTGTATGTAGCGGTTCGCCACCCGGGCACCGTATGGACGGTGGTGGGATACTCTGCTCATGGCGGCAGCAGCGGCGCAGGGATCCTCCGCTTGTGGCTGTAGCAGCGATGGAGGGATCCCACCGCAGTCCATACGGCACTCAGGTGGCGCCGGCGGCAAACCACTATGTATAGCACATGTGCGGTGTCGCCCATGTGCAACACGTGTGGCGTCGAACACTGTACGGACAGTGGCGGGATCCTCTGCTCATGGCTGCAGCCGCGAACAGAGCATCCTCACATGCGGTGGCGGCGTGATGATTGCTCGCACCACTGCGTCCGGGGCAGCGGGGCAAGCACCCTGCGGGGTGCCTTCTTGTCACTCCCCCAGGCATGGCACCCAGGGCGAACCACCCCTGCCCCCCTTGTGACGCCACTGATCCCATGTACAGAATCTGACGGGCATGTCATCTGAATCTTATTTCAAAGGTTAGTGTTTTCCAGTGCAGCTGAGGACAGCGGGCTAGTGACAAACCTGTGGCATAAGCAGTTCTGATCTTCCAAAGAAGGGAATGTCCAGAGGGCTCAGGAGGAATAGCAAGGGAACTGCCACTGCTGCCCCGAGCACCTGCCTCAGTCTACCCAATGGTAGGACCAACCCTGACGGAACCCTTCAAACCTAAGAACAGAGACCGCAGTGGAATGAATGAGTCTGCACTTTGGGAGTATGTCTCTAGCATGTAAGAAATGATCACCTGCCTCCAACAGAGTCTGATGCTCCAGTAGTAACCAACATACTCGAAGTATTTATTGATTGTAAGCCTATAGGAAGGACCAACTGCCATATTGATAATGATATTGCCACCGTGTTATTTGCCCTGAGTAGAGTAAGGAAGGGACGCGGGTGGCGCTGTGGGTTAAACCACAGAGCCTAGGACTTGCCTATCAGAAGGTCAGTGGTTCAAATCCCCATGATGGGGTGAGCTCCCGCTGCTTGGTCCCTGCTCCTGCCAACCTAGCAGTTCGAAAGTACGTCAAAGTGCAAGTAGATAAATAGATACCACTCTGGCGGGAAGGTAAATGGAGTTTCCGTGCGCTGCTCTGGTTCACCCGAAGCGGCTTAGTCCTGCTGGCCACATGACCCGGAAGCTGTACGCCGGCTCCCTCGGCCTATAAAGTGAGATGAGCGCCGCAACCCCAGAGTCGGTCACGACTGGACCTAATGGTCAGGAGATCCTTTACCTTTACTTTAGAGTAAGGAAAGGAGCATGGACAAATACGAAATATCAGTTCCCATCTTTTGCAGCCTTAGTGCATGCACAAAGAGAGTCTTCTTGTTTCCTTCAACTGTCTTGAGGCTACACTTGATCTGGTTGGAAAGCCCCTTCTTGAGTCACAGGTTCATCAGTCCACCTCTCTCTTACACTGGTGTGTTCGAAATTTGCGAAGGCTTTGCTGTTGAGCATTTCAGATGTACCAGCCTTAACAAGACATTGAAGCTGCAGGCAAATCTGGGATAGCTGACATGTTTGCACCAGCACTTAAGATCACAGAGAGTCACACAAAAAGAATATTGTACAGCTAGGAAAGGTGTATAAAAGGGCAAGCAAATTGATCAATGAGATGGAGCTTTTCCCCCACAAGGAAAAGTGACTATGTTTGGGGTTACTTAGTTTAGAGAGGAGGAAATAGCAGCGAGACATGATAGAGGCGTATACAGGTTTGCAAGGTGTGGAGAAAGTGGAGGGAGAATTTATTTTCCCTCCCTTTCTCACAGTCCTTGAACCCAGGGCCATCCCGTGAAGCTGAATGGTGGGAGATTCAAGACAGACAACAGAAAGCCCGTCTTCACACTGCACATGGTTAAACAATCTCATTTGCTTCCAGAACGTGTAGTCACGGCCACAAAATTGGATTTAGGATGGGATTAGAAAAATTTGTGGTGGCTGTCAATGACCACTAGTCATGATGGCTGTTTCCAGGCTGGGGAGTAACAGCAGGAGAGTGTTGTGGTCATGTCCTGCTTATGGGATTCCCATAGACAACTTGATGGACACTATGGGAAACAGAATGCTGAGCTGGTTTGGTCTGATCCCGTAAGGCTCTTTGGTTCATTTGCAGGACTGGAAATCAGCACTAATTCCTGGAGTGCTGAGGCAAAGTTACCCTGTTGGCAATGGGAAAAGACAACCATCAATCACTAGGTCAGGAAGAGGAAGTAGCCAGGGAAGCCTTAAAGTTTGGTCCTGCAGAGATGAACAGCTGGGCAGGAATTGTTGTTGTTTAGTCGCTTAGTCGTGTCCGACTCTTCGTGACCCCATGGACCAGAGCACGCCAGGCACTTCTGTCTTCCACTGCCTCCTGCAGCTTAGTCAAACTCATGTTTGTAGCTTCGAGAACACTGTCCAACCATCTCGTCCTCTGTCGTCCCCTTCTCCTTGTGCCCTCCATCTTTCCCAACATCAGGGTCTTTTCCAGGGAGTCTTCTCTTCTCATGAGGTGGCCAAAGTATTGGAGCCTCAGCTTCACGATCTGTCCTTCCAGTGAGCACTCAGGGCTGATTTCCTTAAGAATGGATAGGTTTGATCTTCTTGCAGTCCATGGGACTCTCAAGAGTCTCCTCCAGCACCAGAATTCAAAAGCATCAATTCTTCGGCTATCAGCCTTCTTTATGGTCCAGCTCTCACCTCCAGACTTCACTACTGGGAAGACCATAGCTTTTACTATACGGACCTTTGTTGGCAAGGTTATGTCTTGGGCAGGAATATGCTGACTTAATTCTCAATCTGATGATGATGATGTTTTATTATTTATATGCCACCCATCTGACTGGCTTACCTCAGCCACTTTGATCAGCTTCCAACAAATTATGAAACCAAGGGGCAGAAGACAGGACGAGCTTTCTCCACGGCAGTGATGTTCCAAAGCATATTCCTTAACGTTCTCCTATATAACTGAATAGCTGACATTCGCTCATATGGAGGTAACAGCCTGGCACTTGGAGATAACACTGTGGTGCAGGGAAAGTCTCTCCATTACCCCAGATAGCAGTGAACCAGCCTCCATGGGTGGAATGTATCAGTGTTTAATGAGTCTCTGTGCACAAGGTCCCTCGTAATCTGCACGCAGTGTACCCATCGCAATGATGGGAAATTTGCTTCAATATCCAATAGCACGTTTCTGGGTTCCATTGCTTTTCCACAGGCCAGCATGGCAAAGATGCAGAACCCAGGGGAGGGCCAGGCAGACGCGGTTAGTGTAGTTCTCTTGCGATCCCCAAATTTTTAGAGGACAAAGCAAAGGGGCTGTGATATGAAATGCAGTTGAGAATAGGGGTGAAAACTTCCCTAGACGAGGAATGTTTAGTGTATGTACAGATCTTGCTCCATCTTAACTGGATCCTGAATACACTCATTTGTTTAAGTGAATACTTGCACAAAGGGACACCATCATTTGCAATTCCTCTCTTTGTTAAACAGACCAGTAAATTCAATTACTTCAAGAGCTACTACGGTGCTTAGCATGGTTGCATAGTCCAGGCTAGAAATTCCCTGTTGCCTGCCGTAATCTTGTGGTTATGCAATATCCTTGATTTTACTTTGTTGTTTTGGGAAACCTGTCCCCTGACACACAATTGTTAAGTATGCTGCTCTTTGGTGGGTTCCCCCTCTATTTTTGCTGGTTTTCTTTTGCCTTCTATTTTTGTTTTTCTTTGGCCTTATTTCCTTTCCTTTGTTTTTCATTCCAAGAGCAGGAAATTTGAGGTTTGAGGATTTATAATGAAAATTAAAATTGTATATTATATTGTATTCACAGCTTCCAGGCTTCCTGCTTGGAGACCTAGATTTATTTCTTAGCACAATTAATATATTGGCCCCTTTTCGTAATTGCAATCTTTTGGGATGAAAGGATGGCTTAGTACTGTGTCCTGGTACTCTGGTAGTCTTTGAACTGCTCTTTAGCTGATACTTTTTTAACCTATTCTGCTCCAAATAATAATAATAAAAAAATCTACGAACTTGTCCACTGGATTGGACAAAATTCAAACATGATGATTAGGGCTTCCCTTTCTTGAAAACAGTTCACTTAAATATATGGGAATAAAAGTGATGAGTATAAGAAGAAGAAGAAGAAGAGTTTGGATTTGATATCCCGCTTTATCACTACCCTAAGGAGTCTCAAAGCGGCTAACATTCTCCTTTCCCTTCCTCCCCCACAACAAACACTCTGTGAGGTGAGTGGGGCTGAGAGACTTCAGAGAAGTGTGACTCGCCCAACGTCACCTATAAAGAAAACAGGGAGCTGCAGTATCTAAGTTTCTTTCCTCTCATTTTTCTTTGTTTTGCTTTGGCTTCTGGTTTGTTGGTTTGTTGGTTTGCTTGGTGTCCTCTACTCTGGATCAGTGAGGGTCTGTACACGCATGATGGTGAAGGACCCTGTTGAGAAGCAGAGAAGGGAAGATCTGAGGGTGGGAGACTGGGTGAAAATGGGAAGTCGCAGGTGAGAGCTGGGAGGGTTCACCTCCTTCTGTGTGGGACAAGGATTAATATCTACCTTTGAGAGAGGACTTTTGGGTGTGTCCCCCTCTTTCTTTCTCTGTTTTTCTCTAGATTAATTTATTTTAGCTTATTGTTTTTCAAAAATCCTGTAATAAAATCTTATGGAAAAAAAGGAGTAAGAACTAGATGTTTAAACCAAGGTTTGAAAACAGCAAGAAAGGAGTTTGGAAAGCCTCTGTTCTGTTAGCTTGTTGCTGTTGGCTTCCATGTTGTACTCAGCTACACCATTTCTCTTTGTTAGAACTGGTTGGTTTGTTCCCTGTAAAGCAACCCCTGAGTGCATCTCTATCTCAGATTTAATCATCCTCTGCGGCTGGTTAAAACTGCCATTTGCTTCTTGGCTGATGTAGGTGGTTTCTGACCCTTCAGGTGATACGGTTGATGTGTGGCACTCTATTTCCAGCTTGGGGTTGGCAATCATGGCTGGCTTTTTGGCTGGGCTGCCAGTATCTCTGGAGGATGGTACAAGGTTGGCCTTATTCTTGGCCAATATGCATCGGCGCTGTTGTTCAATGTTCTAGTGAAACTCAGACCGAGGGGGCTGCTCCCACAACAGCCACCCCCAGAGGTTCTCGTAGTTCAGCAGCCCTTGGTTGCACCTCCTCAACTGCTCTCCCCAGGGGTTTCTATGGTTCAGCAGTCCTTAGTTGTGCCTGCTGACAATTGGGGAGGGTGCCTTGCAAATTGTTGATCTATTGGCCAAGGTATTCATTTGGGGGGAACTTCTGTCCCTCTGGGTTTTCATTCTTTTACCTGCAACAAAGGAACAGATTTGGAAGGGCAAGTGGGTGGATGTTTTTACACCCTGCACAAATCTGGAGTAGAGTCCCTGAGACAGTTGGATGGCATCTTGTATGCCTCATTGCGAAAACTCCTGCAGCCAAGCTGGTACAAAATGCACTGCTTTCTTTTGGACCACATCGGATCTGGCCCAATCAGCTTCTAAATCCGGTCCACAGACAGTCCGGGAATCAGCGTGTTTTTATATGAGTAGAATGTGTCCTTTTATTTAAAATGCATCTCTGGGTTATTTGTGGGGCATAGGAATTCGTTCATTTCCCCCCCCCCAAAAAAATATAGTCTGGCACCACATGGTCTGAGGGACGGTGGACCGGCCCACAGCTGAAAAAGGTTGCTGACCCCTGCACTAAAGGGTGCTGTGGAGGTCCAAGGGATGGTCAGCTCAAGGTGGGGCCCAAGCTTGGAGGTTATGCTTTTGGAATAGGCAGAGTCTGGGTCACCCGCGGCAGAAGTTAAGTTAGGTTCCCACTCTTCTCATTTCCCCTGCAAATATAGTTTAAATAGGGCAATGTTGTTGAGCTCTTTTTGGCAAATTTGGGTGGGTGGGTGTGAACTTTTTTGAACTATTTTGTGGGAAATCGCCAAAAATGACACTGCCATATGTATGGATTTTCCTGGACATTTTTGCAATTTTCGTGCGATTTCCACTGCTTCTGACTGCAGTATTCCAGATATGTCTGGGAATTCCTGACATACGGCAACCCTCTCTTCTGGCGGTTCCCTCCCTGTGAGAAGTGAGGTTACAGGGAACCAGGCAGAGGGCCTTCTCGGTATTGGCGCCCGCCCTGTGAAACGCCCTCCCACCAGATATCAAGGAAATAAACAACTACGGTGGTACCTCGGGATGTGAATGGGATCTGTTCCGGAGCCCCGTTCGCATCCTGAATAGAACGTAAGATATGACAGCACATCTGCGCGTGCGCCGGTCGCGTTTCGCCGCTTCCGCGCATGCGTGTGATGTCATTTTGACCGTCTGTGCATGCGTGAGTGGCGAAACCTGGAAGTAACTCACTCCGTTACTTCCGGGTTGCTGTGGAGCACAACCCGAAAATACTTATCCTGAATCATATTTATCCCGAGGTATGACTGTATCTGAGTTTTAGAAGACACCCGTTAGGGAAGTTTTTATTGTTTCATGCTGTAAAGGCAAAAGGTAAAGGTACCCCTGCCCATACGGGCCAGTCTTGACAGACTCTAGGGTTGTGCACTCATCTCACTCTAGAGGCCGGGAGCCAGCGCTGTCCGCAGACACTTCCGGGTCACGTGGCCAGCGTGACGAAGCTGCTCTGGTGAACCGGCACCAGAGCAGCACACGGAAACGCCGTTTACCTTCCCGCTATAAAGCGGTACCTATTTATCTACTTGCACTTAAGGGTGCTTTCGAACTGCTAGGTGGGCAGGAGCTGGGACTGAACGACGGGAGCTCACCCCGCCGCGGGGATTCGAACCACCGACCATGCGATCGGCAAGTCCTAGGCACTGAGGTTTTACCCACAGCGCCACCCGCGTCCCGTTTAATGCTGTATTGTGTTTTTAATATTCAGTTGGGAGCCGCCTAGAGTGGCTGGGGGAACCCAGACAGATGGGCGGGGTATAAATAATAAATTATTATTATTATTATTATTATTATTACTAGACCCTAATTTAAATAAAATGTGGCCTGTATTCAACCCATCACTTATCCTTACTCCTGGGTCTGGTCGCAAATGATTTTCCCAGGGCTTCCCAGTCACTGTATTTTGAGGAAGAGACGTTGAATTAATTGTTCTGTTCATTTCTGTCCTCTTTGCTACTTTTGCGTGTGATGCTTGCTTGGAAAATGGTGGCTATTCAGGTCTCTGTGCCACTTGCCCACAAATCCATTCGTATCAAGTCAGCTTTGCACTTCGGTTCCTGTGGGTTTTGGTGGAATATTAACAGAACACAAGCCGGAAGCTGCTTTTTCCATTTATCGAAGCTACCTAGCCCCAACACCCATACGTCTGAAAAATGTCCAGGTTGCTTTCCTGGAGACACGACTTACAATGCCTACCATTTCATACAATTCTTGTAAGCCGCATTGTCATTTCTTACTTTCCTTCAGAATGCATTTGCAGTAATCAAATTGTAAGATTCACTTTTCCTGGCCCTCAGGTGAAATGCTTTATGAGCAGTTCTGGCACACTCTGCTTTCATGTTCCCTGGCACTTCCAAGTAGCCCACCAATCACAGAAAAGCCTTTCTTTAACTTCTCAAAAGCAGATTTATTTCCCCTCAAAACAAGAGGTACACAAAACAAATATGCTCGGGGGAAGCAAAATATCAGCAGTTTTACAAGAATAGACCCTGACAAAAAGGAAAAGCAGTTTCAAAATTGGACGGCAAGCAGCCTCTGATAAAACTGTGTATCCTTGTT
The DNA here is from genome assembly GCF_964106645.2 of Podarcis pityusensis. Taxonomy (NCBI): domain Eukaryota; kingdom Metazoa; phylum Chordata; class Lepidosauria; order Squamata; family Lacertidae; genus Podarcis; species Podarcis pityusensis. The sequence continues at coordinate 5,513,891 of NC_138038.1, read as the reverse complement.
GGGAGAGACACTAAAAATTCATTTACATGGATTTCACTGGAGCAAGATTTTTGTGTGACCACAATGAGTAAAAGAGGTGGGGAAACATAAGGTGTCTGGCTGCTCAATGTATCTGTGATGCCCAAAGTTTTATTGGCTGTCATAACTTTTCTGGTTTCTAACAGGGCCAGCTGGGTTGTGATTCCTCTTTCAACTGCTCTGTAGAAAAGTTGGTAGTTGGGGCATACCTTTTTCTGGGTTAAAACTGGAAAGTCCGCTATTACAGCTTGGACTGGTCCACTCTCTGTGTTCTGCATAAATTGCTGACCTGGGGATACTTCCTGACTGGAAGGAGGCCAAACCAGAGGAGAGATGCAACGGGCAGTTGTTGGATAATTATTGACAGCCTTGTCAGCATACAACACCTGTGCCCAGAGATCTGCACTGCTTGCCAATCTGCTACTGGGCCAAGTTCAAGGGGTTACTATTAGTATAGAAAGCCCTTAACAAGTTGCAACCAGTTTGCTATTGAGAGTACCTTGCCCTAATCAAGTCAACAGTTTCATTCCATGTTTCAAAACTGGATTATTATATTGACCCAACCCCCTTTCTCAGACTCTCCAATTGTGCCTATTTTCCAGGGACAGTCCCAAATTTACAGAAGCCATCCCGATTTCTGATTTGATCCTGGAATGTACCACTTTTCCTTAGGATGTCCCTATTTTCATCAGAGAAATGTTGGAGGGTATGGAGTTATGTGACACCCCCCCCCCCAAGCGAAGGAGATAAGTAACTATTCAACCTTAGAAGACCTCTGAAGGCAGCCCTGTAGAGGGAAGTTTTAAAATGTTTAATGTCTTTTTTTGTTTTTATAAATGTTGGAAGCTTCCCAGGGTGGCTGGGGCAACCCTGTCAGAAGCACGGGTAATAATAATAATAATAATAGTAATAATAATAATAATAATAATAATAATAATAATAATAATATACAGTGGTACCTCTGGATGAGAACAGGATCCGCTCCGGAGCCCCGTTCGCATCCTGAAATGAACGCAATCTGCGTCTGCGCATCTGCGCATGCACGGATAATGATTCACTGCTTCCGCACATGCGCGTGACATCATTTTGAGCATCTGCGCATGCGCGAGTGGCGAAACCCGGAAGTAACGCATTCCATTACTTCTGGGTCGCCACGGAGCGCAACCTGAAAACGCTCAACCCAAAGCTACTTCAACCCAAGGTATGACTGTAATACAGTGGTACCTCGGTTTAAGAACAATCCGGTTTAAGAACTATTTGGTTTACAAACTCCGCAAAACCAGAAGTAGTGGCCTGGTTTGCGAACTTTATCCAAACGGTGGAAGGGCACCAGCGGTGGGAGGCCTCATTAGGGAAAGCGTGCCTTGGCTTAAGAACGGTTTCAGTTTCAGAACGGACTTCCGGAATGGATTAAGCTCGTAAACTGCGGTACCACTGTAATAATAATAGAATAGGACACCCCTATTTTCATTGGAGAAACGTTGGAGAGTATGTTGCATGTGCATTTGTAAGAACTTGATCATTTTGTGTGGCAGTGCCTAGCCTTCGGAATTCCTCTCCTATTGAGTTCAAGAAGGTGCCTTCACTGTACTCTTTTCAGCACCTGCAGAATACATTCTTGTTTAGACAAGCCCAGCCAGACAACTTTTGTATGGGCTTATTCACGCTTACCCTTTACCAAGCTCCTTCCAAGCACAGGTCCGCACTTAGGAGCTGCCTGTCCAAACGTGGTGGGGGGTTTGGCTTGGTTTTGCTCCAGAGTTTTCCCCACTCTTTCGTGCTCAGTGGGAACAAGCATCAGTCTTGGTTTCTCACGGATTGCTGTTTCCTCTGATTGCACTTTAAAGAGCGGGTTTTCGCTGGAAAAGCTCCGGAGCAAAAAAAGAAAAGGGTGCTGAGACGTGGAGCCTGGGAAGAGTGGAGGAAAAGCAAGTGCCAACAAGCTCACAGTTTTAAAGTAGGGCTATAAGTCTTCCTTGATTTTCTTGTTTTATCTTTTTGTAAACCACCTTGAGCTTCTTTTTCCTTTTTTACAATCAAGAGGTATAAATTTAATGAAATAATTAAAATAAATACTTTATGTTATCGTATTGAAAATATGTGACCTGGGTCCCTCTTCTTTCTTTAATGTTTAGAGTTTCTCCCCAGATTCCACAGTGCTGCCTTGTAACAACATACTTTGAAAAATCTCCAAGCGAAACTCGCAAAAGCAAGGCAGATAATTTGAATCCCACTGAATTTAGCAGACGGGAAAATACGCATAAACCGATGGTCCCCAGCCAGCTATTTGGGTATGTCATGAGAAAGATTGTGAGCAGGCCATGGAACTACATTTGCAAAGCTGTGAGATAGTTTGACCAGTCGTGGTGACCAATTCCAGAGGTCTGTTGAAGATGAAAGAGACTTTAAAACGTACCTCACTAATACAGTGGATGCTCGGGTTGCGAACGTGATCCGTGCGGGAAGCACGTTCGCAACCCGCAGCGTCCACAACCCGCAGTCTGTGCATGCACAGGTTGCGATTCAACGCTTCTGTGCATGCACAAAGCGTGATTTAATGCTTCTGTGCATGCGCAAGCGCCAAAACCCAGAAGTAACCCATTCCGGTACTGCCGGGTTCGGCGTGGTGCGCAACCCGAAATCGCACAAGCCGAAGCGTCTGTAACCCGAGGTATGACTGTACTTAGAAATAAGAGGAAAAGACAATGCACTACACAGCCACACATAACTGCATGCTTAAATTTTAAGAAATGAGCCTTAAGGGAAATGGCAGAAAGTACTACAATTAAATATACCTGTTTCATTTGTATCCCCCAATAATGTTTCTGGCATCATTTGCATATACTGCTGTGTCAATTGTACCCTTCCCAGACTTTTCGGCTTATTTGCATGTCTAGATAAGCACATTTTAGGCTGACAAATAAGAAAGTTAATCCTTATTTGCATTTGTTGAGCTAGGAAACACTTTAATGTTGCTCAAACGTCTATAAATAAAGAATGCTTGATTCAGATCATCATATTTTAATTTGGGAGGGCTCTCTATTGAATACTCTGAGTTTCTCATTAGTATTCCCCGCCCCCACTCTTCCTCTTCATTTGAGTTATATACTTACGATGATTGCTATCTTTTTTGTTTACTTAATAGGGATTATTCTCTTCCCAATCCCACCCACTATCCCAATCAGGTTCCAACACACTGTGTTGTCATAATGAATCATGCAAGTGGAACTCAGGTACTAGACTGTAAATTAGGGATTTAGTGTATCTCCGAAGCGCAAGTGTGCAACACAGCTGAGTCTGTTCAATATCAACAAGACAGGTTACTGTTAAAGGATCTTTGTTTATTTTCTTATTTACTTGTTTCATAAAATTTAGATACTGCTTGATTGTAAAAAAAACCTCAAAGAAGAATTTTAACCACTATATTTGCCAATTATATTTTTGCCACCACGGCAGGGGTGCCATTTGGATTTTCTGCCTCTTGGGCCACAAATTCTGAGATGGGTTTTACAATGGACCTCTGCTATTGGTCTTCTTGGATGTTTCAAGCACAATGTCTTCTAAAGACTTTTCGGTGGTGGGTTTTCTGCAGAATCTGATAGGCTGAAGGATAATCTTTTCACTCACTTTTTCACATTTGAACAGTAAAGGATATAACGTGCATTTCTTAAATGGTTTCTCTTTCAACTCATTCAAGTCCTATTAGTGTCAGTTCAGCAAAACTGTTATGCTGACCAACCCTAAGCATGGCTACTCAGAACTAAGTATGTCTTAGGGGCAGATGGGGCCCATCAATCTGGGAAGGCAGCCCATCTAGGAGAAAGAAAACTCTGATCCTAAACCTCTGCTGTCTTGTGGGACATCTTGGGGAGGAGAAAAGGCTAAGGAGTAAACCCTGAACAAATCTGGAGTGGAGGCCCTAAGGTAAGGTTACCAGATTTTTTTCAATGAATCCGGTGACACTTTTCAACTTCAATGGATTTTGTATGGGGACTGAGGTGTAAATCCGGGGACTTACCCCAGGAAACGGGAACATCTGGTAACCTTACGGTGGTTGGATGGCATCTTTTCTGCCTCCTTCTGGCAACTCTTGCAGCTGAGCTGGTGTCAAATGCATTGCTCTGCTTCCCTTTGGACCACATCAGTGAAGCTGGTGGTCTCTTTGTCTGGGCAGCCCAAGACCTCCCTACACGCTGCCCAGGACTGCGCCCCAGGAAGGTCACTTCAGATTTAATATGTTTCCCTCGATGATAGTAAGAGGAAGATATTTAGCTCTCCCAGAAGCAGAGCGTCTCTGCAAATGTAGTAAACAGGAACCAGATACTTTGGAGCATATTTTCTTTTCTTGTGATTTTGGCATTTATGCCAGAAGACAACGGTTCAGGACCTGCTCTTGGACAGGAATGATCAAATTACTTTAATAGTGGCTGAATTTTTAAGTGCTGTCCATGTAGAAAGACTAGGCCATTATAAAGAGATTTAGTGGTTCTTAATTGATCGGTGATGTGGTAGTGTTATATTGTATTATTTATGCAAATTGGTTTTCTCTGGAGTTAAAGATCTGACTGGGACAAACCTTGTTATGCTGAACTCGTATTTTGCACAATTTGTATATGGTGTTTGTTTGATAATGTGTGGTTTGCTATGCCTAATAAAGGATTGACTTTTACTGCTAACGCAGCAATTTCACTTCACCCCCAAAGGCGCACTCCAAGACAGACAGATGCCACCAATGGCTATCCCTTATGCTGCCTAGGAAACAGGTTGCCACTCCTGTCTGCCCCCTCCTCATGTACATCTCTTGCTTCCTGTCACTACTCCTTCCTCCTCTGAATCCCAGGACCATCCTCATTCCTCACTGCAGTTCTGTGAAGAAGGACACTGTGACTTTGGGCTCTTTTGTACTTCCCCTTGTCTCACGATAGCTATACCTTTCGCCCTGCTCTTCCCGAGCATGTTATGTTGCCCTGAAGCCTTCCCCGGGGAAAAAAATTAGAGCAATAAGGGCAAACACCAATTTGGGTTTTTCCACAGATCGGCGTTTGGTCCAACTGAGCGCTAAAGAGTGGGGTTTCGCAAGGAAATCTGGAGGGCACAAAAAGGGTGCTGAGACCCAGAGAATTAAAGAGTGGACTGGAAAGGAAGACCTTAGTTACTGCTGTGGATGGGTCATCTAATAGCACTCTGAAGAGCCCTGTTGGAGCATTGCTGGTTGCTCTTCTCCAGCATGTCATGTCTGGGTGGTAGCAGTTGGGAAGTAAACAGCCACAGTTAAGCAGTCAATGCAACAGGCAGGCAAGTAGCTGGAAGGCCAAGATGGTTCGCATTGTCAGCAGGCAGCCCCATGGGTAACAAATGGTGGTGCAGTCAGGTAGGTAGCTGTGTTGGTCTGACGCAGACGAAATAAATTAAAAAATTAGAAAACTGTCTAGTAGCACCTTAAAGGTAAAGGTAAAGGACCCCTGACAGTCAAGTCCAGTCGCAGACAACTCTGGGGTTGCGGCACTCATCTCGCTTTACTGGTCGAGGGAGCCGGCGTTTGTCCACAGACAGTTTTTCCGGGTCATGTGGCCAGCATGACTAAGCTGCTTCTGGCAAACCAGAGCCGTTTACCTTCCCGTTGGAGCGGTACCTATTTATCTACTTGCACTTGACGTGCTTTCGAACTGCTAGGTTGGCAGGAGCTGGGACCGAGCAAAGGGAGCTCACCCCGTTGTGGGGATTCGAACCGCTGACCTTCTGATCGGCAAGCTCAAGAGGCTCAGTGGTTTAGACCACACACCTTAGAGACCAACTAAGTTTGTTCTGGGTATAAGCTTTCTGCAGAAGCGTGCATGCACATGAAAGCTTATACCCAGAACAAACTTAGTTGGTCTCTAAGGTGCTACTGAACAATTTTCTAGTTTTTTTTTATTTATTTTGGTGGTGCAGTTAGTTTGTATCTGCTGCTTTAGCCCCCGAGCCAGCCTTCCTTCTCAGGTGAGAGAACCATATATCTAGGTGGGGCATTTATTTAGTGTCAGGCGCATGCCAAAAGTTGTAAAGCAAACCAAACAGTTCATGCTATACCTAAGACAAAAAAGTCTTTTAAATCTTTTATCACAGCACCAATACTCTATCAGTGTGTATGCATGTATGTGTGTAATGTGCGTGCGTGTACAAAAAAATTGAGTAGTTGGAGAGAAGACTGTCACCTGGACAAACTCAAAAATGTCATATTTGCCAGGACATACATCCAAAGTAAAATTAAACATATGCAAAAGTTTAATCACAATCCACTGGGAAGGCTTCTTGCACAAGCTTCAGTAAAATGAATACCCTATAGGAGGGATGCCCATTCGGTCGATCACGATCAACAACTTTGGCTGATTCTCCCCCGAAAAAGCTCAACAACTTTGATGACGCTTCCCCCAAAAGAGCTCAATTAATTAGTCTCCCAATTAAAAGTTTTAGTTGAAGAATCTAACTATGTGGTCAAAGCACAGAATTACATAATCACTACTGCCATGAAAGACAAAAGTCAAAGAGGTTTAAAAGACAAAATATAATGAGTGGCTTACACAGCTCTTATAAAGATTAAACAATCGTTAATTAATTAACTGTCATCTGGGTAGTTTGAACCAATTAAGGTTTTGCCATTGGAGGAACCTCTAACATGGCTGCCCTCCGTGAACCTATTCCACCTGCAACACAAAATTCTGAACGTATTTTGGAAGCCTGAACTCTGTAAGAGATGGAGCTCAGTTCCTTTCACGTAGAAAGGGTCAGTCTCTTGTCAATGAACAGGTCCCTTTCGACTTCAACGGTTTCAAATTAATTGTCTCTACATGGTTCCCCGTCTACGTGCTATAGAATAATTAGTCAGATTTAGAAAGACAGGCTGTCACGTTACGGAAATACTTTCCCTGTTGATAATAGTTTGCCAGCAAGCTTTTCAGTTTAGCCAGAATAAAAACAAAACCCACACAAGTATTCTTCATCTAACAGCTTGACAAGAAGGGAAGAACATTTGGTAGAGACTTTGCTGTAAAGTTTGTGATACGTTGTAATTTTTCTGTTAACGATGGAATTATATACTTAGTTCTCTGAAGTATGAAGAAAACTTTATCACTGTCTTTGGACATGCCAAACAAATAGTAAATTTGCCGTCTTTGAAGTAGTGCTAGCAAGTTGGTATTTTTCAGGGAAATGAGGTTTTTTTTTCCATTTTAAAGTCGCAACATATGATGCAAAGCTGCCCACAATGGGGAGAATGAGAGCAAACATCTCTTGAATGGCTTTTAGTGATGATTCACTGCCTCCAATACTTCTGATTGATTACTTGTCTTCCCTTTTGTCTTCCTTCTCTTAACCACAAATAGTTATGGGTTTGGAAACCGATTTCACAAATGCTAGCCCCTTCCTTTGTGCAGAAGAAAGAGTGTTTATTTCCCAAGGTTTGTTAGTGGGTCCATTTCAGTTTTGTAGAGACACTCACATCTTTAATTCAGTTTGAAGTACGGTAATTTAGCTAAAAGAAGAAATGTATTGCAAAAGATATTCTGGCCCACACATACATTAGACCGAAAATGGACTGTGCATTATTATTCTATTACTTCAGATCTCTATGTTGGTTGTTCAGGGAGAACATTTCTCTCTCCCCCACCCCCAACTGCATTTAATTCTGGCAGCAATATTCATCGTTTTGTACTGGAAAGAGATAACTGTGAAGAAGACTATCTCGAAAGCTGCAAATTTAAAACACGGCATATAACAGCCGCAATAAAAGATCAGCCATAATTTAAATGCGAATAAATGGGAGGCAGATTATTAGTTGTGCCAAATAAAATGATGGCACACAAAGGAATATGATTATGATCCACTGCAGGCATTTTCTGCTTCAGCCTTGGATTTAGCACCCTCCCGCACCCCCCCCCCCAATGGCTCTGGGAGAACCCCCTAAGCAGCACACCAAGGTGGGGGGGGGGTGAATAGTTCCACTTGTCAAGCTGATACGCTTGTGCAGACAGAACACTTATAATAGTGCTAGAAAATAGTAAGAAAATGAAATCTGTTGATTCGCCCATGTAAGTTCTGATAAGAGAAACAAAGGTGGAATGTGCACACATATTTAAAAAAACCTCTATAAAAATGCTTTTTTAAAAAAAAAAGTTTTGAAAAATGCATTGAATTTTGCATAGCTCGCTGTCGCCATCTATTGTCACATTTGTATATTGCACTTTACAACACATTTAAAATGTTTTGTTTGCAACTGTGTAGCTGAGTTCTTTATGGGACATGGGTGGCACTGTGGGTTAAACCATAGAGCCTAGGACATGCTGATCAGAAGGTCGGCGGTTTGAGCTCCCGTTGCTCGGTCCCTGCTCCTGCCAACCTAGTAGTTCGAAAGCACGTCAAAGTGCAAGTAGATAAATAGGTACCGCTCTAGCAGGAAGGTAAACGGTGTTTCCGTGTGCTGCTCTGGTTCGCCAGAAGCGGCTTAGTCATGCTGGCCACATGACCCGGAAGCTGTACACCAGCTCCCTCGGCCAATAAAGCGAGATGAGCGCCGCAAACCCAGAGTCGGCCACGACTGGACCTAATGGTCAGGGGTCCCTTTACCTTTACCTTTTAGCTGAGTTCTTTGGACAACAACAAACACGTGGATAAAAGATGAATTGAGTATTATCACCAAACTATTCCAATAATGGATGAACAGGCTCAATCTCAGATAATTCGGATATTTACTTTTTTAAAAACCTGCCTGAGTGAAAGTTAGCTAAAATGTGAGCCTTGGTATCTTCAGTTATGTCCACATTTTCCTATGATTGGCTTCTTTAACTCTAAGACTTATAAATCTATAAGGCTTTCTTTCTTCTAGCATATTCCAAGTTAATTTGGTATACATCCTTGAACCCAACCACTCATTTTTGTTCCACTTCTAAATTATCTTTCCCCCCTTCAAAACTTCAATTAGATTTTGCCCTTCTAAATCTTCTTTAAAGCCCTTTAGCTTTTGATTACATTATTTTGTTTCCAAATCTAAAAATTCAATTCTACCATTAACTTTTTCTTTCTCATCCTTATGTTCATGTTGCTCCATAATTGCTTGTTGCAAATATACTTTATGCTGCTTCACAGTAATACTTAATTTGTCTACTTATCAGCACACTCCTGAACTTGTTTTTTCTGTTAGAAACCAAGTAATCAGTGAAGATATTCAACACCTTAGACTTTAATGAATATGTTGCCTTTCGACAAAGGTAATTGTGTTCAAGGCAGCTCACTATATACAAGGTTATATATACATTAAAAGGTAATAAAAACATAGCAATCAATACATACAACTGCTCAATAACAATATCAACATTTCAGTGATGACTCCATAATAATTCATAAACATTTAAAAACTGTAACAAAAAACTCTGCATAGATATTAATAGTGACATATTACTCTGAAAAGTCATATCTATTAACTATTCAGATTAATCCAGCAATAATTGCTATGCAGAGATTTTAACAATCCCTGTTAGTAATCAGGTTGTAATCACGTTGAGCTTCCTCAGATGAACTGAATGCACCTGAAGGAAAATTACACAGACTGGATGTCCAGAATTATGGTACTGTACAGCTTTGTAAAATGCATACGTCAACAGCCAGTCAACCTCTGTTCTTATCAGATGTCCTTGACCCTGACCAAATCTACTAAATGTTTGTGCTGGCTGCTTCCAAATTCTGAATCCTTGCTGTCTATTAACCAAGTTTATTTAAGAAATAATACCAGTCCCAAATGGGACCCTCTTGTGTAGAAACTTAATTAACTGGCATATCTTAGTGAGTTTAATTTTCTGTACCCACCATCCTTGGTTAAAAACATTGGGTACAAAATGTCAGGTACAGCTTCCAAAAACTGCAATTACTTCCACGTAAGTGCCCGCATCTCCATTAAAAAAAAAAGCCCACCACTTATCTTAACTACACAGGATAGATTTTCTAAAACAGCTGCAGGGAGATCTACCAAGAAATAGTCTTTTAATTTGCAATCTGCTCTGCTCCTCCTCAGAATTACTTCAGGATAATAAAGCATTTGTGGTTGTTTCTTGGAAGGTAATGCTTGAATGGCAATGATAAAATGTGATTGTGGCGTAAACCAGACCTGCATATTTGACAGGTTACATTATCTTTTATTGACATCCAAGCAGAACTGTCAGACGCTGGAGGTTCATGTTTTGCATCAACCGCTTCTGAAATGATAGCTACAAGTTTCTGAAAATTTAATTGAACTAAATATTGCACAGTTCCCCACCCCCCTTTTATTTTTCAGTTTATAGCAATCAGCCTTATCTAGTCCTTTGCGAGTTGTATGAACGATAATGGACCATAGAATTTAACTACGCTTTCCGCTCACCCCTGCAAAAATCTTTCACAACAATTTATCAAATTCAATCTTTGCTATACTTTATCATTGATCTGGAAAAATGACGCTTAGGCAAATTAAAAAACCATGGATTACAATTTGTAGTAAAAGTCTGCATGTTTCATCTCCTACCCTTAGAAAAATATTTAAGAGCATGTTCCTGCCAAACCCAGTACGTTTCTGAGCACAATTCAAAGTGTTGGTGCTGACCTTTAAAGTCCTAAACGGCTTTGGACCTGTATACATGAAGAAGCATCTCCATCCTCATTGTTCAGCGCAGACACTGAGGTCTAGCTCCAAGGGCTTTCTGGTGGTTCCCTCATTGCGAGAGGTAAGGCAGCAGGGAACCAGGCAGAGGGCTTTCTCGGTAGTAGCACCCACCTGTGGAAAGCCCTCCCAGCAGATGTCAAACAGATAAACAGCTATGTGGTTTTTAAAAGACATCTGAAGGCAGCCCTGTTCAGATGTCAGTTGTCAGGAGCTCGTCCTACACTCGAGTAGGACCCTGGCAGAGACACATGCCCAATTGGCATGTTCCCTCCCTCCTGGTCGATCGTTCAGGAGCTTCATTAGCTTTCTTCAGCCCAAACATCACAGCGACCGATGCCAACAGACACTGGCACACTTAGGGATCTGCAGAGTCTTCGCAGCTTGCGTAACAGACCTCAGCAACTCAGCATTTTGGCTAATCTACTTTATTTACATATAAACACACACGGAGCACTGCAACATGGCTCCCTCTCTCTCTAGCGTCAGACAGCAAAGAGAGAGAACAGAGGACAATAGTCCCACTTCACGGAACACAGTAACACAAACATCCTGTCTCCGTCACTTCCCACTCTGGGGAGTCAAAACATATACCATCATGTGATACACAAAAATCCCATGACTGCAATCATGGAGCAGGAATTCTAACAGTTTTTAGTGTTTGATGTTGTATTGTGTTGTACTGTAGTAATTTTTGTTGGGAGCTGCCTAGAGTGGCTGGGGCAACCCAGATGGGCAGCATGCAAATAAATTATTATTATTATTATTATTATTATTATTATTATTATTATTATCATTATTATTTATTACATTTAAATTATATTAATTTCAATGGAGGAGACATGAATGTGCTTAACTCTTTCACTAAAATCAGTAGGACACGATTAAATTTGCTTGAATCACGTCATTTCATTTTATGAAACGGCAAAGAGCATAAACAATTCTAGCACAAACGCTCAGAGGAAGAAACTGGCAATATTGATTTAAAATTGACATCAAATTCCTGAGGTCTATTATCTACCAAATCAGATATAGGGTTTCAATTTAAAAGTTTCTTTTAACCATGGCTACTTCTGCGTCAGGGGACACAGGTGGCGCTGTGGTCTAAACCACTGAGCCTAGGGCTTGTCGATTGGAAGGTCGACGGTTCGAATCCCCGCAATGGGGTGAGCTCCCGTTGCTCGGTCCCTGCTCCTGCCAACCTAGCAGTTCGAAAGCATGTCAAAGTGCAAGCAGATAAATAGGTATCGCTCCAGTGGGAAGGTAAACGGCGTTTCTGTGCACTGCTCTGGTTTTGCCAGTAGCGGCTTAGTCCTGCTGGCCACATGACCCGGAAAAACTGTCTGCGGGCAAACGTCAGCTTCCTTGGCCAGTAAAGCGAGATGAACCTCCACAACCCCAGAGTCATCCGCGACTGGACCTAACAGTCAGGGGTCCTTTACCTTTACCTTTGCGTCTGTGTCAACCCCATGAAAAAACCCCAAACCACTCCCCATAAATCCATGTGTCCATAAGCACAGCAAATACACTGGGTTAGTGGCTTATCTAAAAATGAAATAACAACCCTTCTTCATCTTGCCAAGCTGTCTTCTGGGTTCAGGACAGGGTGTTCATCTGTGTTGAAGTAATGAGGGGGGGATGAGAAGGAGAAGGAGGGTTATTGGGTTATTAATGGGCTTTTTGCATTTCAAAACCATTCTCAGGGAAATCAGCTGAATGTGAGCAGAAGATAAACGACCAATCCTATGGCAATGTTAATGTGCTAATATGTAGTTAGAACAGTTGTCAGGTTAAATACCCAATTAATTCAAAACGATTAGACAGAGAGCGGGATGTAGTCACGTTTGGTTCAGAAAAAGTGCCAAAGGACTGTCTAAGGCAGGGATTGCTAAGCTGGGATTGCCTCAAGTGTGGAGGACCAGGTGACTGTGGGCAGTCGGCCGGCAAATGCTGTGGCAACCCAGGGACAGCATAAGAATGACACAACAAGACAGTTCTTGGGATTAAATAAGCCACAACTGTATTGATTACAGATGTAATATGGTCTTGGCTTAGGGTGGGTATCTTGTATCAACCAGCCAAATCTGCGGGCTGATTATTCCATCAGGGTTGATCCTAGGTTAAGGACCGTTTCACGACGTGGATCAAATTTTCCTTCAAAATAAAGGTGATGGTAACAACAACAACAACAACAACAACAACAACAACAACAACAACTTATTATTTATACCCCGCCCATCTGGATGAGTTTCCCCAGCCACTCTGGGCGGCTCCCAATCGAGTGTTAAATACATTACAGCATTAAATATTAAAAACTTCCCTAAACAGGGCTGCCTTCAGTATGCTTTTTTGAAAACAGTATTTAACATAACATACAGTTTGGTGCTAGGACCCAGCCTCAGGCCACGCAGTGAGGTCCTGAGTCCTTGACACAACAGTAAGCAAATTACGCAGAACAATATTTTCATCGAATCCTAGAATTTTGATCCTCACAAATAATGCTTTCATTTTCAACTTTGCCGGCGTTTGCTGCATTAGACTGAATTGACACTCTTAACTTGATTTGTGAAGCCAAGTAACTCAGGGAAGCAAGATTCTAGTATATTGATTATTCCTTAAGCACATCAACAGGCCCAGCCTGGGAATTTGTAAGGCAGAAGCAGCTGTTATGGTTTTATACAAATCATTATGAAGCCAATATTCCTTAGCTTTCTTATGACTGTTGAGAGCACAGGACTACAGGGAGAAAGGCCTAGTCTTCTTCAAATGAATCCTTTTTTGAAGCGTATGTGGGTTTCTACAAGGTGAGACGCAGCAAACAACTTTATTGACCTGGCGGCAAGCAGAACAGAACAGTCAAACAGGGGCAAAGCAATGGCTTATATACATTTCTGAAGGCCTGGGCCACTCCCTCTCTCAACGTGATTGGCTGTCTAAACCCCCTAAGCTGCGAATCGTAACCCAGAGCCAATGCCAGTAGCCCAAACCCTGACAATACGACGTGATTGGATATCATGTATCGAATCAAAACACAGGGCTCAGGATCCTAGTCCAGACTCAAGCTCAGCTGAAACTGCGTGCATCATACTTTTCATTATTAAGTCTACGGAAAGATTTGAGAAATGGTGTCGAGATCCTTGGATTGCAGATACAGATCAACAGGCAAGGTTGCTGGATCTCTGGGATTGACCTGTTTCAGGGTCTCTATGGTTTGGAAGCCATAAGTTTCAGCCCCTTTCCCAGCATGCTTTTCCAATATTGGTTTCTTTTTATTCCCTGTGAGTGTTTAGGATGCAGGATACATTCTGAAAAATACTGAGGGAAGCTGAAAATAACACTTTGCTGTGGACCACTTAAAAGGAATACTGTAATATCATATCTCCTTTTGTTTTTCAATCATTGAGTGTCACCAAGCTTTATCAATTCCCTCCTCCCTTTCCCTAGTTCTCAGGCTCCATCCCAAGGTACTTGAGGTGTAAGCCTGGAGCCAAACTGAAAAACCTTGAGACAAACTGTTCCAGTGACCATGACATAGCTGCCAAGCGTCCCTTATTTGGAGGGACAGTCCCTTATTCCAGCACCATGTCCCACTGCTGTCCCTTTTTGATGGATGTCCCTTAAATGATGTCCCTTAAATTTCAAAGGAAGCAGCTCCTCTCCCTCCCTCCCTGCCGGCCAGGGAGGAGGGAGGCTCCAACTGTGTTGCTTGGCTGTGTTGCTCACCCAATAAGAAGTCTAAGAACGACTGGGGGGTGGAGCTTGCATGCCTTGTGCTGATCAAATCGGCTGCGTTGCCTGGGGACTTGCCTTTGCTCAGCGCTTCCCAGCGGAGAGGTGACGGTGGTTTTCCTTGAGGCTTCGTTTGGCTGCTGGCTGGGCTTTCTGCCTTTGACTCAGAGGGGCTCAGAAGTTGAACATACCTGTGCTGAGTGCTCGGATCGGAATCGGATGGATATGTCATCGACGGCCCACTCACCCTTGCGGGCGAAAAGGTCTGTCTGGAGCGGGGGCACATGGTGAGGGAAAAGGAAAGGAGATCTCGTGGGAGGGGGGGCTTTTGAATTTGTTTTGGAGGCTCCTTCGATTGACTTATGGGGGAAAGAAAGGAGCTGGTTGACTAAAATGGTGGGTGACTGGCGATCTCGTGGCGAGGGGGGGGGAGGCTGTGTGTGTGTGGCTAGTTAATGCAAGCTGAGGGGTTTTTTGAATGCTGGACACCATTTTGTTGCACGTGCTGCTGCAGACTTTGCAGTGCAAAGCCAGGCCGGGGAGCCATCTTAAGTTGAGGCTGCATAGGCCTTGTGGTGCATGTGATTCAGATTCTATTTAGTTGAACCTCTGGTTACAAAGTTGGTTGGACAGTGTTCTCGAAGCTACCAGCATGAGTTTGACCAGACTGCAGGAGGACAGGAAGACTGGAGTGCATGGAACAGGTGAGGCTGCAGGTCCCTTATTTTGGCTGCTGATTCCTTATTTTCAAATCTGTAAGTTGACAGCTATGGACCAGGACTTGTCATTAGCAAAAGGCATTGCCTTCAGCAGAGAAGGATATCTGCAAGATTGTTCCGTTTCCAGATGTGAGGTCCCCTGTGCTTGTCTTGCCATGGACTTTATTCTGCGCAAGATAACACTGCGAGTGAACAAAGCTAACAGACATGAAAGACATTTGAAGCAGATAAGAAACGAAGACAACCCACCAAAGAAACAAAAAACCACCTCTTTGTGCTAAAGTGTTTGAGTAAATTGCATATGTAATTTGTCAAATTCTCTCAGCTTGCATAGCTGGTTATCATTATTGATGTTTTAGTAGGTCACCTTCACCCAAATGGTGATTAAGGACTCTTTGTTTCTCAGTTCTTTGTGTGCACTTGGAGAAGTAAGATCAACCAGCCAAGAGACCACATAGAGGTACTACGTCAAAATTCTGGGACAAAAAAATAATTATATCTACTACAGAAATTGTTAAGGGAGACAGAGAAATAGCAGTTATCTTGTCTGGCTTTCAAATGGGTGGTCTTTAGTGTAATGTACAGCAATGTACTTGCTGGTTTGGCATTTAACTCTCCCCTCCCCCCATTGTATTGCATCTTAATGCACTTCTGTTGGAAATGACTTGTAGGCCCACAAAAAAAAAAATGCAGATAAATGGGCTCCGAAGAAATTGCTAATACCTCTGAATATTTTAGTACCAGTTTGCCCTCTGAATTGAAATGGTGGGGTGTTTCCTTTGGATGGATTTAACAGAGAATCAGTATGTTTGCAGCTTTTTCTGTCGTGTGAGCTCTCAAAAACTACATTTTTAAGTTCAAGGCTTGGTTATTTGCTGAATGTGAAATATCAAGCTGCTCTTCCCATTGGATGATCCACCGTATAGGAATCAGAGGCAAGACCGGCTTTCTGTTCCATCTTTGCTTAATGCTACATTATCCAGAAATGCCAGGGAAAGTTCTGTATTCTATAACATAAGGCATATAGCGTGGGCCTTGGACATGACCCTTTCCCCAGGTGAGTCATTCATTCATAAGCCTTTGGCAAATCTCTCCCTCTCTCCCTTCTCATGAGTGTCATTCCTTGTCTGCTAAATAAATGGCTATATAACATTACAGAAAGAGTGGCGGGAGGGGGGAGAAAATAATGAAATGTTATTGACCCTGAACTTGGCAATACCAAAAATGTCCTTGCTGCCACTCATCCTATTTGGTGACCATTTTGTGCCACAAAAGCCTCTTCGAGTTCATAAACATCGTAAAATATGGACAGTCAGAAATGGGGGGGGGG
This sequence comes from Podarcis pityusensis, assembly GCF_964106645.2. Classification (NCBI taxonomy): domain Eukaryota; kingdom Metazoa; phylum Chordata; class Lepidosauria; order Squamata; family Lacertidae; genus Podarcis; species Podarcis pityusensis. Next base: position 5,497,432 of record NC_138038.1, on the reverse strand, counting down.
GGGGATATCACCAATGAGAAAGCAAGGTTTCTTTCAGCTCCAAGGTGGAAGACCTGTAGCAAATGGAAGCAACTTCAAGTTATGCCTCTCAAGAGTCGATTCGAACAATATTACACAGAATTCACTCGCATGAATACTGTACTCGCATGGCCAGTGCAACGTCAGAACAGGCAGCACATGCCAGATTGCAGCTTCTCTTACACAAAATGGCAAACTGCAAAGTGGGACTTTCTTATTCTCAGAATGGAAGAATTCCTGTGTGCATTTGTTTTTCCAGTGTTACGCTGTATGAACTGGGTTTTTGTTCTTTTTATTTTTATTTTTTCCCCCAAAAATTATTGATTTTAACAGATATAACATATAAAACATACAAAAGAAAAGACATTACAATACTAAAAGAAAAACAAAGCAAAAATAAAAACACATATTCCTTCTAAAGTTCATTTTAAATTCCATTATTAACTGACTTCCTCGAATCCCCCCTAACTGAGTTTATTGTATCACCTTGTAACAGTTCTCCAAAATCATCCTTCTACTGCAATTAACTCCTTCAATCTACTATCTTCATCTCTTTTTTTATTGACTTAAATCCATATTACTATACAACATTCTTATTCTAACCCTAGGCCTGTTTGATACTTTCAAGTACCTTCTAATTATCTTATATTACAATATTTAATTAAATAATCTTTAAATTTCTTCCACTCTTCTTGGTGTTCCTCTTCTTCCTGATCGCGGATTCTTCCAGTCAGGTCAGCCAGCTCCAAAAATTCCAACATCTCCATCTGTCATTCTTCTACCTTTGGTATTTCTTGAGATTTCCAATTTTTAGCTAATAGCAGTCTTGCCGGTTTTTGTTCTTTTTAAGCAGTTGAATATTGTGAGACAACATGAATCTTATTACAACCCCTCAGAGGACATTTCAAAGTCCTTCACATACATTTTAGTAAGCTTTGCATGTAATCACCCTATAAGGAATGTTGGGGCGGTTATTCCCACATTGCAAACTTGGGATGGGGAGTGAGGCTCGTTTCCTGCAAATCTGAACCATGGCATTGCAACACAACCTTGTGCTCTTAACCCCTGCGCTACGCCAGCCCTGTAATCATAGACTGCACAGCTTGGAAGCTGATTGGATTGTTTCCGAGAGAGTGGTGTCAACAAAAAGCCTCAGCACAAAGTATTATCAGCGCAGTCGGCACAAACTGCTGACTTCTGCACTTCTCTCCTTTTGTAGGTTGGCAAACAATGAATTTGACTGCCTGAGAAAAGACAAGATCCACACGGACAATTTCTGTGATCTCTTGTGAGACCTCCGGCTACAACACAGGACATGGGAGCTTTTCTGAACCCTCGTGTCTTGTGTTGCAGCCAGAGGGACACATCTTGGCAGCAGGACCTCCAAAGAAGTGGAGGGATCCAACAGGGAGGAAACGGAAGGAAACTTAAAGATGCCGAGCAGCTTTAATTGGATGGAGAGACGTCTGGTGGCCACTTCCGTTTGGGATTATAGCTTTCTCCTTGACTCAGAACCTGAAGACAAAGTAGAATTCAGACTGAAAACTTAAATAGATTAGGTAACAACACTCCTTGTTTCTGACAGTGTTCTGTGATTGATTCTTTTTCAGATACGGATGTTTCTGATATTTTCAAGTGTCCTTGGCTTGCTTGGGTTTCTGAATACTTTAGTCAGATTAATTAATTCATCAACTGGTTAATGGGCTATGGAGTGCCAATAGCTTCTCTTGATAACGGTAACAGAACAAGAGAAATCTTATAGTGGGCAAAAGCTAGGATATATATGCTGGCATAACATAATCCATATGTGTTGTCCTGCCATTAATCCCCATACTATGGGAATACAATTTAAAAGTAAATGAGTATTGGTAAACATCAAGGATTTTGCCAATACGAAATGGATACAGACAGCAATTTCAGACCAAACCTATCACTGGAACGGTCCACATTGTATGTCTCAGTGAGGCATTTTCAGCATTATGTCTGCAACATCTTTTCTATCCTATACCCCACAAGGTACTTAATGACAACTCATTAACCCAAGAAACACCATGGACAAAGAGGGCAGGCCCATTTAAATAGCCCACGACCAAAAGAAGGCCAGTTTTCACTCCAGTCCACTCGTGGGCCTGGTTTCCCCAGAAGCCAAGCATGAACCATCGGCTCTCGGGGAGAAGGTTCCTCCTCCCATTGCCAACGTGGCCACGCCTCCTCCCTTGGCAGTGTGGTCATGCCAGGATGGAGCAAGCCTGCACCCCTCCACACACACACTCCCTGCCAGGCTGCGAAAGAGGATCCCAGGTGGGTTAGGGAACCCAATTTTAAGGGTAAATTGGACAGTTCATTTTGTGCGCTGTGGCATCGATCATTGCTTTTGCCTAGGAAGCCTAAGGTATGCCAGATATGCAGATGTGCCTGAATGTAGTTGTGTGTCTGCATCCCAGGATTCCTTGCAGCGTCACAAAAGAGGACCAGGCAGACTTATTTGTTCCATACCAGCAAACTCTATAGCATTGCAGGGAACCCCTGAGATGCATAACTTGGGTTGCGCCTTACATCTCCTTTGAGGGCAGTAAAATATCTTTGTCTGGCTCTAATGGAATTTTCAGTGAGAATGAAATGCATTTTAATGTGTGCAATTTTCAGAGAGAGATGGTTGGTTGGCAGCACCCTATTTCAGATATTTTAGGAAGTGTAAAAGAACTATGCTGGCTATATAATATGCAACGGAACAGTGTAATTATTTAACAATGCCTCTTTGTGTAGTCTCTCTCCTCCCTGTGATGAGTTCCTTTAAAATTCCAATTAGTGTCACAAGTCAAGGCTTTCCAACAACGTAGGCATCTGTTCTGGAAACCCATTTGAGTGGCACCAGAGGTGAGAACATTGATTATGGGCAAGATATGTGGAGCCCAAAATATATTTCAGCAATGGGGCTACTACATGGTATTTAAATCTGAGATCTGTCAGCCCTTTCTCTCTCTTTCCCATTCCCCCTTTCTCTAGTTTTCCCTCCATGTCACCCACATGAAATTAGGTCAAGATGTGACGAGGTGAAGTCTTGCTATGTAAAATAGTTCATTGAGACCTTTCATAAGTCAGTGTATTGAATACAAGACAGCAGCTAAACGAAACAAAAGAAAACAGCACTTAGCCACTTTTTTAAACAAGGCATTCTCCAGCATTTAATATGTGCTTAAACTGTTAATAGTGGCTTTAGACAAGCAATGCTTCATTACTTAATACAGGAAAGCGTTAAAAAAAAATGAGTATCTTTGTTCAAAACTGGGAAGGAGCCGTAATTGTTCAGGTTCACTCTGCAAGTTAAGAAGGGAGCCAACAAGGCCTCAAAATGTTTCCTGACAGAAAAAGTAACACAGTCAAGGATTCGGTTTATTTTTAAAGTTTATTTGTTGGCTAATGTTGAATGCTTAATTATAGTAGCTATGTCAAATGTCCCCCCACACACTCTTGAGATATATTTAGACTAGACTCCCCCTGTCTCAGAAAAAAAGAGCAATTAAAATGTTCCACTTTAACGGAACAGAACTGATGATAGGGATAGGAAGCAATGGAGCCCGACACTTAGCCAGACCTGCAAAAAAAAAGAAAGAAAGAAAGCAAAACCAAAGAGCAAATAGGAAGACACTGAGAAGAGTTTTCCTGTTGAACAACCAAGACTGACAGTACTTCTCAGCCAATGAAATGCACAAAGGCATTTTCCCTGCCTATTTCACACCTTAAGAGGCAGCCAATCTGTGTTTTCTACTGGACTTGTGCTAGGTCTGGGCACAGGCTCCCCCATCTGTTCTGTGGCCTGGACCACAAACTGTGATGACCTGGAGACCACCTGTCCTGGATACATCCTCAAAGCAACTGGGGTGTGGGGCTAAGGGTCCTAAGAACATATGGTCATGAGGAGCAGGAACTGAGAGCAGGAAGGGTGTTGCTCCCACAGGGCCTTTCCATCTTGCTGGGTGCTGCTGCGCCTTTGCGTTTCCATGCACATTGCATCTTCTGCAGCAGAGCGGCAACAACTAGCAAGCAGCGCTGCCCAGGATCGAAACTTCTGCTTATGGGAGCCTTTGATCCTGCAAGAGGTAGGAAGGTTCTCTCCCCACACCTTCCTGCCAGACTTGCAGCCAGTCAGCAGTCTGACCCCAGCCTCAGCTGCCCCTCTGCTCCACCCAAGTCCATTCCCAATTCAACCATCAGAGTAGAGAGAATCTAGGAGGAACTGGTGGAAGGCTGGCAAGGGGCAAAATTGCCCAGTTTAAAAAATATATATAAGGAGGGAGAAATAGGAAGTAGCTAAAGAAAGCATATCAAACAGTTCTAAAACAATGCGTCTTTTAATGCTCTATGGACAGTTGAGGTCATGGTTGACAGATGGGGAAAGCATCCAATCCATTGGATCATGAGGCTTGCCAGGTCCAGCACATGTGCACAGATAACACTTGCTTAACCCATAGAAAACATTAGAAGGCAGCCCACTTTCCTCTACCAGCTGCTCCTTCTATCTTTGGAGGTTGGTGCTTGAGATGTGAATGGAGATCTAAGTCTAGGGAATTTTACAGTGATAGGCGGTGTCAGTTTTGGTTGTGTGTGACAAAGCTTCATTGAACACAACAGACCTTATTTTTGAATATGAATATGATTGGGCTGTAGAGGCAAATTCAACATTTGAATGAACCTGTGTCTTCAGTTCATTCTACATTAAATGGATGCAATGATTCCTTCCTAAATCATTTAAAATATTTGGGCAGACAGTCAATTCATTGCACCGCCAGCTTTTATTTTACAAAATTTCTAAGGGATCATGCTACCTGTCTTGAAGGTGAGTTCAAGAAAACTAAACAAAGGAGAAGCAGGTATTTGAGGCAGATCATAAGATGCTGGTGATGGTAAATATTCTCAATATATCAGGCTATCTTTTCAATATGCAGCTAAGCTTATCCCCCAAGATTGTGATGTGTACACGGCGATTTCAAAGACTAAATCACAGAACTGCTTGGTGCTCATTGTTTAAGTTTGACCGAACAAAATTGATTTGCAACACGTACCAAGAGGCCACAGGCTTTCAGGCACAACTTTGCATACAGCTGCATTCACCTTGAAAAATAGATTTAATAAAGAACTGACCTTTTCTCAAAAAAAATCCCCTATCTTCCCCTTACTTTAAGTATGGTGCAATCTTTCAAGGTCCAACGCAAGCCAATGAATTGCAAATACGCTCCTTGATAATCATGTGTACAAATTGTTTACCAGTTCATTTTGACTACCTGAGAAGATTGGCAAGAAGACGCAGCTGGATCCTCAACACACCAGACACTTTAAGTCCCTATGGAGGATTTACCTTTTGCCTCCATCTTTTGGGGAGCTAAATTTACAGATCCCATAGCAAACTCTGTTTGCTTTTAATAAGCTGAATCTTAACACTGTGGGAAGGAATTTGCTCCACTGATTCACAGGCCATGCCACTGGGTTTCTTCAGACTGGTGATTTATTGCGGGTGTGTTCCGCAAATTGTGTCCTCCTCCCAGAGGGCATGCGTTGCAGTGAGATCATCAAGACTCACCTCACTGTCGTTGTAGGTGGGAGTGATTGGATAGCCACAACATCCCGATTGGTGGTCCCTCGGTTGCTGGGGTAAATCTGACCAATGGGATCGTTTCATGCATTAACCAAGGGACCCATTTCTACCACTGCACATTGCATTGAGCTTCCTCTTTTTGCTTCATGCATCGAATCACCCACCCACCCTCTCTATATTTACGGTCCATTATGACCTTGCTGGGACACGGGTGGCTCTGTGGTTTAACCCACTAGGACGTGCTGATCAGAAGGTCAGCGGTTCAAATCCCTGCGACGGGGTGAGCTCCCGTAGTTCGGTCCCTGCTCCTGCCAACCTAGCAGTTCGAAAGCACGTCAAAGTGTAAGTAGATAAATAGATACCGCTCCGGTGGGAAGGTAAACGGCATTTCCGTGCGCTGCTCTGGTTCACCAGAAGCGGCTTAGTCATGCTGGCCACATGACCCAGAAGCTGTACGCCAGCTCCCTTGGCCAATAAAGCAAGATGAGTGCCGCAACCCCAGAGTCGGCCACGACGGGACCTAATGGTCAGGGGTCCCTTTACCTTTATGACCTTGCTATGCCATCATGTGTCATCATGGCTTTTGGGACAGGGGCCCGGTAGGAATTTTCACATTTGGCTGATTGGCTGGTGCCACTTGGGTTTCGCTTGCCATGTAGCAAATCGTCACAACTTTGTAAGGTTTGGCAGCTAGGCATTGGTTCAAGGTGGAGGGGAGGTTGTCACACCTGCCCCTCCAAGGCGCGAAAAAGTATTCTGTTAAAGGAATCCAGGGGCTCGCCTTACTTTTGTCTGATCCCCTTCCAGGGGTCAGGGCCACGCCAGGGTCCCTGGCAGCATTTGGGGTGAGCTTGAGTCTGAGCCTGGTCCAATGCTCCCCCAGGACGTTTTCCCTTACTGACCTCTGCCGGAGTCCAGATGTCAGTGCTGCCCTGTCGAGGTCAGGTGCAACTACTCGGGAACCAATGCCTAAGCAAACCACTCATGATCTGTAATCAATAAAGTTGTGGCCAAAATTATGTCAATAACCTTAAACTAAATTCCGTGTCAATTGTGTCTTTATTTATTGGGGGAGGTCTTGGGAACTTAACACCCAATATGATCTTGACACAATAATAGTGCAGAGTTGGTCTGCTTTGGCTTCCTCTGTGATGCTTCCTCGATGCTAACACATTATTGATGTCTGGAGGAGTTACAGTGGTACCTCGGGTTAAGAACTTAATTCGTTCTGGAGGTCCGTTCTTAATCTGAAACTGTTCTTAACCTGAGTTACCACTTTAGCTAATGGGGCCTCCCACTGCCACCGCACAATTTCTGTTCTCATCCTGAAGCAAAGTTCTTAACCTCAGGTACTAATTCTGGATTAGCGGAGTCTGTAACCTGAAGCGTCTGTAACCTGAAGCGTCTGTAACCCGAGGTACCACTGTATAGTGCAACGAAAGAAGGACAAAAACAAACTAGAACATTTGTGGTATAAGAGGCTAATGAGATTTCACCACAAAGCTATGGAAAATGCACTGATTAGAAATGAAGCGGCGTGATCACCCCAAAACTTTTGCAGGCACAAATGGTATTGAAAACGGGATCATGTGTTACTGCCCCAATAGCATAATGTGTTACTGCCCCAATAGCAACTCCGGATACTCCTTTTTGGCCCCATTTGATCCTTCATTCTTTATTCTTTATTCTAATTTTATATAATGTGGACTCTTTTTGACTGCTATTGAGACTTGTATAAAACAATTGTTGTGCACTGGTATTTCATGTACCTTTGTACTATATCATTGTATATTTGAAACGACATTATTTCTGCACTTAAACGTTGTATCCAAACTTACCATTACTTTAAAACTATCATACTTATACGTTGTGTTTAAATCTACTACTAGCTTCAAACTGTTATTCTTAGCAGCATACACACGTTTTTCATTTCAACTCTTGAGTAGGAATTATTCCTTATATTGAAACTTTTGGCCAGAGTTCTTGATATATCCTTTTCAGTGTAGTTTCAACAAGAACTCCAATTTCTTTAACGATTACTATGGCCAAATGGGCTGAGACCTTTTCGTATTCCGCTGATGAAAAAGAGAAGATATTTGGTTCCTTACCTTCCCTTACAAATGAAACTCCTATCAAACCTAACAATGATTGGAACACTTATCTAAATATTCTAAAAAGACAAACTAGATACAACCTACACGCCAGACTCATGGCCGATTACACTAAAGTTCAGAGGATACCCAGAGGATTACGCATTCAAAAAGCTCCAACTTTATTTTCCAATAATGAAGAATTTAAAATTAAATGGATGTCCATTCTAAATAGATGTTCTTTTGACCTGATGACTTTAATCACAGAATTTGCAATTAAAGAGACTGAACGTTTGGACAAAGAAGCTGTTGGAATCACTGAGGAATTACATAAACAATTTGATTTGGAGACGTTTGAATCTAAATTTAAACAATTACAAGTAGAACTTAATAATTATTCGGATAATATAAAAATTGAGAAACTAAGGAAGTTTGAACGCGATCGTAGGGATTACGAATCAGATCACGTGTTCCCATGGATGCAGAAATCCATGAACACTAGTATTCAACCTAGATCAACAACTGAATTTTCATCCAGCAGTGCTGAATCTTCCGAACAGAGCGACTCACAGGAACAAATTCCACATCGACAGATAAGACAACCCAGACAATTAAGACAATACGATTTACGTCCACACACCATTGATTATTCCAAACAACAGGGTTTTCCCAAGCGCCGCAATCAACGACGACGTCTTTAGTTGTAAATTTATCCAAACGCACACTAACCCATGAAGAAGAGAGAATTTTAAATCTCGGACTGGGATTTGTTCCCACACCTAAATATAATGCGTTCCAGACAAGGGTGGACATCTTCAAACTTGTACGTCTTGTTAAATTAAGGTGCCACTTTGGCAATTTTCAGACTACACCATCGCCATTCCGCGTTCACTCATCATTTAACCCGCATGTAGATAATGCTCGCCTGAATGCATTCTATCAGGTTTTACTAGAAGACATTAATAAAATAGAAAAGAGAAGACCACCTCCACACAAAAGGAATTTTACCACAAAGGATAGAGAAATCATTGCTAGCCTTCAATCGGATGAGAATATTGTGATAAAACCAGCAGATAAGGGCGGAGCCATAGTCATTATGAATACTCAGGATTATACCGCAGAAGTAAATAGACAACTGCAAAATAGCAATTTTTATAAACCATTGCCCAAAGACCCTACTGACGACGTTTCCAGAATAATCAGGACCACCTTATCGGAAGGCATATCGTTTGGATACCTCGATAAGAAAACAACTGAATTTTTAGTCAATAAATATCCACGTACCCCAGTATTTTATATACTTCCAAAAATTCACAAATCACTTGATGCTCCACCAGGCAGACCGATTGTCTCAGGTAATGACTCTCTTTTGGAACCCCTTTGTCAGTATATGGAACATTATTTGCATCCATTCGCCATCGACACTCCGTCTTATATTCTGGATACGAAAACATTTATTGGACACGTTGAGAACACTACCATACCAAAGGAGGCCTCCCTTGTCACCCTGGATGTCAAGTCGCTGTATACAAATGTCCCATTACCTGAAGTCAGGTCGATTATAGAAACTCTTTTGGATTCCAGACTCACGAGAGAACCTCCAACACATTTTTTGCTCGATATTCTGGACATCATTTTGGATTATAACTTTTTTCGTTATTTAAAACAGTTCTATCTGCAAATCAAAGGCGTAGCGATGGGCTCTGCCTGTGCCCCTTCTATTGCGAATATTTACATGATACACTTTGAAAAAACTTTCATCCTTCATGACAACAATCCTTTTAGATCCAAAATAATCAAATATTATCGGTTTATAGATGATTTGTTCTTCGTTATACAGAATCAAGACACAGCAACACAATTCCTCCAATGGATCAACGACCAAGATCCAAATATACGATTGTCTGGTACCATTCATGATACATCAGTTAATTTTCTGGATGTTACAGTCTTTAAAGATCATTCCCAACAACTTAAGATCCGCCCATACCATAAACCGACTGATCGAAATTCATTATTACACGCTTCATCCTTCCACGCTCCACATTTATTGAATAATCTACCGTATGGACAGTACTTAAGACTAAAAAGAAATGCATCGTCCCAACATGACTACAAAATAGCGGCCTACCAACTCACACAGTCCTTATTACAACGAGGATACACATCACGGATTCTTGCTGCGGCTCAAGATAGAGAGGAAATGAAAAACAGGAAAGATCTTCTTGTTATAAAAACCTCGGATAAACCTAGAGAGGATCGTATTTGCACATCACTGCAATTTACACCACATACTTCTAGCATTAAGAAACTCATATATAAACATTGGCATTTGTTATCCAACATCCCAGGATGTCAAAAACCACCTATAATTGGCCTAAAAAAAAACCAAATCACTGAGGAATTATTTGGTGAAATCGGACCAACTTACATACCCGGAAGCATCAACTAAAGGCCATTACAAATGTGGTAGCTGCAATGTATGCAAATACGCACTACAAGTAAAGGAGTTCACCAACATACAGACTGGCTTCAAGTTTCAGATTGAACATTTTAGTAACTGTAACACGAAGAATAGCGTGTATGCATGGATATGCCCATGCCAAAAGATATATATAGGCAAAAGCACCAGACCAATTAAACTACGCATAAATGAACATCGATCACGGATCCGTAACAGAATACGAGAAGCCCCAATGGTGGAACATTATATACAACAAAAACACACGGAAGAGGATTTTGTCTTCTTTATTATTTGGAAACCAAAAGTAGATCTATATACCAGGAGAAATATTGATAGACTATTGTTACAACAGGAAGCACGATATATTCATTTGTTTGAAACGATGTCCCCCAAGGGCTTGAATGAACATCAAGACTACAGTTCTTTTCTCTAATAAACCACCATAGATGGCCTTGGACTTTAAATCCCTTCTCTGGTTACACCTTTAAGAAGGGAGAGCCTATCCTCCCTCTCCCACAGACACACATATAAGACAATGATTTCACTCCCTAATAGAAAACGCACAGAGAAACGCAAGAAAACTTGGATGCAATTATCTAAGGTGAGAAAACACCGAACTGATGTCCGTTTTTCACAAATAATTTGACTGGAAATAATAACTCTTGGAAATCCTTATTTCTAGACGCATGTCGAAATAGAAACATAAAAGAACTAAATGATACAGACTTCCAACAGATTTATAGTCGTCAAAAAACCGAGGTATGGAACCAAATATCATAATATGTGTTAACATACTTTAGAATGTATATAATTTATTATATTTATTATCTATGGATTGAAGCACCTTGATCTATCTTGACATATTTTTTGATATTACCAGCTGAAGAAGGCGTGTACTCCGAAACAGGGCCCTGTCCTGGTTACCACCACTGAACCGTACATCTGATTCATACTCCGGATACTCCTTTTTGGCCCCATTTGATCCTTCATTCTTTATTCTTTATTCTAATTTTATATAATGTGGACTCTTTTTGACTGCTATTGAGACTTGTATAAAACAATTGTTGTGCACTGGTATTTCATGTACCTTTGTACTATATCATTGTATATTTGAAACGACATTATTTCTGCACTTAAACGTTGTATCCAAACTTACCATTACTTTAAAACTATCATACTTATACGTTGTGTTTAAATCTACTACTAGCTTCAAACTGTTATTCTTAGCAGAATACACACGTTTTTCATTTCAACTCTTGAGTAGGAATTATTCCTTATATTGAAACTTTTGGCCAGAGTTCTTGATATATCCTTTCCAATAGCATAATGAGCACAAGCCATCATGAACTCACGATAAAAAGGATCTCTGGAGGGTCCAATGAGGCTGTTGCCCATCAACTACAGCAAATGAAGCTGTTTATCTTAAGAGATTTAAGGCCACTTCACACATCACATTATTTAGGTTTGTGCTTAAGGTTTTTGTTTTGTTTTTTAGCAGAACATCGAAATTTATAATGTCTGAGACGATCATGCATTTGAAAAGTGTATTATACAGACACACTGATCAGGGAGTCAGGGTGAGGTGCAACTCCCTGTGTGGACTCGGTTACAAATCCCAGTTTGCTGCCATGTAATGTGCTGGATGTGAAAATGCGGTGGGTGGCCCTTGGTCCGAAAAGCGTGGTCAAAATTAAAGGGTCCAGACCAAATTTCATAAAATCATACCCAGACTTTACTAAAACAAAACTCAACAAGGGTGGAAAACTCCAGATAATTACAAAGATTAAAATAGCTCAGATAGTAAGAAAACAACAAACACTAACTTCTCCAGCTAATTAACATAAACACTTACATAAACACTGAACTGCTTTTAATTTTAATTTTCTCTTTTTAAATTTATCCAAGGTAAATATTTGCTAGCAGTCTGAGGATACAAGGCACTCTTCCTTATGAGAGGGGGGGGGGGGATGTTTCTCATCAGTTTCCCCTGCTCAGGCATTAAGCTAAGTGGCCTGCAATTTCCTAAATCCCTTTTTAAAAAACGCAGCATTGGCCAGTTCTCAGGCACAGAAGGCAATTATGACAAGTTACATATTTCGGTTAGAAGATAAGCCATCTAATATTTTACTCTTGGCTGGATACCATCTGGCTCCGATGATTTGTTGATTTTTAATTTGTCAACAAGGCCAAGAACTCTTTTTTTTTTTTTTTGTCACACCTATTTGCCTCAGTTCCTCAGGCTACTTTCCTGTGAAAGTTAGTTCAGGCGCAGGAATCTGCCCGAGGTCTTCTACTGTGAAGACGGATGCAAATAACTCTTTCAGATTCCCTGCAATCTCCTGGTCCTCCTTTAGCACATCTTTGAATCCCTTGTCAGCCAAAGGGCGAAGTGCCTCCCTCTCTGATCTTTGGCTACTAATGTACAGGTGACAACCATATTGCACAGAGGTTCAATACCTGGCCCCCGCACATGTTGGCAGAGCCCAGTTATGTCCCATTCTGGCCTGCCTTGCCCCTGTTCCATTCCCCATTCCACCTGTTCCAACCTTTTCTGGGTCCAAAAGGATCTTCGCATCAGTGATCCTGCATCAATTGGACGTGCCTAAAATGGTTATCACCTATACTTAAAACATTTTTTATTGCTGATTTAAATGTTTTCAGCAGTCTGCCCCTCAATTTCTTCTTCTTTGCATCCCTTATCGTCTGCATATTTTTTTTGCCAGTGGCTGCATTCCACTTCTTTTTGTTCTCATTTGGTCAAAACTTTCACTTCTTGAAGGCAGGCTTTCGCCTCTAATAGCTTTCTTGACTCTACTCATTAACCATGTTGGCATCTTCTGGAACTTGGTACTCTGTGACATACATTCTACCTGTTATGATGGTTTTGAATAACCCCTTCCAGCCAGTATTCTGGAGAGATTTGTTTTACAGTGCAGTCATTTAGGGTTTCTAGAAATTTTTACCTTGTGACCAAGACATGCATTTACTCATAATGTATTTGGATGGCATGCATATTTGTGGTATGACAAGGTCAAAGCACATAAAGCATTTAAGAATCATATTGTCAGGAAAGCAGTGTTTAATGTCTGGATAAGATATAAGGATTTATTGGAAAATAAAACCCCAAGGTGGTTGTCACCGATGGAAGCGAAAGCACTGAAAAAGCTCAATATGGAGGCCAAATGGCCGAAATATTGGGAAATTCTGGAACAAGAGGGAGACAGATTGAAACTGCAGAGTTTTGAGAAACTAAAAAACAAAGTGCGAGATTGGCTTCATTATTATCAGATAATGGAGGCATATAATTCGGACAAGAAAATTGGCTTCCAGGTGGAAAAATCAAAATTAGAAACAGAACTGTTAGAACCCAAAACTAAGACTTTGTCAAAGATGTATAACTTGCTGTTGAAATGGAATACTCAGGATGAAACGGTGAAATCTGCTATGATTAAATGGGCACAAGACGTTGGACATAACATAATGATGGCTGACTGGGAACAGTTATGGACCACCTATGGGAACAGTTATGGGAACAGTTATGTTGTGCACCTATTTCTTGTTGTGCACCTATGCCTTTAACAGCACCCTGGCCCAGAAGTAAATTGCTGGAGAACAGCTGCACCTAAGAATGGCCATCAAAAAGATGGCAAACCCCCCACCCTCCACTTAATGCTTAGCTTTGAGGTTGTGACAGAAGTGGGCAAAAGCTGTGGGTGAACACAAGTACTTAATACTTCCACAAGCTGGTTCACTCCAGATGTTTTGGACAACAACTCCCATCGTCCCTGATCGTTGGCCATGCTCAGGGCTAACACCCCACCATTGGAAACACGGAGGAGGTCGGCTCAGGGGTGGGCAGGCGGCAACAGCAAGTTGTGGGGATGCCAAAGCTGCCCTGCAGCCCCTAAGCCTACATGCTGGGGGGAGGGGTTGCTGTCCCATTGGCAGTGTGGTTTTGACTGCCAGTCTGGAATGTGGTGCCATTTTGTATTTTGCCTCAGGAAGCAAAATGTCTTGGGCCTTCTCTAAGCCATACTGGGGAAGTGAGAGCTGGACCATAAAGAAGGCTGATCGCCGAAGAATTGATGCTTTTGAATTATGGTGCTGGAGAAGACTCTTGAGAGTCCCATGGACTGCAAGAAGATCAAACGCATCCATTCTGAAGGAAATCAGCCCTGAGTGCTCACTGGAAGGACAGATCCTGAAGCTGAGGCTCCACTACTTTGGCCACCTCGTGAGAAGAGAAGAATCCCTGGAAAAGTCCCTGATGTTGGGAAAGATGGAGGGCACAAGGAGAAGGGGACGACAGAGGACAAGATGGTTGGACAGTGTTCTCGAAGCTACCAGCATGAGTTTGACCAAACTGCGGGAGGCAGTGGAAGGCAGGAGTGCCTGGAGTGCTCTGGTCCATGGGGTCACGAAGAGTTGGACACGACTAAACTACTAAACTACAACAACAAAAGCCATACTGGCTTAGACTGTAGTCCAAAACATCTGAAGAGTACCAGGCTGGGGGAGGCTATTCTAGACCAATCTACTGAGATCCAGGATAGTTTAAGATTGTATCATACCCTCAGTAATGATAATGCTTTTCTTGTTGCCTAGCTGGAAATGCAGTTATCTTCCTATAAATTCCACAGCTGCCCTTACTGCTCTTGCAAAGAAACTCTTCACAATTTCTTAGTTTCTGTTTTAATGACAATTGTGCTGTGCAGCTTTAAAGGACCAGAAAACACTTCATTTTCTGCATATCTAAATTGCCCATTATTAGCATGATCCAAAACCTTTTAAGCAGCTAATTATAGAGGAAAGAAGTAGGGCAGAACCAAAGAAATGTGGTGGGAGGATTTACTGTGTGGGAGGCTGAGATAAAATTAGATTTCTTTAAGCTGTGTCATACAATTTATTAGGAAGTTGGAATCTAATGTTTCATGTCGGCTGTCACGTAAAAGCTCGCTCGTCTTATTATTCAGCCTTTGGGTATTTGATGCTAAAATACTTCTCCCTCTTGGCCATCCTTGCTCCTGGTGATAAAAGCAGCCGGCTCATCTGTTGTTTGTATTCTCAAATAATGGAGTGTTTCATTGTGACAAAGTGGTTAGTAAAAGGTAATAAAAGGCAATATTTAAGAAAATCAGTGATGGCTTGGAGATTGTTTTGCTTGATCTCATTTAATGCCTGGCCTTTGGTTTTGATTGTTTCCCTTTGTCTGTTTGCCTTTCCCCTTCATCTGTGAAATAATTCTCTCCCCTTAGATGTTTTCTTATTCTACGTGGAGTGGCATGATAACTTTTCCATTTGCAAGGAAGGTACTGGTTGCAGAAACAGTCAAAGCTGTTTCTACCAAGTGACGCTCCAGAGAAATGAGGGCCCTTTAAGCTAGCAAAGAGCCGAGCAATCAGAAAGCACCACCTCCCCGGTTCCTCCTATATAAACCCCAGGGTCTCTTCTAGTGTTTGCTGAATTAAAGAAATGCATTTTCTTCCCTCTGGCCTCTGCTGCTATTCATTCCCTGCAGAAGAGCAACGTTGCTTTAAAATGAGGAATATTTCTCAGGAAACAACAAGCAAATAGCAGCCTAGTTTAGCTACTGGCAAGATAGCTTTTCATTCTGGTATCTGTGTAGGGACTGAGAATCAGGCATTGTTACACGTAAGATTATCAGAACAAGAATTGTAAGTCTGGAAGGTAGCACTCTTTCTCTTGAACACACACACACACACACACACACACACACACACACTCCTCAGGTAACACCAGACAAGTCATGTTTATTATTTATTCAGTATTTGAATCACTTACCAAGTGTCCCTATTTTCCAAAGACAGTCCTGGATTTACAGACGCCATCCCAGTTTCTGAATTGATCCCAGAATATCCTGCTTTCCCTTAGGATGTCCCTATTTTCATCGGAGAAAAGTTGGAGGGTATGGAGTTATGTGACCCCCGAGCCAAGGAGATACAACCTTTAGAAGACATCTGAAAGCAGCCCTGTAAAGTTTTTTATGTAAAAAAATGCTTAATGTTTTATTAAGTTTTTATATATGTTGGAAGCCTCCCAGAGTGGCTGGGGCAAGCCAGGCAGGTGGATGGGGTATAAATAATAAAGTTGTTGTTGTTGAATAGGACATCCCTATTTTCACCGCAGAAATTTTGGAGGGGATGCACTTGCTCCCAGAGTCCAATATGCAAATGAAAGCATAGTATTAAATCAGTGAGTTGGGGTCCCTCACTTGTGCTGCCGAAATGCAGCAAACTGGGAATATTTCAATAAATACTGGTCCCTCAGGTGGCAGCTCGGACCATTTCTCCCCAAACTGGATGTGTTGTAATACCTGATCCAGCCTAGTAACTGCAAAAACCCAATCCCAATGGTTCCAAGCCATTTTTTATTTTAAAAAAGTGGATTAAACTGGGCAACTGGAAAGAAAATAAATGCATTTTTGTTTCCCAGCAGGAGTCCAGAATCCTAGAAACTCTAAATGGTATATGAGTTCTGCATTTATAATCCTCCTCCGAACTTTCTTGAAAAACAACACTGCACGCAGAACGTCAAAATTCCATGTCCAGAAAGGGAGAATTCTGTGAACCATATTATGAACTGAACTGATTGGCATAACTTCTCTCTTTTTTATATAATACCATCAACAGTTGCTATTATTTTTTCATAATGTACATCTTGCAGTAATCTTGAATCAAGTTCTCCAGTTTCTGCAGCAATTTGCAATAAAAAATAAAACCCTCGTGAAAATTATTCATCATTTTAGTGTGAGTTTCTCCCAATAAGCACATTTTTGTCTATTGTTTTGACTAATGTACCTATTTTTGCAGCTTCTAGTATAATGCGTTTTTGTATGCTATATTCACTAATATATACATTTTTACACATTTCCCCCTAATATGTGCATTTCTCTAAACTTGGTTGGAGAACTGTATTGCAAAAGTTGGGTCTGCAAATTTCAAAGGATGGATGTGTTTCAGTTCTCATGTTGTTTCAGAAACTGTGAATTTGAAAAAAATTGCTTTAAATGCAAACTGAATCAAATTCCTCTCCCATCCCTAATGTTAATTGGATGGGGGGGGTTGCCCCAATGTGCATTGCTTTATACTTGCTTGCATTGAATTGCTTTTGCCATTTTACTGTTCATTCACCCAGTTTGGGAAGAAGAAGAAGAGTTTGGATTTGATATCCCGCTTTATCACTACCCGAAGGAGTCTCAAAGCGGCTAACATTCTCCTTTCCCTTCCTCCCCCACAGCAAACACTCTGTGAGGTGAGTGGGGCTGAGAGACTTCAGAGAAGTGTGACTGGCCCAAGGTCACCCAGCAGCTGCATGTGGAGGAGTGGAGACGCGAACCTGGTTCCCCAGATTACAAGTCCACTGCTCTTAACCAGTACACCATACTTTTTGGAATAACTTTTTGGACTTCTTCGTGATGCCTTTTCATTTTAACCACCTCGAACAATTTCAAGGCATCAGCAAACAGGGTTGCCTTGCTGCTCACATGTAATTCTAGATCATTTATGAACAAGTTCAAAACACACACACCATCTGTCATGTATGCTTTTGTTGAGATTCCTGCATTGCAAAGAATCTTTGAACTAGATGACTGTTCCAGCTCTATGATTCTATGATTCTAGCTCACCCAGTACTGATCCTTGAGGGGTCCTTGACTTCCTGCAGCCCTCCAGTCCATTATGAGATATGTCCATTTATTTCTGCTGCTTTCTGTTTCTGAATGGGCTAATGATCCACAAGCAGCACTCTCCCATGACTGCTGAGATTACTCAGTAGCCTTTAGTGAGGCACATTATTTCTTTGCCCCTTCCTATCAGATCAGATGTATAACATGCTTAATGTTCCTTATTTGAGTCCCAAAGAACAGGCAACAACTGGTGTGCAGCAGTGAAACAAAAAAACAAAAACTAGCAAGTGAGAAGAGTGTGAAATTGATAGTGTTCTGGGATTCTGCCTCTCCAGCGGCCTGGAGGATCTACGGGGTAGATAAACGTTAATGTTTTTGTGACTTAAAAATGATGAACCTGAAGGAAAACAATAGGCTGCTGCTTTGGTAGTGGAAAATGCAGTTGACGCATGATAAAAGAGAGAAAAGTGGATCCATTTGTCTTCCTTTATTATTTAAAATGTATGCTTTCTTTTTTTCAGGCTGGTACTCTGGCACAATGCTGGAGCAAAGGGACAGAAATACCGTAGCTTTTCTTCTTTAAGCTCAAATATTTTGTTCACATTTCCTCATCTACGTTACTAATTTTTAGCATCGTCTTTCTTAACATGCTGTTTCATTGACTTGATGTGCACATTCTACCTTATCTAAACATCATATTTATTTGTTAGCATGGTTTGTATTCTCCACTTGGAAGCTCAGGGCGATGTGCCTGAGGTTATTCTTTTTTTCTTTTTTCTTTTTTGGAAAATTTAAATAATCTTTATTAATTTAAATTACACACTTATACAAAGAATTTACAAAGAATTTACAATCTCATACTACAAAAAGAAAATTAAAGAAGAAACAATTAAGAAAAAAGAAAAGAAGAAAATACAGAAAAAAGAAAGAAGAAAAAGCAAATTTACGTTCATAGGTTATTCTAATATACATGCATAGCATTGCAGGAATCCTGAGAAGTAGGCTGGCCTGAGATAGGCTTGCCATACGTCAGGAAAATTCCTGACATGTCCTGGTTTTCAGGTGTAAAAGGGGGCAATTTTGCCAAATAGGCATAATGTCAGGGAAAACCCAGATGTATGGCAACGTGCTGGAAAAAGCAGCAGAAACCCTAAAAGTCTGAATAAATTTCATTCTAGACTGCAAAAAAATTGTGCCAACACTGCAGCGCTGTAAGGCTTTCTCAGGGGATCTTCCTGTTTAACCATCTCTAATGGTAAAAAAAGGTAAAGGCAAAGGGCCCCTGACAGTTAAGTCCAGGCGCAGACAACTCTGGGGTTGCGGCGCTCATTTCGCTTTACAGGCCGAGGGAGCCGACGTTTGTCCACAGACAGTTTTTCCGGGTCATGTGGCCAGCATGACTAAGCCGCTTCTGGAGAACCAGAGCAGCGCACGGAAATGCCGTTTACCTTCCAGCCGGAGTGGTACCTATTTATCTACTCACACTGGCGTGCCTTCAAACTGCTAGGTTGGCAGGAGCAGGGACCGAGCAACAGGAGCTCACCCCATCACACGGATTCGAACCGCCAACCTTCTGATCGGCAAGCCCAAGAGGCTCAGTGGTTTAGACCACAGCGCCACCCACGTCCCTTATCTCTAATGGTAGCAAACGGTAAACAAGCCAAGTCTCTTTGATGAGAAAATTTGGGTTGAGTGAATAGCACAAACCAACATCCCATCCGTTTTTTCTTAAACTAATGTTAGCACAGTGCTCTCTTTTTCTGAAAAAGAAAAAGCTAGATTGATACTGCTTTGTGACAATAGAAATAGATTCCACTTCAGGCGCTAAATGAAAGCATAATCCTGATGCATATCATTTAAAAAATATTCTTACAGGAATAGTTTCTTCCTGGATGTACATTCCATGTGGCAAAGTATTCTCTGGATTTACACCATTGTTACACTGCTGCTTCTTGTAGCAAGTATGTGAAACAGGGATGGGAATCTCTGACCTTATAGATGTTGTTGGACTCCGTCAAAGCCAGCTGGCATGGACAATGATCAGGAACGATGGAAGCTGGAGCCCAGCAACTTCTTATATCCGGTCCATAATGGTTTTTGCTCCAGTTACTTAGCGAGATCTGGTAGGTGCTGCCACATTCTCAATTATTCTTGCTACCGCATGCGAAAGCATATCTTCCGCCACAGATGCTGGAATGGCCTTTAAACACTGCAGCACCTTTTCCAGAATAATAGTTTTTCGATTTTGTTTGCTGCTTTCCCTACCAAGTCTTCCCGTTCAGACTGGTGCAAGCTACTTGTGCTTCAGACATTTAAAAAGTACAGTGGTACCTCAGGTTACATATGCTTCAGGTTACAGACGCTTCAGGTTACAGACTCCGCTAACCCAGAAATAGTACCTCGGGTTAAGAACTTTGCTTCGGGATGAGAACAGAAATCGTGCTGCGGCAGCGCTGCGGCAGTGGGAGGCCCCATTAGCTAAAGTAGTGCTTCAGGATAAGAACAGTTTCAGGTTAAGAACGGACCTCCAGAACGAATTAAGTTCTTAACCCGAGGTACCACTGTATTCCCAAGGGGTGGGGGGGGGGGGAGAGCTGGGCAGGCCTAAGGGATGTGACACAGACCTCCCTTCTGCATTGCACTGTTTGTTTGCATTCTGGGGAGGGGCAGAACTTTATAGGAATCCTAACAGATGCTGCAGTTGTGGCAGTGATGTGCCACACTACGTTTTGGCTAAAAGTTAAATATGAATGCTCTGGGGAATATGTAGGCTGGTGAAATTATCCAAAGAGGGGTGACACATATTTCTAGGCAAATCTGGAATTTGGAAGTTCCTGCAAGAGCGAAAGATGTTTTGAAAGCAGAGGAAATAAAGTTTCAATAACTCTAGCAACGTTTCTCTTACATTTCACACCCCGAATCTCAGCATATACAAAAACATAATAAAACATCAAACATTAAAAACTTCTCCATACTTCATGTGTCTTCTAATACAGTGGTACCTCTGGTTGTGAACGGGATCCGTTCTGGAGCCCTGTTCGCAAGATGAGCAGAACGCAACCCACGTCTGCATGTCTGCACGTGCATGGGTCACGATTTGCTGCTTCTGCGCATGCGCATGATGTCATTTTGAGCGTCTGCGCATGCGGCAAAACCCGGAAGTAACCCCTTCTGCTACTTCCAGGTCGCCGCAGGACGTATCCTGAAAGAACGTAACCTGACCTGAACGTAACAAGAGGTATGACTGTACTTGTATAGTTACTTCTCTTCTTGAGAAGTAGAAGGATGGGAGAGTGTTCCACAGGGCAGGCGCCACCCCCGAGAAGGCCCTCTGCCTGGTTCTCTGTAACCTCCCCTCTCGCAGTGAGGGAACCACCAGAAGGCCTTCGGAGCTGGACCTCAGTGTCCAGGCAGAATGATGGGGGTGGAGACGCTCCTTCAGATATACAGGGTTGAGTTTCAAGGGGGAATCAGCAGGTTTGCTGCTGCCGTGACTTCCACTACATTAAATCCTCTACATAACTCTTGTGGCATTTGAAGTATTTTAAATTTTGTATACAGAGGTCCACCCTTTCATGCTTCCTTTTGCTCCCTTGATAAATCACAGTTCTCCTCCTCTTTTTTTTTTTTAAAAATAACTAATTAACTAGAGACCTGGAGGGTAATCTTCTGCCTGGGGTCCTGCCACATTCAGGGCTCCCTCCCCCCCTCCCATCCAACTGGAAAGAGAGAAAAGCTAGCAAGGGTCTGTTCATCATGAACATCACACTGGCAAACTCAGATTGTCCCAGTTGGAGATATTTATATGTCAGAGAGAACACTGTTTTTATGTGATGTTTGGTATTGCCTTTCTGAAGCTACCATCTGCAAGAAGTTATATTTCCCTCTTATGAGTACATAAAATGGAGAGATGGAGTGTTTGATCTCCCCTTTTGCCTGCCAACTTCTCCATGGGCACATTGGCACTTTCACCCCCAGCTTCATGATTCCTCCTATCTACACAACAAACAGTGGGGATGTGAGAATCAATCCAAGATCAACGCCGCGAAGAAATCAGTAGGAAGTTCTTTTCAGAACATTCTGGGTGCTGGCCTGAGCTAGCATTGGCTGTAACAGGGGAATGACTGGTTGCCAACTCTACCTTTTCTTTCCAAGATCTCTTCCATCCCAGATGCTGCTCAATAAACATCTTGCTGTATGTGGCATTTCTTTGTGAGTGTCTGGAGGCGGTTGGAGGATGGATGGCAGCTAACGGATTGAGGTTGAATCCTGACAAGACATAAGTACTGTTTTTGGGAGACAGGGGGCGGGCAGGTGTGGGGGACTCCCTGGTCCTAAATAGGGCAACTCTGCCCCTGAAGGACCAGGTGCGCAGCCTGGGAGTCATTTTGGACTCAGAGCTGTCCATGGAGGCGCAGGTTAATTCTGTGTCCCGGTCAGCTGTCTACCAGCTCCATCTGGTACGCAGGATGAGACCCTGCCTGTCTCGCCAGAGTGGTGCATGCTCTGGCTATCTCCCGCTTGGACTACTGCCATGCGCTCTACGTGGGGCTACCTTTGAAGGTGATCCGGAAACTACAACTAATCCAGAATGCGACAGCCAGACAGGTGACTGGGAGTGGCTGCTGAGACCACATAACACCAGTCTTGAAAGACCTACATTGGCTCCCAGTACGTTTCCAAGCACAATTCAAAGTGTTGGTGCTGACCTTTAAAGGCCTAAATGGCCTTGGCCCAGTATACCTGAAGGAGCATCTCCACCCCCATCGTCCAGCTGGACTAAGGTCCAGCTCTGAGGATCTTCTGGCGGTTAACCTCACTGTGAGAAGTGAGGTTACAGGGAACCAGGCAGAGGGCCTTCTTGGTAGTGGCACCCACCCTGTGGAACGCCCTCCCATCAGATGTCAAGGAAATAAGCAACTATCTGACGTTTAGAATGTTTAGATGTTTTAATGTATTTTTAATCTTTTGCTGGAAGCCGCCCAGAGTGGCTGGGGAAACCCAGCCAGATGGGCAGGGTATAAATAAAATATTATTATTATTATTATTATTATTATTATTATTATTATTATTATCATCATCATCATCATCATCATCATTATTGATAGATAGATATTGCTTGGCAGGGGGTTGGACTCGATGGCCCTTGTGGTCTCTTCCAACTCTATGATTCTATGATTCTATGATTCTAAGTGTTCTTTCCCCTCATCCTAGTCAGTCTTGCTTCCTGAGAGGGGTGGGCTCAGGGGCAGTGGCCTCTTTTTTTGTCGCTCAGTCACTTTCCCTGGGCAGTGAGGGCATGGGGCCTCTGAGGTTCCTCAGGTGAGGTGGGCAATCCTGCTGGGTTTATGAAGGAGGGGGGTGGATGAGAGGGGGGAGGGGTGGTAAGGAATGAAGGAGGAGCCATGAATCCTGACAGGATGCTACTTGTCAAGACTGACCTATTAGGTAACAGAGAGAGGATGGCGTCTTGGTACCATTGGTTGCCATGGGGAGGGAGTGTGCAAAGATGGACTGTTTGCCCCTTGAGTGGGCCAGGGACTGGTTCATGCAGTGTTCCTGCTGGTTGGCTCAGTTGTGGTTGAGGGCAGGCTCTGCTCTTTCCTAGCATGGTGTTTTGCCTTGGATTCAAACCCAGAACTGCCAGCATGTAAAATTAAAAGTTGTCCCTCCACACTAGGGCTCCTTTTACACCCCCAGTGTTCCTGGAAGTCAGTGGAAGTCAGATGCCCCCTGATTTCTTTCCTGTTTGCTGCTATGGCCAAGTTCAAGACAAAATGTGAATACTGAGTGTCTCACAAAATTGCAGAATTGTAGCAAAGACAAATAAAATTGGAGATAGCCCTCTATGATTATCCAAACATCCTGATGTTCTGAATTTCTTGTGCATGTCCCTGCAGGCCTCATGTCTAGCCTAGATAAATAACAATCCCAATTTATGAGTGTCTGATTATGCAGACATTATGGATTATCCTTGGTCAATTCACATGCATACTGCACACACAGAAGTTGTTAAAAATATCAATATCATCATATAAAGTTTTCTGAGTTATAGGCTTGCAATTAAAATGACAGTTTTAAGCATCACAAAAGTTTGGTTTTTTGAAGAAAAAAAGAATGAAGAGGCAAGTTAGCAGAATTATTTATGCTGACTACAGTTATGGATCCTGGGGTACACTATTAAACGAGTTCTTTAAATTAGGAACTGTGTGTGCTATCGCCATTTAATGGCACACAGTAGTTGCATTCCCCGTCTCTGTGTGAAATGGGAGGTGTAATCCTAAGAGTCATCATTGTGGAAGCACATTTTAAAAATAATTGTCTACTTGAACAGCACTAGGGACTCACCTACAGCCAGATCAATGGGTAAACGCCACTTGAAAAATCAGTCACACTCTGGAGGGTCTCCTGAGAAGGACAAAACCTATGTGCTGAACTTGTGCCTGACAGAATCTCCATAAGAGTCCAGGGTGTGCCTTTGCTCATTATAGGGAAACCCTGGGAGACAGGGGTTGTGGTGCTAGATGGCAAACAAAGGGCCTCTGAGTTCAGCTTCTTAGCTGCATTATTTCCACATGAAGGGTCACTCTCTGTTACATGCCACCCCAATCTCCACAGCAGTGCGAGATTCCTAGGGTCCCGGCGCTTTCCCAAGGTTTGTGTTTCGTTTGGAAATGAAGCACAGCGGAGACGGTGGTGTCTTTATGATATACGGCTTATTTACATACATACAACCTGTGTGGTCTAAACCACTGAGCCTCTTTTGGGCTTGTCGATCAGAAGGTCAGCGGTTCAAATCCCCGCAATAGGGTGAGCTCCCATTGTTCGGTCCCAGCTCCTGCCAACCTAGCAGTTCGAAAGCCCATCAAAGTGCAAGTAGATAAATAGGTACCACTCTGGCGGGAAGGTAAACGGTGTTTCTGTGCGCTGTTCTGGTTCGCCAGAAGCGGCTTAGTCATGCTGGCCACAAGACCCGGAAGCTCTCTGTGGACAAACGCCGGCTCCCTCGGCCAGTAAAGCGAGATGAGCGCGCAACCCCAGAGTCGTCTGCGACTGGACTTAACTGTCAGGGGTCCTTTACCTTTTTATACAACCTGGATCTAGGATGGAGGGGTTTCGAGCATTAACACTCCAAGAGGGTCCCATGTCTTCCTTGGATTCAAAACTGCCAATTCACATTGTGCTGTGAACCACTTTTCTCCAGCTTGCAAAACTTCTTGCCTCTTGATGGACCACTAAACATGGTTGGTGGCTGTGTTAACCTTGGTGGGTCATGCTAGAGAGCCTGGCTCTATCAGGATCAGTGACCGGCAGAGATCTAAAGCTGGGCAAAGACAGGCTGAAGCAATGTGTACCAGTTCCAGCCTTGCAGAAGAAGACCTTTGCTAGTTCTTCTTCTATCCTCCTTTCAGAAAAATCCCTACCAGTGGTTAGTCTAAAAACTGCTAGTGGTAAAATAAAGCTTCCCCCACTCCCTAGGAATAGGCATTTCAAGGACCCATATTTATAGCAGAAATAATGCAAACTAAAATACTTCCAGGTATCTGTCTTCCCTATGTCCTGAATGAATTGCAACCATTCACTTAGTGGGGAGAATGTAAACAAGTACCCACTGGGGTGAGGGGTACATTTGCTTCCAGTGGCGGAGGAACCCTCTCCAGCACCCGGGGCGGGACGCTGAGGGGCAGGGCGAACTGCCCAGCGACGCATGTGCGACATCCCGTATGGCCTCCCCCCAGCTGTAGAGCGGCCAAGGGTGTGCACAGTCAGTATGGGTGCCACTTACATGGTGTCTGTACGGCCTGCCGCTCTCGCACGGCAACTGTATGGGCTGCTGCGCATGCACGATCCGTACAGGATGCCGCACATGCACACACTGTACGGGATGCCACTCATGTGTTGCACCTGTACGGGTTGCTGCTTGCACAGAGAGCGACATCCCGTACGGACTGCGCATGCGCGGCAGCCCATATGGAGGCCCGTATGGACAGCGTGCGAGAGCGGCAGCCCATACGGACGCCGCACAAGTGGTGCCCATACTGACTGTGAGTGCCCTTGGCTGCTCTACAGCTGGGGGGAGGCAGGGGCCATCTTGCCACCACCCCAGAGTGGCACCCAGGACAGCCCGCCCCCTCTGCCTCCCACTTCATACGCCCCTGTTTGCTTCCTGCCCATGGTCACCCTCACCCAGGAGCCTAAAACCGGCTCCTTCTCTTTACATCCCATAGTTCCTTCCACTCATCTGCATAGCCCCATCTGAGTTCTTTCTGTTGGTCACATTAAAGCAAGCCAGATGTTTGTGACCTAGCATGTGTGGCCACAGGGGAATAGTTGGTGGTTAAAAAAGTGCAGCATGAATTTTAGATCCTGTCAAACCCTAAGAAATATAAAGCTGATAAAAGTAAACATGTCGCAAGGGGGAA
Organism: Podarcis pityusensis; assembly: GCF_964106645.2. NCBI lineage: Eukaryota > Metazoa > Chordata > Lepidosauria > Squamata > Lacertidae > Podarcis > Podarcis pityusensis. The sequence goes on along the minus strand of NC_138038.1, from coordinate 5,471,199 downwards.
CGTTATTTAATTTCCGAAGATGAAAAAGATTGACCGACCAATGAAAACCCTGCACTGTTTAGTCATGCATAATAGTTCTCTTAAGTGTTTGGGGCTTTTTTCTGGCTAACTGAAGCAACTGCTTTAACTTTCACGGCCCAAATTAAATTTGATTTAATCGAAATTCTGCTCGTGTGATAAAGGACTTGAGTGCAGTGAAACTGCAGGGAGAGAGCCCATTATCTGGCACTAAACAAATGCAGCTAATGCTGCAAAGAGTGCAGGATAATTTGTTTTTCATGTGAAATTTCTCCTCAATAAAGCTTTAATCAAACTGAAGTATTATATGGAGAAAAGAAATCAAGCAGTGCTTTATCTCAAAAGAACTCCATAAAACTGAAAGCAATTACATTTTAACACACACACCCCTTTGTCATTTTTCAGCAACGAGGGCAATTAAAAGAGAGAGAAAAGGTTTTGGTCAAGTTTGTACTACAAACCTTATCAAATAAAACCTGAGCACAAAATATGAATGACCAAGAGTGTAGTAAATGTTTTGTCCAACCCACCCACATAAAATAAGAGATTTTCTTCCTGCTGTGCTTGTCCCAATGGCCAGCAGCACAGTAGGACATGCAGGAAGAGCCCCCACCCCAAGACTTGGATTGGGGAGATCTGAGTACATAAGTTAAATCTTCCTTCAGCCATGAATCTCCCTGGATGTCCTCAGGCACTATGCCTAAGGTTGTTTGGGAGATACCTGCCAGGTACACTAATGCAGGAGACCCAAAAGCCAAGTCACTGAGAGCAAGGTGGTCTCATCACCACCCATTCAAATGTTCATCCAGCCTTGCAAGGCCATCTCTGCATGAGAAAGCAAAGCATGCTCCAGCCCAGCTCACTCTCCAGCACATCTCTCCAAGAGTGTCCAAGCATTTGGAGCATGTCTGCCGTGGGGCAGCTTGGCTGTTGCTGTGAGCTGCACCGTAATAGCTGACACACGTTCAAGGGGCTGCCCCATGGTGTACATGATTCAGGGCAGAAATGTGCAGCCCCAGTCTTCTGCCTCGTGTAATTCCAATCCTTACCACCAAAATAGGGCTCGTGCCAGCAGCAGAAAACATCACTGGCAGGGTTCTAGAGGCACTTTCAGGAGGGTGGGAACAGATGCAAGAAGAGGCATTAGATCATGGGTAGGCAAACTAAGGCCCAGGGGCCGGATGCGGCCCAATCGCCGTCTAAATCTGGCCTGCGGATGGTCTGGGAATCAGCGTGTTTTTACATGAGTCAAATGTGTGCTTTTATTTAAAATGCATCTATGGATTATTTGTGGGGCATAGGAATTCGTTCATTTCCCCCCAAAAAATATAGTCTGGCCCCCTACAAGGTCTGAGGGACAGCAGACCAGCCCCCTGCTGAAAAAGTTTGCTGACCCCTGTATTAGATCATTAATCAGGGCCGGCCCACCTATGAGACAGGCTAATGCAGCTGCCTTGTGCAGTGGGACACCAGGAGTCAGCACCTTCACAGGTTCCCCTCTGGCCCTGCTCTCTCTGCCACTGGTGGGATCTCTGGCACTCCACAAGATATCGTGAGAGCTCTGTCAGATCTCGCCGGAACCCACCACGAGGACCCAAGTAAGGAAGACTTCAGCAAGGTGGCAGCTTCTTACTTTGTCTCAGGCAGTGAAATGGGACACTCTGCCCCTGTCATTAATATACAAATTTGCAGGACTGGTGCCTGCCTGCAGGCATGCTTTATTCCCTGAGAAAGTCTAACTGGAGGACTGTGCCATCAGCGGTGGACTTTGGTAATCTTTTGTAATATAGTGCCCTGGGGGGGGGGGAATGCCCACATCACGCAAAATCTGGCACTGGTGCCACTTTGGAGCCAAAGTGTAATACTGTTGTTTCATTAAAAGGAGGAAACTTTTGCCCATGGCAATAGCTGCTGATTTCTCCCACAGTCCGGCAGATTTTGAGCCAATGAATGCTTTAAGCACTTGGCCCCTCAGCCTTCCAGTACATTTCTTAACTGAGATGATAGAAAAGGATGATCTAAGATTTGTTGGTCTTGCCTAAACCGAGGCTCATTCTTTTCTACTCAGGCTATTGATTTATCATGTAGAAGTTTAGCATATAGTTTACTGATTATGCTGAAGAGACTTATTGGCCTATAGCTAGCCGGATCATTCGTTACTTCTGGCACTACAGCTGCCCAGTCGCACTTGGTTGGAACGCAGCCTGTTTTAGTCATTCTTTGTCCGAAGAAACTTTTCCACTCCCTCTTGACCAACCCTCAGGGGGGAAGGGTCACATGCCAGCCGTGGGTGTTGCCCAAACAAAAGTTGGCACGACTACGCATCCACAGGCCTCTTTTTATGTTTACAAATCCAAAAGCTATTTCCCTGAGCTAGTGAAGTATTGGCTCCTGGAATCTTGGACCTTGACTTGGGAGTGGAGTCAATTGCAATATTGGAGCGAAGTTGGTGTGCCCCGTTATGCTTACATAGATGTTTTGAGTGATGGATTGGAGTGTGACAGAAACTTTTGGGATGGTTTATACCACGAGTGGGCAAACTAAGGCCTGGGGGCCAGATCTGGCCCCATTGCCTTCTAAATCCAGCCCACGGACAGTCCAGGAATCAGTGTGTCTTTACATGAGTAGAATGTGTCCTTTTGTTTAAAATGCATCTCTGGGTTATTTGTGGGGCATAGGAATGCGTTCATTTCCCCCCAAAAAATATAGTCCAGCCCCCCACAAGGTCTGAGGGACAGTGGTCCGGCCGCTTGCTGAAAAGGTTTGCTGACCCCTGCTTTATACTCTTTTATAATATAATTAAGTACCATCAGTACTTCTTTTCTTCTAGAAAAAAAGGTGCCAGGACTCCATACCCTTGAGTACCCCCAGAAAAAAAGCACTTACAGTGGTACCTCGGGTTACATACGCTTCAGGTTACATACGCTTCAGGTTACACACTCCGCTAACCCAGAAATAGTGCTTCAGGTTAAGAACTTTGCCTCAGGATGAGAACAGAAATTGTGCAGTGGCGGCATGGCAGCAGCGGGAGGCCCCATTAGCTAAAGTGATGCTTCAGGTTAAGAACAGTTTCAGGTTAAGAACAGACCTCTGGAATGAATTAAGTACTTAACCCGAGGTACCACTGTACTGGTCTCCAAAGTTGCTTGATCATTTGGGGTCTGTAGTGAGTTCAAACTCATGGCTAAACTGAATTTTAATAATCTGTCTGTCTTTCTAAGGTGGATAGGTCCCAAATGATAAGGAAAAAATCCTGGGCTGCGGATTTACGCCACTACCCAGCTCATCGGGGTGCCACTCCCTGCGGGTCTCACCAGTCGGCAAAAGAAGGAGTCTCCAGCCAAGTTACCGAAGCAAAACAGCGGTCAGTAGTCCTGATCTTTATTTGTTGCAACAAGGGTCAAGCACAGAAAGAGTAGCAACCCTGAGCATGGGGTTACGTGAACTTTCAAGACCTCATTTCCCACAATACGTTTTTCAACAGCATCATTGATACATCACAACTATGTCACAAAGCAGGAGTGTCTGGCATGTAGAAACATGAGAAACTGTGAGGGGAAATTTGTCTTAAGGGTTTTATGTGCTAGGTTTTCACTTTACTCCAAAACAGAATGCTGCGAACAGTTTCTGCCTTGGCTTGATGGTGGTTGTGCTGCCATCTTCTTCACACTTAAACATAGGGACATAAGAGCAGGGTGCTGGATCAGGCCAATGGCCCATCTTGTCCAGTATCCTGTCCTCACAGCAGCCAACCAGATGCCTGAAGGAGCACAAGATCATATCTCTCACGTCTCGTGGTCTCCAGCAACTGGTATTTGGAGCAGTGCTGGCTCCAACTGTGGCGGTTGAGGACAGCCATCACAACTAGAAGTCATTGGAAGCCCTCTCTGCCATGAAAGTGTACAATCCTTTTTAAAAGCCACTCAAGTTGGTGGCCTCCTGGAGGTGTGAGTTTCAAAGTTTGACTTAGGTGCTGCATGAAGAAGCACTTTCTTTCACCTCTTCTAAACTTCTAACAAAAGTAGATTGATCTCAATGGGGTTTGGCTGTTGGTCCAGGTTGCCATTTCTGAGACACTCTGAATCCTCTGTATTACTCAAATTTTATTCCTTCCACTATCGACAATGAACATAATATATGGAATTGCAGGACTGATAGACTTCAAAGTTGATATGCTTTCACAGGGGCAAAAGTAATTCCTTTATTTTATTTTATTTATTTAATCCTGTATTGTGTTTTTAATATTTGATTGGGAGCCGCCCAGAGTGGCTGGGGAAACCCAGCCAGATGGGCGGGGTATAAATAATAAATTCTTCTTCTTCTTCTTCTTCCTCCTCCTCCTCCTCCTCCTCTTCTTCTTCGAGGCTTGCCCTGGGCTGTGCCCATCCGAGACCTTCAGAAATTTCCCCCAGAATTTTGAAGTAAGCTATTTTCTCCTCATTCTGCTCAAGGCAGCAAAACTGTGGGTATCTCCAATCTGTATTTTTACACATACCACAGAGCTTTTGAAAAAAAGATCAATGAAATATAAGAAGGACAAGCACAATCTGCTTAGCATCCTGTTTGAATTGTACCAAACAGGCATCAACAACAGTTTAATAGTTCTAATGAACAGAAAATTGTTCCTGGCAAAAAGAAGATTTTAGTGCTGAAATGCATGGTATTGAACGGAGGACACTCAGTTCATAATCAAACTTTTATGACTGTGGATTTATTTTTGATATTGAATTTATATCCTGCCCTTCCTCCCTAGGGAACCCAGGGTGGCAAGCAGATCCATAATTAAAAAACAAAGCAAATTGTTCTAACACAGTGAAAACTTTCTAAAAACAGAAACAGTGAAAACCTTCTAAAAGCATTTACAGTTAAAAGCAGGGGTAGGCAACCTAAGGCCCGTGGGCTGCATCCGGCCCAATCACCTTCTCAATCCGGCCCACGGATGCTCCGGGAATCAGCGCGTTTTTACATGAGTAGAATGTGTCCTTTTATTTAAAATGCATCTCTGGGTTATTTGTGGGGCATAAGAATTCGTTCATTCCCCCCCAAAAAAATATAGTCTGGCCCCCCCCACAAGGTCTGAGGGACAGTGGACCGGCCCCCTGCTGAAAAAGGTTGCTGACCCCTGGTTAAGAGCATAATTCCATCTGGTGATCTTTTAAGTTGCGAGGAACGTTATTCTTCAGCTACCAAATACCTGGGTCAACAGGAATGTTTTCAGGTTCATCTTGAAAGTTCATAATGATGGAGACAGACATGGCTCACTAAGGAGAGCATTCCACAACTGGGGAACCGGTACTGAAAAGGCAGCCCACAGTGGTGTTGCCACTGCCATTCGTAGGGTCCAAAATGCTTGGTGATGGGGAAGGAGATTTTAGGTCAAACAGCTCTTAGTGTCAGAAAGTTCTTCCTGGTGTTTAGTCAGAATCTCCTTTCTTGTAATTTGAATCAATTGGTTCAGGTCCTAGCAGGAGGAAGAAAAACTTCCTCCACCTTCCATGTGAAAACCCTTTATATATTTGAAGATGGTGATCATACCTCTTCTCAGTCTTCTCTGTTCCAAGCTAAGCATGCCCAGCTCCTTCAACCATTCCTCATAAGGCTTGGTTTCCAGACCCTTTATCACTTTGGTCATCTTCCTCTGCACATCTTCCAGCTTGACAATATCCATCTTAAATTGTGATGCCCAGAACTGGACTTGGAACTCCAGGTGTGGTCTGGCCAAGGCTAAATAGAGTGGGACTGTTACTTCCCTTGATCAGTACACTAGACTTCTGTTGATGCAGGACTAATAATAATAATAATAATAATTTATACCCTGCCCATCTGGCGCTCCCAACAGAATATTAAAAACACGATAAAACATCGAACATTAAAAACTTCCCTATACAGGGCTGCCTTCAGATGTCTTCTAAAAGTCAGATAGTTGTTTATTTCCTGGACATCTGATGGGAGAGCGTTCCACAGGGCGGGCGCCACCACCAAGAAGGCCCTCTGCCTGGTTCCCTGTAACCTCATCTCTTGCAGTGAGAGAACCACCAGAAGGCTCCCTCAGAGCTGGACCTCAGTGTCCAGGCTGAACGATGGGGGTGGAGACGCTCCTTCAGGTAGGACAGGCTAATCTGGGCATAAACAGAAGACACATGAGACATCAGTGACAAGGTGGAATCCAGGAGTACTCCCAAACTATGAACCTGATCCTTCACATAACAGCACATATAACATACATCTAATTCCCAGACAAGGGAGTCACACACTCTTCCATCATATCAGGATTCAATCTCAGTTTATTGGCCCCCATCCAGTCCACCAGTGCCTCTAGACACCTGTGAAATTGAAATTGAAATACTTTATTGTCACTTGTACAACTTGTATACAGTGATATTACACAAGCACCCCCCACTCAGCTCTCTTAGTCTTAATTCCCCTCGTTTACTGACGCACACCCACCAAACCCGAAAGTCAGTTGCCCTGTTGTTATCTTTTCATTCAGCAGCCTAACAGCCCACAGATAGAACCTGTTCTTTACCCTGTTGGTGTGACTAATCATGCTTCTATATCTTCTGCCTGAGGGCAGGAGATCAAGAAAGTGCTGGCCAGGGTGTGAATCATGCCTGAGAATTTTCCTCACTCTCCTGAGGCAATGTTCTTCCTCGATGTCATCCAGCAGATTCACGGGACAGCCCATAATATCTTGTGCTGTATTCACCCCCCCTCTGTAGGCACTTCCTATCAGTTGATGTCAAACCAGCGTACCACACTGTGATGCAGTATGAAAGGACATTTTCTGTTGTGGACCGGTAGAAGGAGATCATCAAATGTTGATTGACATTGTTCTTTCGCAATACTCTGAGGAGATGAAGTCTCTGTTGGGCTTTCTTAAGCACCTGGGTTGTATTGATTTTCCAAGTAAGGTCTTCACTGAGGTAAACTCCTAGAAATTTAGAGGAAGAGACTCTCTCCACATCCTTCCCCGATGTACAGCGGGGCTAGTTCTCCTCTCTTCCTCCAAAAGTCCAGCACCATCTCCTTTGTCTTGCTGATATTAAGGTGCAAGTTGTTCCCTAGGCACCATGTAGATAGAGACACCTTCATGGCCTCTGCTGATTCCAGTGAAGCTGTGTGCCATCAACATACTGATAAATTGCAGTTACTCCATTAATGCTGGCGGCTGTGTTTAGTAGTCAGACGCCACATTTAAATTTGGGTTGGGGGGTTTTTTGTTTGTTTTTTGTTTCTTTGCACTTCTCCCATCTATAATTTAAATGTAAAACGGAGGGTGGCTAGAATGTGCTTTTGATTCCTCAACGGCGCTCTTCCGCTTTCCAAACTAAATTACATTCTTTTTAAACATATTCCAAGTCATAAGTGGCGGCGGGGGGGGGGGTGACAAGGAGTTTCCAACATGAAACGTGTCATCCGGAACAGAAAACGGGAGACAGCCATTGAGAAATCAAATGTACATTCAAGCCAACATCAGTTTTGCATTTAAATTATAGATGTAAGAAGTGCAGAAACAAAACAGGATTGAATTTAAGTGTGGCATCTTACTATTGCCTTCAAGTGTAATAAATAATTTTTCAGAGCTGTCAAACAAATTGCATTTGCAACAATCTGAACAAACCACTGAACGAATGAAAAGCACAATCAAGATGTATTGAACCAGTAAATGGGGAGCAGCCGCTTCCATCACCTTAAAACAACAGTCTGCTACATTTAAACATGGCAAATATTAAAAATTTGGCATGATTTTTTTTAAAAAAACTGTCAACATTTTAAATGGAGGTTGTTGATAGTATTTTTCATGGGAATCTGGTTAGCCACTGTGGGCATGGGAAGCTGGGCTTTTAGTCAGATCCAACAAGTAGGGGGGGGACGCCGGAATGCGGGTGGCGCTGTGGGTTAAACTACAGAGTCTAGGACTTGCTGATCAGAAGGTCGGCGGTTCGAATCCCAGTGATGGAGTGAGCTCCCGTTGCTCAGTCCCTGCTCCTGCCAACCTAGCAGTTCAAAAGCACGTCAAAGTGCAAGTAGATAAATAGGTACTGCTCCGGTGGGAAGGTAAATGGTGTTTCCGTGCACTGCTCTGGTTCGCCAGAAGCGGCTTAGTCATGCTGGCCACATGACCCAGAAGCTATATGCCGGCTCCCTCGGCCAATAAAGTGAGATGAGCGCGGCAACCCCAGAGTCGGCCACTACTGGACCTAATGGTCAGGGGTCCCTTTACCTTTACTTTAACAAGTAGGGGTACCAAGAAAAGTCTCCAGTATTGTGCATGTGGTTTGCACCCTCCAACCCATTTGCAAATGGGGATACCAATTTGCATAAATTTGCATATGATTTGTATCATATGCAAAATTTATAATTATTTTTTAAGTGGTATGGGGGGGGGCTCAAAATAAATCAGTGGCCACACATGTAATAAAATGTCTAACAGATAGAATGAGAACCAATGAAGTTTCCCCCCTCAGTGCATTTCTATACAATCCTGCATTTGCCACAGCAGAGGTCAGGTGGGGTGGGGCTCTTTAATGTGCACCTGCACTTGTTGTGTAGAAAATAACTGCAGAAAATAACTTACCAGAGTACCTAATCTCAGGGGAATCCACCACAGGAAAGATGTATCATGAATGCTAGGGAAAAAAGGAAGGGCAAACTTTGGAGATTCCAAGGACTAGAAAATGAGACAGAAGCAGGAAAAAAAACAGCAGCTCTTTAGGATTCATGTCACCTGCTGTCTAAATGGCACACTTGTCAACTTTGACTTCACTCATGAGGTAAAAAACACACACATGGGAGCAGCCAGACTGGCTCATCTCACAGAAATTGCTTAGGAAGGGTTCCTGCACATTTTGCTTCGTAACTTTTTTTCTAGGAGGCCAACCTGCCTTTTCTAAATAAATAAATAAAAAATTTAAAAGCTCTGTATCGTGCTCAGGTGCAGATGGCTCTGTTTTTTTGTTCCAGCGACTCGTGTTCGGGCAAAAAAAGCTCAACAAGTTTGTGGGTCAACAACTGTCTGGATTTTTACTTCTTGAAATATGACAGCCCTAAATAGCCTTACTGTCATGCTTCTTTGAATCTAAATTGCTACTCAGGAGCTGGATGTTTCCAAAACATGCTCTCTCTCTCTCTCTCTCTCTCACACACACACACACATTCTGCCTTTTTTCAATACATGCCAGGCCAATACATTGCCATCCTTTTTTCCTTTTATGTGTGTCCATCACTTGCTGCGTCATTCACTGCTCCTGTAATATGATGTGATGCACACCAGGCTTTATTGAATCCCTGCTGAAGGTTTGATTTGCATATACCTAAGCTGTGAGGAAAAATGAGCCAAAATGACTGGCAGCACACCCTGGCAAAGGCTGGGCATTTTGCCTGGCCATTGATACTGGCCAAGGGTCCCATCATGTAAATGCTGTCACTTGTACTTTGTGGTCGAGGGTGAGAAAGGAGACAGTCCTCCCATGCTGTGTCTGACAGTCCCGGCAGCCTTGGTCAAAAAAGGTAAACGACCCTGTTCCACATACTCCATATATGCCAAAGGAAGATGCCTCACAGTTTGCCAAATGAATTGTCAGTTCTCTGTAAGTTCACATTACCAGCAAAGTTGTTGTTTTTCTGGTGTGTTTTGCAGCTCTTCCCCACGTCCCATGGCTTCAATTCAATTCATCCCACATACACCCGTCAGGAAGATATTGGGCATCACATGGCTGGACAGAGTCTCAAACAAAGATGTGCTCTCTCCCAAGCCAACATTCCCACTCCTGTCTCATTGACGTCTACCTTGGCTTGGTCATGTCCACAGGATGGAAGATGTCAGCATCCCCAAGGGAGACGGCTTCAGGCTCTGCATTACAAAGATATCTGTAAACATGATGGCTGGCAACATCAACCCCTCTGTTTGGAAACCCCTTACAAGATGACCACAGTGGCTGGAGAAAGTCAGGTCGTGTATCCATCGCAGGGACCAGAGGAGGAATGACAGCAGCACAACAGAATGCCTTCATCTGATCCAGGGGCAACACAACACATCTCTCCTGTATCAACACAACATGTCTCTCCCGTATCAGTCTTAACAGCCACAGCAGGCGCTGCAACTCTCCGAAGGTTTGACTTCACCTCCAAAGCCACACTCTTCCATTGTCTCCCAAGAGAGACGAGTGCCAGTCATCATACACCAGGAGGCATTGACAGGCAGGGGTGTGTTTCCCCAATGCAAAGGTGTTCACACCTTGGCTAGAGACAAATTAGGAATGGTTTTTGGACTCCAGTGGACCCGAAGCTGGTTTGAGGAGCAACACATCAAACAGTGGTAACAAAGCACAGGGTACATATGCATTTTGGATAACATCATGTGAAACAGTATGAGTGCACATTAAATGGGAATGTGAACATAGCTTGAGTCTCTCACATTGCTCCCTATCTTCCCAATGTCTGCTACCAAGTGACAGTTAAAAACATCCCCCTCAAAATCTGTACTCGCATTGTCTCTTGGAGAATCTACCCCAGAAATTGTGTGTGTGTGTGTGTGTGTGAGAGAGAGAGAGAGAGAGAGAGAGAGAGAGAGAGAGCGTAACTAATTGGGGTTGTGAACTTATGCACACTCAGTGGGACTTAGTTCTGAACAAACACACATAGGCTTGCAGTGTCCATTTCACAGCACAATATTTGGAAAGTTCATGTTGTGCTTGCAACACACTGTTTGCTCTGCCTTTTATAGCAGAACAGCCGCACCATGGATTATGGAATACAATGTCCTATGTTATTAAAGTTATGAACAGACTCAAATCCATGATACTGGTTGATCTTTTTCTACATGGTCTCATAACCCCAGAGCTATCTCACTTGGCTCCTTGCAATATATTCTATATTAACTGTGTGCAACAGCTAATACTCAAATTCTTAGAAATCTCAGCAAGTACAACAGTGTGAGCATGTGGAAGGGAGGGAGGAAGGGAGAAGAAAGCCAAGGGCCCGGGAGTAAGTCTCAATATAGGCAGCTGGTGATGATTTAATTTAGACTGTCTATACATACTGTACATTTATGTGACTGAATTAGGTCCTTTGTTATATAAGCAACGTGCATGGGAATTCATCTGTGTATACGGCAGATCAATGGTAGAGGAATATCCTCCGCAGGAAAATATTTCCTCTTCATGCAGCTCTGCCATGCTGTAACATATAGCTTAGATATAAATGGGAGCTGGTGATACAAAAGATGGAGCACAGTGACCTACCTCAAAAGAGGTGTATATCACTTTAAAAAATAATTGTGTCAGGAAACTAAAATCTAGCTGCTTCAGCCATTTGCTATCTGAAGCTTTTCTGTTCTTTCCATGGCACTCACCCAGTGAGCCTTGAGTGCTGAGCCAATTTTAAATGGACCTAGCTGAGACGTTTTAGTTGTCACCAGATAAAATATTGAATGCAGAAAAGGAACAGAGCCGCTTGCACTACTATGGCCCAACTCCCCAAAAAACCACAACACAGCAAAATAAAGACAGTTGCTGTGATAGGTTGTTTCTGTAAAATGCAGGGGAGAATTGCAGGGGGCGGGGGCGGGATTAAAACTATGCTGACAGAAGAGCAACCCTATAGTAAGTTCTGGGGGTGTGGCAGGGACAGGATGAGACAGCGGAGAGTCAGGGACTTAGCTTGGATTCTAAGTCGGTTCACCTCAGTCACCTGCCATGGGAAGCCAGCATAAGTTAAACGCAACTGACACTAAAAACTGCTGGAGGCAGCTTGCACAGTAAGAAACTGAGAGCCAGTATGGTAGTGGTTAAGAGTGGTAGACTTATAATCTGGTGAACCGGGTTCGCTTCCCCGCTCCTCCACATGCAGCTGCTGGGTGACCTTGGGCCAGTCACACTTCTTTGAAGTCTCTCAGCCCCACTCACCTTGCAGAGTGTTTGTTGTGGGGGAGGAAGGGAAAGGAGAATGTTAGCTGCTTTGAGACTCCTTAGGGTAGTGATAAAGCGGGATATCAAATCCAAACCAGTTGAAACAACTCTCTCTCTCTCTCTCTCTATATATATATATATTGTAAGCTGCTGTGAGAACCTCTTGCATATATTATTATTTAAATTTGCATACTGCCCTTCATCTCGTCACAATTAAAGAGAGAGCCTACCAGATAAATACACAAATAATAATGCAAGGAGATTAAAATAAACAGCTCAGCAAGTTCAATGGTCTACCAAAGAAAGAAAAAAGAGGTATCATTCAAAGGCAGTCAGAGGCCATCAGAGATTGGTCAAGCTGGGCTCATCTGGGCAGGAAGTTCCAGAGTCTCAGCACAGCTACAGTAAAGTCCAATACAATTCAGATTCATGCAAGTTCATGCAGGAGAAGTCCCAAACTGGATATGGCTTTAAAGGTCAAAGAGGAAACTGCCTTAGAAGCCCTGTTTAGGGAGAGAGACAATGTGAATGCGACTGATTCTCTTTGATTTCCCAGCACCTTTTGATACCATCAATTGTGGCATCTTTCTGGAGAAGCCATCTGAGTTGGGTGGGTGTGACACCACTTTGTAGTGGTTCCAGTCAGGGGTGTAGTGGGGGGAGGCCTGCCGGGGCGACTGCTCCGGGTGCATTTTTCTGGGGGGCACACTGCTCACGCTACCCTCCCTGAGCCAGCCCTGTGCCACTTTGCGAGGTGGGGATCTGATTATTCCAGCCTCACAAAGCGTCTCGGGGCGGGTGTTGCTGTGGCAGCAATGGCAGGTGGGGCTGGGCCTGCATGTGGGGGTCTTTGTTCACCCTCCACCCCCTGCCCACCCCAGCGTACACCCGCGCCCCGGGCACCATGAGCACACATTGGTTCCAGTCCTACTTGGATGACTATGTCAAGGGTGGTCAGAGCAGGGGACCTGCTTAGCCCCCTGGAGTCTCCAATATGGGGTTCTGCAGGGGTCAGTTTTATCTCCCATGCTGTTTAACATGTACATGAGACCACTGAGTAGGCTCTTCTGATGAATTTGGGGTCTGCTGCCTTCAATATGCTGGTGATAACACAGCTCTCTTTCACTTTTGCATCTCAAGTAGGTGTAGTGATTGATGTGCTGAACTGTTGTCTGATAGACAGCCAATAAACTGGAGCTTAATCCAGAGAAGACTGTGGCACTGTTACAGCCTTGTGAGAATTAATTGAAACAAACAATTTAGTAGTTTATTGTACAAAATTCACATGTACATGTACAAAATTCACGTACACGTACATTAGTAACAGATATGACCTCCGCTATTTTTAAGCAGCATTTGAACACGGTTTGGCATGGAGTCTACTAGTTTCGAACAGTCACTGTTGATTTTCGGATGCCTGTACCACATTTGAATCAGCGCCTGAATGAGCTTCTCCATAGTCGTACAGTCTACAGCACGGAGGTGGCTTTTGCATATAGCCCACAAATTCTTTTCTCCACTGGTCTTTTGTCCGTTCCTTGTACTTTTTTGCCCATTTATACCACTTTTCTTTCATTTTTTGGTTAAAAGCTGTTTATTGACAGGTCTTCTGGCTTTTCGTCCGACCGCAATAAGGCGCCATATTCAATGCATCACTTGTCATGCGGGGATCCTTTTTGCTTTGTCAAAGCAAGAAAACGTCAACTCTAGTTGTTTTCTTCTTATGACCACACTTTCCTTTACATTTAGGAGAAACCGATCCGGCTGACAGTTGCTAAACTGCTAAACTCACACCAACCACTGAAGCAATCACTCGATACATCTTAGCTGTGTGTTCGTGCAGAGTTAGAATCTTCGTACGTTTCCTGGGTGTCACATCCATCTCAAATGGTGGTCGAATCAAAAGCTGATAAAATACTGTAGCTGCTGATGTAATGATTGTGTCATACACTACAGTGGTTGGACAAAATTTGGTGCAATACAGTAGCTGCTGGCATAATGATTGCATCATTAAAACGTAAAAAATGATCAAACTGACTTTTCGTGTTTGCTTTGAGTACAGGATTACGAGAAAGATAGAAAACATGATTTGTTTCAATTAATTTGCACAAGGGTGTAGTGGGTAGTTCCTGAGACTGGGTGGGTGGGTCCTCTTCTGGATATGATTGCACTCCCCTGAAGGAGTAGATGCATAGCTTAGGCGACACTTCTGATCCACATGGACGGCCTTCCATCAGCTTCAGTTTGTAGCCCTGCTGCCACCATATCTTGACAGAGATAGCTTAGCTTCTATTGACTGTGTTCTGGTAATCCCTAGGTTAGATTGCTGTAATGTGCTACTGATGGGGCTGCCTTTGGAAGTCCAAAAATGCCCACCCACAATGCCATTAGGAAAGTCTACACCAGTTTTCCAAATGGACACACGGTGAGCTAATGGAGAATCAATGTGCAATGAACGTTTCTTTTTCTGAATGAAACCAGTTTCCCAAGAGACTGGCTTCATTATTATCAGATAATGGAGGCATTTAAATTGGACAGGAAAATTGGCTTCCAGGTGGAAAGATCCAAATTAGAAACAGAATTGCTGGAACCCAAAACTAAGAATTTGTCAAGAATGTACAACTTGCTGCTGAAATGGAATACTCAGGATGAAACGGTAAAATCGGCTATGATTAAATGGGCACAGGACGTTGGACATAATATTATGTTTGCTGACTGGGAACAGTTATGGACCACAGGTATGAAATTTACGGCATGCAATGCCTTAAGAGAGAATATTATGAAAATGATATACAGGTGGTACATAACCCCAGTCAAGCTTGCGAAAATCTATCATTTGCCCGATAACAAATGTTGGAAATGTAAAGAAACTGAAGGTACATTTTTCCACCTTTGGTGGACATGCCCAAAGATTAAGGCTTTCTGGGAAATGATATATAATGAAATGATATATAATGAATTAAAAAAGGTATTTAAGTATACCTTCCCTAAGAAACCAGAGGCCTTTCTCCTGGGCATGGTCGGCCAAATGGTGATAAAAAAGGATAGAACTTTCTTTATGTATGCAACAACAGCAGCAAGAATACTCATCGCAAAGTATTGGAAGACACAAGAACTTCCCACGCTGGAGGAATGGCAGATGAAACTTATGGACTATATGGAATTGGCGGAAATGACTGGTAGAATCCGTGACCAGGGAGAAGAGTCGATGGAGGAAGATTGGAAGAAATTCAAAGACTATCTTCAGAAACATTGCAAAATTAAAGAATGTTAGAGTGATGTTGGATTGAAAATAAGTGGTTTCCAGCTGTACAGGTTAAAGTTAATGATAGACTAAGATTAAAGATTAAGATTAAAGATGTTTAAAGAAATGGAAATTTGATATTAAGAGGGAAAATTTTAATGTTATATGATACTAAGACCAAGGATTAGGTTTAAAGAAGTTGAAGTTATATATTTTAATATTTTATTAAATTAAAGTTTGGGATTAAAAAAGTGGAAAAGAAACTGCTGGACAAATAATTTGGATTGGAATACAAAAGAGGGAGGTATGAGGAAGTCCAGAAAGTAAGTAATTTAAAAATGGAAATGGAAAAGAGATATTGTTTTTAATTGTTATGTTTTCTTTGTTTTTTATTGTTGAATTTTGTGTTGCTTTTTGTGTGTGTTGTTGTTATATGTATTGTGTATGTGTTTTTTTTCTCTTTTTCTTATTGTTTAAAACTTTAATAAAAATTATTTAAAAAAAAAAAAGAAAGAAACCAGTTTCCCAAGAGGAGCTTTTCAAGGGCAAAAAAAGATACTGTACATCTTGATTGTGTGTGGACTACATAGAAAAGAACAAGTACATGGGGGGGACAACAACCCATTGATTCTAGAATAAAATGTTGTGTGGACATAGGCTAAGTTTTACAAATGGTGTCTGATATAAGTTTTAAAAAAACTGCTTGTTTTCCCTTATGGGGTACCCAAGAGCCCATATAGAGTCCTTTTGTAGGTTCTCCATTGGTAGGAGAAAATAACAGAGACCAACCAGAGAATATTGAGAAGCAAAGCAGCCAGTAAGCCTGATCTTTATTAACTGTTGCAACAGGGTGTTCCCACATATGCAGGAGAGAGGAGGAGGACCCAGAACAAAGGTGTGCCCGCCCTTATATAGACATTTTAAATTGCCTGCCCTGGAGTCCGAGACCACCCCCTGAAACATCATACATACATCACAGAAGGGGTGTAGCCCAAGACCCCCCCCCCAGATACATCATACCTACATCACAGAAAAGGCGGTCTACAACAGAAATCTGAGTGCGTGGTTTATCTCCTGTCTGGCAAGTTACCTGACTGCATTACCTGGGTTTTGGCCACTCTTTTGTTGTTATAACTACTTAATTCCTGAATCTAAGTCACAGGTCACAGGCTCACATCCTGTTCATATATTGAATGTGCCCTTAAGACAGGATTTGTGAGGACAGGATTCGGGATGAAAGAGACAATGGGGAGGTTTCCCACTTTGACTTTGCAGAGAAAGATTTGAGCTCAATTTGTTCAGGACATTTTTTGTGGGGTTTCAGACATGTGGTTTATGAACATTTTATATATATATATGACCTTAAAATTCTTATATCACTTTGGAGCCTTCATTGTCATTTTATTTCTATGTCAATTAGGCATGCACCTCTGCATTACTGCTTAGATGATAAGAGATCTCCTTACATTTAGTAGTTAACACCAGCAGATTGAAACAAATAGAACAAGAAACCACAGGATCTAGCTATCAAGTGGGGCACTGCAGGAAACCTATTAATTGAGGCAACCAGCAGGGTGAAGGCTTGGGTCTCACTGATTTCTCATATTGGTCTTAATGACACAACAGACAGCCTAGAGCTCTTTACCTGCTGAACAATGTGTTTAAGCCTTTGTTCCCTGGGGTGCATAATCTAAGCTCCCAGAGAAAACACTTAACTGAGGAGATACCAGCTGGTGCTTAAGAGCTATAATTGTAAAATACAGCACCCATGCAAAGCTTCAGGACGACTTTTTAAATTACAAAGGCTCATAAATGTAGCAATCAGGGTAGGGGGGTGGGCTGGGGTGAGAGTGCAAGAGGAAGTGGTGGGGGGGGTACATAATGTTTATAATTATAACTTTTTTTTTTAAGTGACACTTTCAGCCTGTTAGTTTCTCTTTCAAATAACTGCTTTCCGCAGGGATCCTGGCAATTCGTTTACCATTTTATAACTGACTGATAAAAGGTTGTGCCCATGACGGCTTCTGCAGTAGACTAAGACCAGGCAACAATCTGAGCCATGATGGAAGCCGAGGAACGACTGGATGCCAGCTAATTTCCTTCTTTTTAAAAAAAAAATTATTCAAAATTAAAACAAAACATATTATCCAGAAACATATCAGCCTTATTTTTTTCCCCATTTTTCCTCCCTCCTTCCACCCTCCCCCACAAAACCCACCCACCCCCACCCCCCGGCTTCCCTCAGTTCCAGTCTTTGATTTCTCCGAGAATGCTGTTTTCTGCATGTTACAAAGTTGTATAGATCCTCAAACTATTTAGCTGATTACTATCAATAAAAAGTTTGTGAATGTTTATTCAAAGCCAGCCAAGGAGTCCAGTTCGCTTTGTTGCGTCTTCAAATACTTTGTAAAGGTATCATCTTTAAAGTCACAGTTATTCTTATCCTGTAGCTTATATGTCAGTTTTGCCAGTTCTGCATAGTCCATCAATTTTTCTTGCCATAATTCTTTAGTTGGAGTTTCTTCAGTCTTCCATCCTTGTGCTATTAGAACTCTCGCGGCCGTTGTCACATACATGAAGATGTTTTTCACCTTTTTTGGCAGATCTTTCCCTACAATCCCTAACAAAAATGCTTCAGGTTTTTTAACAAATGTTAAATGGAACATTTTCTTCAATTTGTTGTATATCATTTCCCAAAACGTTTTAATTGATGCCAGCTAATTTCTTAAGAGGTCATTGTGTGCATTTCAGCTCCATTAATCTGGACAGACCTATTGCAGCTGAAGTGATGGAGATGGCAGCAGCAGCAGCAACAACAACAGCTATTGGTGTCTACCATGACTGTAGCGGCAGCTGTGGCAGTGGCTGCAGCAGTGGCAATTGACATTGAAGAAGCAGCCATAGCTCTGGCCCTGACAGCTGTTGCATGAAGTAATGGTATTATGCAAAACTGAAATAACTGCTCCCCACCACAAAAGGGGGGAGCGCTTTTTGTGGGGTCGCACGCAGCCCCCTGGCCCTACACGATCCCCAGCAGTTCAGCCTGGCTTCGTCTCCCCAAGCTGGATAGCTGGAGGTTCCTGCCTAACCTCAAGCAGTTAGCCAATCCCAGCCGAGGAGGTGTTGCCAGGGGAGTCGACCAGGTAGGGTTAGGACCGCCCTGCACACACAATAGAGGGTGGAACTTACCTGAGAGTCCTCAGTTGGCTCCAGAGCTTCTCCCACCCTGCCCTCCCTCAGTTCACACCTTTCTTTGGCAGGTTAACCTCTTCTACAGTATGGTGTAGTGGTTAAGAGCGGTAGACTCGTAATCTGGTGAACCGGGTTCGCGTCTCCGCTCCTCCACATGCAGCTGCTGGGTGACCTTGGGCTAGTCACACTTCTGTGAAGTCTCTCAGCCCCACTCACACACCATAGAGTGTTTGTTGTGCGGGAGGAAGGGAAAGGAGAATGTTAGCCACTTTGAGACTCCTTCGGGTAGTGATAAAGCGGGATATCAAATCCAAACACTTTACAGGTATGCGGGCGCTGCTACGGTCATTGATGGTTGCTGTTGAAGGACCAGGAAGGAATTTCCCTGCATTGGCAGGTTTTGCTTTCCCTGTAGCAAAAATGTAACAACTTTGGTGGTTTCAGGCCTTGGGCAGAATCCTTTAGTCTAGCTTCCCTCAATGGGGGGGGGGTGTGTGAAGTGGTGACCCATGCCCCCCCATGGCAGCGATCCCAGGGTTCCCTGTTAAAGGGGTTGTGTGGAAGGGAGTCACTGGCCATACACCGAGAGGTTGTCAGTGCTCTTCTCTGTGTTGCGGCGACATGTGGGGCAGGCTCTCTACGTGAACAGACGTTCTCCAGAGCCAGCCCAATCCCCACACAGTTTGGATCACCCTGATGTCTCCCAGATCCCCGGTCAGGGACTGGGAAGGATAAACGCCCAATGCCTGAGCCAAGGTCTCCCTACATCTGAAAGTTTAATAAAGTTGTGGCCAATTTTAATCCCATAACACGTTGTCATGAGTCATTATTCCTCCTGGGGGTCTCCTGAGGTCGGGAGGTCTCCACCTGGCCACGCAATGGGAAGAACCTGAAAGAGAAGCGTCTGACTTCCGGGGTGGCGCCATCGGTAATGGCGGACTCCCTCTGATCTGGAGGGACCAGCTCCACGGGAATCGGGTCTTTCCCGCTACGGCGAAGCGGGGACCCTTTCAAAAATCACAGGCGGATGAAGCCTGTGACCATGGGACTCGGCGGGCACCTTTAGCGCCCCCCCAACCCGCAAAGGAACCCACTAACGGGCTCCGGAGCAAAGAGGGGGCAGTGGCACAGTGCTGAGAGTCAACTGCTTCTTCCGTGGAGCAAAGCCGCACAGCCGTTGCCGGAGAGCTCTGCCTTTTTCCTGGGACAATTTGGCTTTTAAAATAATCACCCGTGAGTACTTAAATCTCGGACAATTGGACTCTAAATAATGATTTGTGAGTAGAAAGGAAAATTGGACTTAAAAATTTACTTTAATTTGGCACTGAAACGGGAAGGTCTAAACAGGAAGTCAGCCTTCCGTTTCTTTGTAGATAGATCAAAGCAAAGACATGGCAAACTAGAGTTCAGAAAATCGCTTGTAAAGGATTAACTTCCATCATTTAAAATTGTTGAACCCCCTTCGGAAGCAGGAGAAGAGGGGGGATTTTTTCCGGACTGTTTAAACCTGCAGAAGAGAGTGTAAAGCAAAGTAACTTTCCATCGTCTTGATCCTGGAGCGGGGTGTCAGGACTGACGTTCTTTGGGAATCTCATTGGCCAGAGACAAACGTTTTTGACAGATAGTTAAAAGAAGAGAAACATAGTGGTTCCATTGTTCCTTTTCGCATTTTAAAGGAACAAATATTGACAAAATATCTGAAAAAGGAAACTTTGTTGTCAGATCTGCCTTTAAAAGAAAAGAACAAAAAGATGTTCTTCCCCTAGAGGGAGCCTGTGAAACAGTTTCAAATTCTGAATTGGGGAGCTAGCAGCTGTTACAGATTACGATCGTGGGAATAGCCTTCTGACCTTGCAGAACAATGTATCCAGAAGCTCTGCTGCGTGCTTTCTGTAAAACAAGTGCCCTACTGGAACAGCTACATGAGAAGACGGACTTGATGACTGATGCGATCAGAAATTTTGGACAGGCAGTGGGAAATTATATAGAGCCCACCCAGGATTCAAATCAGGAGTGTGCTCTGACAGAACAGATGAGAGAGGATGTTGCTGAACCTTGGGCGCCAGAGATGGAGGGAGCTGTGGCCCAGCAGGAACATGAGTTCTTGGATTTGACAAATGAACTTGGAAAAAGCCAGATTTGGAAAGATAAAGTTTGGTTTGGTTTGGAAATGGGGGGGTGGATAGACCCCCCCCCTATGCAGAGATGCTTGGACTTTTCAAGTCTGGCAATGGGCCGTGAGATGTTTGGGGTTGTGGGGGCTCTCAATTTTGGAGGGACTTTGAAACATGTTTTTAAATACCACATGGAGTTTAGTGTGGACTATGGAAAAGGGGCTGATTTGTCGAGAAGGGTCAAAAACATTGTTAAGTTGGAGTTCCCACGAGTGAAAGGAGCAGGAGACAAAGTAAAGTACAGGTATAAATATGAAGAAGAGCTGCGGAAGGGACATGGAAGGGACTTAAGGGCCTCGGACATAAGATTACCAGGTTAATGCGCTAGATTGATGAGATAGAAAGGACTGACAAAACCCGGGACCAGGAGGAAGAGACGCTGGTTGAAGATTGGAAGAAAAAAATTTTTTTATTATTAGGATTGTTTTATAAAATTGATGAACGTTAGAAAAATGTTGGAACGAAATTATTTGGCTTTAGCAAAAATGTTTAAAGAATTATGTAAGAATATTATGGTTATGAGAAATTGGTATAAATAAGATCTAAGTTTTAAATTTTAAGGTTCTTTATAGTAAGATAAGATTAAAACAGATTAAGGTAATGTAATGACAGAATATTATGAAATATGGAAAGGATTTGCTGCGACAATTAATAACTAGGATACAAAAAAAGGGAGGGGTGAGGAGGTCAAAGAAAGAAGGTAATGACAATTAAGGATTTGAGAATATTGGATTTGTTTTAAAATGTTTGTGGCACATTTTTGTCTTTTGATCGTGATGTGTTATTTTTTGATTCTGATTTTTATTAATTTGTATTGCTTGATTGTGGCTTGTTTTTCCTTTGTTTTTTCTTTTTTTCCCCTTTTTCCCCCCTTTTTGGTAACTCTAAAAATTCTTAATAAATATCATTTTTAAAAAAATTAATAATAAAAAAAAAGAACCTGAAAGAGAAGCAAGATTTTGGGCAGGCCTACCCTCTTGACCCCCCATCCCCAGAATGGAAAAATTCAAAGCCCACCAAGCTTTCAAGTCCTCTACAATACATTTGAAGAATAGAGGGTTTAAAATTTAAATGAAACGGTTTGTTGTGATTTCTAGGAATGTGAACCCTTAAATATCGCAAGGAGCTGGAACAGGTCTTAATGCCCGCAGACTATCTAATAGCTCGCTGAGTCTGGGGGTTCACATTCCAAAATAAGGACTCTGATTTGTCACAGTTTAAGTGGAAACCCGATATTGCCACAAAAGAATTTATAGTTTTAATTACATCTGGAAGAGCAGCTTTTATTATCTCTATTCTTGTCTGTTATCTCTATTCTTGAATAATTACGGCTTTATCAAGGCCTCATAGATGAATAAGAGAGTCTCTCAGGGAATATATTCTGTCAGTTATTGTATCTTGTGGCTGATCAGGTAAAGCCAAGAAAGAATTTAGAAATCTCGTATCCTCCACAGCAAGACAATCTCTAGAATCATTTTCTATATAGGGTGGGTGTTGCTTTCTGCAATGCTGATTTGAATTTTTGTGATAATCAAAAATTGATGGTTACCCCATACTAATAAAATCACAATTTTCATCGTTTTTTTGCTTAGGTCTCAAATCATTGTAGAATAGGGATATACAAATGATGCTTTCAAAATAATTTTGTCACTCCTTGATCCACATTCAGGAATTCAGCCTTTTTACCATATACCTATTTTGTGATCTGCCAATTCTGAAAAGTCATCTGCTTATTATGCCATCAATATTAAGAATCCCTGGAATCTACTAAATGCAGAAAGGGAATTTTATGTTGCAACCAGGAGAGCATGCCTTTTGGTTTGGGGAAATTGACAAAAACTATTCCCCAATTTTGAGGTGCTAATTTAATTTAATCCTCCTTGTTCTAAATTTTGCTTCCTAACCAAAAGGCCAAATCCTTCCCATTAAGAACATGATGCCATGGATATTGTATTGCAATATCAATTCATTCTGCTCTTTTAAAGGCGCAAATTGCTCTGAGCAGGGGCATAGCGGGGGGCGGGGAGCTGCCGGGACGATTGTCCTGGGCGCATTTTCCAGGCTGGGGCAGGCACACTTTTCACACCATTCTCCCTGAGTGCCACTTTGTGAGATTAGGATCTGATCAGACCCCAGCCTCACAAAGCAGCTAGCGGAGGGTGGCATGAAAAGGATGCAACGGCCTTGCACCAAGTCGCTTTGTGAAGGCTGGGATCATTCCAGCGTTGCAGAGTGGGTCAGGACTGTTAGGATTCTTTCCCCATGTTGTAGTCATGGGATTGTTTATATCACATGACTGTGTGTTTTCATTCCACATTGTGGGAAGTGACGGAGACAGGGTGTTTATATTACTGTGTTTCCATGATGTAGGACATTTGTCCTCTGTTCTTTCTTTTTACTGTTTGATGCTGAAGAGGAAGGAGCTGAGTTACGATGCTCCAAGTGTGTATATGTAAATAAACATTTTTGTTTTTTAGTCATTTAGTTGTGTCTGACTCTTCGTGACCCCATGGACCAGAGCACGCCAGGCACTCCTGTCTTCCACTGCCTCCCGCAGTTTGGTCAGATTCATGTTTGTAGCTTCGAGAACACTGTCCAACCATCTCGTCGTCCTGTCGTCCCCTTCTCCTTGTGCCCTCCATCTTTCCCAACATCAGGGTCTTTTCCAGGGAGTCTTCTCTTCTCATGAGGTGGCCAAAGTATTGGAGCCTCAGCTTCACAATCTGTCCTTCCAGTGAGCACTCAGGGCTAATTTCCTTAAGAATGGA